>NC_134729.1:11613750-12362500 GCF_049634645.1 Pelodiscus sinensis | reverse complement strand
GAAAAGGGGTCAGTGTAGACGTAGCCAGTGTGTGTGTGTGTGAGAGAGAGAGACTGTGTGTGTGTGTGTGAGAGAGAGACTGTGTGTGTGTGTGTGAGAGAGAGAGAGAGAGAGACAGAGTGTGTGTGTGAGAGAGAGAGAGAGATAGAGTGTGTGTGTGTGTGTGTGAGAGAGAGAGAGACAGTGTGTGTGTGTGAGAGAGAGAGAGAGACAGTGTGTGTGTGTGTGTGTGTGTGTGAGAGAGAGAGAGAGACAGTGTGTGTGTGTGAGGGAGACAGTGTGTGTGTGTGTGAGAGAGAGAGACAGAGTGTGTGTGTGTGTGTGAGCAAGAGAGACAGTGTGTGTGTGTGTGTGAGCGAGAGAGACAGTGTGTGTGTGTGTGTGTGAGCGAGAGAGACAGTGTGTGTGTGTGTGTGTGTGAGAGAGAGAGAGAGAGAGAGAGAGAGAATCCATTCTCTCCTCTCTCCCAATGGAGCCAATCCTCTGCGTTTACGTAGCTTGTACGTTTTACTTCTTGCTCCTTTGTAACCTGTTCGGACGCCTGCGCCTTGCTGCTTGAAGTCCCTGCGATACCGTCTCAGTTCGTCTCAGCGATGGACACGCTGGAGCGGGGTGTGAGCAGACATGGGCTCTCCATCGCACCCCCAGCTGGAGAAGGGAGAGATCCGGGCAGTCCAGCTTGTACCACGGCTAACAGGACACCAATTTGCCACAAACGAGGCCTGCTGGTCCCTGTAGGGCCCTGAGACCCCACTCCTGCCTAGGACAAGCCCTTTTAATGGAGGGGGCAGAATTTGCCCCGTGTTGCGCCCAGTCCCTTAACTGCTCCTGGGTGGGTCCCGCCTGTTCCCTGCCCCTTTCCTGCAGGCTGTTCATATCAGCGCCCCCTGCTGCCAGTGCTAGAGCATGCTGGGAACTGCCCGCCCCCCACTGTCCAGTGTCCCCTCCAGCCACGATCCCCCATTGCGTGCTGGGAATTGCCTGCCCCACAGTGCCTGGTGCCCTCTCTAGCCACAATCCTCCATTGCATGCTGGGAATGGCCCACCCCACACTACCCGGTACCCTTAATTCACTATTCACTGCAGTGCATTCTGGGGCTCCAGATGCATGCTGGGAATCTCCCACGCCACAGTGCACAGGGCCCACTCTCGCCAGGTTGCTGGAACCAACGGGGGCAGATGGACAGAACTGGAGCCGGCTCCAGCATGGGGCAGGCAGGATAAGGGACACCCGGGAAGTGGGGTGGTTCCTGGAATGGCTAAGGCTAGTGTAGATGGGGCCAGCGCCTCTGGGTTTATCTGGGTTGGATGGAGAAAGGGCGCTGGACTGTTAACATTGAGACCCCCGGAACAGCCTTCCCCCCCCAACTTCCCAAAACAGCCCCTCCCGCTCACCCCAAACCGTCTCTCCTGCCCGAATACCCAGGACAGCCCACCCCAAATCGTCCCTTCTGCCCTGTCCAGCCAAGGGCAGCCCCTCCTGCCTGTCCCAAACCGTCCCTTCTGTCCTGATTCCCCAGGAAAGCCTTCCCCTGCCTGGTACAGCCCCCCCCCCCAGTCTTATCTCAAATGGTCCCTCCTGCTCTAGTCCCCCCCATCTTCTGTTCCCCCTTCCAGCCTCCTAGCTTGGTCCCCACCAGCCAGCCATGTGGGCAGGGTTCTATGGAGCTGACATGACTGGCAAGATACCCCCTGCCACCAGGGTGGGGCAGAAAGGGGCCAGGAGCCTAATGCCACCATGGGGCAATGGCACAGACCTCGCACCAGTTCCCTCGCCCGCCGCCCCTTTCCCCGGGCGCCTCTCTCCTCCCTCCCTTTTCTACACCCCCCTCCACCTGTGGGTCCCCTGAATGAGGACTGGTGGCATGTCCCAAGCTGCTTGGCTGTGAGGGAGGTGCCAGTTCTGCAGCCCCCCCCCAGCTCAGCTGAGCCCTGCCGCATTCAGCCCACCTTCCACTCCGGGGCCAGCTCTGGGACGGGGCCCCTCGCCGCTTAGTGGGCACAGAGCTGGGGGAGCCGGGACTCCGACAGGAAGGTTCTCCGGGATAATGCATCGTTAATTGGCATTCATTGCTGTTGATTCCTGGAGAAGGAAGAGCCCCACCGCCCCCAGCCACTGCAAACCAAGGCTCTGCCCGATCACTGTCAGCCCCCCCCGAGCGCAGCGAGGGGCAGGCCTGGAGAGCGCCCGTGTAAACGGGTTCCCAGAGCCGCTAGCTACTCCCCTGCTGGGAGTGGGTTGCCTCCAGCGCTGGGTGAGCCCAGGCTGTGCAGCCAAAGCCAGAGAGAAGGTGGTGCCTACAAGCCAGCCCCTGCTCCGCCCCACCTGTCCGCTGGCCCCAGGGTAGTGCCCCCGGCTCGGGGTAGTACGGCCACAGCCAGGGCCGCATTCTGACTTTCGTGGGCACTTTTGCCTTTGTGGGTCCCTCCCACCATAACGATATCAATATTCAAATGTGTTTCGGATCTAATTTTAAATACTTCAGTGTTTTATTTTTTTTTCTGTTTTAGGCAAAATTGAATAGATTTTCGTGGGCCCTAAAAGTTTCATTTTTTTCTGATGTGAGAAAAAAATTTAAACATTTTCTTCAACCCTAAAAGTTCACTTTTTTTCTTCCGATTTTAAAAGAAATTCAAACATTTGTGTGGGTCCTAAAAGTATTGTGGGCCCTAGGCACTGTGCCTCCTGGGTCTAATGGATAAGTCGGCCCTGGCCACAGCCTGTCCCGGCCCCACAGCTCTGGAGACCCAGCGGGCAGCGTGACCCCTGCCCCCCCAGGACCTGCCTGCCAGCCAGACCCCTAACTAGGAACCACCCCTTCCCCCAGCCGAGCCACCAGCCCCAGTGCTGGGCAGCCAGAGTGCCCCCCCGCACCAGGAGAGGCAGCGCGGCCCCCAGCCTGCCTGGGAGAGGGCCTGGGGGACATGGGAGGGGCATGGGTGGGCCAAGGCCAGGCAGTCCGGAAGGCAACGCCTCCCCTCGCCTATGCTGCCAGCCGCCCATGTGTCCAGGTAGGTAGATGGTGGCAGGACGGGTGGGGGCGCAGGGAGGGACCGCTTGCCAGCCCCCCCTGCCAGCGCCCATCCCCCTGGCCAACCCCCTCTTGCCCATGCCTGGGAGAGGGCGCGGGACTGGGGGGGGGTTGTGTTTGCAGCGGCCTGGGAGAGGTTCTTCCTCCAACCCCAGAGCACTGGCCAAGAAGTGTCATGGGGAGACCTGGCACCGCAGGGGGGGGGATTCCCACAAGGGGGGAGGGCAGCTGTTTTTGTATGGGGGGGGCCACAGCCTCTTCCAGCTTCCCCCCCCCCCCCGCAAGCGGCCTGAGAGCCCCAGAAGGGAGCAGGCAACAAGGAGCTGCAATACCCCTGGCTGCCAGGAGGTGGCGCTCTAGGCCTGGCTAATATCTACCTGGAGCCTCATGCTGCAGGGTAACCCCCCCGCGCTCCCCCCCGCCCCTTCCCCCACCAATTCTCTCCCTTCTGGTTTGGTTTGGTCAGTTCCTGGCACCTCAAGAGAACCCGGGCTGGCAAGGCCAGTCCCTGCAGGGAGAGGAGCCCCCCCATACACCCACATGTGGAGGTGGGGAGGGGGGTTCCCAGCCTCATGGCACTACTATGGGAAAGCGGGCCTTGCGGATGCTGGCTATGGAGAGCAGTGGATGGGAAGGTCTTCATTAGACAGGCACTATGGGGGCTAGGACACATAGTTGGGCAGTGCGGAGCTCATCCAGCAGAGGGCAGTGAGGTGCATGCACATGCACAGAATGGGGCATTGGGGTCAGCACCAGCTGGATGGGGCAAGCGCCCCCAACAGACCCCCCCACTCTGCTCCCTGCATCTCAGTGCCCCCTAGTGCTGCACTAGGGTGAGGCAGAGAGAGCGCCCCCTACTGGAACTCCTGTGTCTGGGTGGGGCAATGCCCCCCCCTCCCCGCATGATGGCGGCCAGGATGGTATGAACCCCTCCCCTTGGCACTGGCTTTCTGCCCCTATCTCAGTTCAGGGAATCTGCCCAGTTTCTGGGAAATCCCCTATTTATAGCTGCCTGCTGGGCAGGCTGCAGCCTGTCTGAGAGCTGCACTGAAGGGGGGTGCCTGGCTCCGAGTGAGGGCCCAGCTGGGGTAAGGTGCAAATCTCCCCCCTGCAGCCACCCAAACACCCCTTCGTCCCAAAACACAGCCCCAACCCCGCTCTCCCAGGTGCCCCTTGCCCCAGGGAGGTGGGCCCCCGGCAAGGTAGGAAGCAAAAAGTGTCAGCCCTGGGCCCCAACTTCTGCTGCCTCTCGCCCTTCCCCCATGAGAGCACCTCCCGCCTTCCCCCTCAGCTCTGGTGCTGGCGATGTGCCAGATCCCAATGGGCAAGAGCGCCCCCTGCTGGATGCAGAACACAGTCCCTCCCTTGTGCTTGCTCCAAGGGTGGATCTCACCCCACACACCCAAGCTGAGGGGGGGGCCCCAGGGCACTCGGGCCTCACAAACCCTAAAGCAGAACAGTAGGGAAAGAGCTTGTCAGAAGAGACCCCCTGAGGATTGGGGTCAGCGGTGCTTGCCTGGGGAGAGCGCCCCCTGCTGAGCCCCTGGGCAGCACAGCGCCCCCTAGTGCCAGTACAGACTGCTAGGGAAGAGCGCCCCCTGCTGAGCCCCCCAGGCAGCACAGTGCCCCCAGTGCCAGTACAGACTGCTAGGGAAGAGCGCCCCCTGCTGAGCTCCCCGGCCAGCACAGTGCCCCCTAGTGCCAGTACAGACTGCTAGTGAAGAGCGCCCCCTGCTGAGCCCCTGGGCAGCACAGCGCCCCCTAGTGCCAGTACAGACTGCTAGGGAAGAGCGCCCCCTGCTGAGCCCCCCAGGCAGCACAGTGCCCCCTAGTGCCAGTACAGACTGCTAGGGAAGAGCGCCCCCTGCTGAGCCCCTGGGCAGCACAGCGCCCCCTAGTGCCAGTACAGACTGCTAGGGAAGAGCGCCCCCTGCTGAGCCCCCCGGGCAGCACAGCGCCCCCTAGTGCCAGTACAGACTGCTAGGGAAGAGCGCCCCCTAATGAGCCCCCCGGGCAGCACAGTGCCCCCTAGTGCCAGTACAGACTGCTAGGGAAGAGCGCCCCCTGCTGAGCCCCCCTCACCCCTGGCAGCACAGCGCCCCCTGGCATCCTCACTCACTGAGAGGGGAAACGCCCCCTGCTGGCACAACTAACACAACTCAGAAAATCACCCCCATGCCTCTTGGGGGGCACAGGCTGGCTGGCCAGAGGGCAGCCCCGAGCTGCAACAAGGGCTGGTCCCCCAGCCTGGGTTTGACCCAGGCCTTGCAATACAGAACCACCAACTCCTCCAGCCACCAGGGTAAGCCAGCGTGGCACCATGTGGCCGAGTTGTGTGACTCCTCCCTTCACTCCCAGATGCAGCCCCCAGCTCTTAGCGCTGCCCCCCCACCCTGATCACCCCGAAACGCAGCCCCCGGCTCTTGGCGCTGCCCCCGCACCCCACACGCACGACTGCCCGGCTGCCCCACACGCACAACTGCCCGGCTGCGGCCATAGAGCTGGGGCTGGCCTGGCTCCGGGGAGGCAGCTGGCACAATGTGAACTCGGGCCCCTTCATGGGGAAATCCCCCAGCCCATTCCTCCGGGCCACGTCGCTGTGCTCTGTGACCAGTGGCTGTGCTCCGCCCCAGAGGTGGCTGCATTGCAGCTCTGGGGGGAGCTGTTCTCATGCAGCGAGGCTGGGAACCAGCTGGCTCGCCCCGTCCTAGACATGGGCACATTCAAGCAGGGCGGTGCAGGTGGCGTTTGGACACCTCAGTCTGCCAGATGTGCCCCGGGGGCCAGGCTGAGATGCCCCCTCCACCCTCGCCCTGTGCTGCGGCCTCCGTCCAGCCCTGGCTACCGGCCCGGCTGAGAAGTGTCTATTCCCGCTCAAAGCCAAAGAGTTACACAATGAGGGAAACAACCAGGAAATTAATATCCAGCCCTTCTATTGCCAAGGTGCACATGCAGGCAGGGCCTGGCCCCAATTGTTGGGGGGGGACATGCACACAGCTGTGTGCCCCCCACACACACAGTACCCTAGCCAGCAGGGGCAGAGCAGACACAATCTCCCCCCCCCCCCGCTGCAGGACTTTCACTCCTGCCCCCAGCGCTGAGTCTCTGGGGGGGGGCTGGCTGCCAGGGCACGTCGGGGCTCCGTTCTCCAGCCTCCACCCTGAGCTGTTTGCAGGTTGGTTCCTTTGTCCCAGGACAAGCCCCGGCAGGATTCCCGTAGAGCAGGGAGGGCTGGGCCAACCCAGCCGTCACGCCAGAGTGAAGGCTAGGAACTGGCAAACTGGGACAGATGAGGGGGAGGTGCACGTGGGAGATTAGAACTCAGGGCCTCAAAGGCACAAGTCAGGTGAGTGAGGGTCACAACACCTGTCAATCAATCCCTCCTCGAACCATCAGCCCTCCCTCCCCTCCCCATGCTAGGGCTAGAACCAGGCACCTTAGTGCCATGTCCCTCCATATGCCCCCCACCCCCACTGCCCTCCCAGAGCTGGTGCTGGAACCTAGGTGTCCTGTCTCCCAGCCTCTCCCTGCTCTAGCCACTATACTCTGCTGCCCTTCCAGAGCTGGGGCTGGAACCTAGATGTCCTGTCTCCCAGCCTCTCCCTGCTCTAGCCACTAGACTCTGCTGCCCTTCCAGCGCTGGGGCTGGAACCTAGGTGTCCCTCATCCAGAGCCTTCCTCGCAGGCCTTTGCCCCCTGCCCCAGGCAGTATTTGGGATCTAGCCACACGTCCCTTTCCGCAGGCCTGGGGTGCCCCGAGCCAGGACTGAGCGCAAGGGGCCCTGCCAAGGGAATAGACCCCACCAGCCTTGGGTTTAGGATCAGTCCCCTCGCTCCTTGAATTTTTGCTTGAAAACATGGGCGTGCGTGACTGGGCTTGCCCCCTGCCCGAGGGGAGCGCCCCGCCCCCTGGCTCTCCCAGCTGATGAGCCCCAAGCTAACAGCTGTGCTTTGTTAAGGACATCTGGGTGGGCCTCCCCCCCCCATCCTTTCTGTTCCCCAGCTGTTGGCTGGCGCAACCTCCCCCCTCGCCGGCGCTGCATTTGCAAGAGCAGTCAGTACTGGGTTGGCTGCCGAGTATCTTGCGCAGAGCGGGAGGTGGTAGAAGGACCCCCCCCCCATAGATCCCCATGGGGAGACTCATGTCAATTGCGTCGGTTGGGGGGGGTACAGCCTGCTGGCCAGTTTTACCCCCAACTCCCCTCCAGAGCTGGTTTCACCCTGCTGGCGCGCCTGGGGAAAAAGCAAAGGGGTTGGCTCCGCTTTTTCCCTCGCAAAGGCCACGTTTCAAACTCAGAAAAGGCCTCCTGGCTGTCACGACTGGGGGTTTTCTGGTGGCACAATCCGTGCTCCGTAGGCGGTGCCGTTGCGTGTCGTCTTCCAAGGTCTTAGCGTGCGAGCCAGTGTTCGGAGCTCAAAGATGGGCCGTGGAACGCGGGTCATTGAACCCAGGCACCATGTGTGTCCTTGTGGAACAGAGGAGGTTGCTCTCCGCCTTCAGCCCTCTGAGCGGAGTCAATTCTTGGAGCAGAGTTGTTCCTGGTAAGGTGCTGGTGTTTGCACTTCTGGGCTACGTCTAGACTGGCATGATTTTTCCGGAAACGCTTTTCACGGAAAAGTTTTCCATTAAAAGCATTTGCAGAAAAGAGCATCATCCAGCAGAGGGATGCTTTTTTTGCGGAAAAGCATCCGTGGCCAATCTAGACGCGCTTTTGCGCAAAAAAGCCCTAATGGCCATTTTCGCGATCGGGGCTTTTTTGCACAAAACAAATCTGAGCTGTCTACACTGGCCCTTTTGCACAAAAGTTTTGCGCAAAAGGGACTTTTGCCCGAACAGGAGCAGCACAGTATTTCCACAAGAAGCGCTGATTTCTTACAGTAGGAAGTCAGTGCTTTTGCAGAAATTCAAGCGGCCAGTGTAGACAGCTGGCAAGTTTTTCCAGAAAAACAGCTGATTTTCTGGAAAAACTGGCCAGTCTAGACACAGCCCTGCAGTTTTGCTTTGGGCTGACTGTTGCTTGTGCTCACCTCCGCTCCAGGACCGGGGTGCAATAGATTAAACAAGCTGCAGGAACAATTATATATGGGCTCCCCATCACTGATTTCTCCGCCACTTTTCTTCTAGAGTCCTGAGCCCCATCGCTGTAACCACTACATCCCATTTCCCTTTTCAGAGCTGCATTGGTCATAAGTCAGCCAGGTCAGGTCAAGGCTTTTTGATTGAAGCCTCTGGCAACATGGTGGCAGCAGTGGGATTAGGACCCGCTTCCTCACAGCACCTCTTAGCAACTACCTCCCCTCCTGCTTGTGATCCCGCTGGATCCCTGGGGTAGCCACAGCCGAGGTGGTTTGTGTGGCATAATGAGGTTGAGACAGGGCAGCGGGGTGTGTGTGTGTGTGTGTGTGTTTCCTAGCCTTCAGCTATCAATCTCCTGTCATCTCAGAGAGCAACCCCCACCAGAAAAGGCAGCCAGACTGGCTCCCTGTTCCATTGGCTATCATGGGCATCCTGTGACTGCCAGAGACCCTAGGAGAACAGAGTGTGGGAATCACGGACTGGGCAGGGTGGTTGAGTGGTTAGAGCAGGAAAGGCCACGCGTCAGCTCGGGGAAGGGGATTAACGCTTAGCGCAAGAGAGCCAAGACTCCCTCCACCACCCTGCTGTCACACCTTGGCCAGTGTCCGTCATCAGCTGGGCACTTGGGCCACCACTCAGGAGAGATTCAAAGACCACCCAGCTGATTCGCCTCAGCCGGCAGCATGCGTGACTACTGGTGGTGCACATCCGCACATGCCTCACTTCACATCATTTATTCCGCACATAGCTGGAAAAGATTAGGGGGGAACATGGGGTCATGGCCTCACTCTGCACCTCAGTTTCTCCCCCTGCCAAAAGGATTTGTTCTCCCTCCTCTCCTGGGGCTGGTTGTGCGGCTTTGATGGGTCCCCATCTGCTCCCGCGCTTGCTCCCGAGCCTAGCACTAGGAGTTCCACAGCCCCCGTCGCCCGCGGGGTATAAAGGAGGCATTCATGGCAGCTTGGAAAGGAACAGCGCGGCTGTTGTGAAACAGGGGGAGGCAGGAGGACAAACAGGGGCAGGGCCGGATTCCTCCTGGGGATTTGTTTACTGGGCCTGCTGATAACAACCCTGCATTCCTCACCCGGCCAAAGCCCTTGAGGGCGTACGCAGGGCCTGCTTCCCGCAGCTGGAAGGGGTCGGCTAGACAAGAGTTGTTCCCAGCTACCGGCGGTATCCCGGAAAAACTCTTCCGCGGCCAGGGACGCATTTGCTCTTCCGTGTTTTTCCCGGAAGAGCGACCACGCTCTTTCGGGAGCCCCTCTCGGAGGGATAAGGGGGCTTTCAAAAGAGGGGTTCCGACAAAAGGATTGAAAAAGAGCAGCAGTGTCACTAAGATGCAGCCAGCTCTGGGGCAAGGCCTGGCAGCTGGTGAGCAGCCACCCAGTAACACCGCCCAGGGTGGGGCCCCCTACCCGGACATGCAGTCGCCTCTAGGAGACCAGGCTCAGCGCGCCGAGGCAGGGGGGTTTTTGAGTCCCTGGGCTCACTCGGCTCCGTGGACCACGGGCCCTGCTGGGCGTCAGCACCAGTCCTCAGAGGACCCCTGCTGAGTCCATCCTCCCCCCCACCCCAATTCCTGCAGCACAGCACTCCTGGAACCATGCTGGGGCATGGGGGTCAGCACAGACAGAGGGGAGAGTACTCCCCCCCCCCGCTGAGTCTCCCTGCAGCCCAGCGCCCCCTGCTGAGCCCCCAGCCTGCTCCCGGCAGCACGGCGCCCCCTGCTGGGCCCTGGGGGTGAGCTCTGAGGTACCCCCTCCTCCTCTGCATGCAGGAGCCTTGGATGGGGAACCAAAAGGATGCAAGTACAAACTGTGCCTGCATCACCCCCGCTCGCAGGCCCCCACGGGGCCACCTCCAGGACCAGCCTTGGGCCTGAGCCCCCTCTCCTGCCTCCTCTAGGCCAGGGCCCCCTGCCCAGCTCCCCCAGGGCCCCGCCAGCTCCCCTGCGTTGCCGCCGAAGGGCCAGCTCCCAGGGTCAAGGACACCCGGGGAATCTCCCCCAGCGCCAGGCCGGCCACAGTAACCGCTCGGACAGGACAGGGCCTGGTGGCAGGAGCAACGGAGCCTCCTCCCTAGCAGACCGGAGCAGCTGCTGTTTTTCTGGGGTTACGGTCGTCCCAGCCTCCTTTAAACCTCTACTGGGGAACAGGTCCCCGTGACCCTCACTCCCCACCAGAGCCCTGGGAACCCCCCGCTCTGCCAGCACCCCCCACTCCCCACCAGAGCCCCGGGAACCCCCCGCTCTGCCAGCGCCCCCCACTCCCCACCACAGCTCCGGGAACCCCCCCGCTCTGCCAGCGCCCCCCACTCCCCACCAGAGCCCCGGGAACCCCCCGCTCTGCCAGCGCCCCCCGATCCCCACCACAGCTCCGGGAACCCCCCGCTCTGCCAGTGCCCCCCGATCCCCACCACAGCCCCGGGAACCCCCCGCTCTGCCAGTGCCCCCCGATCCCCACCACAGCCCCGGGAACCCCCCCGCTCTGCCAGCGCCCCCCACTCCCCACCACAGCCCCGGGAACCCCCCCGCTCTGCCAGCGCCCCCCACTCCCCACCACAGCCCCGGGAACCCCCCCGCTCTGCCAGCGCCCCCCGATCCCCACCAGAGCCCCGGGAACCCCCCGCTCTGCCAGCGCCCCCCACTTCCCACCAGAGCCCCGGGAACCCCCCGCTCTGCCAGCACCCCCCACTCCCCACCAGAGCCCCGGGAACCCCCCCGCTCTGCCAGCACCCCCCACTCTCCACCCACCCACAGCCCCGGGAACCCCCCCGCTCTGCCAGCACCACCCACTCCCCACCAGAGCCCCGGGAACCCCCCGCTCTGCCAGCGCCCCCCACTCCCCACCAGAGCCCCGGGAACCCCCCCGCTCTGCCAGCGCCCCCCACTCCCCACCAGAGCCCCGGGAACCCCCCGCTCTGCCAGCGCCCCCCACTCCCCACCACAGCTCCGGGAACCCCCCCGCTCTGCCAGCGCCCCCCGATCCCCACCAGAGCCCCGGGAACCCCCCGCTCTGCCAGCGCCCCCCACTTCCCACCAGAGCCCCGGGAACCCCCCGCTCTGCCAGCACCCCCCACTCCCCACCAGAGCCCCGGGAACCCCCCCGCTCTGCCAGCACCCCCCACTCTCCACCCACCCACAGCCCCGGGAACCCCCCCGCTCTGCCAGCACCACCCACTCCCCACCAGAGCCCCGGGAACCCCCCCGCTCTGCCAGCACCCCCCACTCTCCACCCACCCACAGCCCCGGGAACCCCCCCGCTCTGCCAGCGCCCCCCACTCCCCACCAGAGTCCCGGGAACCCCCAGCTCTGCCAGCGCCCCCCACTCCCCACCACAGCCCCGGGAACCCCCCGCTCTGCCAGCGCCCCCCGATCCCCACCACAGCCCCGGGAACCCCCCGCTCTGCCAGCGCCCCCCGATCCCCACCACAGCCCCGGGAACCCCCCCGCTCTGCCAGCGCCCCCCACTCCCCACCACAGCCCCGGGAACCCCCCGCTCTGCCAGTGCCCCCCACTCCCCACCCACCCACAGCCCCGGGAACCCCCCGCTCTGCCAGCGCCCCCCACTCCCCACCACAGCCCCGGGAACCCCCCGCTCTGCCAGCGCCCCCCACTTCCCACCAGAGCCCCGGGAACCCCCCGCTCTGCCAGCACCCCCCACTCCCCACCACAGCCCCGGGAACCCCCCCCCGCTCTGCCAGCGCCCCCCACTCCCCACCACAGCCCCGGGAACCCCCCGCTCTGCCAGCGCCCCCCACTCCCCACCCACCCACAGCGCCGGGAACCCCCCGCTCTGCCAGCGCCCCCCACTCCCCACCCACCCACAGCGCCGGGAACCCCCCGCTCTGCCAGTGCCCCTCACTCCCCACCACAGCCCCGGGAACCCCCCGCTCTGCCAGCGCCCCCCACTCCCCACCAGAGCCCCGGGAACCCCCCCGCTCTGCCAGCGCCCCCCACTCCCCACCAGAGCCCCGGGAACCCCCCGCTCTGCCAGCGCCCCCCACTCCCCACCACAGCTCCGGGAACCCCCCCGCTCTGCCAGCGCCCCCCGATCCCCACCAGAGCCCCGGGAACCCCCCGCTCTGCCAGCGCCCCCCACTTCCCACCAGAGCCCCGGGAACCCCCCGCTCTGCCAGCACCCCCCACTCCCCACCAGAGCCCCGGGAACCCCCCCGCTCTGCCAGCACCCCCCACTCTCCACCCACCCACAGCCCCGGGAACCCCCCCGCTCTGCCAGCACCACCCACTCCCCACCAGAGCCCCGGGAACCCCCCCGCTCTGCCAGCACCCCCCACTCTCCACCCACCCACAGCCCCGGGAACCCCCCCGCTCTGCCAGCGCCCCCCACTCCCCACCAGAGTCCCGGGAACCCCCAGCTCTGCCAGCGCCCCCCACTCCCCACCACAGCCCCGGGAACCCCCCGCTCTGCCAGCGCCCCCCGATCCCCACCACAGCCCCGGGAACCCCCCGCTCTGCCAGCGCCCCCCGATCCCCACCACAGCCCCGGGAACCCCCCCGCTCTGCCAGCGCCCCCCACTCCCCACCACAGCCCCGGGAACCCCCCGCTCTGCCAGTGCCCCCCACTCCCCACCCACCCACAGCCCCGGGAACCCCCCGCTCTGCCAGCGCCCCCCACTCCCCACCACAGCCCCGGGAACCCCCCGCTCTGCCAGCGCCCCCCACTTCCCACCAGAGCCCCGGGAACCCCCCGCTCTGCCAGCACCCCCCACTCCCCACCACAGCCCCGGGAACCCCCCCCCCGCTCTGCCAGCGCCCCCCACTCCCCACCACAGCCCCGGGAACCCCCCGCTCTGCCAGCGCCCCCCACTCCCCACCCACCCACAGCGCCGGGAACCCCCCGCTCTGCCAGCGCCCCCCACTCCCCACCCACCCACAGCGCCGGGAACCCCCCGCTCTGCCAGTGCCCCTCACTCCCCACCACAGCCCCGGGAACCCCCCGCTCTGCCAGCGCCCCCCACTCCCCACCACAGCCCCGGGAACCCCCCCCCCCGCTCTGCCAGTGCCCCCCACTCCCCACCACAGCCCCGGGAACCCCCCCCGCTCTGCCAGCGCCCCCCACTCCCCACCACAGCCCCGGGAACCCCCCGCTCTGCCAGCGCCCCCCGATCCCCACCACAGCCCCGGGAACCCCCCCCGCTCTGCCAGCGCCCCCCACTCCCCACCACAGCCCCGGGAACCCCCCGCTCTGCCAGCGCCCCCCACTCCCCACCACAGCCCCGGGAACCCCCCGCTCTGCCAGCGCCCCCCACTCCCCACCACAGCCCCGGGAACCCCCCGCTCTGCCAGCGCCCCCCACTCCCCACCACAGCCCCGGGAACCCCCCGCTCTGCCAGCGCCCCCCACTCCCCACCACAGCCCCGGGAACCCCCCCGCTCTGCCAGCACCCCCCACTCCCCACCACAGCCCCGGGAACCCCCCCCCGCTCTGCCAGCGCCCCCCACTCCCCACCACAGCCCCGGGAACCCCCCCGCTCTGCCAGCGCCCCCCACTCCCCACCACAGCCCCGGGAACCCCCCCGCTCTGCCAGCGCCCCCCACTCCCCACCACAGCCCCGGGAACCCCCCCCCCGCTCTGCCAGCGCCCCCCACTCCCCACCACAGCCCCGGGAACCCCCCGCTCTGCCAGCGCCCCCCACTCCCCACCCACCCACAGCGCCGGGAACCCCCCGCTCTGCCAGCGCCCCCCACTCCCCACCCACCCACAGCGCCGGGAACCCCCCGCTCTGCCAGTGCCCCTCACTCCCCACCACAGCCCCGGGAACCCCCCGCTCTGCCAGCGCCCCCCACTCCCCACCACAGCCCCGGGAACCCCCCCCCCCGCTCTGCCAGTGCCCCCCACTCCCCACCACAGCCCCGGGAACCCCCCCCGCTCTGCCAGCACCCCCCACTCCCCACCACAGCCCCGGGAACCCCCCGCTCTGCCAGCGCCCCCCACTTCCCACCACAGCCCCGGGAACCCCCCCCGCTCTGCCAGCACCCCCCACTCCCCACCACAGCCCCGGGAACCCCCCCGCTCTGCCAGCGCCCCCCACTTCCCACCACAGCCCCGGGAACCCCCCCGCTCTGCCAGCGCCCCCCACTCCCCACCCACCCACAGCGCCGGGAACCCCCCGCTCTGCCAGCGCCCCCCACTCCCCACCCACCCACAGCGCCGGGAACCCCCCCGCTCTGCCAGCGCCCCCCACTCCCCACCCACCCACAGCCCCGGGAACCCCCCCGCTCTGCCAGCGCCCCCCACTCCCCACCACAGCCCCGGGAACCCCCCCGCTCTGCCAGCGCCCCCCACTTCCCACCACAGCCCCGGGAACCCCCCGCTCTGCCAGCGCCCCCCCACTCCCCACCACAGCCCCGGGAACCCCCCGCTCTGCCAGCGCCCCCCACTTCCCACCACAGCCCCGGGAACCCCCCGCTCTGCCAGCACCCCCCACTCCCCACCCACCCACAGCGCCGGGAACCCCCCGCTCTGCCAGCGCCCCCCACTTCCCACCACAGCCCCGGGAACCCCCCGCTCTGCCAGCACCCCCCACTCCCCACCCACCCACAGCGCCGGGAACCCCCCCGCTCTGCCAGTGCCCCTCACTCCCCACCCAGAGCCCCAGGAACCCCCCCCCCCCGCTGTGCCAGCGCCCCTCACTCCTAAACTGCAACCCCTTCCAGCCCAGGCCCCTCGGCTCCTGCCCCCAAGCTTTGCCGGTGCCCCTCATTCCCAGCCCCTTTTATCCAGCCCTCAACCCTCCCATCAAACCAACAGCCCCTAGTTGTGAAACCTGTCGGGGGGGGGGGGTGTTGGGACCGTTTCTCTTGCTGCCCCCCATGGACCCCAGCTCACGAGGACGCGGCCCCGGGGCGCAGCTGGAAGAGGGGACACCGAGGCCAGGGAGCCTCTGCTCAGTCCCAGGGGTCAGGCTGTTCCTCTCTGCCTCCCCTCCCCCCGCTACTGTTCAGTTCCCTTCCCCAGCTTCCCCCCGACTGCAGATGTGCACCCCGGGCAGGGCTCCCGGAGAGGAGGAAAGCCCCTTGCCAGGCGCCCAGCCACACCCCCTCCCCCTCCCCCCAGAGCCAGCACCACCCCCAGCCAATTGTATGTACCATTTATTACAAAAATACCATTCACATTCTCAGGGCCAGCTGGGCGTGGGGGTGGGGGGGTAGCCCCTCGTGAGCCGGCCCCATGGGCCCCCCATCCTACGGCCCAGCCGCCTGCGGTTCATCCTTCATGTTTAACCCCCAGCAGCTCTCCCTGTCCACCAATCACAGCCCTCCTCCCTGAGGGCTGAGAGGGAAGGGGGCCGTCTGATTGGAGGAGCAGGTAGCGGAGTCTGGGCAGGTGGCCAAAGTGTAACATGCAAATCGTGGTTATAATCCTTCAGTGAGCTGAGAAATCCCCAGGCATGAGGGGGCGGGGAGGCGAGAGGCGGGACTTCCTGTAATGCCCATGTCAAAAGAAGGCAGGACTTCCTGCAGTGTTCCTGCAAGGTTGGTGCCAAAGGCAGGCGGAACTTCCTGCTTTGCCCTTGCACAGAAAGGTGGGACTTCCTGTGATGCTCCGCTGATGCCCATTCGAGCAGAAGGTGGGACTTCCTGCCATGCCCTTGCCAGAGAAAGGTGGGACGTCCTGTAATGTCCATGCCAGAAGCAGGCCAAACATCCTGTGATGCCCCGGTCACAGAGACGGAACTTCCTGTGATGTCCATACTAGAGGAAGGTGGGACTTCCTGCGATGCCCTGGCCAGAGGAAGGCGGGACATCCTGTGACGGACAGAGGAGAACCTCGCCCAACAGGAAGCCTTTCAGGAGGTGGTGACGGTGTGACCTAGGGCAGGCATCCGAGAGGAAATTAAAGTGCTTGGAACAGAGCTGGCGGGAGCAGAGCAACACAGGAAAGCCCAACCCTGGCGGAGAGGAAGCAGAGGGGCGGGGGGGCGGGACGTGCTCTGAGGAGGAGCAGAGAGGAGGCCTGGCTCTCACTCCTGCCCCCCGCCCCTGGCCAGCTGGGTGCTGGTCCCTCCAGCCCCGAGTCCCGGCCTGGTGCCTAGCAGTTCGTGTGGCAGCTGGAGTCCGGGCTGTCGGCGCAAAGCTGGGGCAGGCGGGCAGCTGGGGGCTTGTGGCGGAACATGCCCGAGATGTAGAAGGCCTGGAAGGAGGAGGAGAGAGAGAACAAAGGGGGGGGGGGTGAGGCGGGAGAGTTCAAAAAGGGGGGGGAGGGAGCTGATCGCATGGATGTGACTCTCCCTCCTCCACATGCCTCACTGCTGCCCAGAGCAGGGGGCGTTTTCCCCACAGCTGGGTGGAGGGGAAACAGAGGCAGGCTCTGAGGTTATAGGGCAAGTCAATACATAAGGCAGGAATAGGACCCAGGACTCCTCTAACGCCACCAAATCCCCCTCCCAGAGCTAGAGGTAGAACCCAGGAAACTCGACACCCAACCGGTTGGATTCCAGATTCCATGCCTCCCTCCCTGCCTCAGTTTCCCCATAGGTACAAGGGAGCTCACACCTCCCGCAGGGGCTGTGAGGTTTGCTGTGCTAAATACCCCCTGGGCTGTGGGGGTGGGGGGGAGCTAGGTGCCTGGGCTCCCATGGGAAGGGTATCCTGGAAGCCAGCAGCCCTGGGACAAGGGAAGATTTCCTCCTTGTTGCCTGTTATAATGCTAAAGCCGGAGGCATTTCCTGTGCTGTTTCCTCTCAGCTCGCGCTCCAGCCCTGCACGCGACCGTGCTTCAGCACCTCAGCTGGCTGCTCACAGACACCCTCCCCCGCCAAGCTCCCTGTGCAAGGCCAGGGGTGGGGAAAACAGAGGGGAGAATCCCGGATCCAGCTCCAGCGCTTGCCATCCAAGGAGGTCAGAGCTCCACTGGGAGAGGGAAAGCAACTGGCTCAAGCTCGCACGAGTCAGTGGTTGAGCCAGGAGTTCTGGCCCCCACACCCCCAAATCTGGGGGGAGAACCCAGGAAACCTAGCTCCCAGCCTGCCGCATCCCGGATGCTGGCTCTGACCAAGTCCCCTCCTCTCCCAGGAAACAGGACCCAGACGACCCGGCTCCGAGCCCTCTTGCTCTAAGGGCTAGACACCACCCCACTCCCCCACTCCAGCTGCTGCAATCCACGCCCCTGCCAGGGCTAAGAATAGAACCCCGGCCTCCTGGCTCCCGGAACCCTGCTCCGCTCGCGCCTTAACCCCCTAGGCCCCAGTGCCAGGGAACAAGCCAGGAGTCCTGACGGCTCCCAGCAGGCCCATGGACCGAGCCGGGGGCAGGCTGGGACGCGGACTCACGACTCACTGGAGCCGGGCGGCATGTGGGCTGGACAAGCACCCATCCGCCCTGGCTGGACGGACAGAGGGGAGCGGGGACAGACAGACAGACAGGGAGGCTCTGCCTTACCACCCAGTAGGCGACGAGCGCCCCCTGCAGGAAGCCCACGGCCACGTCGGAGGGGTGGTGCCGGTAGTCGGAGATGCGGGTGAGCCCGGTGTACAGGGCCAGAAGCAGCAGGACAAACTGCACCAGGGGGCGCAGCAGCCGGGCACCGCGCCAGGTGAACCGCGCCTGCAGGTAGAACTGGAGAGAGGTGGGGGGTGAGCGCGGGGCACCCCCATGTCCCCTCCCCCGCAACGCTGCAGATCCCCTCCCCCCATGTGCTCTGATCCCTGCCCCTCCACCCCCTGCCCGCCCCACCCCTTCTGCCCCCCACTGGCACAGGGCGTCGGAGCTGGGGGGCCACGGGCAGTCCCCTGCCTGAGATACATTCCCAACTCGCCGCCCCCACCCATGCATGCCCGCCAGCCGGGGACGCACAAAGGACCCATTTGTGCCTCTCCCCAAGGGAACAATGGAGCCTTCTCCATCGCCAACCACGGACCCAGGCATGGGAGGGCGGGGGGGTGAGAGCCATCCGGGTGCACTGACAGCAGGGGGAAGTTAACCTACTTGGACGAGGCGGGAGCTGGGTTGGGTGCAGGGAGCAAAGGCAAAGGCAATGAGGGGAGTGGGCGAGACGGGCTGGGAGCAGGGTCAGGACACCTGGGTTCCATTTCCAGCACCGGGCAGTGGGGACTAGTGGTTAGAGCAAGGGGCTGGGAGCCAGGGCGTTCCCCTCTGTTGGGCTCAGTGTGCCCGCATGGAGAGGGGCCTGGACTAGTCCGGCGAGGCAGGCGGAGCAGCGAGTTAATACCTCTCCAGCTCTCCGAGGGCGAGCCCGACCGGCACGACTCGCCCACTGGGCAGCGCTACCCTCCAGCCCGGGAGAGTCGAAGGATGGGACCTAGGGCAGCCACGATTTGACTGCACCTCAGTCGGCAGCTCAGGGGCTGGGCGCAGAACCGCCCATCTGCCAGTACACCCGCCGGCCACTGGGCA
The DNA here is from genome assembly GCF_049634645.1 of Pelodiscus sinensis. Lineage (NCBI taxonomy): Eukaryota > Metazoa > Chordata > Testudines > Trionychidae > Pelodiscus > Pelodiscus sinensis. Next base: position 12,344,014 of record NC_134729.1, on the reverse strand, counting down.
GAGAACCCAGGCGTCCCGATACCCAGCTCCCTTTGCTTTAACCACTAGACCTCACTCCCTCCCACAGCTGGGGATAGTCCTGACTCGCAGCCCCCACCCCCTGGCTCTAAGCCACAAGGAGCCACGTCCCTCCCAGAGCCAGGAATAGAACCCAGGAGTCCTGGCGCCCCGAGGGCTCTGCACGGAAATCCAGCCCCCACCCTCACAACTGCCCTTGGCAGGAAGAACCTGGCCCGCAGGGGCCGTCTGCCGGGTTATTCTGGGCACTTGGCTCCACTCCCCACTGAGTTCTCAATTGCAGGAGCTGCGCTGGCTCTGGGGTGGGACCCTGGATGGGGTGAAGAGGGGCAGCCAGGCCCCAGACCTCCCCCACCATGCAGGGAGACCTTCCACCCCCCCAGTGACTTCCCCTAGCCCTCCAGTGACTTCCCCCAGCCTGGCTCTGTGGGGAGACCCCCCACGCCCCAGTGACTTCCCCTAGCCCTCCAGTGACTTCCTCCAGCCTGGCTCTGTGGGGAGACCCCCACTCCCCAGTGACTTCCCTCAGCCTGGCTCTGTGGGGAGACCCCCACTCCCCAGTGACTTCCCTCAGCCTGGCTCTGTGGGGAGACCCCCCACGCCCCAGTGACTTCCCTCAGCCTGGCTCTGTGGGGAGACCCCCACCCCCCAGTGACTTCCCCCAGCCTGGCTCTGTGGGGAGACCCCCACCCCCCAGTGACTTCCCCCAGCCTGGCTCTGTGGGGAGACCCCCACTCCCCAGTGACTTCCCTCAGCCTGGCTCTGTGGGGAGACCCCCCACGCCCCAGTGACTTCCCTCAGCCTGGCTCTGTGGGGAGACCCCCACCCCCCAGTGACTTCCCTCAGCCTGGCTCTGTGGGGAGACCCCCACCCCCCAGTGACTTCCCCCAGCCTGGCTCTGTGGGGAGACCCCCACCCCCCAGTGACTTCCTCTAGCCCTCCAGTGACTTCCCCCAGCCTGGCTCTGTGGGGAGACCCCCACCCCCTCCGCTCCTCAGAGACCTCCCCCTGCCCGGCTCTGCAGCAAGACCCTGCCATGCACCCAGGCTCCACAGACCAGAAGATCTCCCCCTACCCCCAACCCGGGGAACCAGGCGTGGCCCATGATGGGTAGGGCGGGCGTGTCTGCAGGAGATTCTGGGATGATCAGTGGGGTCTGTGGGTGGTGCTGGCCGGGGGCACTTACCACCAGGTAGGTCATGCTGTACATGGCGAAGGAGGCGTGGCCGGAGTAGAAGGACTTCCTAGAAGAGGACAAAAAAGGGCCCGTTATCACTGGCGGCCCCACCCTCGGGTGCAGAAGGATCCCGCCTGCAGCCCTTCCCTGTGCCACCTCCTCAGCTGTCTGAGATCCCCTCCAGGGAAAAGCCAGGGGGCTCCAAAGCTGAGCCACCCCCCGCCCCCGGCCCCAGACACCCCAGGCTCCATGGGACTGCGCCAGGTGTTACAGACACACAATATCTTGGTGCTAATTGTCCCCACATCACAATCTGCACCCTCGCCCGGAAGTAAACTTGGAGGCAGGGGGCTGCAGGAGAGACTGCACAGACTGGGTCGGACTGGAGTCCTAAGGCCAGGGAGCAGAGGTGCGAAGGGCCAACACAAAGAGGCAAAAAGCTTTCCCTTTGTTCCAAGCATGGACCTTTCAGCGAGCGGTTGCACCCCGCCAAAGAGTCTGCCGGAGGGGGGGACGCCCACCAGACCGGCCGGTGGAAGCTGGGGTGCAAAAGTGGGACATGTTGGTAGGATCTGTTCTGAAGCCTGGGCGTGCCTCAGTTTCCCAGGTGCCCTGCCCGGGGTGCAGCGGGGGAAGGGATGAAGTTTGCTCTCAGGGCAGGCTCACAAACAGAGGCACCATGTGGCTCCCCATCTGGGTGGAATGAACTGTCCTAAAGGAACGGGCTGAAATCCACCCAGCTCCAGGAGGGGCCCAGAGAGACGGCGCCAGCCCAGTGACTCACGAACACACCGCGGGGACCGAGCGGAGACCTCCCCCGCTCGGAAACAAAGGCCTGGCAGAGGTGTGGAGGGAAGAAGTTGGCTTGGGAACCCCGGAGAGTCTCTCACGTAGGAGCTGAGGAAGTCAGACACACGCACAGGGCGTGCACATGGGAGTCGCTAGCAATGTTCCCTCTTATTTTTCCCATCCGCGTGCAGAATAATTTTTGTTGAGCGCGCCAAGGCAGGTGCAGATGTGCACCATCTGTGGAAACATCTGCTGGCGGCAGTGGACGTAATCAGCCAGGCGGGCCCCGAATCTCTGCTGGGTGGCTGCCCACGTACTTAGCTTATGGGGAACACTGGTGGCTAGAACTATGGGCCGACCAGCCTCTCCACTGTCTCCATCTCTCCATGGGAACCAGAGGGCTGCCCCGGCTCCCAGCTGACTGATCAACCCAAAGGGCGGACAAGCCTCCGCTAGGGTCTGGCCCAGCTGGCTCACCGGGCTTCCTGCTCCTCCGAGGGCCTGGCAGTGCAGGCGTACTTCTCCACGTAGCCCCAGGAGCAGTTGAGGAGGGCGAAGTCGGGCCGGCAGACGGCCAGGAAGTGGGGGCGGAGGCGGCCGACGGTGATCTTGGCGATGTTGGTGAGGGACTGTCCCACGGTGCAGCCGAAGAGGAAGGCGCCGATCTCCTTGTAGAGGATGGCCACGTAGGGGTTGGAGACGAAGGCGCGGGAGCCCAGGCGCAGGGCGTAGATGCGGTAGCTCTCACCCAGGGCGATCTGGGGGGCACCAGAGGGAGGCATTGGGGGACGGCAGCTTGAGGGGGTCAGCCTCCCCCATGTGTGGGGATGGGAGATAGGAAGCAGCCGGATTCATTCCCCGCCTCCCCCATTCCAGCCCCTTGGATTAGCTCCATAACCTCATCCCTTTCCCTTTTGAAAGCCAGCCCTGCCCCCCAGGATTTTGCCTCCCCCTCCCGTTCTGCCCCACATCCTGCAGCGGGGAGTTCCACGGGACAAGCAGCTGGCTGGATGGTAGGGGGAAGAGTCAGCTCTGCTGAGTCGCACCCAGGCTGGGATCCTGTCCTCTGGGCCAAGGGCTGCTGCTTCAGAGGAAGGATCCGAAACCAGTGCTCTGCATTTCGTAAGGGGCACAGGGGGTAAGCTACACGGACTCCACTGCAGCCCCTCTTACCAAGGCCCTGCCACCTTGCAAGGAATGTGGCAGGGGGCGCTCTCCCCCTGGCTGTTGGGGCTGGCCCCAGAGTGGCGCTGTGCTGCAGGGGACTCAGCAGGGGGCGCTCTCCCCCAGCCATGGGGCTGGCCCTAGAGCAGTGCTAGGGGCACGGTGCTGCAGGAGGACTCAGTCGGGGGCGCTCTCCCCTGGCCGTGGGGCTGGTCCTAGAGCAGTGCTAGGGGTCACGGTGCTGCAGGGGGTGCTCTCTCCTGGCCGGCAGGCTGGCCCCAGAGTGGCGCTGCGCTGCAGGGGACTCAGCAGGGGGCGCTCTCCCCCAGCCGTGGGGCTGGCCCCAGAGCAGCGCTAGGGGGCGTGGTGCTGCAGGGGACTCAGCAGGGGGCGCTCTCCCCCAGCCGTGGGGCTAGCCCCAGAGCAGCGCTAGGGGGCGTGGTGCTGCAGGGGGCTCAGCAGGGGGCGCTCTCCCTGGCTGGCGGTCTGGCCCCAGAGCGATGCTAGGGGGCGCAGTGCCGCAGGGGGCGCTCCCCTCGACCCGGCGACTCACCGAGAGGGAGGTGATGAGGATCCCCACCGAGATCAGCACCGTGTCGCTGACGGTCTCCGCCTGCTTGAGCGGGTAGCGGATGCTGCTGTCGTTGCAGTAGAAGCCGCGGCGCATGGGGGGGACCAGGCCGATCTCGCAGATCAAGAAGGGGACAGAGGCTGCGGCGGGAAGAGAGGAGGGGCGCTGGGGCGGGGCTTACTCAGCCCCCTCCCTGAGCTGCTCGGAGACCCTTCCCCCCCAATCCCTCGGGCTCAGGACACCCCCAATCTGACTGCCCCTTCAGGGCAGTCGCCCTGCTCTCCTCCCCCCACAATCTCGCCGCCTAGTCCCCAGCTCATGGCACCCTGCCCCTGCCCAGGGACCACCCTGTGACACCCCACAACCCCACTGCCCTCCCCCCAGGCATTGTGTTACCCCACCCCAGCCCCACCGCCCCCTCCCCCAGGGACCAGCCCGGGACTCCCCACTCCCTCAGCTCCGGTGCATGATTCATCCCCCTCCACCCTGCCGCCCCCCCAGAACTAGCCTGTGGCAGCCCCCCCAAATCCCCAGCCTCTTTGCTTTGGTGGGGCTCTCCCCAGCTCCTCCCCCATGTCCCCCCCAAGGCAGGGCACACGGGTCACAGCCCAAGAGGTGGCAGGGAGGGGAGAGCCCCCCCCCCTCCCGCAGCACTTGCCTGCCGGGACAGGGCCCAGTCTGCTTTGCATTAGGGCTGCTGGCAGCGGCCAGGGAAGGGGGTGCAGGGAGGGGGGAGCAGGCCTTAAAGTTCCAGCTGATTCCTAGAAGCCACGTCTCCGCCTGGCTCTTAAAGGGGCGGTAAAGCCACGTTCCCCTCCCTCGCTGGAGGAGAAAAACGTCCATGTGGCCGAGTTACCTCCCCCTCTGCCACGAACCCTGCACCTGGGAGAGACCCCGGCAGCGCTGGGGGCAGCGAGCACCAGCCTGGGCAATGGTGAACCGACGCTGGTGAGGGGGGAGCAGGGAGCCTGGCACCAGCGTGGTCAGAAGCTGGGAGTGGGAACCACAGTGCTAGTGCTCTCCCCGGTGATCCCAGTGAGCGGGGCTTTCACGTCCTCGCACTAGCACTCTAGCACGAGGATCCCGGTGAGCGGGGCCGTGCATGTCCCGGCACTAGCACACTGTTGCAAGTGTCCTGGTGAACTGGATGCGCATGTCCTGGCACTAGTGCCCTGTTCACAAGGATCCTGGTGAGATGAGTACGCAAATCTCAGCACTAGTGCCCTGGCACAAGGATCCTGGTGAGCTCAATGTGAAAAGCCTGGCACTAGTGCCCTAGCACAAGGATCCTGGAGAGCTCAATGTGAAAAGCCTGGCACTAGTGCCCTAGCACAAGGATCCTGGTGCACTCAGAGGCTGGGAGCACGAAGAAATGGAAGAGCCCAAAGGAGTTGGCATGTGGGGGAAGGGAGCGCACGCTCTGCTTCAGTTAGGTGGGATTCAAGCCCCGGCCAGACCCAGGTGTCCTAGCCCACGGTGCCTGGGCTGTCACTTTAAGGACGAGGCTGCATCACCCTCCCGGGGGCTCAGGGCTGCTTTTGGGGGCTGAGAACGATGTTTCCATGCTCGGTTCCCAGGTTCCCTCCCTTCCCGTCTCACTTGGCAAACGAGTTTTCTCAGGATCCTTTTTCCGATGGGCCAGGCTGCCCGCCAAGAGCCAGGGCGCTGCCCATGGAGCCCTTGGCACAGGGGGCCTGGCTCCTCCCCCTGTAGGGGGCGCCACCACCCTACGGGGGCAGGGAGACGGCGAGGGCGCCAGGGCTGCGGATGCCCAGCAGGGGGCAGTGCTGGCCTGGGGCAGGAGCCCTCCAGGGCTGGGTGTGGGGGATGCTCTCAGAGAGGAACCCAGTCACGTCCGGCAGGAAGGAGCTGCCCGGGTTTATGTCAAAGATCTGAGACTTGCAGGGACGGCTGGCCTGGGCGGAGCCCCCCCCCCCCCCCCCCCGCCGCACACAGATATCAGGGTCCCAGGGACTGGCCTGAGCCAGCGCCAAGTTTCCATCCTGGCTCAGCTGCCCCATGCCCTGCCCAGCCTGCAGCGTATTTACACACAGAGCCCTGGACAGGGGGCACAGCAGCCCCAACCGGGAGCCCCAACCTGCCCACTGGGGCCAGACCCCCAAGCGGGGTAAACCAGCATGCTGCATTGGAGCCATGGGGCCAGACCCCCAAGCGGGGTAAACCAGCATGCTGCATTGGAGCCACGGGGCCAGACCCCCAAGCGGGGTAAACCAGCATGCTGCATCGGAGCCACGGGGCCAGACCCCCAAGTGGGGTAAACCAGCATGCTGCATCGGAGCCATGGGGCCAGACCCCCAAGTGGGGTAAACCAGCATGCTGCATCGGAGCCACGGGGCCAGACCCCCAAGCGGGGTAAACCAGCATGCTGCATCGGAGCCACGGGGCCAGACCCCCAAGCGGGGTAAACCAGCATGCTGCATCGGAGCCACGGGGCCAGACCCCCAAGCGGGGTAAACCAGCATGCTGCATCGGAGCCACGGGGCCAGACCCCCAAGCGGGGTAAACCAGCATGCTGCATCGGAGCCACGGGGCCAGACCCCCAAGTGGGGTAAACCAGCATGCTGCATTGGAGCCACGGAGCCAGACCCCCAAGTGGGGTAAACCAGCATTATCCACTGGAGCCACAGGGCTTTGGGTGGAAGAAAAATTCCAACTGCCCTGAAATCCGGGGGGGAGAGGGGGTTTCAGAGACACGCGCTGGGCAGAACTCCAGGGAGGGGCAATTCCACGGCGTGGCCCAGACCGGGTACTGAGCACGTCGGGGCTCCAGGCGTGTGCGCCCGGGGTTCCGCTGGCCGTGCGAGGGGACCGGACATTTCACCTGCACGTGCCCTCGTGTGCCACCGGCTGCAGCGGGTCTGGGGGAGCCGTTAAGCTCCGTACCCAGCCGGTGTGTTCCAGGGGCACGAGTCTCTGCCCTGCAGGGCGGGATTCAGCCAGGTGAGTGGGGGCAGCATCAGGCCTAACCACTAGGGGGTGCTGCCAGGGGGCACTTCAGCCCTCTGAAGGGGACACTGCCAAGGGGGAGCCACCGTGAGCGCAAAAGGTGGGACGCCTGGTTAGCTCCAGGCCCTGGTCGACGCCAGCCCGATACCCTCATGCCCAGCCCTGCCCTGCCCTGCCATCTCTCACACGCCAAACCTCCCGGCTGTTTGGAGAGGGCCGGGCTATTCTTGGCCATGTTCTTGGGTCCCCCTCTCCCGCTGGCTGGCTGCCCAGGGCTGGGGGCTCCCTGCCAGGCCGGCCAGGTGCAAGGCTGGGGGGGGGGGAGAACAGGCCCCCGGAGGGGGTTCCCTGCCCTGCTTTGGGGAGGGGGGGAGGACAGGTCAAGCCTGCACTGCACCCCCACAGACCCCAGGAAGATGCATTAAGACCAGAAACTCCCCTGCCCCTGGTTCCGGCCTCTCCCTGCCCGGGCTGGGCTCCACGCCGGTCACCGGGGTGAGGAAGCAGGTGGATCCCGCAGGAGTACGAGAGGCCGGGGGGTGGGGGGGGACACATGGAGCCCCCTAGGGAGGGGGCAGGAGACAGCTGCAGGGCGTGGCCAGGCCCTGACTGGCAGCCAAGAGCTCAAGGCTGGGAAAGGGGGGTGGGAGAGCTCACGCCAGGGCAGAAGGCAGAAGAGAAAAGCAGGCCTGGGGGGGGGGGGGGAAGACAGGAGGAAGCTGAAAGAGACCCCCCCCAGCAGGCCCCTGCCTGTGTCCTCCCCGCCCAGCGTGCCCCTGCCTCTGTGTCCTCCCCCCCCAGCAGGCCCCTGCCTCTGTGTCCTCCCCCCCCAGTATGCCCCTGCCTCTGCGTCCTCCCCCCCCAGCAGGCCCCTGCCTCTGTGTCCTCCCCCACCCCCAGTATGCCCCTGCCTCTGCGTCCTCCCCCCTAGCTGAAGCAGAGACCCCTGGCAGGCTGCAAGCTGGTGCCATGCGGAGGGAGGGGGTAGGAGCTGAGCAGGGGGCTCTGGAGGCTGCCCACGGCACGGCCCCAATCCTGGGGTGGGCTGTGCCCGCAGAAGCAGCAGATGGGGGGTTCCCCAGGGATGTTAGTGGGTAGGCGAGTGGAGTATCGACTACTCGCCTTCCCCCCCCCGCTGTCTCTCTCAGGGGCAGCAAGGGGGAGGGGAACAGGAGCTGGTGTTGGGGGGGGGGCACCTTAAAAACCAGTTCTCCCCAGCACCATCTCCACCTGCTGCCTCTGGAGGGGAACGGGGCTGCAAAGCAGCCTCTGCCCGCAGCAGGCCGAGGTTCACCGTGGGCAGAGGCTGCTCCGGCACCAGCCCCCGGCCGTGCCAGCTCAGGCCGCCGCGCACGGGGCTTCTGGACTCGGCGCGAGCCCAGCCCGAGCAGTCCCCCTCGCGCTGATCGCTGCGCCGCTGCATTTTAAACGTAAGAGCCTGCCGGCCCAACCTGCCTCCTGCCAGTAACCCCATCACCCCAGACAGCCCCCCCATACAGCCCTGCCCTCTGCCCCTCGCACAGTCCAACACCCCCATCCCCAGGATCCACCCCCACCCCACAATCCAGCCCCATCACCATCCCGCTCATAGGATCCTTGACACCCGCCTACTCCACTGCTCCCCCTGCTCACGGCATCTCCCACCCCCTCCCGCAATCCAACCCCTCCCCAGGATCCACCCCACCCACCTGCCCCCCTCAGGAGCCTCCCCCCTAGCTATGCTAATGTATCTGAATACTCCCCTGGCTCACCCCCCTAACTCTGCCCCTCTGAGCCCAATAGCCGGCCACCAGCGCTCTTGGGTCAGGGGGCGCGAGGAGAGGGAAGGACGGCCCAGTGGTTAGCACGCTAGCCCGAGACCTGCGCTCAGTGCCCATTTCTGCTTGGGCAAGTGACTTGCCCCTCCATGCCTCAGTTTCCCCCAGAGCCCTACCACATGGAGGGGACGTACACTAAAGATGGCAGGAGGTTGGATACCAGGGCCCACGACTCCCATAGGGGAACTGGCACAATCCAGCTTTGCCCTGCTCCTCTTTGGGGTCTGCTGCATTACGGTAAATCGGTGCGGACTTGCACCGGCACCGTCAACGCCCTCCAGGGCGGACTCACTCGGGTTCCGTTTACACCCATTCGTAATCGGCTTCAATTAAACCGATGTCGGCTCTGGGGCCCCCCCGTTTAACTCAGAGCAGTTCCCCAGCCAAGAAAGAGCTAAGCCAGACGATCCCGCTCTGCAGAGTAGGGCAAAACGTGTCTTGCGTGGAAAAGGCGTCACACTCTTCCACACTAGGGATGTAATAGTGGAGTCGATCAACTCACGAGCAAAAGCTTCTAGGTTAATGTTATAGACAAGACGCATTTCCCCCACCCCCCAGGAAATATTTGAGCAGGCTGGCCAGCAGCCCGGTTCAGTCCTGGCTTGTGCTGGGTCTGGGACCTACCCCTGCTGTGGCTCCGCATTTCAAGTGTATTAGGAGCCAGGTGGCAGGCAGCCTGGCTCAGTTCCCACTCGTGCTGGGTCCAGGTCAGCCCCTCCACTGGACAGGAGCTGCTACCACCGTGTGCTGCTGCCTCTGTATCAGAGGCAGCACGGCGGTGTGGAAGGCAGCCGGTCCACAAGAGGAGCTGATTTTTCAACTGGCTCCCCTCAGAGACCAGCTCTCTCCTGGCACCCCGGAGTAGCAGGGTGCTCCCCAGGAGTGGGGCTGGAGCATACTGGCTGCCAGCCCCACCTCCAGGGACTATAAAAAAGTCGAGTAACCAATAAGAATTCATGCAGTTAATCGACGATTCCGTTAGCGATATTTAACATCCTTATTCTGCACATCCAGCGAGCTCAATCGACCGTCTGCCCAGAAGTCAAATAACGGCCGAGCATTCTGATGCCGCACTTTGCAACCCTGTTTCTCCTTCCACGGCCTCCTCTCGTTTTACTTCGCCACCCCGCAAGGTCTCAGAATGGTTGCAGTCAAGTTGAAACATTTTGATTGCGTCAAGCTGAAATCTTTCGTTCCACCCACAACGTGGCTTTGCTGGTCCAGCCAAAGCAACAAAGCAACAAAAATCCATTATCTGCTTCGTTCTACTTATCCAGCCCCCAGAACCCAAAATAGACCCCGCCTGTAGATTTATCCCAGGGTATCTCTGCCTATATATAGCCAGCGAGACATCAGAACCCAGACCGGCGATGGACTGATGGATCCGTTTATCTCACTACCCTGTCCCTGAAAGCAGCCAGTGTCAAAGAACAAAATACTGTTGGCAGCAATTACGGGAGAATACATGATAACCTTCAAAGGCTGATTTATACCCCAAACAGGCCCTTTCTAGTCCTTTCAAACCTTTTGGTTATTATGTTTAACCCTCTAACTCTTCATAGTCTCATTAGCCCTTCCGCTTAAAAAAGAAAAATCCTGTTGAAATGAAAGACATCTTGTAGCAAGGAGTTCCACAGACCAATGACCCATGTGTATTTGGGAAAGAATCCCTTTGCTCTGTTTTGCATGAGCCACCTTTTCATTCAGTTTCACAGTGAACAAATCTACCTTCTCCACCTCTTTTCTAACACTCCCACAGTCTGAATCCCTTTGTACAGAAAAAGCCTTTCCCCAGGCCTCAAGCTATCCTCCAAATGTCCTAGAGGCGGGATTCTTCTGCAGACTGAACTGGGCCCAGCACCCCTGGTGGGTCTGGCCACTGATGTCACTATAACATTCTCCATCTTATTCTCCTTCCTAGCCTCACGTTTTTTCCCCTTAGCAATGCCAGTAGTTGAGTGATTGACAGACTCTGAAAGCTCAGATCCCTGCAAGATCCAGATGAAACCCTGACAGTGAGATCCCAGCTGCAACAGAGCCATTAAATATCCCTCCAGAGGAGGTATATGGGGCATAGCTGATGCACCCGGCCTCAGCTGGCACCCAGGTCATTTATAGCATAAGGATGATGGACTTGAAATGGTGCTGGATCGGAGGCTCCCCCAAATAGCAGCCGGCACAGGAGACACCAGAACCCAGGCCGCCGATGGACTGGTGGATCCGATTGGCTCACTACCCTGTCCCGGAGAGCAGCTAGACTAAAATCCTTCTGGCAGCAATTCTGGAATACACGTGGACTGCCACGATTCAAAGGTCAATGTACAGGCCCTTTCAAATCGCTTGGTTATTACTTTTAGCCCTCTACGTCGACACACTCTCGTGAGCCCTTCCGCTTATAAAAAAAATCCTGCTGAGATCCAGGACATCCTGTAGCAAGGAGTTCCACAGGGGTCCCAAGAAGGAGGGTTCAGGGAGACAAGGGGCCTCAGAAGAGGGATCCAACCTCGCCAGGGTTTTTTCCTCTGTGGGGCAGCTAGCAATTCTGCTCCCTCCCCCGGGCCACCTGGCATCCCTGCCCATACCCCTCCCTATTGACATGATCCCACTTAGGTGTTTGGGCCCAAGTTTCCTCCCCAGAGGTGGCTGCATTTCTGGGCCAGGACACAGCTTAGGACTGGAAGAGGCAGGAGTCCGAGCTCCCCAGCAGGGGCAAGGGGGATCCGCAATGCATGGGGCTCTGCTGACCCCACACTCACCCACGAGCAGACAGACGATATCCAGGACGACCAGAGTCTTTCTCTGCCCCTGCCCTGGGGCAGCATAATCCTCAGGCGGGGAGCTGGGAGCCCGGACAGTCACCCGGACGTCTCTGGGGCCGCCAGGCCATGCCGGGGGCTCCCCAGGCAGACTCCGGGGCCGGTCGGGGAGGAGTTCGCACTTGCTCTTGTCCATGGCCTTCGGGCAGCGGAGGAAAGGTGCAATCCAGATTCCTCCCGCAGCTCAGAGAATCGGGATTTCCAGCCCCGGGAGCGACTCCAGATTCCAGCCCTGGACAGAGCGGGAGGGGGCTGGTGTCTCCTCCTCTCTGTACAGGGGTCAGGGAGCCTGAAAGGCAGCCACACAAACAAACCTTGCTAAGCAGAGGCTGCGGCTGCCCTGGGAGATGGGGGGCAGAGCAGGGAAATGGGGGTTCAGTGGCAGGGAGGGGGGAGGAGGTGTATGCACAGGGCCAGCTGTGGGGGGGGGGGGGGGTGGGGAGGTGGAGGCTGGGCAGCGAGGGAGCTGCCCTGAGAGTGGGGGCAGTGCAGAAACCCCAGCTCCTCCTGGCTGGATCCCTTATCTTCCTGAGCCCCCTGAACCTCCCCTTCAGGGGGGCAGGGGGGACCCCATGTGGCCGAGGGTCCAACTTTCCCCATGGGCGAGGGGATTCAAGGGGCCTGGGTAGGGGGACCCAAGCAGCCCCCCAAAGGGGAGGAGAGGTTCAGGGGGTGGGGGCCCGGGGAGGAGGGTCCGGGGGAGTCTAGGAGGTACTCTGGGGGGATGGGGCTGAGATCAGGCTCGGGACCCCTGCAGATGGACGAGATCCAGGGGGTCTGGTAGAGGCATGGGGGGTCCCAGCTTCCAATGAGGGAAGTAGGGCCCAAGGGGGCACCTGGGAAGGGGCATATAGGGAGCAGGGGGCTGGAAAAGGGGGGGTCCACTCAGGGTTCTCAGCTCCTGTCAGGGAAGGGGAGGTTCGGGGGGAAAGAGGCCCAGAAAGGGGGCCCAGGGATGCCAAGAAGAGGGGGGACAAATGGGTTCCCCACTCCCCCGGGGGGCAGGGGAGGTCCGGGGTCCCAGGAAGGGGGTTCGGGGGGGCTGGAGAAGGGAGGCACCAGGGTTCCCAGCTGCCCCGGGGCAGGGGAGGTCCGGGGTCCCAGGAAGGGAGTTCGGGGGGGCTGGAGAAGGGAGGCACCAGGGTTCCCAGCTGCCCCGGGGCAGGGGAGGTCCGGGGTCCCGGGAAGGGGGTTCGGGGGGGCCGGAGAAGGGGGGCACCAGGGTTCCCAGCTGCCCCGGGGCAGGGGAGGTCCGGGGTCCCAGGAAGGGGGTTCGGGGGGGCTGGAGAAGGGAGGCACCAGGGTTCCCAGCTGCCCCGGGGCAGGGGAGGTCCGGGGTCCCGGGAAGGGGGTTCGGGGGGGCCGGAGAAGGGGGGCACCAGGGTTCCCAGCTGCCCCGGGGCAGGGGAGGTCCGGGGTCCCGGGAAGGGGGTTCGGGGGGGCCGGAGAAGGGGGGCACCAGGGTTCCCAGCTGCCCCGGGGCAGGGGAGGTCCGGGGTCCCGGGAAGGGGGTTCGGGGGGGCCGGAGAAGGGGGGCACCAGGGTTCCCAGCTGCCCCGGGGCAGGGGAGGTCCGGGGTCCCAGGAAGGGGGTTCGGGGGGCCGGAGAAGGGGGGCACCAGGGTTCCCAGCTGCCCCGGGGCAGGGGAGGTCCGGGGTCCCAGGAAGGGGGTTCGGGGGGGCCGGAGAAGGGGGGCACCAGGGTTCCCAGCTGCCCCGGGGCAGGGGAGGTCCGGGGTCCCAGGAAGGGGGTTCGGGGGGGCCGGAGAAGGGGGGCACCAGGGTTCCCAGCTGCCCCGGGGCAGGGGAGGTCCGGGGTCCCAGGAAGGGGGTTCGGGGGGGCCGGAGAAGGGGGGCACCAGGGTTCCCAGCTGCCCCGGGGCAGGGGAGGTCCGGGGTCCCAGGAAGGGGGTTCGGGGGGGCCGGAGAAGGGGGGCACCAGGGTTCCCAGCTGCCCCGGGGCAGGGGAGGTCCGGGGTCCCAGGAAGGGGGTTCGGGGGGCCGGAGAAGGGGGGGCACCAGGGTTCCCAGCTCCCCCGGGGCAGGGGAGGTCCGGGGTCCCGGGAAGGAGAACTCGGGGGGGCCGGAGAAGGGGTCCCGGGGCCGCCCTCCCGGGTACCTGTTGCCCGCTGCCGGGCTCCGGACTCGGGCTCATCTCCCTGCAGCCGGGCCGGGGCGATCGCTGCCCGGGCTCCAGCTCAGCCCCGCGCCGGACTGAGGCGGGCGGCGGCTGCTCCCTCCACCTCCAGCTGCTGGGACCGAGACTCCTCCCCCCCTCGTCCTGCCTGGGTTTCCCCGCGGCGGGAGGGGCCCGGGCGCCGGAGCGGGGGGAGGGAGGGAGACAGAGCTCAGGACTCCTGGGACCCTCCTGTGTATCGGGGGGGGCGACCCCCCCACCTGTGCGCGATCCCCCCCTTCCCCCACTATCGGAGTCCCAGGCCGAGGGGGAGGAGAGAGGACTGATATGGGGGAGGGGCCCGGCTAAGCCAGGTGGGGCAGGGAAAGCGGCTCCCCCCCCCCCCCGGAAGAAGGCTGGCACGGGGAGCAGGGTTTAAGTCTCCGCCTTGAGGAAACCTGGGTTTTATTCCCTGCTGCGCCTTTCACCAGGGGGCGTGCCTCAGTTTCCCCATCCAGACCGCGGGGGTAACCCGTCTTGCCCTCACTCAGGGCTGGGAGGTTTGACCAGAGAAGCTGGAAGTTGCTCCTCTGCTGTGATAAGGGCTCCACACAAAGACCTTAGACCGAGTTGAACCCACTTTTTGCGGAAAAGTGTCATTTTCACGATCGGGGCTTTTTTGCGGATAACAAATCTGAGCTGTCTACACTGGCCCTTTTTTCGCAAAAGGACTTTTGCCCGAACGGGAGCAGCACAGTATTTCCGCAAGAAGCACTGATTTCAGACAGTAGGAAGTCAGTGCTGTTGTGGAAATTCAAGCTGCCAGTGTAGACAGCTGGCAAGTTTTTCCAGAAAAGCGGCTGATTTTCCGGAAAAACTGGCCAGTCTAGACACAGCCATTGGTTGGCAGGTCCAAGGGAGCAGGGGAGAAGGGGATCTGGCTTCTATTCCCTGCTGCAACCTTCATCACGGCGTGCCTCAGTTTCCCCATCTAGCCAATGGGGGTAAACAGCCTTGCCCTCGCTCATGGAGGGGAGGAGGGGCTGTGAGGTGTGTCTGGATCCCAGACCAAGCTGTTAAGTTCCTGGGGAAGATGGGATACTGGGACAGCCCACAGTAGCATGTCGCTCAGGGGCGGGAAACCTTTGTTGGGTCGGAGGCCACTGACCCACAGAAAAATCAGTCGGGGGCCGCACACATGTGAAAAGTGGGGAAAAAAGTCCTCTCAGTGGCCCCTGGCTCCCCACTTTCCTCTTGCCCACCAGAGCCTGGGGGGGGGAGGGGGACCTTCTGTGTAGATCTTCTGTGCTCCAGCCCCCAGAGGGGAGCAGGGGGGCTGGAGCACCAGAATGGGCTCCCCAATGCTCAGGAGGGGCCCAGGCAAGTTGAGGGCTGCCGGCCTGAGGTTCCCCACCCCTGGGTTGCTGGTCTGGGGCTGCTAGCAGCTAATAGCTCCAAGGGCTGATGGGGGGGGGGTCTCCCCCACATGCTTCAGGTGTGACCAATCACCAGGCTGGGGTCAGGAAGGAATTTCCCCTTGCTGAGACTGGCAGAGACCCGGGGGGGGGGGGGGGTGTGACCCTGAGCGGGCCACGGCCGGCCACCTGCAGGTTTCAGCTGGAGTAAATGGGGGATTCTCTGTAACTGGAAGTCGGAGCCGAGCTCGGTGACTCAGCCAGAGGTTCCGGGGATTTTCCAGGAGCAGGCTCTGTGCCCTGCAAGGCGCAAGAGGTCGGACGTGGTCCCGTCGGACCTGAAAGTCCCCGAATCCCCCGCCAGGCCTGTCTCCCCTCTCCAGCCAGTTCCCCTCAACCAGCGCCCCCCCCCCATCTCACAGTCCAGTCTGCCCTCCCCCGTTGCCAGCTTTCGCCCGTAAAGGCCAGATGTGTGCAGAGACGCTACCAGAGGGAGCAGGGAAGACCCTGTTGGAAAGGGGGGCTGGCTAGCATGGGGGAGTGAAGGCCCCAGCTGGAGAGGGGCTGATCCGGATACACACCGACCGATGCTTGGATGCCTTAGACCATCACTTCTTCCCCTCCTGTGCACTGGCCTCTGATCACATCTGGAATCCGGGCAGCGCCTGGTACAGCGGGGCCCTGATCTCAGTTGGGGTCTGTGCAGCACCCGGCATGATGGGGCCCTGATCTTGGTCGGGCACCTGGCTACTGTAGCTCGGAGGGGGCATGTGGGGGTGCTCTGACTTTCGCCCCAGTGCTAGCAGGGCCCCTCCCTCGCCGGGTCATGCAGCTCCGGGCGTGATGGGGCCCTGAGCTCAGCCGAGGCCTCGGCATCATAACGCAATATAATACACCACGTCTGTGCAGTGCCCAGGGCCCGGGCCATGACCGAGGCTCCCAGCTGGCGTGAAAATAACGAGGCTGGATAATGAAGACACCAGCTAGTCAATGAGTACCAAGGGTGCAAAGCGGAGCCCTGGCCAACCAGGAAACACCAGACCCAAGGCTGCCCGTGGGTCTCAATCCAGCCCCCTTCTCAAGGTCTCATCCCTCAGCTGAGAGGCGAAAGAACCCAGGTGTCCTGACCCTCTAGCCAGGACCTGCTGGGACCCTCCTGACTACCCCCCCCCCGTCCCGAAAAGGCATCAAAATGACAATCACAGCCCGGGACTTGTTGCATGAAGTTTCTTTGAATGGTGGGGGGAGGGGGAGAAAAGCTTTAGCAGTGAAAGGGTTAATAGTTTGGCAGTTGGCTAGGAACAGTAGGGAAGGTCACAGTCCCCAGGACACCCGTGTGTGGCCTCTTTGGGGTGGAGGAAACAAACCGAGATGGCTTTGAACTCCCCTCCGGATTGGGAGGGGGTGGGGTAGCAGAGTGATAACAGATTAGGGATCCTTTCATCTCCACTTCACCAGATGGGCGGGGCTGTGCCCTCCCCTCCTAAACCTGGAGTCAATCCGGAGTCACTCTGAATCCACAGAGTCAATCCGGAGTCACTATGAATCCTTAATCCGGAGTCACTCTGAATCCACACTAGGGCCTCTGCGCTCAGCCTGCCCGGGCGACCTCCAGGGGAAATGAGTTGGTGGGGTCTCAGTCCAGTTCTTCCAGGACTGGTGTCAGTGCAGGAAATACCCACAAGGAAGCCAGAGGTTCTCTGCTGACCTGGCCCTGGGCTCCCAGGGGTGAATCACAACATGGGGTGCTGTGGGGGGAGGTCTCACGTGGTCTCAACTTTGCACCCGGGCCAATGGCAAGAGCATGCTGCGGAATGCTAGGGCTGGACCTCAGGACACCTGGGTTCTATTCCCGGCTAAGTCGCTTCCTGCCTTTGTTTCCTGTTTGCCTTGTCTGCTTAGATTATAAATGCTTGGGGGTAGAGGGCCATCTCTCACTGTGCAGCTACCAGCATGATGGGATTGCGATCTAGGGCAGGGATGTGCCGCTGCCCGAATGGGCCCCGATCTCAGCTGGGGTCTGGGCAGCGCCTGGCACAACGGGGCCCTGATCTCAGCCGGGGTCTGGGCAGCGCCTGGCACAACGGGGCCCTGATCTCAGCCGGGGTCTGGGCAGCGCCTGGCACAACGGGGCCCTGATCTCAGCCGGGGTCTGGGCAGCGCCTGGCACCATGGAGCCCTGATTCCAGTCGGGGGCTGGGCAGCGCCTGGCACAACAGGGCCCTGATCTCAGCCGGGGTCTGGGCAGCGCCTGGCACAACGGGGCCCTGATCTCAGCCGGGGTCTGGGCAGCGCCCGGCACAAGGGGGCCCTGATCTCAGCCGGGGTCTGGGCAGCGCCTGGCACAACGGGGCCCTGATCTCAGCCGGGGTCTGGGCAGCGCCCGGCACCATGGAGCCCTGATTCCAGTCGGGGGCTGGGAAGCGTCTGGCATGGTGGGGCTCGGATCTTAGCTGGGCACTTGTCACGCGTGGGAGTGACACAAATAACGACAAGCCTGCAGCAGCAGCCGCTGAGAGGATGCAGAAGCCGGGGGCTGTTTCGCTTGCTGTCCCCTCCCTTGGCGCACACACCTGTGTGTGTGTGTGTGGGGGGGGGGAACAGCTGCAGAGGGGTCTCTGGGAGGGGTCTGCCCATTGCACATCACCAAATCTCCCCCCCCCCCCCACACACACACCTTCCAGGTTCAGCAGATGGCTCCTCAGCAGCTGGGAAGATCCAAAGGCAACTTTGGGCAGCTTGTGCCTGGAGCGCCCCCTGCTGGGGAGCGTGGAGAGTCCATGGCCGGGCAGCTTGGCCACCAGGCTGTCAGGAAGGGCCTGGGGGGGTGAGGGGGGAGACGGACGGGGGCTGAGCTCCCCCTGCTGGGGAGCGTGAGAAAGGCTCTTGCTGCCCGCCTGCTGGAAGCGATGGGGCTGGGGGCCTGGATGGGAAGAGGCGGGAGTTAGGCGGGCTGGGCCATGGGCGCTGGTCCGTTGTTGTAGGGTTGCTTATGATGGGCATGGCTCCATTTATTACGGTAGGGTGGCACAGGAGCACTGGGGCTGCCCTCTTGCTCATCCCCCCAGCAAAGCTGCTGGCCCCACGAAGAACCAGAGACCCTCTGCTGGGCCTGCTTGGAGGCGGGTTAAATATCTTGTTGGGGGATCTCTGGAAAGGGGATCCAGCAAAGGGAAGGCAGGAGGAGACTTCTGGGAAGGTCAGGGACAAGGCCCTTTCTGTGCCTCAGTTTCCCCAGCTGTAAAATGGGGGCAGACAGTGCCGTCCATCTCGCAGGCCTCTTCCACCTCCACTGATCAGCCACCCAGTAGCCCCGTCACTATTTCCCCAGACGGAGGGGCAGCCCAGACCCGGGTCAGCGTCCGAGCTGGGTGCTCAACCCGAGGCCAGGAGCGGAGCAATGTGACGAGATGCAGCCATGTGGGGTCCCCTCCCCCCTGACCCAGGAGCAGTCCCAAATCCGAGTACAGGGCAGCGGGGGAGGGGAGGCACCCAGTGTGTGCTGGGAGCAGGGTTGCCCGGATGGGCTGGCTCTGGGGGAGCGAACACCCCGTTGTCGCCAGTAGATGGCGCCAGGAGGCTGAGTATAAAAGGGAGGGGGAAGGCTTTGTGCTGCTCCGGGGAGCCACCAGGGGTTGTCCTGGTTCTCAGCCCCCTGGAACTCTAACCACTAGTCCCCACTCTCCTAGCCAGGAATAGAACCCAGGCATCCTGACTTCCCAGAACTCTAACCATTAGTCCCCACTCTCCTAGCCGGGAATAGAACCCAGGCATCCTGACTTCCCAGAACTCTAACGACCACTCCTCATTCTCCTAGCCAGGACTAGAACCCAGGCTTTCTCATGCCCCAGCCCCCCAGAACTCTAACCACTAGTCACCCCGGAGTTCCAGGCACTGCACAGACCCCAGCTGAGCTCTAGATCCCATAGCGCTGAGGGCTGTGGCCACAGAGGCAGAGCCAGACCCTGCCCCAAAGAGCCCGCAAGTGAAATAGACAAGGCAGAGAAAGAAAAATGATCATCTTCATTTTGCTGGTGGGGAAACTGAGGCACAGAGAGGCAGTGTGTGAGGGGACCACGGTCACAGCTGGCGAGAGAGAGCAGCAGTCCTGCTACCCAGGCTCCCCTGCTCTAACCACTAGAACCCACTCCCCCCCAGAGCACCTCTCCCCTCTCCCTCGAGTCTCTTCTTTTCTTCTCCAGGCAGGTTGCTGGTCCCATCTGGGGAGCAATGGTGCATGTGCTTTGGGATCCTCCCTCCACATCCACCCACCAAATCCATTTCGTTCCCACCCTAACCTGTCCCAGCCCGTTGTGTGTGTGTGTGTGTGTGGCTGGAGCAGTCCCTGGAGCAGAGCCGGCGGGGGCGCTGGGGGGGGGGGGGGGTATGCAAGGAAAGCACATCAGGAGCAGACGGATCTGGGAGTGTCTCCAGAGAGCTTGGCGCAAGGACTGGACACAAATGTTAAAATATTGCAGTGGGAGGTGCTGAGAGCCAGGACACCTGGGTCCTTTCCCCGGCTCTGGCAGGGGAGCAGAGTCCAGTGGTTACAGTGGGTGGGGGCTGGGACTCCGATGGCAAGGGGTCCGCTGTGGCCATCTCGTCTGACCACCGGATAAGACACCCCCAACGCCCCCCAAACAATCCCCAGAGCAGAGCTTTTCGAAATGCATCCGCCCTTCCTTGGAAAGATCGGGGGTGCGGAACCTTTTTTGCGCTGGGGGCTGCTGACCCACAGAAAAATCAATGGGAGGGGCCACACACAAGCGAGAAGCAAAAAAACCCTCACGGATGTGGGGCCCCACTGAGAAGGAGAAAGATGCTCCCCCTGTTTCCCTCACATATCAGAGCCTAGAGGAGGCCCAGGCCAGGAGATTTTGTGTGCCCCATGGGGGGCAGAACGCCAGCGCGGGCTCCGCCGTGCTGTGTGGAGACCCTAGAGCCCTAGAGGCCAGATCAAGACAAGCCAGGGGCCCGACCTTAGCTCCCCCACCCCTGGTTGAAGCATTGTCCCTCGTGACTCTGGTTAATTCCTCGCACTTACCGACTGTGACCAAGTCACCTCTTCTCCTCTGCAGAGCAAACAGCACTCCTGGGGTCTGTCAATGTGTGGGTGTGGGGGGGGGGGATAGTTTCCCAGCTCTTCGATCACTCTCGGGGCTCTTCTGAAGCCTCGTCCATTGCTCAAAGCCCTTCTTGAATTGCGGGCACCAGGCCCGGCCGCAGCCGTCGCCCGCATGCCAGACACGGAGGTGAAGCCTCCCAGGGCACTGTTTCGAGAGCGCCGGGGTGGGGGGTGGCGGGGAGCAGCCGTGCGCACCACAACACGGCTTGTGTGTCTTCCCGTTCCCCCCAACCATAGGGGAGCGAGGGGAAAGTACTTGGATTCTGTGATTTACACCTCTGCCCCCTCCCTTCCCCAGCCAGGCATGAGAGGCCTGCACGGAATCCAAGTACTTTCCCCTCGCTCCCTTATCGTTGGGGGAACGGGAAGACACACAAGACGTGTTGTGGTGCGCACGGCTGCTCCCCGCCCCCCAACTTTCTCAAAGCTCCGCCCTTGGAAATCAACTCCCTGCCCGTCATTGAGCTCCCAGGGTCATGCCCAATGTTCCCTCTAGTTTTTTCCACGTGTGTGTGGAATACATTTTGTTCTGTGCACCGAGGGCTGTGCAGATGTGCACCACCAATAGAAACACCCGCTGCGGCGGCATTTGACTCTCTCTGTTGTGTTTAGCCGATTCTCCGCCATGCACCCCACACCTCGGCCAGGGTTGTTGCTTCCCATGATAGAGTCCCTCCCACCCTGTGAGTTTTGCTCCTGGCCCGGATGCCTGGGTTCTAGCCCAGCTCTGAAGGAGAAGGGGACTCGGGGGATTCAGCGAAAAAGGTCACAGAAATGTGCCAAGGGCTGGAGCAAAACGCCTGACGGCGAAAGGCTTAAACTGAAACGAGAGCCAACGGTGGGACGGGAAAGCCGGCGGGATTCAGAACCGAAATTAGGCACCTGTACTTAACAGGGAGGGTGATTAACCCCAGATCCAACTCCCCGGGGAAGTGGAGGCTCGACTGTCTCTTGAGCTGGCCAAACCCAGGCGGGGGAGCAGGGTCAGTGGAACGGGGGCACCAAGGAGCCATGACACCCCATGACTTTGAAAAGTAGGAGGGTGAGTGACTGGAGTGGAAAGGAGTGTGTGGGCGGGGGGCTTGTGGGAAGTGTGGTGTGAAGGTGCGGCCTAGGGAGAAGGGTTCAGGCTTTGGGGGCAGGGCCTTAGAGGAAAGAGAGGTGGAAGGGTGGGGGAAAGGGGGTGGGGCCTTAGGGGAAAGAGAGGTGGAAGGGTGGGGAAAGGGGGCGGGGCCTTAGGCGAAAGAAAGGTGGAAGGGTGGGGGAAAGGGGGCGGGGCCTTAGGCGAAAGAGAGGTGGAAGGGTGGGGGAAAGGGGGCGGGGCCTTAGGCGAAAGAGAGGTGGAAGGGTGGGGGAAAGGGGGCGGGGCCTTAGGCGAAAGAGAGGTGGAAGGGTGGGGGAAAGGGGGCGGGGACTTAGGGGAAAGAGAGGTGGAAGGGTGGGGGAAAGGGGGCGGGACCTTAGTGGAAAGAGAAGTGGAAGGGTGGGGAAAGGGGGCGGGGCCTTAGGGGAAAGAGGTGGAAGGTGGGGAAAGGGGGCGGGGCCTTAGGGGAAAGAGAGGTGGAAGGGTGGGGAAAGGGGGCGGGGCCTTAGGGGAAAGAGAGGTGGAAGGGTGGGGAAAGGGGGCGGGGCCTTAGGGGAAAGAGAGGTGGAAAGGTGGGGAAAGGGGGCGGGGCCTTAGAGGAAAGAGAGGTGGAAGGGTGGGGAAAGGGGGCGGGGCCTTAGGGGAAAGAGAGGTGGAAGGGTGGGGAAAGGGGGCGGGGCCTTAGGGGAAAGAGAGGTGGAAGGGTGGGGAAAGGGGGCGGGGCCTTAGGGGAAAGAGAGGTGGAAGGTGGGGAAAGGGGGCGGGGCCTTAGGCGAAAGAGAGGTGGAAGGGTGGGGAAAGGGGGCGGGGCCTTAGGGGAAAGAGAGGTGGAAGGGTGGGGAAAGGGGGCGGGGCCTTAGAGGAAAGAGAGGTGGAAGGGTGGGGAAAGGGGGCGGGGCCTTAGGGGAAAGAGAGGTGGAAGGGTGGGGAAAGGGGGCGGGGCAAGGAGTCCTAGCCCGGCCCTGGCTGGTTGTCCGGCCTGTTCCCAGAAGCGTTGGGCGGGGAGCCTGCGGGCTCCCCGAGAGCCGAACTCCCTGAAGAGGTAGCATTTTCCCCCGTTCCCTATGCTTGTCTTGCTGCAGAAAAGCCCGTTGCTACTTGCCCTGCACAGCCGGCCCCTGCCTGTAACAGCCCTGGATGCAACGGTCCCCAAGCTGCGGGGCACATCTCCTTGGAGGGGGGCATGCAGGAACATTTGGGGGGCACAGCCTACGCCAGCCCTTAGGGGTGCAGCTCTCGGACCCTGGCCTTGGTCCTGTTCCTGCCTGTGGCCCGCAGCTCCTAGGCACAGCCCTCAGCTCCCGCTCCTGGCAGCCTCCCCCCCCCCCCCCACGTCCCCCAGCTCCAGCTCCCAGCCCTGGACGGCATAGAGGCTGGCTTTGGATGCTGGGGGGTGAACCGGGTAAGGAGGGGGCTGAAAAGTTTGAGGCCCACTGCCTTGACCGATGTGCAGACACAGATCCACCCAAGAGGGAAAACACCCCTTTGGGGGCTGCTTCTCTGCCCCTCGGATCCGCTCTGGGTCTCTTGCCGAGAGCTCACGGCTCCTCCTCAGAGGAGCCACTTGCGGCCCCATCTCGAGCCCCCAGTTGGGTCTTTTAAGCCCTGCTCTTGGGGCTGCCTGGGGGAGGGAGTTTCATGACCTGAGCTGGGGAATGGCAGGGAGGGGGGAGACGGGGAGGAGGCAGCAGGCAAGAGGGAAAAGCAAAGGAGCCAAGAGGCTCAAATGAGTCCTTTGTTGGAGGCGAGAAAGGGAGGAGAGTGAAAATTTGACCAAGGGAGGGAGAGAACCTGTCAGAAGTGCCTCCCCCCACCCCCACATCTGCCCCTCTAGGGATCTAGCCCCTGAAGAAAAGAATGAGAGAAATGGAGGAAGGGAAAAAGGCCTGGAGACCAGCAGAGTTTGGGGGTGGGGGTGAACTAGAAAACGGAGTGCATGGGGGTGTGATTGTGTGTCTCTTAGAACCTCTTTCTAAGGGTGTGTGACGGTGTGCGCACAACTGAGTCCGTGTGTCATCGGAGGTGTGTCCTGCTGAGTGTGTCCTGGGCTGTGTGTGAGATTGTGGGGTTATCTTGGTATCTGGGAGTGTGTGTGTGTGTGTGTGTGTGGGTGTGTGTGTGTGTGAGATCTGCGGGTGAGGGACTGTGCAAATCTATGTGTGATTGGGTGTGTCCTTGTGTAAGCTTATTTGTGGGTGTGCATGCACCTGGGTATCTCGGTGTGCGTGTGGGGTTGTGTCTATGTTATTGTGAGTGTGGATATGATTGTGTCTTCATTGTTTGTGAGTGTGTGCGTGCATATGGTTGTGCCTGCCTGTTGTGAGAGTCTCTGGGTGGTTGTGTCAGTGTGGTGTAAGCATGCGGTTGTGTGTCTGCCTGTCCTTGTGTGAGTCTGTCCGTGGCTGATTATGCCTATGTAGTGTATGCATGTGGTAGTGTGTCTGCCTGTCATTGTATGAGTCTGGCTGTGGGTTCCTATGCCTGTGTGGTGTAAGCGTGTGGTTGTGTGTCTGCCTTTTGTGTAAATCTGTCAGTGGGTGGTTGTGTCTGTGTGGTGTGCACGTGCGGTTGTGTGTCTGCCTGTTGTTGTGTGCATTGGTCAGTGGGTGGTTGTGTCTGTGTGGCATGCGCATGCTGTTGTGTGAATCTGCCTGTGGGTGGTTGTGTCTGCGTGGTGTAAGTGTGCGGTTGTATGTCTGCCTGTGCTTGTGTGAGTCTGTTTGTTTGTGAGTGAGGAAATGTCCTGACAACAGAAAGTGAAGGGGGGGGGGCTGGGGCGACCCTCACTGGCTTGACCCTACAGAAGAAAAAGCACAGAGCAGCCGCTGGCTGTCCCCAACCCCAGCTCCCTGGAGCACGCTCGGCCGCTGGCGCTGCGGGCGAAATCCAGCCCCGGGGTCCAGTCCTTGCTCCTCTGGTGAGTGACCCACTGGGGCATTTCTGGGGGTGGCAAGGGGGTCAGGGGGGGTCGTACTTTTCCAGCGCTGTGGGGTGCAACCCAACCACCCATGAATGGGCTGGGGGGTGCAGGGAGAAGTTACCGGAGGAGGCTGTATCGCCTCTGGCCCTAGTGTAAATCAGGAATAAACCCCACAGCGGCGTGCCCGGCTGTCGCACCCTGGTGTAAATCAGGAACCAACCCCACTGCTGAAGGATAAAAGCAGCATCATTTCCCATGGCTGGGGTGTGTGTGTATCAAAAATCCCTTTGCTCTTTACCCTGGTGTAAATCAGACATTCACCCGGACTCTCCTCCCTTACCTTTGGCTCCATTGACTTCAGTGTTAATCCTGATTTACACCTGCCGGGAGCGTGGATGGGTTATAAGGTCCAGATTTACCCCACAGCATCTCCCGCGGCTCAGGGTAGATTTTGGACCCCTCTGGCCTGATCCTGACCTTGGTGATGCTGGTTTATATCGCTGTGACTGCGAGCAGGATCGGCCCAGGGGGAGAGGAATGATACCCGGTTTACCCCGGGCAGCGCCAGAGGGGAATCGCCTCCTTTGTGTGCAGCCTGGGTGCCGAAAGAGACTTTGAAAAAGTAACATTTTGTTAAAAACGAGCTTTGGTTTTTAACGACGGGCTTCAACCAGGCAAAGCCGGAAGGCTGGAAGTCACTAGGGCCGGCTCCCTGGCTGGTGTAAACGAGCGTGGCTGGTTTACACCGGGAGCGGGTGAAAGTGGTCTCCTTCGGGGAGTCACTGGGGTGCAGGTTGCTGGGCGGCGAAGTGGTGGCAGCGGCGGGATAGGATGGTTCACTTGGGGGGTGGGGGGGAGGATTTGTCGTCCCTTTAAAGCTGTTGTGGAAGGGTTCTGTTCTGAACTGAATCCAGGAGTGACTTCCTGGACGGATCCCAGCTGGGGCCAGGGGCTCTCCAGAGCCAGCTTTGGGGGTCTGGATCAGGGGACTGGGCTTGCAGGGGCAGAGAGGGAGCCCAGTCGCAGGGGTGTAAATCTGGAACCAGCTCTGGATTCTAAGGGAGTTGTGTTGGGCTTACACTGGCCTCAATCAGAGCCCCAGTTTGAGAACAGCTCAGTGGGTCTTTGGCATCTGCTTCCCGTTAAGCAACAAACCTCGGCCTGCCGCCCGCCTCCCCTCTGGCCTCAAAGGGCCGGATCCCCGTCGGTGCCAATCTCCATCCATCCCTTAGCGCCCTGGCTTGGTGTGAGCGTGTGTGTGTGTGCGTGTGCATGTGTGCGTGTGTGTGTGTGTGTGTGCGTGTGTGTGTGCGTGTGTGTGTGTGTGTGCGTGTGTGTGTGTGCGTGTGTGTGAGCGTGTGTGTGTGTGCGTGTGCATGTGTGCGTGTGTGTGTGTGTGTGTGTGTGTGTGTTGCAAATGGGCAAACAGGAGAAAGGAGCCGTCATTTGCCTTTAATATCCGAGTAATGGGATTAAGTGCCCCCCTGCGGTGGGGGGGGAGCAATCCACAAGGCACAGCCCCCCCAGCAGCTTCCAATATCCTGTCCCCTGGGTCAGTGACTCACACCCCTGCCTGGGCCCTTCCCAGCTGACCCAGCCCCCTCCCAATTCCCTGCCCATCCGCCCACCCCCGCTGAGGGGGTGGGGTATTGGCAGCAACGCCCCCCCCTTTTCCTGAAGGCCCTTACTCCTGAGCAGCTGTTTATCTAACTGCTCTCTTCACTTTCCCTTTGTCCCATCAGGGAGTCTTCCTTGATTCCCTGTAAGTAATTCCCCGCCTAGACCACCCACAGTGGGGCCTGCCCAGCTGCTGGGAGGAGGGGGAGGGTTTGGGGGAGGGGGAGTTGCTTCCAGTCCAGGCCTGCATTTCCACCTGCTTGGCAGATAACACTGAGCCCCAGTTCCGGAGACCAGTCCCAGGACTCCTGGAGTCTGCCAGCTCTGGGAGGGTAGTGATATCTAGTGGTTAAAGCATGGTGGTGGCGGCGGCGGCGGCGGCAGGAGGGGGAGGGCTGGGAATCAGGAGGGGGTTCTGGGAGGGGGTTTTGAGTAAAGGTGAGAGAAGGGAGCACTGAGACTCCAGGCTGCGGTCCCCAGCTGTACCGCTGAATCATGTGCTCACTCTGTGCCTCAGTTTCCCCATTGATAAAAAGGGGATAATGATGCGTATGTGCCTCTCTGTCTATAGAGCTGTCTAGCTATCGTCCCCAGACATATAAAGCCCGCTCGTTAGCTAGCTCTAGATCCCTGCATCCGCATGTCTAGTCACTGGCAGGAACGCCGTTGTGGGGTAACACGAATGTCTCGCAGGAACGGTTCCCAAGCTCCAGGCAGTGCATATTTCAACCCTACCTACAGCAGAACGTCGGCCAGGGAAAGAAATGAGTCATGGGTCGGCAGTGTCCCCCTACGTGTCTCTGGGGCAGGTCCTTAGCTGGGGTGACCCGGTCTCAATTTGCCCGCGGAGGGTCTGGCCTTTGCGCAATGACCGTGAGGCCCGCCAAGGCAGGGGAGAAGTGAACCTGGCTGGAGCCCTGTCTAGACGCAGGGGGCGGGTCCGGTTTGAAAACTGCCCCGGGGGCTCAGACAGAACTTGGGACCTAGTAGGGGCAGTTCAGCAGCGTTCAGAGCCGTAGCTGGTTGTGAGAAATGTTAGGCTGCCTGCAGCACAGCACCCCCTAGTGCCACTGGGGCTAGCACTGCCTGCCTGGGGAGAGCGCCCCCTGCTGGCCTTCCACTGGGCTTCACACAGCACAACGCCCCCTGGCGCCACTGGGGCTAGCACTGCCTGCCTGGGGAGAGCGCCCCCTGCTGGGCTTCCACTGGGCTTCACACAGCACAACGCCCCCTGGCGCCACTGGGGCTAGCACTGCCTGCCTGGGGAGAGCGCCCCCTGCTGGGCTTCCACTGGGCTTCACACAGCACAACGCCCCCTGGCGCCACTGGGGCTAGCACTGCCTGCCTGGGGAGAGCGCCCCCTGCTGGGCTTCCACTGGGCTTCACACAGCACAACGCCCCCTGGCGCCACTGGGGCTAGCACTGCCTGCCTGGGGAGAGCGCCCCCTGCTGGGCTTCCACTGGGCTTCACACAGCACAACGCCCCCTGGCGCCACTGGGGCTAGCACTGCCTGCCTGGGGAGAGTGCCCCCTGCTGGGCTTCCACTGGGCTTCACACAGCACAACGCCCCATAGCGCCACTGGGGCTAGCACTACCTGCCTGGGGAGAGCGCCCCCTGCTGGGCTTCCACTGGGCTTCACACAGCACAACGCCCCCTGGCGCCACTGGGGCTAGCACTGCCTGCCTGGGGAGAGCGCCCCCTGCTGGGCTTCCACTGGGCTTCACACAGCACAACGCCCCCTGGCGCCACTGGGGCTAGCACTGCCTGCCTGGGGAGAGCGCCCCCTGCTGGGCTTCCACTGGGCTTCACACAGCACAGTGCCCCCTAGCGCCACAATGGGGTCAGCATTGATTCGGAGGGGAGGACACCCTTCCCGAGCCTCAGCCCCACACTCCCTGCACCTCAGCACCCCCTAGTGCTGTACTGGGGAAATTGGGGTCAACAGTGGCTTCTAGGGGACAGCACCCCCTCCTGAGCCCCACCCTCTCCCTGCGGCACAGCGCCCCCTGGCCTGTTGGTGAATTCTCTCTCTCTTCTGTAGGTGGCGGCGCTGTGGCAGGATGGAGAACTCTCCCGGGCTCCTGAACCCCCTAGCCTCCCCAGCCCTCCTGGTCCTGGCTTCCACGTCGGAGGGCACCCGGAGCACCAGCACCCCGTGCCAGCAGCCCCGCCACTTTGGGGTTCCAGTTGCCATGGAGAAGCCGTCCCAGCTGCCCTTCCTCGGCACGGCTTACTCCCTCGTGTACCCTCACCCTGAGCGCCTGGCCCCCGCCAGCCGCGACTACCCCCCGCCACTGCTGCCCCTGCCGCCGCCCTTTGCCCACCCCAGCCAGGAGCGGGGCGGGGTGGGCATGCTGGGCTACGCCCCCCTGCACCCCTTCAGCCCTTTCCACCTCGCCGGCGACGTCGAGTGTTTCCCGGGGGGCTTCCTGGCGGGCAAGAGGCCCAAGGGCCGGAGCGGGTCGGAGCCGCCTCAGGTCTGCTGCCTGGCGCTGGAGAAGGAGATGGAGGCCCAGCGCGCCCACTTGGGGCCGGAGCCCATTGGCGGGGCGTCTGGGCTGCAGCCGTTCAAGGGCTCCCCGAATCCACGGCATGGCAAGCCAGGTAGGGGGCGAGGGTGGCACCCCCAGCAAGGAGGTGGGAGGGGGACCGATGGAGGGAGGTTATGGGGAGAGAGAACCAAGGATTTTGGCTGGGAGCTCCATGGGGTGCTTGCCTGGCCCCCTGCTCAGGGGTTCTAAGCCCCGGTCTCTCCCTTCTCCCACCGAACCCTTCCCCTTGCCCTCCGCAGCAGCCCTCCCTCACCACCCACCTCCCCTCATTGTGTTCACCCGCTCGCCCCTCCCCCTTGGCCTTCTGAATAGCCCCCCATGGTACCTCCCTTCCCCCTCCAATCCATGCCAGGACCCTCCACCCCAGTGTGTCCTGCTGCCACCCCTACCCTGACGGGTCCCAGGACATCCCCCCTTTCCTTCTCTGGCAGCCCCCCTCAAGCTGTCCCCAGATCCCCCCATGCCCTCTCCAGCACCTTGCCCCCCCTTGCCATCTCCAGACCTCCAGAGTGTGCGTCTGGGGGACGGAAGACTGAGAATCTCAGCTCCTGATATGGGGGGGAGGTGAGATGTAGTGGTTGGGGGGGGGCGGGGCTGGGAACCAGGGTGACTGGGTTGTATCATCAGCTTTGGGGGTGATGTCTAATGGTTAGAGCTGGGGGGGTCACTGGGAGTTGGGGCTCCTGAGTCCATCTCCAGCCCTGCCCCTGACTCACCATGGGCAAGTCCCTGTTCCTGTGTTGTGCCTCAGTTTCCCCCAGTGGAAAATTGGGCGCCATGATACCAACCCTCCTTTGTAACACGCTCGGAGACTAGTGGTTAGAATATGGGCAGGGTCTGGAAGCAAAGAAAGGAGCAGTAAATCTGCGTGCTTTGTGGGAACCCCTCCCCGCCATCCACGCCAGGCCGGGTAGGGGAGAGGAGGGGGAACAGATCAAGATCCAACTCTACAGCAGGGACCTCGGGGGGCGGATGGTTCCTCAGCGCCCCCCATCTCAGGTACTCGCCGCCTCCTGTGATCGCCCCAGAAAAGTGGATGAGCTCTCACGACTAGACCTCCCGCCCCCGGATTCTTCTGGGGTCGTTATCCTCAGGGCCTCTACTCTGTCTTGCATCATCCCCTGCACAGCCTCTCTCTCACGCTCCACACCCCCTGCACACTGTGGCACACTCACACACGCTTCCCCACACGCACGTGCACAGACGTGCAATCACGCACCCCAAACTCACTGTCTCTCTCACGAGCACATGCCCCCTGCATGCAGTCACACACTCACGCACGCTTTCCCATGTGCACACACATGTGCAATCACCCCCCCCAAAATCATAGCCTCTCTCTCACAATCACAGCTCACGGGCCCTAGCACAATCACCTGCTCCTGGAGACAGTCTCTCCCCCGCCCCCGCCATCTCCCCCACACCCAGTACAGCCGGCATCCCACCCTCCTCCCGCACCTGCAGCAGCTGCATCTGAAAAGGGGAAAGCTGCCATAAAGGACGGGGTGGGGGTGGGGGAACAGCACGGGGCTTTTGTTTGCTGAGCAGAAAGGGCAGCCTATAAACCACCCCAGTGCCCTTCCGCCCTGTCCCCCTCCCCTCCCCCCCCCCTCGATCTGCCTGGGCAGGGCAACTTTCGGTTGGGAAAAGCAAACAAAGCTTAGGCAAGTCTTTAAACTGCTCCCTAGGCCTCCAGCTGCCCTCCTGGGTTTTCACACTAGCTCTGGGAGGGGAGTGGGGACTAGTGGTTAGAGCAGTGAATGGGAGCCAGAACTCCTGGGTTCTAACCCTGGCTCTGGGAGGGGAGTGGGGACTAGTGGTTAGAGCAGCGACTAGGAGCCGGAACTCCTGGGTTCTAACCCTGGATCTGGGAGGGGAGTGGGGACTAGTGGTTAGAATATGGGCAGGGTCTTGAAGTTAGGACTCCTGAGTTTTATCTACCTCTTGCCATGGGGGTGAGTGGTTAGAGCAGGGGGGCCTTGGGGCTGAGACTCTGCCATCAGCAGATGTCAGAGTCTGTCCGTGGGTCTGTCTGGGGGAGCTGGGGGTCAGAAGCCCAGGGCTGCAATGTGAGGGGTCTTGTCTGTGTTGATCTGTAAAGCACGGGGGAAGGCTCAGCTGTCAAAAAACCAAACAACCCCCCAGCACCTTCAGTGCGCTCTTAGTGCCAGACCTAGGCATCTAGGTGTGCCAGAACGGTGTGCCTGCCACGAACCCCCCGGGAGTCGGTCGGGCGTGGCTCGCTGGTGTGGGCTGGGGTACGTCCAGACCCAGCACCCCTTTCCGAACACTTTCAGCTCTCCCTCCGCTAGAGCTAAATGGGGGGGGGGGGCAGATTCCCTCTCCCCTGCCTGCTCCCCTAAATCCAGTGTGGGATTGAGGGGGAGTCTCCCAGCAGCCCTGCACCAAAATCTGCATGTCCCAAGCTGGGATTTTCCTGTGTCCCATGACCCCCCCAAACAGCTGAGCCCTCTGCGAATGATGTACCCTAGGGGGACTCTCTTAGGGTTTTTTTTGGGGGGGGGGAGCGTGTTTCCTGCACCCGCTGTTCTCCCGGCAAGGCCTGTCCCAGCAAGTGTTCACGCTCTAGTCCAAACCGGGGCTGTTTGCTTTGAGCCCCTGCCACCAACCACAAGTGCAGGCCGGAGCCTGCCAGGCCTGTGGCGAGGGGAGATTACAGCCCTCACGAAAACCATTGTGACACACTCACCGCAGGCAGCAGCTCTGTGGCGAACCCTGGGGCTCCCACATAATCACCCCTGGGCTACCACACAGGCCGGGCTGACAGCCAGAGGCTGGGAGAGGCAGCAAGCCCCATCACTAGCCCCCTGGGGGGCCGTGAGAGGTGTTGCTTCCCGGGCCTGCCCCTGCCTCAGTTTCCCCATCTCTTCAGAAGCGTGGCACTAGCGGCAAGGCTGGCTGTTCTCAAGCCACTGGAATTTCCAACCGGGCCTAGAACTCAGCCCTCTCTGGTCCCCCACCCAGTCCAGCTCCCGGGTGCCAGGACTGGGGGCTGGCCCACCCACCTCGGTCTCTGGATCTGGGCTCCCATTATTATTTGAAGGCAATTGGGGTCGGACATCTGATGGCCCTTAACCCCCCCACCTCCAGATTCCCGGGATCCTGTTGCGTCTACACTAAGGAAACCCCTTTAAGGCGAAGCGGCTGCTTCTCTTGCGGGGCGGGGGGGTCGCCTTCAGAGCGGCACCGACCTCTCCCGCTGCAGCTGTGCTGGTGTCTCCGGGGAGGCCCCCGCCCTGTAGCCCCTGGGGCGAAGCAGGGAGCTAGGAGATACCTCCCTGGCCATCTCTTGCGGTAGAAATGAGCCAACGTGTCCAGGGCCTTCTGCTCTTCTGGGTTTTTTGACCACTAGGGGTCTCCCCACTGTTGCTGTATCTCCTGGATGGGGCTGGTGTGGTCCAAGGTGGAGAGGGAGCTTTGGCTTTGATCCTGCTGGATGGGAGTCTCGGGGGGGGGGGGGGGGGGAGGGTTGGGGGGGCGGTCGCTTGGCACTGGCGGCGGGGCGGGGGGAACACACAACAGAGCCACCTCTGTGTATCTCCCAGCAGGAGTCAACCACACGGTACAAACGCAACCTTTTCACAAGCCGCTGAGCAATCCGGCCTCCCCCACGCCCATCCCGGGGGGGGGGAGCTTGGGTGGGCCTGGCTGGCCCCCTCCCTCTCTCTGGGATCTTGTCTTGTTGTCATGCTAATCCCCAGGCTGGGTGTATTCATCCTCTTCATTCTCTCCAGCCTGCCAGGAGGGCCGCGGCAGATGGACAAGTGGCAGGGTGGAAAGTCTTCCCCGTAATCCAGTTCATCTCCCCCACCTTCCCAGGCCTTATTAATGTGGCGTGAGAACCTCCCTGTTGACCAGCATGGGCCTGCCTGGCCCTAAGGGGTTAACCAGATCCACGCTGCATACAGAGGAGCAGCTTCAAGAACCCCTAGATGACCCCCCCTCGCAAACTCCCCCACGAAGTTGGCTTAAGAATCACGAGGGATTTTAAAAGGAACACGTGTGTATTTTAAACAGCTGCCCGGGAGAGGGGACGGGCTGACCCTGGTGTCTTTAAAATGAGATTCGGGAACCTGGCAATGGGTATATTTCAATTCAGCTTCTGCAGAGAGGCCCATGGGTGGTGGGTCGGGAGGGCTGATGGGGTCCCTTCTGGCCAGGAATTTGCCCGGCTTACAGCTCATCCCTTGCCTCTTTGGGCCTCTGGAAATGTCTGAGCGTGCTGCTCCCGCAGTAAGATAATGACTAGAAGCCACGCTCATGTTTCAGGGCTGAAGCCGGTTGCCTGCAGGGGTCAGGAAGGAATGTCCCATTCCCCACCCACTCCGAATGCACACATGGGCAGATGGTTCCTGGGTTTTTTTCCCCTCTGTCTTCCTCTGAAGGGTCAGAGCTTGGCCATAGCTGCTGCTAGGACACGGGACGGGGTAGGTCAGGACTCTGAGCAGGTCCGGAGCACGCCTGGCTGGTAGGGCTTGCTCAGAGTCAGGCTGATCGTCCGGCGATGGGTGGGGAGGGATGTCAGGTTGGCACTTTGGCTTCCTCTGCAGCAGGAGGCTGGGATCATCTGGGCATGTCTCCCCAAATCAATTTCCGGCCAGTGCCGAGGTCCTGGCTCTCTGCCGATCTCTGCTGGTGGCACATGTCACGTCAGCCTCCTGTGGACTCAAATGCTTCCGTTTAACTAAAGCCATTGGGCTCAGCAGGGGCTGGAGGGGGCCGGCGGGGTTTCTGTGGCACGGGCTCTGGAGAAGGTCAGGTTCACTCTCCCTTACGGCCTGACGCCAGGAAACCAGGAATTTTCCTTTTGGCTCAGGAGCCTTTAGGGGCCCATTTCCCCGCATCTCTCTGCCCCCAAAGGTCAGACATTGGCTTTAAACCCCTGCAAGGAAAACAGAGTCCAAGGGTGGCCGATATCCTAGGCCAGGGAAGGCGTTGGCTTCCCAAACCGCCTGGCCCCGCCCAGGAGCAGCCTGAGGCGGCTGTGGCAGCTGATGCCCCAGGCAGAATGCGCGATCGGCACCCCCGCCTGCACGGCCGTCAATGGAGTGACATCATCGGGTGCCCCATGACGTCATCATCGGGCGCCCTGTTGAAGGCGGCGCCCTAGGCGATGGCGAAGTCGGCCTATAGTCACGGGCCACCCCTGACCCCGCCCCCAGAATGCCGATGCTCCGCCCCTAGCACCTCCCCTGGCTGTGCTCTGGGGCTGCCGGGGAGGTTGGGGCCACGTGCCCGTCCACCCTCCCTCCAGCCCCATCGTGGAGGGGAGGGGGCATGCAGGGTGCTGCTCTACCTCCCCATGGGGGGGCGATGGGAAGGTGACCTGGCTCCTGTGGGGGTGGGGGCTTGCCTCCCCCAGCCCTACTTTCACCACCCGCCCATGAGAGCGTCTCGCCTAATCCCATGCCTCCAGGAGGTGAGGCTTTAACTA
This sequence comes from Pelodiscus sinensis, assembly GCF_049634645.1. NCBI lineage: Eukaryota > Metazoa > Chordata > Testudines > Trionychidae > Pelodiscus > Pelodiscus sinensis. The sequence continues at coordinate 12,310,413 of NC_134729.1, read as the reverse complement.
AGAGCACTCTGGAATCCAGGATTTCACCTGATGGATTCCTGAGGGTTGAGCTCGCTCCTTAATCACTACGGTTATTCACGAGAGGGTCGCATGTTGTACGGGGGAGCACGGGGGCTCCTGGTGGCTGCGGACACTACCTGGGTCTGATTGGAGAACCCTTCGTTCTCAGCGCTCCGATTTTCACCAAAATCCACAGGCCGCTGCCCGTAGCTGCAGAGAACGTCCGGTGATGGACGGGGATGGATCACAAGTTATTGCCAGTTTATTAGGTGCCCGACGGGCCCGAGTGCTAGGTGCTGCACAGGCAGCCCTGGAAAGGCAGGCCCTGTGCCGAGCCTTTCCAATCTCTGGTCACTTCCCAGCAGCTCCTCCGTGTGGGGCGCTCTCTCACCACACCGATCTGTGTCATCCCTCTTAGGTGACCCTGCCTCCCCCTCTGTGGCTTGAGACATTGCCAGGTTCATTGTTTCACCCCACTGCCCCCCCCAAAAAGCCTGGCTCCAAATCACATGGATCCTTAGACCCAAACCTCCTCAGCATCAGCCTGTCTCCGGGTCCCATGCCAGCCATGGGTGGCAAGTCCCCTGGACAGATGCACCCTGCTCCCTGTCCCAGGCTCCTGGCTAATGCCCCCTGGGGTCCCTCTGTAGGTTATTGGGGAGCTGATCCTGTGTTCCCTATAAGCTGAGTGAGCGGCCACCCAGAAGAGATTGAAATGCCACCCAGCGGATTAGCAGAGCGCCCACAGCATGTTTCTGCTGGTGGTGCACATCCGCACATGCCTCAGTGCACAGAACAACATTTATTCCACACAGGGATGGAACAAGATAGAGGGAACATTGATCCCCTCCCCCCCAGAAGCCAAACCCCTTTTCCCTGGGACCTGCTGTGTCAGGAGGAGGATGCCGGCTCCTGCCCCACTGCAATGACAAATGAGGGGGAAGGGGCCGTGGGAGGGGGGCACAGGACTCCATTACATCTCATATGTATTCACAGCTCCCCGGGTGTGACCGGCCGCCCAGCACAGGGGATGTTGCCTATTTTCCACTCGGCTGGGCGGGCTTCGGACCCCCCACGGCACGGCTGGGAGGGGCGGGCTCCTCTCTTTCAGGCTCCCGGTGGTGACAGGCCGTGAAGAGGACAAATTGGCATAGCTGATTCTCCCCAGGGGGTCCCCGGCCCCTAGGGGAGGGGGAGCCCAGATCCGGCCCCTGCTAAGCGACCCAGAATGACTCCTGTCGCCACACCCTCTGCATTTGTCTCTGGCAGATGGGGCGGGAAAGGGGGGCAGATTCCTGGAGGGAGCAGTGGGGGTAGACAATGGATCTTAACTCAAGCAGAACTTTCTCCTCCACCCCCATTCCCTCACACTGGGCAGCTATCCACTGCTTCTCCCCCACCCCATGCCAGGGAGGGGGCTGAGCCATGGAGGCACCCCTCCCCCATAGTCCCCCCCCCACTCTGGGTACCATGGCCCAGGGAGGTGGGGCAAGCATTAGCCTCAGTCTGGGGAAACTGAGGCACGGGGTGGGGGAAGGGAGTGCCTCCCCCAAGAATTTGTGGAGAGCTAGACTGGAAGGGAACCCAGGAGCTCTGCTCTAGCCACTAGGCCCCACTCCCCCTGCCAGACCCGGGGCTAAAGGAGCCCAGGTGCGGTTGCCCCCCCAGTGTTATAGCTCATGACACGTTTGCAGTGAATTTGGAATCCCCACCCGTGGGAATTGCCCGGGTTCCCTCAAGGCTCCGCCCCTGTCTGGTGGGAAGCCTCCCCGCCCCCCCGCCTGGATCCTTCCCCACGCCTCTGCACTGGCGGGTGCTTCCCCCCTCCCCCTCCGGCCGGGGGTGGAAACTGGAGATTTGGAGCCGGGTTTCACTTCGAGGGATTCTTCTGGGGTTTGTCTGAAGAGGAAACGTGTCTCTGAGCGAAACTCTGGCGCGCCAGCCGGGGAGAAAGCGCTCGCAGGGAACCCCAGGCGGAGGGAGCCACCTTGTCAATATCACCCGCCATGGCGCTAACTGGGGGGGCCCGATGTGGGGGGCCCGCATGGGGCCAGGCGCTGCACGCAGCCGGGCCAAGATCAGGGCCTCATTGGGCGGGGCGCTGCGCAGACACACAGTGGGGGACAGCGCTTCCCTACCCCTCAGCGCTCACAGGGTAAAATAGCCCACCCTGCCTTGGGGGAAGGGTGTCCTAGTGGTCAGGGCATTCGACTGAGGCTCGGCTGCAGTTCCTGGCCCTGCCATGTCATGCGCCCTCTAACTGGGGCCATGTGCGGAATAAATGGTGTTACCCACATTGGATGTGCACCACCAATAGAAACCCAGGCTGCGGGCGCTCTGCGAATCCGCTGGGCCATTTGAATCTCAGCCCAAGCGCTCAGCTTAGAGGGAACCCAGCTGCCGCGAGTCCCGGCCCTGCTTTGCACCTCACTTTCCCCATCTGCAAAATGGGTCCCCAAGACGCCTTCTGCCTCTCTACAGTTGCCGCCTTTTCCAGGAAGGGTCCGCCTCTGCCCTGGGGTTTGGACAGCACCAATCCCCAATCCTTGTCCTCGTTTGGCAGGGTGGGGAAACTGAGGCAAGGAGCCGGCTCTGCAGTCAGCCTGGCGTAGTTGTGTCGGGAATCTCGATCCCATAGCGGGAGGTACGATCCTGAGCAGCGCAGGGCAGAGCTAGGAAGGGAGGTGTGGTTCCCAAGGGCCCGGCCCTCCCTCTGCCCCCCAGCTCGGCTTGGGGGGCGACGCACAATGCTGGTATTTACATCGTCTCAGCAGGGGGCACTAAGCCCCGCTCTCCAGCTGTCTGAGACCTGCCCCCCCGGCGTCAGTTTCCTACCTCGCGGCTGGAAAGTTTGGGGGTTTTCGAGGGCCGGTAAGGAGGCCGGTTTTTGGCCCCTGTGGTGTGGAATTGAAACTGGACCACGCCGTCCCTTTCAGCTCTGGTCGGGGGGGGAGTGGAGGCGGGTTGGGGCAGAGGGGAGAGCCACCGCTCATGAGATCCCGCCGCTGGAGGCCAGTCTGCCCCTGCCTTGGCCGAGGAGAGGGCCCGCTCCGTGCCTCAGTTTCCCCTCCCCACGCCCTTTGCCTCTTTGGCTTGTCAGCGGGAGTGTTGCCTCTGTGAAGTCACAGGCAGGGCTGGACCCAGGTGTCCTGACTCTCAGACCAGGGTCCGATGCAGCTGGCCTCTTGGGGTGTGTCCAGCGCCTGGCGCCATGCGGGGCGGAGTGGGGGGCGGGGGGGCGCTGGTCTCGATTGTCGCCTCTGGCTGCCATCCCCGGGACTGATGGGGCATCGGCTGGTCAGGGAAAGCCGCCCCACTTGTGATCTCTCTGCAAAACCTTCCCACCTCAGCCCCACTGCGCCCCCCCAATCTCTCTCTCAACCCAACCTCCCGCCCCCGCCCCACCAGGCAGCAGGTGCCCTGCCGGCCCTGCCTGGGCACAATGGCCCCCGGAGGCAGCGCGGACAAAGGCTTCAATGGGGCTGATTAATAGCTCGGGAGCCAGGCCCTGACCCCGGCCTGGGCTGAAGGACGAAGCTCCCGGGGTCGCATTGCAGCTAATCGACCCGACTGATTAATGGGGGCGATCTGCCCCGCCCCCACCCCGGAGACCCCTGGGCTGGGTAACCGGCCCCTCCCGCCCCCTACGGTGGGCCAGCGGCCTGCCGATTCAGCCCCGCCCAGCAGGGGGCGCTGTGGGCCGCGGGGCGGCAGCCAGCCCGCTGGGGTCCCCGGGGCGCTGACCGGGCCGCCTCCTTTCCCCCAGGGGACAAGCCGGAGCCCTTGGCCCTTCTGTGCCCCTTGTGCCAGAGGGAGCTGCAGTGCGCGGAGCTGGGGCAACACCTGCAGCAGGAGATCGAGAGACTCGCCCACCTCCTGGACAGGTACGGGAGCCCCCCCGACAGGTACGGGAACCCCCCATGGACAGGTACGGGAGCCCCCCCGACAGGTACGGGAACCCCCCCCCCATGACCCGTACGGGAGCCCCCCCGACAGGTACGGGAACCCCCCATGGACCGGTACGGGAGCCCCCCCGACAGGTACGGGAACCCCCATGGACAGGTACGGGAGCCCCCCCGACAGGTACGGGAGCCCCCCCATGGACAGGTACGGGAGCCCCCCCGACAGGTACGGGAGGCCCCCCGGACAGGTACGGGAGCCCCCCTGGACAGGCAAGGGAGCGCCCCCCGCCATGGACAGGAATAGGAGTTCCCCTCCCCCGTGGGCAGGTGCGGGAACTCCCCCCCCACCCTTGAATAGATGTGGGAGTCCCCTGCCCGCTTCTCCTGGACGGATCGGGCAGCCCCACCCACACCAGGACCGGCACAGTCGCGTCCCTACTCCAATGAGCTGGTGATTCCCCCCACGCTGGGGGGGGGGAGGGGCAGGGGGGGCTCTGTGGACTCGTCCCAGCGGGGCTCAGCCCTGTCCCCCCTTCCCCTTGCAGCTCACCCCTTGCTTCTCTCTCCGCAGGGAGGCCACGACCCCTCCGGAGGACACTCACAGCTCCGCCCAGGTGAGCCCTCCCACAGGGCTGCTGTAAAAAGGGTTTGTCCCTCTCCCCTCCCAGGACTCCCCACATGTCCCCATCTCCCTTCCCGGGGAGGGGCACTTAAGAGCCGGAGGCTGAGGTCTGGCTTGGGGGTGAACTCCAGGGGGCGCTACGCTAAGCGTGGCCCGGCCCACCCACCCATTGCCCCACGGCTCAGAGGCTGTAAGAGGCTAGAGAAAACAGAGGCTACTGGGACTCACCCCACAGCCCGCGCTCTTGCCCTGCGCCCTACTGCGCCCCCCCTGCCGGGACTGGCATAACCAGGTGCTTCTCCCCTCAGCCAGGGCTGTTGCCCCACTCCCCACAGCGCCCCCTGCTGGGAGAGGTTGGACCTAGGGAGTAGCTGGGCGCTCCCCCCAGAGCCAGCGCCAGCGCTCTTGCTCGGCTCCCTGCAGCGCCCCCTGCCGGGACTGGCATAACCAGGTGCTTTCCCCCCACAGCCAGGGCTGTTGCCCCACTCCCCACAGCGCCCCCTGCTGGGAGAGGTTGGGCCTAGGGAGTAGCTGGGCGCTCCCCCCAGAGCCAGCGCCAGCGCTCTTGCTCGGCTCCCCACAGCGCCCCCTGCTGGGAGAGGTTGGGCCTAGGGTAGCTGGGCGCTCCCCGCACAGCCAGGGCTCCTGCCCCACTTCCTACAACGCCCCCTGCTGGAACAGGCTGGGACTAGAGTAGCCTGGGGTTCCCCCCACAGCCAGCTCTCTCGCTCGGCTCCCTGCAGCGCCCCCTGCCGGGACTGACATAACCAGGTGCTTTCCCCCCACGGCCAGGGCTGTTGCCCCACTCCCCACAGCGCCCCCTGCTGGGAGAGCTTTGACTCCGAATGCCCATAATCCCTCAGTCCCACTGCTGTGGCCCCACAGCCCAAGCTCTCCCCTCAATCTCCCCTTCCCTTCCAGTCTCCAGCGACCTCCGCTCAGGATGGCGCGGACTCTCCCAAGGGGTCGCCGCAGGCCTGCGAGGACGCGCACAAGGCGGACAGGCAGCAGGTGGGCCCCTCCTGCCGTATCACCAGCCCACAGCCCTCAGCGGGGACTTGAACCGGGGACCTTTGGGGGCACAGACATGAGCCCTAAACCCCGGGAGATACAAGGGCCCCTCCCCCAGCTGGTGGAGCTGGCTGCTGTGGTACCTAGACTCTGCCACTAGGGGGGGGGACGATTGCATGAAGCAAACCAGGGTCTTGCACCAGGTTAGCAATTCGGCCCCCAGCCAGGTGGTGGTGGTTGGGGGGCTTGCTCGGAGGCCCCTCCTCTCTCTGACCCCTGGGCCGGAGGCGGCAGGGGGAGCACAGCACAGGCAGGTGGGAGAGGGGAAGCCAGCCCCCCTCGCTCTTGCTGGGGTTAACGTGCGAGCCGTGTTCTTCCTTCATCTTAGATGCTCCCCTTTTGTTTTCTCCCCCCTCCCCCAGACCTTTTTGCAGGTGAAGTCAAACCGGGAGGGCCGCATGGGAGGTGAGACGGAGACTGGGCTTGGATCTGCGGTGGGGGAGGGGGGGGACTGAATCTTCACTGCCGCTGGATCAGTGCTGAGTGGGGGGGAGGGGAGGAAGGCCTAGTGGTTAGGGCACGAGACAGGAACCTTCACACGCCAGGGTTTCAATTCCTGGCTCTGACACCAAGTTTGATTTACTGGTTCGAGCTGGGACTCCGGGGGCCTGTTCCCAGCTCTGGCAGGGGAGTGGCAAGTCACGGGGGGGTGGGCTTGTCCAGCATGGCTCCGTGACTCAGTTTCCCCAGGTGCTGAGCAGGGGGTAATCGTATGGCGCTGCTTTGGAAAGTCTCGTGGGGGAGGCACTTTAGAAGCATGATCCTGGGCCAGGGCTTGGCTTGGCAGAACCCCTCTGCTTTTGGGTACTGCAGAACCAGGGCGGGTTAGATGGCCATCCATGCCCGAGCCAGTGACTCCATTCCCCTGAGTTGTCCTCTACCTTGGTCCCTTGATGGAGATCCAGCTGCCCAGCCACCCCCCCCCCCCAGCAGTAAAGGGATCCCCAGCACCCCCTCTCCAGAGATGCAGAGCTCCCCAGGAAGATGCTTACGTCTCTCTGCCCCATCTTGCAGCCAGAGCTGGCCGGTTTAAACGGATCAGACCCTGCCTGGAGGAGCAGGTGAGGATCCGGGGCGGGGGCTTTGAGGGTGGTGCATGGATCGGGCCCTGTAGATAAGGGATTTAGCCCCAATTGACCCTGGGAGTGACCGCCCCCAAGTGGTGCCACATTAAATTGCAGCCTAAGCACCAAGAATGAGGGCAGGCTGTGGGGCTGGCCTGCAGCAGTGGGGCTGGGTGGGAGCTGTCCTGCGCGGGTACCCTGGGAGGATGGTCTCTGTGTCCCACCCTCACCACAGATTGAGCTCCCCAGCAGCAAGAAACAACCCCCCAGCCTCGTCCTCCACCGCTCCCCGAACCCTCTTCCCCGGTGCCATCGCCCCCCATGTATGTCCCGTGTGTGTCCCTTCCCGACGCAGGGGCCTCTCCCCAGGGGCGCCAGGCTGGCCGACGCTGAGGACGAGCTGTCCGACGAGAGCCGCTGCGGCGGAGACGAATATCGCAGCCCGAAGAAAAACATCCTGGAGAGGAAAGGTAGGGGGCTGCTTTCTCCGGGGGGCAGGCAGGGAGGGCTTGGGAGGTGTGTGTGTGGGGGGGTCCTTGCCCCCCGGGCATGTGGATTCTCGTCTCCCCACTGTGCTGGGGCTAGTCTCTGTCCCCCCGGCCCATAGAGGGCAGATGGGGCAGCGTGGCCCAGGTGCACTGTGTTGCAGCTATCCCTATTTGCCTGGGGAGTGCAGGGTGGTGGGTTCAAGTCCAGACACCCTGGGAGCAACTGGAGGCTCGAAGATCTTGTTCTTCGGTGATGTCCTTCAACTTCCACCGGAATCAGGCAGTCCCATTTATAAGCAACCTGTCTCAATGAGACCAGGATCGGAGGTGTGAGAATTCCCCACCCTCTCCCCCCTGCTTAGGGGGCAGAGGGTAATTTAGAGCAACCCAGTGGCTGCTCTACGTGACATTCTGGACTGGAATGTGGGGTGAGTAAATGTGGCTACAGGTCACTTTCCCTCTCTCCTGCCACTGTTCCAAACACAGGGAGGGCGTGGTTCAGACTCCACCTGGGATGGGGCTGAGGGGTGTCACTACCCTGTCCCCAAAGGAGCTCTGGCGAGAGGGAAGGGGGGGTGCTTTGGAAACCAGAGGAGCTGGGGTTTAATTCCTCCACTGCTGTTAACCCCAGGTGATGGGGTTACAGCAGTGGAGCCCCTGGATGAGTTAGTTAGCGGAGCCCCTAATGCTGGAAGCTGGAAAATGGGCGTGATCAGACTAGAGTAGGTGTGATACCCCTGTGTGGATTGACTGGAGACCACTGCCCTCTAGTGGATGGAATCGGAATGTTCAACTATGTGTCCTAGGCCCTGTATTGCTAATGGAGAGTCTCCTTTACTTCGGGCAGCAGCCGTGTCCCCCTTTGGCGGTGCAGGAGGCTGTGGTAGGCTCTGTCCCTGAGACCCCTGAGACCCCTGTGCAGGGCTTAGCTGCAATCCAAGGTTTCTCTGCGCCACAAGGCACAGATTCGAGGCCGATTGGCCCCTTCTGCTCTGTTCTTGTTCTTAAAATCCAAACCCCTCCTCACAGCACATCCCCCCAGCCAGATGCCGAAGCGTCACAAGTTTCAGTTCCTCCCACCCACACTGGGCTTTGTGCAGAATTTGTTGGGTCAGCAGAACTGGGCCGAGAAATCTGACAGCATTTCCTGTACTTCGTACTTCCTGCCCTCGCTTCAGCCTGGGCGCAGTTCCTGGCCGCACGCGTCCTTCACATCCTGTGGGAACTACTGTGATTAGAGGTGGGGGTGGGATGAGAGTCAGGACTCCTGGGTTCTCGCCCCAACTCTGGGGAGCAGTGGAGTCTAGTGATTAGAGCTGAGTGGGGAAAGAGAGGGGAGAAGTTTGGGCATCAGGACGCCTGGTTTTTATTTGCTGCTCTGGGAAAAGAGTGGGATCTAGTGGTTAGAGCACAGGGGGGTTGGGAGCCTGCGGTGGGAGGGGACCTAGTGCTTAGAATACTGGTTGTGAGAGGGAGTATTGTATAGTGGTTGGAGCAGGGACTGGGAGCCAGGACACCTGGGTTCTCTTCCTCTATGACCATTGTTAAGCCAAGCCTCCCCCCACCGCCCGTGTGCCTCAGTGTCCCTATTTGTATAATGGGAGTTATACTTCCCGGGGGAGAGGAGAGGATTGTGGATCTTTCCAAAGCATTTTGACACAATGCTTAGCCCAGCTGATGGGTGCTATAAGAAAGGAAGGATAAGCCCAGGATGTAAGAGACCAGGGTTCAAGCCCTTGCTCTGCCACAGACTTCCAGTGTGGTCTTGGGCAAGTCACTTAATCTCTCTTGGCCTCAGTTTCCCCATCTCTACAATGGGGATAAGTGCCCTGCATCCTGGACTGGGGGGGGGGGGGCAGGAGATTGTGAGGCTGTGCAGATGGGGGGGGGGGGCTGAGAGGCTTTGAGAATGGGGAACAGCTAATAGCCTATACAAACACAGCATGTTATTAATGATCAGTGGCAAAGAGCAGCCACGTTGGAGGTGGGGTAGGAGAGAGGGGCAGTCTCTGATCTGTCAGTGGGATAGCTCCAGAATGGACTCTTAGGTCCCCAGATCCCCAGCTGGTGTAAACTGGATGCTGCAAGATGTGCCCCCCCGCCTCCTGCAGTGTGATGGTGGGAAAGGGCTTAACTGGAAGGGAGGGAGACGTTTCCTTAGAGTGGATCGGGCCCAGGGCCGGAGTTCAGGACACCTGGGTTCTCGTGCTGTGTGGCCCAGAGCGACTTGGCTTGCCTCTCTTTGTCCCATAGGGGGCGGATGATACCTTAGAGCAGCCCAGAGGCTGCTGAACCTGACATCATGGACAGGAATATGGGGAGAGGAAAGGTGCCTCAGTTTCCCCTCCCGGTCTGAGTCTGTTTGCAGTGTACACTCTCCAGAGCAGGACGTGGTCTGTGTCTGAGCTCAGCTGGGGGATCTTAGCTGGGTAGCTCACTGGGGCAGAACCCCAGACACAAGGGGTCCTGGGCTGTGATTGGGGTCATGTAGTGTGGGGGAGTTGCCGGGCCCAGCCAGATGTGACTCTAAGCCGGCAAGTCGAACAGAAGGTTTATTGGTTCACGACGTAGCACAGACTTATTGTTATAGGAAACAGGAGCAGGCAGCCTTCCCCTCCGTGTCCAGATAGTGTTGCAGGGAAACTGAGGCACACACCGAGTTACTACAGAACAGCACAGGACAGTAGAATCCCATACAACACAACAAAGCCAACAGAGTGAATCCCAAAGCAGAGAGAATCCAGGGACTACAAGAGTGAATACAATCCCCACTTTTACTTCACACCTGGTGCTACCGTAATTCACCTAATAAATAAGAACCTATCCTGGAGACCTGGGGTTTTAGTCCAGTGTCACTTGCTGGGTGCATTGAGATCATCAGCTTGCTGAGCTGGCAGAAAGGAAGTTATTAGCAGAGCTGGGTTGGAATTTTTTGACGAAGACGCCCATCTCTGCACACCAGACCCTTCCCTGGAAATGTCCTGGTTTTGGTGAAATATCGTTCGAGACAGCGTGTCAGATCCGGGCTGGCATTTCAGGAGCTGTGCCCATCCCACACTTGCCAGTAGCCTGGCAGAAGTGAGCCTGAGTTTCAGGCCCCTCTCTGAATCACAAACTGCCCTCTTCATACCCTGGCCTATTGATTAGTCGGGGGCGTGGTTCTGTCCTCCCCGCTGAGTCTGAATTGTGCCAAGTCCCCGCTTTGCCGAACAAAACCAAACGTCAGACCCTTTGCACTTGGCCCGAGACAGATTGCGTGTCGGGATTGTCCCTTTGCTTGCTGGGTGCGTGACAGTCACTGGGGACAAAATCGGCAGGTGTCCCAAAGCACCGGGTCAGCTTAGGAACGCCCGGCATCGCTGGGATGCAAACCAGCGCGGGGGCCCCGTTACGCTAGGTGCTGCACAGACCCGCCGTCCCGTGCGAACGCCGCAGGGAAGCGAGGCGAGAGGGAGAGAGGGGGTCTGGTTGTTGAATTTTGTACTTAAACACGGGGCCTGTGTTTAACGCCAAGTTCCTTTGGTGTTTTCGGTTCCGCGTGGGCTGGTCTAGATGGAAGCCCAGTTGGGGCTGCAATGTGAAAGTGAGATGTGGGGGAGAGGTGGAAGGGAAGGAAAATTCCCTATTACCAGGGTTATGTGGTGATCGGCATTAAGAGGGGGATGCTGGACACTAACCTGCCCCCCCTCACTTTAGGGTGCTTGGCACTGCTGCTCCTACTTCTCCCCGTTGTATTGCTACCTAGGGGTGGCTGGCAGGGCCGGGGAATTTTTAGCTTTATTTATGCCCCTTCCTGCCACCCTCCCCACCACGAGCCTTCTCCCCCCTGTTTTGCCAGTATATCTGGCCCACCAACCCGCTCAGCTGTCCTTGCGGGATTCCCCACCGGGCCAGAGTGGGGGAGGGCATGGTGCTCCGATGGACTGGCATCCCTCTCTGCCCCTCCCTCCTCATGCTGCTGTCTGACCTCGGGCAAGTCACCGCCCTGCTTCGTGCCTCAGTTTCCCTTCTACCTTCCGTCTATGTAGAATATAAACTCTCTGAGGAAGAGCCTGTCTCTCGCTGGGTGCTCATGCGGTTCCTGGGGCAATGGAGCGGGGGGTGGTGTGACCTTCGATGGGGGTAGGTCTGTGTAGCACCTGGTGTGGTGGGGGGAGGTCCGAGCCCCCCTCTCCACCTGGCCAACTGGCTTTTCTAGCTCCGACAGCAGATGCAGGTAGATCTCAGGGTCCCTCCCCCGTCTCTCCCAGACTGCAGGCAGTTGGCGGCACGGCGCAGCCCCAGCCACGACAGCGACGACGAGGACGTGGACTCAGAAGGTGACGAGCTGCCGGCCTTCTCCAAGCGGACGTATCCTTCCCCCTGTGGGTCTGAGAGAGGAGCTGACCTCGCGGGGAAGGGGTGGGGGGAGGGCGAGGAGCAAGAGCAGGTGACCCTGCAGAGCGGTGACGGGGGAGCAAAGTCCCCAGGCTGCACCATTCACCCCGGCAAACCCAGGGAGCTGCTGGTCCATCCTCCTTCCAGGCCTCTTGCGGCTTGAGCGGATGGCGCGCTCCCCCGGCGGGCAGCAGTAGTAAGTCCTGTACCGGTTCCTCAGCGGCCCCAGCTACTGGGGATGTGCCACGCCCCAGTCGGAGTGGGCAGGAGACTCCACTCTAGTGCAGGGGTGGGCAAGAAAGCAGAGGTGTTTGGCCAGGGTTAACCTCTGTTGGGCGGCTGCTGGTGTATTTACCTGCACCTCCACAGGTATGGGTACTCACCGCTCCCATTGGCCGGGGAGGGCCATCTGCAGCCAATGGGAGCTGAGATCCCCCCCCATACCTGTGGAGGTGCAGGTAAATACGGCAGCGTGGGGGCCTGCCAGGGGCTAACCTGTCAGACTGGGTCTGTATTTGCCAACCCCTGCTGTAGTGCGCTTCAGCGGAACGGAAGGGTCCGTCGACGCCAGCCCGCTAGGTCAGCTCAGAGCAGCATTGTGGGCCGCTGGCCAGCTTGTGGTAAGTGGCGTGGGAGCTGGTGGGTAGTTGGGCACCGGGGTGCCTGGGTTCTAGTCCTGGCCCTGGAAGGGGAGTGAGATGTAGAGGTTAGAGGAAGAGGGCTGAGATGTAGGATTGGATTTCTATCCTGGCCTGGCACAGAACTCAGGCATGTTGCTGCTCTGCCTTTTGTGCCTCGGTTTCCCCACCTACACATTGGAGGCCTCCCTCTGTCCCACCCTCCTGTTGCCAGCTGGCGAAGTGCTTTGAGATCTGTGATGTCCTAGCCTGGATGGTGGGCTCCAGACGAGGTACCTTCCAAGGCCGCCTCTCTCGGCCAGCTCAGCCCAGGCCACGTCCCCGATTTCAGCCCTGGCTTTTGGGCGATGGTGTGTAGATCCCTGGGGGTTCCGGAGCAGGGGTGGGGCTTGTTGGGGGCACCGTGGGGCTGTGAGGGGTCTTGGCGCTTCCTTCACTGCCACCCGACCAGGTGCCTGTCTCCAGCCTCGAAGAGCGCCCCAGCGGAGGACAGCAGGAAGCCAGGGGGCCTGGTCCCAGCTGGCCCCGCAAGAGGGTAAATCAGTGGGGGCCCCCCCGCTTTCTCTTGGCATCTTTCCAGTGCCCTGCTGCTCAATGGTTAGCGCCTGTCCTGGCTCCTCCCCGCTGCAAGCAAAGTGGAGCCAGCCAGAAGCTACAGACACCCTGTTCCGGGCCCGTCCCTCCCATGGGCCACCTGTCCTGGGGGGGGAGGGGGATCTCAGGGCACCTTCCAACAGAGGGACGCCTGGAAGGAGGGGGGGGGTTATCCTTGCTGGCGACTGGAGAAACATGAGGCTGGAAGGACGCTGGAGAAGGCATCTCGTCCGTCCTGCCCCCCGGGGGCTGGGTGAAGTATGCCAAGGCCTCCCCTGCTGGTTGTTTGTTTAACCAGTTAACCACCCCCCAGGCCCCGACTGACACCGTCCATGCAGCCTCTCTGCCCCAGAACCCCGGAGCTCTCTTGGGTCACCTGGATCTGAATTCTGGCTCAGCTCCGCCATCCCTCATCACCTCTCCCTGCCCCAGCTCATGTGCCCTTGGCTCCCCTCCAAGCGTCTCCTCTCCCCGCAGCACGACGGACGAGGAGGAGGAGGAGGAGGGCGACCCCCCCCTCACCGTGGGGCTGCTGAAGGCTCAGATCCAGGAGCTGCGACGCAGGCTCCTGCAAAAGGACTCGTACAAATGCCACATTTGCCTGGTAAGGGCGGCCCATCCCCCGCCTTGGTACCACCCCTCCTCCTGGCCCGGGGCCCAGGATGCAAAATGTGGACCCGGAGTGGACCTATTAGGACCAGGCTGGTTCGCCTGGGGGTCTGAACAAGCAAGTCCATGCAGCTGGGTCCCAGTGTGGAGCAGGTAGCAGTGGAGGTGCTGTAACACCCTCCCCACCCCCATCCCTGCGTGGGACCCAAACATGCCCCCTCTGCCATGGTCTGGCATCATTCCGGATACTTGAGTAGCCAGCGCTCCCGCCTCGCTCCCCACAGCGCCCCCTGCAGGGAGAGGCCGGGCATGGAGTAGCCAGGAGCTCCCCCTGCAGCCAAAACTGCCACACTCCCCACACCGCCCCCTGCTGGGAGAGTTTGGGATGGACTAGTCAGGAGCTCCCCCCACAGACAGTGCTCCAGCCCTGTGCCCCACAGTGCCCCCTGCTGGGCAGGGCTGGGGTCGCAGTAACCAGGCGCCCCTCGCCCAGCAGTGCTCTCTCCCTGACCTAAATAGCGCCCCCTGCTGGGCGAGGCTGGGTTGGAATGGCAGGGAGCACCCCCCCCACCACCAGCGCTCCCACCTGCTCCCCACAGCGCCCCCTGCTGGGAGAGGCGGGGGTGGAATGACTGGGAGCGCCTCACACCGCCAGCGCTCCCGCCTGCTCCCCACAGCGCCCCCTACTGGGAGAGGCGGGGGTGAAATGGCCGGGAGCGCCCCCCACCACCAGTGCTCCCGCCTGCTCCCCACAGCACCCCCTACTGGGAGAGGCAGGGGTGGAATGACCGGGAGCGCCCCCCACCACCAGCGCTCCCACCTGCTCCCCACAGCGCCCCCTACTGGGAGAGGCTGGGGTGGAATGGCCGGGAGCGCCCCCCACCACCAGTGCTCCCGCCTGCTCCCTGCAGTTCTTTCCCAACGCTCAGTCTCCTTCCTTTCCAGGACTCGTACTCCGTGCCGTTGACTTCGATTCAGTGTTGGCACATCCATTGTGAGCAGTGCTGGCTCCGGACCCTGGTAACGCACTCCTCCCCCTCCTCCCCCGGCTCCATTATCCGCTCCAGAGCCTGAAATACACGGCCCAGAGCCAGCCCTTTAACTCCCCCTTTCCCCGCCAGCTCTCCTCCCCCGAGTCCCTTCTCCGAGGCTGTGAGCCCCAGTCCCTAGCCCTCTCTTCCCTTCCAGTCAAGTGCCCATCCCGTGCCCATCACCCTGGTCCCTGGGCGCCTGCCCACCATGCATCAAGTCGCACGACTGCGATTGTCCCAGGTGACACCTTCCTTAGGCCTCTCCCCAGGGGAAAATGTTTTTCCCCGTGGCTATTGAAGGGAAGCAGGGTGCAGTGGTTAGAGTAGGACTGGCCTGGAGCCAGGACTTAGGGGTCCCGTTCCCAGCTCTGGGAGAGGAGTGGGCTCCAGTGAATCGGGCGGGGGGCTGCTGGGATTCTCAGGTTCTATTCCTACATGTAGCCCTTAGTGCCCAGAGGTGGCTGCATTTCCGTGGCGGGAGCATTGCATGTGGGGGAAGGGCGGGCTTCTTAGCAGATCGCTTTGCAAGCTCCCCGTGTCCCATGGCCCTTGCTTGCAGGGCTCCAAGAAACTCTGTCCGCAGTGTAACGCCATCACGTCCCCCGCCGACCTGCGGCGCGTGTACCTCTGAGCGCAGGCCGGCTTCCCGGCTCCGGCGGCGTCCTCCAGCACAACGGGCCCCACATCCCGCCCCCGGCGCAGACTGCACCCGAACCGGGAGCCTGCCCAGCTGCTAACCAGAGGCCCTGCTGGCGGGCTCCGTGCTTGGCCGTGGCAGCCCTTGGCGAGGGCCGGGCGCAGGGGCTGTCTCGCGGCCCGTGTCCCCTTCTGCCCCCGCTTGTCTTGTCTGTGTTTTGGTCATTAAGTAAAACCTATTTTTAGTAACGATTGTTACCTGGCCTGGGTTCTTCGTGCCTCCCCCCTTGGAATAGAACAGGTGAAGGCTGGGGGGTATGCGGCAAGGAGACCAAGTTCTGGAGGGAGTGGGGTCTAGTGGGGGAGGGTGGGGGCCAGGACTCCTGGGTTCCCTTCCTGTCTGGGGGCAGAGGTAGGGCTGGGGGGCCAGGACTCCTGGGTTCCCTTCCTGTTTGGGGGGGCAGAGGTAGGGATGGGGGGCCAGGACTCCTGGGTTCCCTTCCTGTTTGGGGGCAGAGGTAGGGCTGGGGGGGCCAGGACTCCTGGGTTCCCTTCCTGTTTGGGGGGGCAGAGGTAGGGATGGGGGGTCAGGACTCCTGGGTTCCCTTCCTGTTTGGGGGCAGAGGTAGGGATGGGGGGTCAGGACTCCTGGGTTCCCTTCCTGTTTGGGGAGGCAGAGGTAGGGATGGGGGGCCAGGACTCCTGGGTTCCCTTCCTGTTTGGGGGCAGAGGTAGGGATGGGGGGTCAGGACTCCTGGGTTCCCTTCCTGTTTGGGGGCAGAGGTAGGGATGGGGGGCCAGGACTCCTGGGTTCCCTTCCTGTTTGGGGAGGCAGAGGTAGGGATGGGGGGCCAGGACTCCTGGGTTCTCTTCCTGTTTGGGGAGGCAGAGGTAGGGATGGGGGGCCAGGACTCCTGGGTTCTCTTCCTGTTTGGGGAGGCAGAGGTAGGGATGGGGGGCCAGGACTCCTGGGTTCTCTTCCTGTTTGGGGGGGCAGAGGTAGGGATGGGGGGCCAGGACTCCTGGGTTCCCTTCCTGTTTGGGGGCAAAGGTAGGGCTGGGGGGCCAGGACTCCTGGGTTCCCTTCCTGTTTGGGGGCAGAGGTAGGGATGGGGGGTCAGGACTCCTGGGTTCCCTTCCTGTTTGGGGGCAGAGGTAGGGCTGGGGGGTCAGGACTCCTGGGTTCCCTTCCTGTTTGGGGAGGCAGAGGTAGGGATGGGGGGTCAGGACTCCTGGGTTCCCTTCCTGCTTGGGGGGAGGGACAAAGGGGGCTGCTCTGAGGACTCCAAAGAAGCCAATTGGCTCTGGCCCCACCCCTCCCATGGGCACTTTGCTCCCCCCCGCTGACATGGGGCAGCCCCAGAACCCAGCCCCCCGGGAGCAGGCGCGTGAAGCTGGAAGGAAGGGTCCCCAGCACCCAGGGGACGTGAGCTGAATGAGGTCACTAGCCATGTGCAGCAGGGGACAGACCCCCAATGCCCAGTCCCTGCTCTCCCCACCATGCCCCACCCCCCTGCCCAGCTGCCGTTAACTCGCCCCGCTAAATCCCCCTCCCAGGAGTCCAAGCAGTGATCCCCTGTAAACCCCAAGGCCCTGCCCCCACTGCCTGGATTCGGCCTGTCTGCCTTGGCTGCGGGCGGGGGTGGGGGGTGTTCCCCACCCTACAACCGGTGTCCTGAGCAGGGGAGGTTGTGCTCATCCCTGTGGGGCTGCTGGCTCTCCAGGGCCCCCGCCCGGCCTGAGCCCTCGTGGCCCTGACGCAATGCGGCTGGAAACCGACCAGCTCCTCATGACGGCCTCCCGGCCCCCGGGCCGACCGGAAACACTGTGACGCAACATGTCATGGGCCTGCCTCCTCTCCCCTGGGGCTGGGGGGGCAAAACCCTCCCTCGCCCTGCTCCCCGCAGCCGCTCTGCAAGCTGGGCTATGGCTGAGCACACACCAACTCTCCCGCCCCTGAGCTCTATGCATTAGGCCACACTGCCTTATCTGATTCCCTCCCCTCCATATGATCTAGCTGCATTCTATCCCTGGCTCCTGGATGGGAGTGGGGTCTAGTGGTTAGAGCAGGCCAGGGATGAGGTCTAGGATTTCTGGGCTCTTGCGCCAATGCTGTGAGAGGTTTATGGGGGAGAATTCGAAGGCAGGCCCCCTGGGTTCACTGTGTGAGCCTTTTTCCAACACACTGTCCCCCCTTGGTGCCTCAGTTTCCCCTCCAGGGCTCAGACTTCCTGTCCTGCCCAGGATTCTGCAAATCACATCCAGGAAGGCCTTTGCCACCTGCACCGGTCTGAGAGGGAGAAAAGCCTCTGGGATCTGCTGAGAGGAGCTCCGTCACTGATGAGGAAACGGCATGAAAGTCCCACGTGTGTGGGTGGGAGCAGTGGCCGTAGTTTCAAATTCCTCATCCAATGCACTGTCAGAGCCAGCAGCGAGTTACACCTCCAGAACGGGGCTTTTGCAGGCTCCCTGCCTGGAGTTTCCTGCTAGACGCTCATTGCGTGTCTGTCTCTAGTTTGGGCTCGCTCTTTTTTTTTTTGCAGTGGAGTTTTTTAATTACCTCAGTTTCCCCTGGAAGGGGCAGCTCCATCCCTTCTGGGCATGGGCAGGGTGGATGTGGTTTGGGCACCAGGGCTGGGACGTGGCAGTTTCAGTCTTGCTCAAGTTCTTCCAATAATACCTAGTTCTCAGCAAGAGCTTTTCTTCCATCGATCTCAAACCGCAAATTCTGCGGTGGACCTTCGGGCCCAGCCCCACCGTGGTGGAGGGGAGTGAAGCCCTTAAGCACTTTTGTGTAACTGGGCCAAATTGCTTGAGGGGGTCAGTGTCTTTATCCCCATTGCACAGATGGAGAAACTGAGGCAGAGAGCAGCTAAGGGACTTGCCCAAGGTTGCTGTGGCAGACTTGAGAATTAAACTCATCCTGCCTGTGCCCTAGAGGGGCACCCTAACCACAGGTGTACCCTTCCTCTCCTAGCTCGGTCAAGTGACATCACTCCTCCGTGCCTCAGTTTCCCCATCTGGAACATGGGGAGAATGGCCATTCTTTGGTCTGTTCTGATGATAAACAGGGCTGCAGAATTTCAGTTTCAACAATAACAGAGATTACATCAGCCCTCCTGGACAAAAACATTATCAGTATTTATCCACTGAACACGAGAAAAAATAAACAACCTGGAAATGGTGACCTGTAAACTATGGGCTTGTCTACATGGAGCAGTGATGGGGGTCTGGATTCTAAAGCGCACTCGTGTGCTGCTCATTAACTTGTCCATGCAGACCCTGCTGGTTTGCACTGAGCGTTCCCAGCGTATCACAAAGCGACGAAGGACCATCACACAGTGGTTGTTTATTACGGTGTGGAGGGTTGTGATGAGTCATGTATACAATAGACTTTATTCAAGACAGAGAAAGTCCTCAAAACACCCAGTGTTTGACATGGACAGAAAGCACAACAAGTGCTAAAAATACTGCCCAAAAGTGGAAGTGATATAACTAAAAAACCCAGAAGCCTTAATTACAAATTCATTGAGGCAGGGAATGTGTCTTGTTCGGGGTTTGGGCAGCACCTGGACCACGGGGGTCCTGATCTCGGTGCGGGTCTGCGCCGTGCCTGGCACAACGGGAATCTAGATCCCAGTTGGGGTCAGGGTTCACTGGGGTGGTGTCCCGTCAGGTCTCCGGCTCTGTCAGTGATGAGAAGGGTTCGGCCGTGTGTGTGTGCTCCTCTGTGTGTTGTGTTGTCTTGTGCAAACAGCCCTCGCGACAGGCTCTGAGAAAGCCTTCATAGACCACAAAATCAGATATGGATCGAAGGCTCCTGGACAGCTTTATTGTCAAAGTACAGTCATAGCTGTCGGCAGACTGTACTGCCACTGTGCGTCTATATCCCCAACAGTGGACCGGCTGTCAGCGGGCAGTCACACTGTCCCCTAGGCTGGGCAAAGACAGCCCTCTCCAAGACACCACTTTTTAGACAGGTACAGACAAGTTACACCTCCCTCCTGGCATGTCAGTCTACCACCCACTGACGTTACTCAGATACCACCCATCGCCCTGCACCTGGTGGTGCGTTTAGCACATCTCACTCCATCCTGCTGTCATTTTTAGCTCCTTTCCTGAATCCAGGTCAGTAAGTGGGGAGTGTGGGTACCAAAATCCTTTTTAACCAGGTGATGTTTCCATGGGGGGTGGGTGAAGACCCAGCTAGGGAAGGAAAGCCACAGCCCCGCCCCTTCTGCCTTAGACCCCGCCCCTGCAGCAAACTCCCTGCCCCCCCCCCCGTGAAGCCAAGCCCTGTCCAACCCCAGCCCTAAAGTCCGCTGCCAGTGTTCTATGCTCTGCGCCCTGTTCGTGCCCAGTTCAGGGGGCCGCGTCCTGCCTCTTGCTCACAGCTTTACTTGGCTTTATCTTAGCAAGATCTTGACCATTGTTAGTCAGGCCTCAGGCCTCACACCAGGCCTGTGCCAAGTGGACTTTTGTTTCAGGCCCTCATCTTACTACCCCTGGCACAATCGGGGCCCGCTGCGCAGAAACGTGACTGCGGAATGCTTTCTCTTTATGAGTTCGTACGGGTGGGGGGGAAGATTCAGACGCTACTCCTGCCCCCAGCACAATCCCATTGGCCTGTTTCTGGGCAGAAACTGGCCAATAGGAGCTGCCTTTTTGAATAACAAGCAGCCACGAAGCACAACCCTCCTGGTCAGTTACTCACTCAAGCACATGGCTGAGCAGGCAGAAATGGTTTAAGCTCTGTGGGCAGGCAGGAAGGCTGGTTTGGCCCTGGCTAAGTCTCCTTGCCAGAACTTGCCTCTGGCATTCCAGCCCCTCGCTACCCCAACCCTCCGCCCCCCACTCCTGCCTTGCTACTCCACATGCATCCATACCCCCTCTCAGATCTGGCACCCCAACCTCCTGCCTGAGATCCCAATCCCCTCCTACTCTAGGTCACACCCCAAAACCCTGCACCCCAGTTCCCTGCCCTAGGTCACAACCGCCTCCTTCACCCAAACTCCCTTCCAGACTCCACTCTCCCTCCTGCACCCCAAGCGCCCTTCTGCACCCAGCCTCCATCCCAGACCCCACACCTCCTCCATTAATACCATGAAGGAGTGCAGCCCTCGACCACTTTCCAAAATCTTGGTGTGGCCCCCTGTCAAAAATTATTGCCCACCCCTGCTGTAGTAGCTCCCAGCCTGGGCCACTCCCAGAAGCCTAGCAGCATGCAGGTCATACCTGGAGCATCTGTGCACTGAACAGCCTGGGTCCAGCAGCTCTGACCCCAGCAGCCTGTCTCCAGCCCCACACTGCCTTCTACCAGCCTGGGTTATTCCATGCAGGGTGACCCCAGCACCCTCCCATGCCCAGATTCCCCCCAAACCATGTGCCCTGCAGTCTCCAGGCCTCCCCTTCACAGTGCAGAGACAGGATATGGTTGGTTTGTTCCTCCAGAGACCCCAAACCACATCCCTGCTGATGAACTGAAGTGGGGTGAATACTCCTGCCCTTTAAGCCCAACACCACGTTGGGCATAGGCACCGATTCTGTGGGTGCTCTGGGGCTGGAGCACCCATAGGGAAAATATAGTGGGTGCTTAGCACCTCACCAGCACCGATCAGCTCCTCTCTTTCCCTGCCTGCACCTCCCACCCACCACGGATCAGTTGTTTGGTGGTGTGGGGGGAGGTGGCGTGGGAACAGGATGCCATCTGGGGAGGGAGCAGAGCGGAAGTGGGAAGACGCAGGGTGGGGTGGGGCCTTGGGAGAAGGGGTGGAGTGGGGGTGTGGCCGGGGGCGGAGCAGAGGGGTTGAGCCCTATGTGGGAGATTAGAAAGTTGGCATCTCTGGCCTGTGTCTAGATTGGCATGATTTTCCGGAAATGCTTTTAACGGAAAAGTTTTCCGTTAAAAGCATTTTCGGAACAGAGCGTCTAGATTGGCACGGACGCTTTTCCACAAACGCACTTTTTGCAGAAAAGCGTCTGTGGCCAATCTAGACGCGCTTTTCTGCAAAAAAGCCCCGATCGCCATTTTCACGATCGGGGCTTTTTTTGCGGAAAACAAATCTGAGCTGTCTACATTGGCCCTTTTGCGCAAAAGCTTTGCGCAAAAGGGACTTTTGCCTGAATGGGAGCAGAATAGTATTTCCGCAAGAAGCACTGATTTCTTACAGTAGGAAGTCAGTGCTTTTGCGAAAATTCAAGCGGCCAGTGCAGACAGCAGCTGATTTTCTGGAAAAACTGGCCAGTCTAGACACAGCCCTGGAGTTGGCGTATGGTGAAATGGAATAACAGAAAGGCAAGTTCTACCGAGGGTTTAGTGAGCTCAGGTCTATCAGATGAGACACAAAGAGATGCAGATAAAACAAACCACAACAAACGGTCTAAAGCTTAATTTAGCAGGCTGCAGGCTGCGTGCATGACGGTGTCTCTCCCCAACCATTCGGCCTCCCGGTGATGTTTCCACAGGGCTATGGGCAGCAGGAAGAAGAGGCAGGGGAAGGCCTTTCCATAGTGCCAGCCTGGCCCCGCCCACGCTCCGCCCACAGCCCCTGTCCCCCGCGATCAATCTTACCCAGTTTCCATGCAACCAACCCTGCTGGGGCTGGGAAGGCTGGGACCAGGCGGACTGAGGCTAGGGCAGTGGTCCCTCAAAGCAGAGTGCCCACAGCAGGCAGTGGGTGTTTCTATGGGTGGTGCACATCTGCCCATGCTGTGGCGCACACAACAAAATTTATTCCATACAGGGATGGGAAAAAAATTAGAGGGTGAATTGGGCAAGGGGGAGCCACCCAACACATGCCGTCCTAGTCTGGGGGCCTGCCTTCCTCACGCTGCGGGGCTGCACACCAGGGGTAGGGGTGGTCTGCCCCTACAGTGGGGGGGGGGGCACTTGGCTCCCACGGGGTCCTGGGCAGCAGGGGCACGGCCTCAGGCCACACGGGCAGGGCTGGGGGCTTGCCTCCCCCAGCCCTAACTTCACCACTGCCCATGGACTCAGAAGCTGCCACAGAAATACAAGGCACCAGCTTCCCCTGCCTTTTTAGGTGAGAGAGTTTTGCCGGGGCAGGTGTCTCGGCTGCATTCAGTTCCCATGACTCCAGGCTCAACAGGCCCATCTTTCATTGCTTGCAAGGACTCTGGCCTCCTGCATCTGCCCCAGGGCTTTCTGCCCTCACTTCCATCTCCCATAACTCCTTGCTTCCGGGAACTTCCCTCATGCCATTCCCGGGGGCTTCCAACCCCCTGTATACATCTGGACTACATCTAGACTGGCATGATTTTCCGCAAACGCTTTTAACGGAGAAGTTTTTCCATTAAAAGCATTTGTGGAAAAGAGCGTCTAGATTGGCACGGACGCTTTTCTGCAAAAGCACTTTTTGTGGAAAAGCGTCCGTGCCAATCTAGACGCGGTTTTGCTCAAGAAAGCCCCGATTGCCATTTTCGCCATCGGGGCTTTTTTGCGCAAAACAGTTTTTCGCTGTCTACACTGGCCCTTTTGCGCAAAAACATTTCCGGAAAAGGGCTTTTGCCCGAACAGGAACGTCAAAGCATTTGCGCCAGAAGCACTGATTTCGGACAGTAGAACGTCAGTGCTTTTGCAGAAATTCAAGCGGCCAGTGTAGACAGCTGGCAAGTTTTTGCGAAAAACTGGCCAGTCTAGACGCAGCCCTGGGGATTCCACTGGCTTGAGTCCACCACACTCATGTTACACCTGAGACAGGTGAACACCTGCCCACCCCTCCCGTTTGATCTTTCCTTCAGCCACACCCTTTCAAACCTGCTCTCAAGGAGTATTCCTGGCAGAAGGTGACTACCTACGCTTCACCAGGGGGTTAAACACCTGGGCGATTTAGGGGCCAATTAGAGCCAAATAACAGCCCAGAACACTGAGAGCCAGAACTGGGTCTGTAAAACCCATGGGACACTTGGCCACTCCCAGGACTACCAACGAACTAAAATCACGCTGGACCACGGGTGTTGCCAGACCAGAGAATGCCGGACCAGGGAGGTTCAACATGTGTACACGGTCTCCTCCTTCATATGTCTAACTTTCTGTATGAGAATGTCCCATGCACCAAAATAGGACCCTTGGATCCAGCCAATCGTGGTATTAAATTTGATAGGTTCCAGGAGGCATTTTGGTTAAAGCATCTTCAAGTTATGCCTATGTATATCCATAAACCATGGCAGGGGGGGAGGGAGGGGAAGGGGAAGGGGGGAGGGAACAAACCGTCACATCCACCTTGCATTAGGCAGCCAGGGTGAGATTATTCAAATTAATGGCAAAACAGTGAAGCAACTTGAAAATGGAAAAAAACCCAGTCTGGGAACCCCCTGCTCCTCCCAGCTCCATGTAATTCTCAACTGCCACATTCTGAGAAAAGGGGGGGGGGGAATGAAAACCACCACCACCACCGCTAACCGTAAAGCCTGTTGCGAGGGAAAGGGTTTGAAAGGAAGGCTAGTCGGAAGCCCAGGGCCAGTGCCCGAGAGCTTGTCTACATTTGAAATGCTGCAGTGGCCCAGTGCTTGATGTCATTATTCCCCTTTATTCGGCTTTGGTGAGGCCACATCTGGAGTACTGTGTCCAGTTCTGGGCCCCCCACTACAAAAAGGATGCAGAAGCATTGGAGAGGGTCCAGCGGAGGGCAACCAAAATGATTACGGGTCTGGAGCATATGACCTACGAGGAGAGGCTGAGGGACTTGGGTCTGTTTAGTCTGCAGAAGCGAAGAGTGAGGGGGGATTTGAGAGCAGCCTTCAACTTCCTGAAGGGAGGTTCCAAAGAGGCTGGAGAGAGGCTGTTCTCAGTAGTGACAGATGGCAGAACAAGGAGCAATGGGCTCAAGTTGTGGTGGGAGAGGTCCAGATTGGATATTAGGAAAAACTTTTTTACTAGGAGGGTAGTGAAGCATTGGAATGCGTTACCTAGGGAAGTAGTGGAGTCTCCATCCCTAGAGGTGTTTAAGTCTCGGCTTGACAAAGCCCTGGCCGGGTTGATTTAGTTGGGATTGGTCCTGCCTAGAGCGGGGGGCTGGACTTGACGACCTTCTGAGGTCTCTTCCAGTTCTATGATTCTATGATAAGGGGATGGTTGGATGAAATAACATGATCTTGGTAACTAATTGACCATTCATTATAGGGAACTTTCTGGGTGTCTGGCTGGTGAGTCTTGCCCACATGCTCAGGGTTTAGCTGATCGCCATATTTGGGGTCAGGAAGGAATTTTCCTCCAGGGTAGATTGGCAGAGGCCCTGGAGGTTTTTCGCCTTCCTCTGTAGCATTGGGCACAGATCACAGCTGAAGGACTCTCTGCATGTTGGGGCCTTCAAAGTATTTGAAGGCTTCAATATCTGAGACATAGGTGAGAGGATTATTCTAAGAGGGGTGGGCGAGATTCTGTGGCCTGCACTGTGCAGGGGGTCAGACTAGATGATCATAATGGTCCCTTCTGACCTTAAAGTCTATGAGTCTATGAGTCTATGAGTGCTAAAGTGTGGTCATTCTGTGCTGATGGGAAGTGTCGTGTTGGGGTCCATCCCAACGCGAGATCTACACTGGGAAAGTTTGTTGGCAGGCAAAAGTCGGCAAAAGTGAAATCTGGGTCAAACCGTTTTTTCTGCCTCCCATTGTCGACATGGCCACATGGCTAGCTTCACTATGAATGAACACAGCAAAGCATTGTGGGTGAGCATCCTACCGTGCAGTGTTGTGGGAAGGCAGGGCCGATCCCGACGCTTCTTGGGTTTCCCTCGTAGCTCTGGGAGCTCTCTGTGCTGAGGAACGTCAAAGTTCTCCGGCCTTCCCCCAGCAGCAGCAGTCTGCCTGCCGCTGGATTCCTAGCTGGGCAGAGCAGGAATGCTCCAATGATTTGCTCTTTGTTTGTTCCCCACATGGAACAGCTCACTCAGCTGTCAGATACTTCCCGGGGCTTTGAAAGGAGACAGGCGCAGGTCTGCAGGGCAGCAGAGATCACAAAATACTGAGCAGAGCTATCAGGGCAGGCATTGTGGGATACTGGTAGAAGCCGGTTCTGTCCACAAAACAATCAGCAAAGTCCATCCTGGCTCTCTGTCGACCATAAAGGGAAGGGAAGAGACAAAAGTCTCTCATGGGGATGGACTTTTTTGTTGACAAAACTGGGTGCTTTTCCCCACAAAAGTCACGTAGCTGTGTAAACGTGCTCACTGTTTTGTTGCCAAATGGCAGTTTTTAGTGACAAAACGTCCCAGTGTAGATAAGCCCTCAGAAGCAGAATTATTCCATCACCAAGCACTGTGGTTTTAGGTGCATGGGTTAACTAGGTTGCACCGGGATGTGGATTTTTAATACTCTCAGATCAGCCTCGTTAAACTGACCTCATTTTCTAGTGTGAGCCAGCCCTAAGTAACCAGCTGACTGCTCAGGGACAAGTGACAACTTATGGTAGAAAAGGAAACGTACTTAATACAGATGTGGAGAACCTGAGATTGCATCTTGACGTCTATTCTCTGGGCCACTTATCTCTATTTGCTTTTCCTTGCTATCTCATCTCTGCATCGACCATTTCTCTGTTATAGAAACATCTTTGGTCTCCATTACGTAACATGCGTGTGCCAAAGTGGACCACGGGTTTCATTTCACACCTTCTGAAGTGACGAACTTGCTGGGAAACATCTGGGCAGCTGATTATTAGGAACTCTGGGAGATGGAGTTGGGAGGATGGGGGACTGGAATGGATGGCTGAGTTCCCCTGGGTAGGAGTCACAAGAAGCGTTCCTGGAATTTTTTCCCCATCCATGTGCAGAATAATTTTTATCCGGTGCACCAAAGCATGTGCAGATGTGCACCACCAGTAGAAACACACGCTGCTGTGGGCGTGCTGCTAATCTATCGGGCAGCATTTGAATCTCTCCTGGGTGACCGCCCCAGTGCTCAGCTGGCCACAAGGCTGGTGGAAGCCAGGTGAGACCATACCCTTGTGGGCCAGCTCCTGGTGTCAGAGTGAAGAGCCATCGCAGCAGTGAGACACCCGACGCATGAAGGCAGAGGGTCTGGGTGATCCTCTAACTCCTACAACACCCCCGAGGGACATGTGCTCCTTTTGCAAGAGCATCACGTTGTATTGTGATTCGCTCGAGCCCCTGAAACTCCCCGGGGATCTCTTTGTTAAAATCCTCCGTGTTCCGTTCCTGTCCTACCAGCAGAAGGGGGAGGACTCAGACCAGGGGACAGGCAGAGTCCAGGCGTGACGTGGGCATGTTCATAGTCGGTTCGTTGCTGATCACATGTACAGGAATGTCTTTCCACCCCAGCACAGCCATGGTTTTTTTTCCATCGAAGGGCTCCCATTGGGTGTGTCTAAACCACATGGCTCCATCGATGGAGCCATGTAGACTAGGCTGATTGGCAAAGGGAAATGAAGCCGCGATTTAAATAATCGCGGCTTCATTTAAATTTAAACGGCTGCCGTGCTGAGCCGACAAACAGCTGATCAGCTGTTTGCCGGCTCAGCGTGCTAGTCTGGACGCTCCCGCGCCGACCTGAAAGCCCTTTATCGACCTCCCCGTTATGCCTCGTAGGATGAGGTTTACCGGGGAGGTCGATAAAGGGCTTTCATGTCGGCAGGGGAGCGTCCAGACTAGCGCGCTGAGCCGACAAACAGCTGATCAACTGTTTGTCGGCTCAGCGCGGCAGCCATTTAAATTTAAATGAAGCCGCGATTATTTAAATCGCGGCTTCATTTCCCTTTGCCGAACAAACAAATCTACATGGCTCCGTCGATGGAGCCAAGCCTTCTAGAGCCACCCAGCCAGGCAGGAAAAGTTCATTTCATGTTGCCTCTAGCTGGCCAATAGGAGATTCTTAGATGCTACTGTTACCTGCACAAATAGGAGAATCTTAGACGCTACTGTTACCCGCACAAGATTCTTAGACGCTACTCTTCCACACACACTCCTTTACATAGTTCCTAGAGCTCAAGGTGCAACCCTGTTAATTTACACACCCACCCTTACCCAGTTTCTAGGGCTCAGGGCGTAACTTCCGGTGGGTTTGTAGGATCTTTAGCCACTGAACGAGCCTCACACAGTAATGTCCTTATCCTCTATTTATTGACAATGCCCAAACAAGCAGAATACAGATGCTACACACACGGCGTCATGCGCACCAATCCTGCTACAGGCAGACTTCCCCTGTTGGCCAGGCAGTAACAGTCTCTCTGGATCCTAGCTGCTGTTCATCATGGTCGTGCAGAGGGGCCCTGGCAGCTCTGGTCTTAGGCTATCTTGTAGTTCTTCCAAGTCTTCCCCTTTCTCTGTGGTGTTCCTTGTCTCCCTTTGGTCTTCTTCCAGCCTTTTGCTTCTTTCCTTCTGCTTCTATTACTTTTTGGACCCCAGTTTATATAGTGAAACCTGAGTCCTGCTTCGCTATACCTTAACCAATTATTTTAGTATACTTTTACTAACCAGTCATAACAAAATGACCTAACCAATCA
This sequence comes from Pelodiscus sinensis, assembly GCF_049634645.1. NCBI lineage: Eukaryota > Metazoa > Chordata > Testudines > Trionychidae > Pelodiscus > Pelodiscus sinensis. The sequence goes on along the minus strand of NC_134729.1, from coordinate 12,282,906 downwards.
TTCCCCACCACCTTAATTGATTTACACCTAGCAAATTAATTATACAGCAGACAAACAATTACAAACCAGACAGAGATCGCACAGAAAACAACAGCAAAGCGAGGATACTTAACCAGAGAGTGTGAATTCCACAACTGTCTCTATTCATAAGCAGTTTCTTGCCAGACAGAACGGTGCTACTTAAGTTTTCTTTACCCTGCTTGAGATCTGTCTCTTAATCTGATGAGAGTGGGGTGCTATCAGGACAAAATCCCCTTCTCTCAGCGTGGTGTGAAACTATTTTAATACAATTTAGATGTGTGTGTGAGACTCCAGACCTTACAGCTAATGGCTGCTTCTCTTCAGTCTGGCTGCAGAAGGAGGCTTTACCAATATGGCTACAGGCCTTACAACATGGCTACAGAAAAACCATATTGTTCCCCTACCATAATACAACATGTACAGCACCCTACACAGCCCCTCGCTCTGTCCCACCTGAGTCTTGCTGAGTTCTAAATGCATCTGACGACGTGGGTTTTACCCATGAAAGCTTAGGCTCAAGTCAATCTGTTAAGGGTACGTCTACACTGCACGGCTATTTCGGGACACATCCGGTATCCCAATATAGCTACCCTGCGTCCATACAAGACTCCCGCTATTTCAAAATGACAGGTGCACTATTTTGCCATCTCGTTGCACAAGGGTTAAGGGATGGCTTGAAACAACGTATTATTTTGAAATTTGGCCCCGTACCGATGCGCCAAATATCAAAAGAAGCTGTTTCGAAAGGGTTTCGAAAAAAGACGCGCAACCTGCGTAGAGCAAATTGTGCATCGTATTTTGAGTTTAGGGTGCTGGGGAGACACACCTGGAGTCCCAAAGCTACACAGCAGGGTTATTTTGGAATAAATGATGTTGCTCCAACATCACAAAGAACACGTCTACACCGCCAACCGCTATTTTGAAGTAACGGTGAGTGGGAGGACATCTGACTCCAACTCCTGCACCCCCCATTTCATGGGGAGTGAAGGAATCATAGAATCATAGAATCCTAGGACTGGAAGGGACCTAGAGAGGCCCTCACGCCAGGACTGAGTTCTGTCTAGACCATCCTTGCTAGACATTTATCTAACCTGCTCTTAAATATCTCCAGAGATGGAGATTCCACAACCTCCCTGAGCAACTTATTCCAGTGTTTAACCACCCCGACAGGTAGGAAATTTTTCCTAATGTCCAACCTAAACCTCCCTTGCTGCAGTTTGATCCCATCGCTTCTTGCTGTATCCGCAGAAGCCAAGGAGAACAATTTTTCTCCCTCCTCCTTGTGATACCTTTCTAGATACCTGAAACTGCTCTCATGTCCCCTCTTAGTCTTCTCTTTTCCAAACTAAACAAGCCCAGTTCTTTCAGTCTCCTTCCTAGCTCATGTTCTCCCGTTAATCATTCTTGTTGCTCTTCTCTGGACCTTCTCCAAATCTTTTTTGAAACGTGATGCCCAGAACTGGACACAACACTCCAACTGAGGCCTAATCCTGCTCTCCCTTCGGCTTCCTGCTGTGTGGACAGCGCCAAAAGCCAAATGAAGCTATTTTGACTTCAGCGAAGCAATTGACGTCGCGGAAGTTGCGTAGCTTAATTCGCCTTTTGCCCTGCTGTGTAGACGCGCCCAAAGGTGCCACAGGACTTGCTGCTGGTTTCACACATACACACTAACCCGGTGGCTCCTCTGAGCCGAAACGCCTTCTGCGAAGCTTGCCCGATGTATCCTCCAAGCGAATGCGAACGCCCAGTGTGAGTAGCACCTTTCAAGAGAGGCAGTGAGGCGTTTTCCGTTCCCTTTCCACCATCCCTCCAAATCACCTTCATTTCAACCATGGGACCCTCCCGGGTAGCACTTTCGGGTCTCATGACCTGAGTGGAAGGCGTGACCGACACCAACAGGTGATATTGGGCGGGGCTGTTTGCACATTTCAAGAAGGCCGGCTCAGCACACCAGCTAAATTCACGTTTTCCACCCGAGTGACTCACAAGATGAAACGCAGTCCGCCATGCCCTGCGCAGCCCGCTTGGCCAGCGCCCTCTCTCTCAAAGACATGGACTCCGATTCACGATGGTCTTTTGGTGCCTGAGTTCGAACCTCCATCTACACCGTATCCTGCTCCTGAAAGGATGGGTGGCGGGTATGTTAGGCAAGGGGAGGCGTTGCCTTTCCCAAACCGCCAGCCGGGCCCCACCCACACTCTGCCCCCAGAGCACCTACTGGAGGGGGAATGATTTGGGACTGGGGAGGCTGGGGCCACGCCCGTCACCCTCCCAGTGCTCCGGGGGAGGCTGGGGTATGTGCGTGTACCCGCCTGCTCCTCTCCCCTCCCCTCCCCTCCTCTCCCCTCTGCGTGGTGGGGGATGGGGAGGTGGCTTGGCTCCCATGTGGGGCAGGACCTCTGAGGAAGAGGCAGGGGCTGGAGATGAGTCTGGGGGCTTCGCTCCCCCAGCCCTACCTTCACCGACCACTGGTGCCTGGAATCCCAATGAGCTCTTGCGGTTAGGAGTTGCTTTTGAATTCTGTATATGGCAGGAGACAGCCTCTGTCTCTCTCCGATGGAACCCTTGCCAAGTTAGCCATGCCTGTGGCCAATAGTCCCTCTAATTTGTCCCCAGTCGTGTGCAGAATAAATTTTGTTCTGTGCGCCGAGGCAGGTGCAGATGTGCACCACCAATAGAAATACACCCTGCCGGCTGTGGGCGCTCTGCTAATCAGCTGGGCGCCGTTTGAATCTCTCCTGGATGGCTGCCTAAGCGCTCAGCTTACAGGGAACAGCCTGTGGGTCACATCCGCTCTGGATCACTGCCCACTATGTAAGAGGCTTAATTATTGCCTCATCGTTTCTTTGTCTGTGGCCACCTATTGCCCTGTCCTTGGATTGCCAGCTAACTGGGCTAGAGATCATCCATTTGCACAGCTCCTAGCACAGTAGGGCCCGGATCCATGTGGGGAATTCCTAGAAGCTCCCGTAATCTATCATGTACAGCACCCAACCCAGTGGGGTCCCGGGTTCATGACCCTGATGCTACCATAATACTCCTAGTAATGCACAATTCAATGTGGGGCTGCTCCATGCCCGGGGTTGCTAGATGCGCTGATCAGACAAACACAGAGGGGTGGAAATAGCCCTGCTCCGCTAGCAGCCTTGATCCGAAGCTATTTCAGCACCAGCATCAATCAACCGGAAAACCTCACCAGCCTATTGTTTGTGTGAGTCATCTGGAGACACAATAACTCAGCAACTTTGTTCCCTGCGGAGCTTAAAATAGACGAGCCGGGGTTCTCTAGCAGAGGTGCGTTTTTCTGAGTTCATTTGCAAAACAACCTCCCCCTCCCGCGACCAGCCTTTGAATTTGTAATTCGGTTTTCTTGTACATGGGGGCTGCTGAAATAGCTTACGCTCCTGTGATTCCTTTGCCGGCTACGGAAACTGCAGCTGTCTCTGGGGTGGGGCCCAATCAGTGGCTGACAACTGTGCTGCACCTAGCTGGGAAAGGCAGCCACCTCTAGGGTGGGGCTCGACCACCACACCTCACAGTAGCTGGGGATGGGAGAGAAGGATCCCAGCTGTACCCACAGAGGCAGCATGGGCCGTTGGAATAGGGCCAGGACTCTGAGCGTAAGCCCCTCAGGCTATGTCTACACAGCGGGGTTATTTCGGAATAACAGAGTCGGCATCTATGCAGCAAACAGTTATTTCAACATAAGGGCAAGCCGGGGGACGCCTGGAACCCTCATTGTATGAGGAGTAAGGGAAGGTGGCCCTACCTCCGGCTTCCTGCTGAGTAACCAGCAACAGACGCCAAAATAAACCACTTTGAATTTAGCAATGCAATTGTCATTGCTCATGTTTTAATAATGGAGATTACCTATCTCCTAGAACTGGAAGGGACCTTGAAAGGTCATAAAGTCCTGTCCCCCACCTTCACAGCAGGACCAAGTACTATCCCTGACAAATTTTTGCCCCACATCTCTAAACAGCCTCCACAAGGATTGAACTCACAACCTTGCGTTTAGCAAGCCAATGCTCAAACCACTGAGCTATACCTCCCCCTGTCACATAGCTTAGTCTGGCTTTGGCCCTGCTGTGTAGACGTGCCGCCGTTCTCGTGAAAAGGCTCGTGTAGTCACTCAGGAACACAAGTGGCCAAGACGCTTCCAAGAACACACTCCCTACGCAGCGTGGCACCCCCTCATGTGGGCCGGGACGCTGGGGTCAGCTGTGACTCCTCCCTCCCACGCTGAGGTTTCCTCCTGTCCGAGGACTTGGCAGAGCGGGCCGGCCTCTGAGAGCTGCCGGAAGCCCGGCCAGCAGCCATGCGAGGTACAGGATGCACAAGGAGCCCCGAGGCGTTTTTTCCACAGCATTCGTCTGCTCTGCCTGAAGGGGAAGCTGTCAGATGGAATCTGGGGAGGTGTGAAAACCACCCACTCACACCCCAGACAGGTAGCAAATGTCTCAGATTGGGCATGACGCACTGTGGTCCGAAGATGCCTCAAGGCAGCCCTAGGTCATGCTCTGCCCCCACCAATGATTCTCGGGAGGCAGCGTCGCCATTGGACAGCACAGTCTAGATGGGTGTTTCTCCACCTTTTTTAAATAAAGTACCTCTTTAAAAAAATTATAAGTACTCCCAATGCACCCGCCCCTCCCCCAGAGCCAGGCACCCCCCCGCTCTAACCCAATGCACCCACCCCTCCCCCAGAACCAGGCACCCCCACGCTCTAACCCAATGCACCCACCCCTCCCCCAGAACCAGGCACCCCCCCGCTCTAACCCAATGCACCCACCCCTCCCCCAGAACCAGGCACCCCCACGCTCTAACCCAATGCACCCACCCCTCCCCCAGAGCCAGGCACCCCACCCCCCGCTCTAACCCAATGCACCTGCCTCTCCCCCAGAGCCAGGCACCCCACCCCCCTGCTCTAACCCAATGCACCCACCCCTCCCCCAGAGCCAGGCACCCCACCCCCCGCTCTAACCCAATGCACCCACCCCTCCCCCAGAGCCAGGCACCCCACCCCCCGCTCTAACCCAATGCACCCACCCCTCCCCCAGAGCCAGGCACCCCCCCCGCTCTAACCCAATGCACCCACCCCTCCCCCAGAGCCAGGCACTCCCAGCCCCTCTGCTCTAACCCAATGCACCCGCCCCTCCCCCAGAGCCAGGTACCGGACGTAGGGTAACCCTACCTTTGAAGTGTCCACTGCCCAGCCCTGCCTCGGTGACTCGTCTGCAGGGAGGAAATGCTCTACCACCGTTGGGCTCACTGCATGTTAACGGCCCAGCGCCCGGCTCTGAATGTTCCATTTGCCAGGCGTGTGCTGCCGCCCCCTCCCTGATCCCCTTTGCAGGGCAAAATCCCCGACATTTTTTGCCAAATTTGACTTGTGTTGATAGAGCCCCCAGACTTCTCTCACGTACCCCTAAAGGTACATGCACCAGTGGTCGCGAAACAGTGGTTCCCAATCTGTGGTCCGTGGACCCCTGGTGGTCCGCGACGGTGCTGCAGGAGGGCCGTGGAAAGTTTAAAACTAAGGCTTGGTGCTTTTCTTTTCTTTTTCCTTCCTTCCTTTTCTTTTTTTTCCCTCCAGGGGCAGAGGTGGGGGCGGGGGGAGGATCCATGACATTTTAATTGATAGAAAAGGGGTCCGTAGGCTCAAAAAGGTGGGAACCATTGGTCTCATGTTTCTTAAACTGTGTTCCGTGGCACACCAGCGTGCGGTGAGGCAGTCGAAGGTGTGCCACGGAGAACAACGGAATTCAAAATGGCTGCTGTTAAAGGGGCAGGCGACCTTTTTGTTTCTCAATAACTGTCCCTCGACCCTTTTTTTCCCAATAACTTTCCCCCCAACCCTATTTCTCACCTATCTTTTGCTCAATAACTGTTCCCCCCGACCCTTTTCCCTCCTAATCTTTTTTTTTTTGCTTAATGTTTGGTGTTCCTCAGTCTTAAAAAGTTTAAGAAACATCTATCTGACATCTGGAGGTCCCTTCCAGTCCTACGATTCTATGGTTCTGTGCTCCAGCATGATTCTCAACTGCCCCCCAATGCCCAGAGCCAGAGGTGGGCAGGAGAGGCCCAGCACCATGCCCTGGAAGGGGCGGAGCCTCGGGTGCAAGGGGCGGAGCTGGGGCAGCCAGCCCTCAGCACCAGCTGGACTGCAGAACTGGCCGCCCCCCCCAACCCTCAAAGCTGTGCGGAACGGCTCTCCGGCAGTAATTTAAAAGGCCCGGGCCTCTGGCCTCCACCATGCTGCAGGCAGCAGATAGGAGCCCTGGGCCCCTTTGAATCGTCGTGCTCTGGGACAACTGCCCCCTTTGCCCCCCAGCTGTCAGCGGGCCTGCCCGGAGCTGGGTGTGTGCGGAGCCCTTGGACCAGTCTCCCACCGGCAGGTGAGACACCCCACCCCCGTCCCCTGCTTTGCAGCGGGGGACGTTTGAAGGGCTTGGTTCTATGGGGACACTCTGGAAATGAATCCGGATGAACCGTGAGCTGGATTCATTCCAGACAATGGAGTGGCTGTTATGGGACTCGATTCCTGCAGCGCTAAAGGAGAGCCATGTAGTGCAGGCAAATCACCATGGATGTATGGAAACCGGGCCCTGCCCAACTCCCGGATCGCTTTCTGCTGAGACAACAAGTGCTACCGGCCGGAGGGCTGCCGGAGTCGATTTAGGAAGGCGGCTGGCATGGTGCGGCACGTCGATTTGAAAACTAGACCATTATAAGATTCACGACTGGTAGCAAACGCAGTGTCCCAGGGGTTAATTCTGGGGCTGGTTTTGTTCAGCATCTTCAGGGCGCAACCATTAGGGCAATTTACTTGCCCATGGTGAATAGATTTGAGCCCTGCAGCACAATCAGTGCATGCGCAGCGCGGTCTGTGCATGTGCAGCGTGCCAAACCGTGCGGCTGGTGAGCAGGGCTCACCGCCGCTTGTCAAGCCCTGACCATCTTTATTAATGGCCTGCAGGAGGGGATGGGTTGCACCCTCAGCAAATTCACAGGTGAGGGTTGGAATTAGTTGGGATCGATCCTGCCTTAGGCAGGGGGCTGGCCTTGATGACCTCCTGAGATCTCTTCCAGCTCTACGATTCTATGATTCTATGTCACTAAACTAAGGGGAGAGGTAGTTACGCTGGAGGGCAGGGATAGAGTCCAGAGTGACCTAGACAAATTGCAGGAATGGGCCAGAAGAAATCTGATGAAGTTCAACAAGGACAAGTGCAGAGTCCTGCCCTTGGGATGGAAGAATCCCAAGAACTGTTACAGGCTGGGGAACCACTGGCTAAGCAGCAGCTCAGCAGAAAAGGACCTGGGGATGACAGTGGATCAGAAGCTGGAGATGAGTCAACAGGGCGCCCTTGTAGCCAAGAAGGCTAATGGCATATTAGGGTGCATTAGGAGGAGCATGGCCAGCAGATCCAGAGATGTCATTATTCCCCTTTATTCAGCTCTGGTGAGGCCACATCTGGAGTATTGTGTCCAGTTCTGAGCCCCCCACTACAGAAAGGATGTGGACGCCTTGTAGAAAGTCCAGCAAAGGGCAATAAAAACGATGAGGGAGCTGGAGCGCATGACCTACGAGGAGAGGCTGAGGGATTTGGGCTTGTTTCGTCGGCAGAAGAGAAGAGTGAGGGGGGATTTGAGAGCAGCCTTCAACTCCCAGAAGGAGGGTTCCAAAGAGGATGGAGAGAGGCTGTTCTCAGTGGGGACAGATGGCAGAACAAGGAGCAACATTCTCAAGTTGCACTGGGGAAGGTCGAGGTTGAATATTAGGAAAACCGATTTCCCTAGGCGGGTGGGGAAGCACTGAGGTGGGTTCCCTAGGGAGGGGGTGGAATCTCCATCCCTAGTTTTTAAGGCTTGACAAAGCTCAGGCTGGGATGTTTGAGTTGAGGTTGGTCCTGCTTGGAGCATGCTCACTGGGTAACCGGTTAACCCTTTGCATCCCTTGTTCCATTGGGGTTCTGCAGGGGTCAGTTCTTGGCCCTTGCTTTGTAATGTCATTAATGACCTGGAAGAAACCATGAAATCACCCTTGATCAAGTGTGCAGCTGGCCCAAAGTCTGGGGAGATGGTAAATCATGAAGACGGCCGGTTACTGCTTCAGAGCAAGCCAGATGGGTTGGGAAACTGGGGGAGGAAGTAAAGAAAGTGCATATGTATTCACCTAGGAACAAAGAGCGTTGGCTATGCTTACGGGATGGGAGACAGCGACCCTAAGATCTGGGGGCTGTGGCGGATAATGGAGAAAGTGTTCCCTGGGCAGCTTTGGCTAGTGTGATCGTGGCTTGCGTTTCAAGTCGGAGCGGCGAGGAGATTTCTCCTCTGCCTTTGGTCCTGGTGTGACTGTTGTGGGAATTCCGGGGCGCTGTTCTGGGACCCATGATGCGAGAAAGATGCTGATACATTGGAGAAGACTCCAAGAAACTCCAGGGGGATGACAAAACTATTAGAACACCTGCCTGATAGTGACACATTCGATCTATTTCGCTTGGCAAAGAGAAGGAGAAGGGGGAATTGATCCCAGCCTGTCAATATTGACGCAAGGAACCCATCTTTGATAAAGTGCTACATTGTCCTGCATTTTGCTCCATCTTTGATAGCGAGTCCTTCTATCCAGCAAAGGAAGAGCTAGCAAAGTTTGCGAGGTGAAGCCAGACCAATTCGGACCGGCGATAAGGAAGAAATGTTTAAGAGTGAGGGGAATGAACCACTGGAACAAGTTACCAAGGGTCATGGTGGTTTCTCCATCGCTGATCACTTTAAAATCAAAACCGGATGTTTTTCTCAAAGATCAGCTTCAGGAATGATTTGCGGGCAGTTCTATGGCGTGTGTTGGCCAAGTGGGCGGGCGAGATAATCACGACTCTGCCTTGTGGCATTAGAATGGATTAATTCCATTCGACTCATGTGTGAATGCTGAGAATTAAAAATGCTTTAATTTGGGTTAGCGGAATTCATGTAAGTCACTCGATTATTTCAAATTTGCTACGTTTCAGCTTCTGTGCACCCGCTTTTACACATTTGAATGTCTGTGTCCTCGTTATGAGGAAGCATCGAATGGAGTCCAAGCCCCAGCAAGTACTCCAGGGCGCTGCGGGAGGCCTCCTGGAAGCCAATTAGTTTGAATTAGCAGCACCGGAGCATCCACACGAACATTATTTCAGACTTGCAAGTTCGGCATTAGTGTTATTCCTCCTGAAAAGCAGGAGTACAGAGTTCAGGGTAACGGGCTTGGTAGTGTGGACATGCTGCTTCCAAATTCGAACTTGGGGGGTTAATTTGGATTAAGATCCTAGTGTAGACCAGGCCTTAGTGCCTCCCCGTCCCCCCCCCCGGGACAGCACTCCTGATCACCCAAAGGGAGTCACTGCTCCCCCACTTTATGGCTCCTTTAAAATCCCATGGCTTAAAGGGGCTTGCTGAGGCCAGATCTTCACTACACGGAAGATCGATGCTGCCGTGATCAATCTTCCGGAGTTTGATTTAGTGGGTCTAGCGAAGACCTGCTAAAGTGAACTCAGAGGGATCCCCTGCCAGTACTCCTGCTCCTCGGGAGAAGTAAAGGAAGGCAACGGGGACCTCTCACCATGGAGACCTCACAAAACTCAAATTAAGGTACGTTGACTCCAGCTATGTAGTTAACGGAGCTAGAGTTGTGTATCTTAATTCAACCTTTCTGCGTGGGGGAGGCATGGCTTGAATCTAGCTATTTAGGCTCAGCTCCTCAGAGCTTCTCAGGTTTCAAACTTGGGAAGTCTGGGCCTCAGCATCTGGTTGGCTAGATTCCACTGCTATGTAACTGTCCAGTCCCCAAAGACCCCTTCAGACTTTGAGCCAGAGTTTAACCAAAAATACCGAACACCACCTTCTCCCCCAAAAAAAGAACACCCGGGAGAAAAAAATTCTGTTGAGAAAAAAAAGGGGGAAACCAAAGTTGTGGAGCCAAAAAAACCAAACCAAACCAAAACAAAAAAAACCCAACAACAGCTTTGCCCCTTTAAAAAATGCTTTTGACGCTTTTTGGCCCTAACAGGCTGCCGGCAGCCATCCACCGTCTTGTCTCCCTGCTCTGGAATGGACAGCTCCCCTGAGCTAGGTGTCCAGTATTGACCCGGACAGTCCGGGATTTCACCTCCTGGATGGGAAAAAAATCAGAAAATATCGGACATTTTAGCTGTCTGGTATTTTCTGAATTTTTTTACTGGACAGGAGGCAAAAACACTGGACTGTCTGGGTCAATACAGGACACCTGGCAATCCTAGCCAGAGAGTCAAAAATCAAGAGCCAGCTATTCAACTGGCTTAAAGTTTATGAAATTTGGGGGTTTTTTAAATTAAAAAGACACCTTGGGGGCTTTTTTATTTGCATTCTGCTTTCTGAGGCTTTCATGTGGTCCTCAGGGTGGGCTTTCATGCCTCCACGCCCAGACTGATTAATAAAAGTCCTTTGCATTTTTTAAAGGGAAGCTTAGAGTCTCCCTTAGTCACAGGATTCCAGCAGCTGGGGCTTTCTGCAAAGCACCAATTATCGCTCGAGTCGGCCATATGGCGACGTGGATCTGACACTGATGAGCGCCCTCGGGCAGCGGAACCAAAAGTAGAGGGTCCCCCAATAGGGTGCGGTGCACCTAGGCTGGATAAGATATTTTCAGGGGACCCCCATGAGATTCACTCATGGCCAACGCAAGGGTGGAATCCACTGTGGAGTTCAGCCATCACTTTGCAAGAGCTCGACTCGATTCGGCTTTGCCTGCTGTTCATCACAAGAGAGCCACAACCGTAACAGCCCAATTCTCCACCCCGCCACTCCAGAGCGATACACCTGCACAACCCCCCAGGCTGCGTCTAGAGTGGCTAGTTTTTCCGCAAAAGAAGCTGCTTTTCCGGAAAAACTTGCCAGCTGTCTACACTGGCCACTTGAATTTCTACAACAGCACTGACTTCCTACTGTCTGAAATCAGGGCTTCTTGCGGAAATACTATGCTGCTCCCGTTCGGGCAAAAGTCCTTTTGCGCAAAACTTTTGCGCAAAAGGGCAAGTGTAGACAGCTCAGATTTGTTTTGCGCAAAAAAGCCCTGATCGTGAAAATGGCGATCGGGGCTTTTTTGCGGAAAAGCGTCCGTGCCAATCTAGACGCTCTGTTCCAAAAATGCTTTTAACGGAAAACTTTTCCGTTAAAAGCATTTGCAGAAAATCATGCCAGTCTAGACATAGCCCGAGTGTGTATGCCGTGCTCCCTTCTGCATCTCGGCCTCCTTTTTGTTCTGTGTCTGTACAGCACTGAGCGTAAGAGACGTTCTGGTCCATGCCTGGGATGGCTAGGCACTACCGTAATACTCCAAATAAACAGCAGTAATGGAACCCAACGCAGTGAGATCCTGGTGTGGGCCTAAGGTGCTGAGTTGCTACCATAATACACCTAATATATAATAATAATTTTTCACTGCCTCCAGCCAACTTGAATCCTCTCTGAGCCAGGTAAAGGGGGTACGGCAAGTCTCACACTGACCACTGGGTTCTCCTGCCCGCCCCAGCTCCTGCAAAAGAACCTTCCAGGAGTGAGAAGGCCGTCCTAGCCCTCGCCAATTTCCAGCTGGGGGGGAAATGATGCATCTGGGAGGCTGGAATGGGCAGACTCAGAATGCGAAATGCTTTCCTCATGGTTAAGGGCCCTGGCAAGGTTCCACTGATGCTCGGCTCCAGATACTGCTTCACGCTTCACACCCCCGCTCCCCCACACGGGCTGCTGCTTTCCATGCACACATCAGAACCCGGCCTGTCACTGCAGACAGCCGGGCCCACCCAGCCTCCTTTGCGCACTGATGGGTTTCGAGTGAGAAATGGGAGGGGGAGGTCAATTTCACTGCTCAGGGGACCCAGATCTCACTGCCTGGAGTGTGGTGGGGATTGGGAGCCAGGACTCTGGGGTTCTAGTCCCAGTTCTATGGGGTAGTGCAATCTAGTGATTAGAGCAGGGAGGCCCTGGGAGGCAGGATTACAGCAGTCTCTGCCCTATGGATCTGGAAAGGAACTGGGGCTCGGGGCCAGCCTTCCTCAGTACCATTGCCAGCTCTGGGAGGCAAGTAGGGGGTCTAGTGTTTAGAGCGTGGGAGTCAGAATCCAGGCCTCTGGGATCATAAGAACAGCCAGACTGGGTCAGACCAAAGGTCCATCTAACCCAGTATCCTGTCTGCCGACAGCGGAAAATTCCAGATGCCCCAGAAGGAGTGAACAACAAGGAATCATCACATGATCCCTCTCCTGTCAATCATTTCCAGCCTCTGACAAAGATTCTAGGGACACCATTCCTACCCATCCTGGCTAATAGCCATCGATGGACCTAACCTCCATGAATGTATCTAGGTCATTTTTGAACCCCGTTAAAGTCCTAGTCTTCACAACATCCTCTGGCAAGGAGTTCCACAGGTTGACTGCGCTGTATGAAGAAAAACTTCCTTTGGTTTGTTTTAAATCTGCTGCCTATTAATGTCATTTGGTGACCCCTAGTTCTTACGTTATGGGAACAAGTAAATAACATTTCCTTATTCACTTTCTCCACATCAGTCGTGATTTTATAGACCTCTATCCTATCCCCCCTTTGTCTCCTCGTTTCTAAGCTGAAAAGTCCCAGTCTTTTAAAGCTCCCGTTCCAAACCACTACTCATTTTTGTTGCCCTTTTCCGGAACCTTTTCCAATGCCTTTTTTTGAGATGAGGCGAGCACATCTGTACACAGGATTCAAGCTGTGGGTGTCCCATGGATTTATAGCGGCAATCAGTTATTCTAAGGCTTATTCGCTCTTCCTTTTTTAATGACTCCTAACACGCTGTTTGCTTTTTTGGCTGCCGCGGCACCCTGCGTGGGCGTTTTCAAAGAACTCTCCACAGTGACTCCAAGGTCTCTCTCGAGTGGTAACAACTAATTTAGTCCCCATCATTTTGTGCGTGCTGTTGGAATGTTGTTTTCCAATGTGCGTTACTTTGCAATTATCAGCATTAACATTCATTTGCCAATTTGTTGCACAGTCGCCCAGTTTGGTGAGAGCCCTGCAGTCTGCTTTGGTCTTCTCTTGAACTGTGTAGTCAGCTGGAGTGTGAGGAGGAGGGGGGGAGTGTGCAAACTGGCAGAAGGAGCAGTGAAGACTCCTTTGATTGTATGTGCCCCCCAATCTAGCGGCCCAGGCATGGCCCCCGTTCTGATTTGGGGCAGACAGCTCTCAATATTGCTCTGCAGCCACGTTACTTACTGACAGTACAAGGCTCCCAGGACCACCAAAGTCAGAGCGTGCCTTAGGGGCAGAGGTGATACCGTGGGGGGGAGGGGGCATGTGAGGTCACGTACACTCCCCCCCCCCCCCAGATTTCGGCTCCACCCATAACCCTCTGCATATTGTCCTGATGTTCTGAATCACCCACACTATCAACAGTTACGTGTTCTCTCTCTGTGCAGGGGCATTTCCTGATAATCTTCATTTCCCCTTTCTGAATGTGGGCCGATTTCTCCTCGCTCGCTCCCCCTCCAGCACACATCACACCAACCAATTCCTCCCGCTCCTCAGGATGCCCCCTTTGCCGGAGGTTCCTCTCTTCCCACCTGCCCCCCAGCACCCCCCAGGGAGTCCCCTTGGAACATGGGGATGAATTGGGACTGCAGTGGGGCCCAACTGATTGAGGAGCCCAGGTCTTTTCCCCCCAAGAGATTTAGACACTTAAGAGCCTAAATCCCATCAACTGTCAATAGGACTTCGGCTCCGAAGTGTCTAAATCCCTTTTGAAAATGAGATGTGGGATCCTTAAAGCGATAGGCACCGCAAGGCTGAGGGCAGCGCTGCCCGGCCACCTCCCAGCCCCAGGGCAACCTGGTCTCCAGGCAGGAGCTGGGAGCTGGCCCTGCACCCCAGGCCAAGGCTAAGCAAGGTCAGCAGCTGCCCCTGTTCAGCCTCCCTCATACTCCCCCCATTCCTGATCAACCCCCTCCCCCTGCCCAGACAGTCTCCCCCTTCCACTTGCCCAGCCCCACATCCTAGGCCATCTGCCCCCTCCCGTGTCTCCTTCCTAGGCCATCTGCCCCTCCCTGGCCATCTCCCCCTCTTTCCCCCTCCCCAACCCATCTCCCCTCCCCCTCCCCAGACAGTCTCCCCCTTCCACTTGCCCAGCCCCACATCCTAGGCCATCTTCTCCTCCCCCATGTGCCCCTCCCCAACCCATCTCCCCCTCCCTCTTTCCCCTCCCCCATGTCCCCTCCCCAACCCATCTCCCCCTCCCTCTTGCCCCTCCCCCATGTGCCCCTCCCCAACCCATCTCCCCCTCCCTGTTTCCCCTCCCCCATGTGCCCCTCCCCAACCCATCTCCCCCTCCCTGTTTCCCCTCCCCCATGTCCCCTCCCCAACCCATCTCCCCCTCCCTCTTTCCCCTCCCCCATGTCCCCTCCCCAACCCATCTCCCCCTCCCTCTTGCCCCTCCCCCATGTGCCCCTCCCCAACCCATCTCCCCCTCCCTCTTTCCCCTCCCCCATGTCCCCTCCCCAACCCATCTCCCCCTCCCTCTTGCCCCTCCCCCATGTCCCCTCCCCAACCCATCTCCCCCTCCCTCTTTCCCCTCCCCCATGTCCCCTCCCCAACCCATCTCCCCCTCCCTCTTGCCCCTCCCCCATGTGCCCCTCCCCAACCCATCTCCCCCTCCCTCTTGCCCCTCCCCCATGTCCCCTCTCCAACCCATCTCCCCCTCCCTCTTTCCCCTCCCCCATGTCCCCTCCCCAACCCATGTCCCCCTCCCCAGCCATCTCCCTCTGGCCCCCTCTTCGCTCTTCCCCGCCCCCCTGCGCCCCGCCCCACCCCGCTGTCCCCATGATGAGCGGGCGGGCGGCGGGTTCCCTTCCGCGGCTCTTTCCCTTCCTGCCCGGCGCGTTAGTGGAAATTCTCCGGCCGGGGCTCGGCGCCGCCCCCGGGCCCGCCCCGTTGCGCGCCCATAAAGCCCGCGGGCCGGGCGCCGCCGGCTCATTGCTGCCCGGAGCCCTGCCCCCATGACGGCCGTAGAGCGCAGCCAGGACCCCGAGAGCCTCCTCCCGGCCGGCTCCCGACGCGCCTGCCCCTGCCGGAGCTTGGACTGGTGCCTGCTGGCCGCGCTGTGCGCCCTGGGCGCAGCCCTCGCGGGATTCGCCTGCTTCTCGGTCTGGGGGGGCCTGGCCTCGCCGCCGGGCGCCCCGCCGGCTCCCCACGCCTTGCTCGGCGCGAGAGAGGTAAGGGGACCCCGTCTGCGTGCCCGGCGCCTGGGCCTCCTGTGTCCCTGGGAGCTGGGGGGTCTGGCCAGGACAGCCCCCCCACATTGCCCTTAGTAGCCTGGGAAGCAGAGGGTCAGGGGTACAGCCTCTCCCCTTTCCACCTGCCACTTTTCCTGGGGCTCCCTAGGTGGGACACCCCGACACTTCAAGGGTAAATACCCAGGTGCATGGTTTGTAGCTGGGTGCCGAGGCAGGGTAGCCCAGTGAGCCAGGAGACGGGTGTTGAAATTCCACCTCTGCCACAGATGTTCTGCATGGCCTTGAGCAAGTCACCTCCTCTTTGGACAGCAGTTTCCTTGTTACCCTGTAGTCCTGGACAGTTGAGGGGTTGAGCTTCTAGGGGGGCAGGGCAGGGAGGTAGCTGATTCATCCCCTGTACCCTAGAATTGAAGACTTAGCGAGGTGACACTTTCTGCCCTGAATCTTCTGTCAGCTGCCCGTAGTTGTTTCAAGTTTTGTCACCGCTCCTGCAAGCTAAGCAGGTCGGAGCCGGGCTACCGGACCAGGCGTGCTCTCTGTTTAACCCACCGGGGCTGGCTGCTTACAACCCAAATTGAAGCCAACCTCTGCTGTGGGGCAGAACCACAAACCAAGCCTGGGGCGTCACTGGCGAACGACCGCCCAGAAACCCCAGGGCCTGTTTTTGCAAAATACACTGGGGTTTGACCTCTGGGCGCTGGAAAGTCCTTTTCATTCCGCGCCGGCAGCTTTGCTAAGTTCTGCATCTCCACTTCCCCAAAAGCATGCATGCGCGGCCTGTGAGCCTAGGCTCCCTTGGGCTACGGTCCGCAGTCTTCTAGCCCATGCTGCCCTCTTCGTTTAGGTGTTTGGGGAGGGGGTTGTCTGACTCTTGCCAAAAACAGCTGTTCTCCTGCACGTTGTGAAGCACGTCTTTTGTAAAACACTCTCTTTCCCTCTTTTTCAGGAGACTGGTGCCCAGCTCTTACCCAAGAATGGTGAGTATCTTAGTTATTTGGCCTCAATACTGCTTTTTCTTTTCCTTTCCTGAAGGGAGAAACGGGAGCTTGGGGATCTAAAAACCTTTAGGGACTGGGAGGCTAATACACAAACCGATGTAACTACGATCCACCAATGGGCAGGGTATTTCTCTTTCCCCCCCCCGCCCCAGGTCCATGCCATCTGGCATCAAAAGGCACTTTAGTGCTCATGCTGTTTATACAGTAGAGAAATCTTTCTCTTCTGCAATGGAGAACTAAGCTGGACCCATAATTACTAGATTTCCCATCTGGCTAAACTTGTGCTTCTTTAATGAGGGGTTTGCTAGCCTCTAAGCCACAACCCCAAACCTCTGGTGCCGCGCTACATAGCAGTTTGGCGGCGGCGCCAAACCAAATTCCTGGCTACCAAGCGCCTTTTGGCAAAAATCCCGCATAGGAGCAGGTTGCTTGTGTCAGTGTCTTAACTAAATTCAACCCGTTTCTATCCTGCTGACCTACGGCTGGATAAAGGACCTCCCCCTCCCCCGCTCCTCCCTCTGTTGGTGGGGCGGTCCAAGCAGTATTGAGGGGTTCCTCCTTCAGGGAGGTGACCCTTGCTCTCTCCTCCACACCACCCCAGAGGTGGCGGCACATCAGCACCAGGCATAAGTAATTCTGCAGCATACGGCTGGCAGAATCCTGCTGTGAGTGCTTGGAGATTTCTCTGGGTGAAGGAGCTGCAAAGCAGGTTTCTGTAGAGCAGTTTTGGGGGAGATGGTGCGGATACCCTCTTTCACCCAACCATGAGAACTTGGGGAGGGGCTGTCTTGGCCTGCTGCTTTGTACGTTCCCCTTTGTCCACACCCAAGCCTCCTAAGGGTTCACTGAAAGCTGGGGAGACAGAAATTGGGGTGGGGGGAGGGAGTTGGCCAACAGCCATAGATCAGAGAGCGCTGCAGCTCTGAATAAGTTGGTCGGGGCGCATGCAAACCGAACTCCAGCCGCTAGCATGGCTTGGGAGTGAAGAGTTATGGGGTTATGCTATAACCTACGACCTCTCAATCTCTCCTGCCTATGGGAATGGGATGGGAATGGCTTTACTGCCCTTTTCATCACTGCTCTGCAAAGGTCATGATCCTCCTCCCCATGTTGCGGGGGGGGAAACCGAGGCACAGGGCGGGCAGGCAGAGCTGGGACGGGAAGGGCTGCCCAGTCCAGCCTCACTACAAAGTGTGTTTGCAAAGTGCCTTGGGGGCAGAGTAATTTCCATCCCCCCGTCTTACTACCCACCTCTAAGATGACTAACCTGCCTTCCCTTTTCTACCCTGTTTGTGCAGTTGCCATCACTAACAGCCGAATGGAGTGGCATTATTCACCTGGTGTGGACAGAGTGGTTTTCAGCTCCAACTTCCAGTACCACCATGACTCGCACACGCTGGAGGTGAAGGTCGGGGGCCTTTATTTTATCTATGCCCAGCTCGCTGTAAGATGCACGGAGCGTATGTGTGACAAGCACCAGAACGTCACGCTGACCGTCCGCAAGATGTCGGACTCAAGCCGCCCAATTCTGACCCTCTCCCTGGACTTGTCCTCCAAATCAGAAGACACCATGTCCAAGTTCTTGGCCGTTTTGCGACCTCTGAATCAAGGGGACCAGCTCTTTGTGCAGATGCAAATCTTTAGACCAGATGATGCCTGGCAGCTGGACGAAATCACCAACAAAAACTTCTTTGGCCTCTTTAAGCTACCTACTTCTGCTGAGCCAGCAACCCAATAGCTGGGAGCAAGGACCTCTACGGTGGAGTCAATATATCGCCTGCGGTTCTCGTGGACTCTCCGCTAGCGGTTGTGGATGGTAGATTCCTGCCCTATCAAAGTTCCCAGGGTAACGATCCGCTGCGGATGGTAGGAGAGAGCGTGGTGTGGTGCTAGTTGGAGCACAGCACAGATCCATTTAGAGGGGGCTATTAGCCGGGATGGGTAGGGGTGCTGTCCCTAGCCGCTGTTTGTCTGGAAATGGGGGACAGGGGAGGGATCACGTGTGTTCCCTCCCTCTGGGGCATCTGGTGTTGGCCACTGTTGGCAGACAGGACTCTGGGCTAGTTGGACTGTTGGTCTGACCCAGTCTGGCTGTTCTTATGGTACTGCCGGTTGTCATCCAAAGCAGGACTGAAACAGAAGGAGGAAGGCCGTGAGGTGCACGTGTAACCCCAAAGAACTGCCGGGGGAAGCGGGCGTCTGGTTTTAGCGATTGGTGATATTTATTACGTGTTTATCATTCTATAATTTATTGTAAGTCACTTGGAGTTCGAGTGAATGGTGCTACTTTTTCTGTGGGTGCCGGTCACTCTCAATGTTGACAAGGACAAGTGGCAATCTCAGTATTGGTACAGCACAGTTGGACCTCTCTCGTCCGGCACGCTCAGGACCTGACGGGTACTGACCCAGGGAACTTGCTCAACAGAAGAAGTCTGTGCTGTCTAGCAGCGTTACCAACGCTTCCACTGCGTGCTGAGCTCTTTAAAGACGTTTCTGAGTAAATCAGAGCTAACTAACAGCACGGAACGTGGAGAGCCAGGACTGGTGGCTGTCAAAAACAAAACACCTTTATGGAACTGTGGGAAACTTGGCCACACCTGTAAGTGGACATCTGGCTCACTAAAATCATGCTGGACCATGGATGTTGCCGGACTAGAGAGGTTCAACCTCTGTAATTCATGTGACTGAAGAAGTCAGTTGGTTCCATCAGTACTGCCTGTGGTATTATACCAGCCATTTGGTCTTATGTCAACTAGTGTATGTATGATGCTGATCAATGCAGCTTAGGCATTGCCCTTTTTGGTCTGGCATTGCAACTGCTCGTGTGTCATAGGCCCTATATTGCAGAAGGTTATTGGGGATTCTCTTTTAGTTGAAGCAGACTGATGCTTGTCCTTCTGGAGCAGGAGGGTCTGAGATCTATCTGAGCTTGTTGCCATGATGCCCTAAGAAAGCTCTGGTACAAGAAGGTGTTTGCCTAATTTATATTCTGAGTTCTACATGTCTGGCGATCAGGTGGCCCTCCCTGCAAACTTACTGCTATAAATAGGCTTATGAAAATGTGTCTGTTGGGAACGTAATTGAAAAGAGTTTGTTTAGAAGGCAAACACCCTTCTGTGATGCTCCTAAAATTGGGTCTTAAGAGCACACGATCTAGTCAATTTCCATTTCCTGGCAGTGGTGTTAACTCGGGGTGGAAATTGACTAGCTGGTTTCCACTGTACGATCTGAGTGACGTGGGACCAGCATGTAAAGGATTATTTAAAGTTTTTCCTCCCGAATTGTCTCTAGGGCAGAGGGTGTCAGGCCGGCTTTCCCAGGAGTCGCCTTGAATTCTCTAAATGGGGTATGATTACTAATTTAAGCCTCTCTAAATGGCTTTAAAAATAGACACGGAAGTTGGCCACAGTTCTGACTTTATCACGAGTCCTGAGATTTCAGCCTTTTCTTAAAGTCCCAGGCTGGTGCATCATCTGAATGCATCACTCTCAGGAATCATTTAAAAAAATCCTAGCCTTCATTTGTGCAGAAATGCTGGGGGAAAAGTGGCCACAAAGGTGCGACATTCAGAAAGCAAATATGAAGAGTGCCAATTTTTATTGATTGCCTACTTATATCGCCTGATTATTTTTCCGCCACGGTCATGATTTTCTGACTTCGGACTTTTTTTTTTTAAATGCTTGGGACTGGTCAACCTGGATAAAGAAAACTACAATGAAATCAAATGATTGGCATGAAACTGCATTTACTAATTGCTCGATTTTATCCCTGTGGTAGCGTTACTCAGAGCAAGGTACTATTCTATAGAAAGGGAGCAGGCTCCTATATTGGGACCCTCATCTCCTTTTTTTTTTTTTTTTTAATTAAAGGAGATGAGACTCAGTAGCTCATATTAACTGGCGTTGGCAGGCACTTCTGGAGCTATGGAAAACTCCTGTTCTGTTGCACTGATATTTTCCAGAACCCATCAGAGAAACCACAGGTGTGGTTCCAAACTTGGGTGTGCTTGAATAGTACACACTCATCTGTGGAAGCTTATCTGACATTCAGATACATGTATTTTCTTCCTCCATATTGGGGTATATTTAAATGACAATTCAGTTTCAGTATTTATTAGCAATACACTTTATTTCCAGTCGGTGGGCTAATCCACAAGTATTAAGCTAAACTCATTCACGAGTGAGTTTAGAAGAGTAGTGTCTTAATCCAGAGTGTCCCTTTTCTCTAATGCTAATGAATGTGAAAAGATGTAGCCTAATCAGCAGAGACCCTGATTTTTAGGACATTTGTTCACTGCCTGGAAAGAACTTGTTCTCATTTTATTTAATAAGACCTGAACTGAATGCGCTGGAAGAACTAAGACTCAGGTGTATTATGTCACATATGCTCTAACTTTTTTTTATAAAAGCACTTTGGGAATATATATATATGTAATACTTAGTATGCACTTTAAATGGCTTATTTATTTTTGATATAATAGTTAAAACGGACTTGTCTGTCGATAATAAACTATTTATACAGAGATGTCTGAATTTGCAGCGTATTGTTTAATCTGGTTTCTCGGATTCCTTTGGGCTCGGCTTTCCAGGGGTAGTGTGGGAAGAGGAAATGCAAGCTGAGTCCAATCAGCATCTGCTTTTCCGTGTTAATTATCCAGCAGATGTTTTTCCTTTCTTGGGGGAAAAAGTCAAGCTGTCTAACCCAAGCGTTCTCCGCTATCCCTGTGTGCTGCCAAAATTCAGCTGGGCCCTAGAGGTCAAGGACTCACTAAAGCCATCCATGAGTAGGCCTGGATTGGCCTCGGGAGATGGAGGCTAAGTGGCTTTGAAAACTTGTCACGGCCAAAATTTTGACTGGTACTTCTGTTTTTACACTTCCAACCTGATGGAATTCAAGCTTAGGACTTAAGAAGAGGCTTTAGTTGGGGTTACAGTGGATGAGACTGGGGGTTACAGTGGATGAGAAGCTAGATATGAGTCAACAGGGTGCCCTTGTAGCCAAGAAGGCTAATGGCATATTAGGATGCATTAAGAGGAGCATTGCCAGCAGATCCAGAGATGTCATTATTCCCCTTTATTCGGCTTTGGTGAGGCCACATCTGGAGTACTGTGTCCAGTTCTGGGCCCCCCACTACAAAAAGGAAGCAGAAGCATTGGAGAGGGTCCAGCGGAGGGCAACCAAAATGATTAGGGGGCTGGAGCATATGACCTACGAGGAGAGGCTGAGGGAGTTGGGTCTGTTTAGTCTGCAGAAGCGAAGAGTGAGAGGGGATTTGATAGCAGCCTTCAACTTCCTGAAGGGAGGTTCCAAAGAGGATGGAGAGAGGCTGTTCTCAGTAGTGACAGATGGCAGAACAAGGAGCAATGGTCTCAAGTTGTGGTGGGAGAGGTCCAGATTGGATATTAGGAAAAACTATTTTACTAGGAGGGTAGTGAAGCATTGGAATGCGTTACCTAGGGAAGTAGTGGAGTCTCCATCCCTAGAGGTGTTTAAGTCTCGGCTTGACAAAGCCCTGGCCGGGTTGATTTAGATGGGATTGGTCCTGCCTAGAGTGGGGGGCTGGACTTGACGACCTTCTGAGGTCTCTTCCAGTTCTATGATTCTATGATAAGGGGATGGTTGGATGAAATAACATGATCTTGGTAACTAATTGACCATTCATTATCAGTTGGAAATAGGTCAATGGAGGGATGATAGGAGTTGCTATAGGGAACTTTCTGGGTGTCTGGCTGGTGAGTCTTGCCCACATGCTCAGGGTTTAGCTGATCGCCATATTTGGGGTCAGGAAGGAATTTTCCTCCAGGGTAGATTGGCAGAGGCCCTGGAGGTTTTTCGCCTTCCTCTGTAGCATGGGGCACAGATCACAGCTGAAGGACTCTCTGCATGTTGGGGCCTTCAAAGTATTTGAAGGCTTCCATATCTGAGACATAGGTGAGAGGATTATTCTAGGAGGGGTGGGCGAGATTCTGTGGCCTGCACTGTGCAGGGGGTCAGACTAGATGATCATAATGGTCCCTTCTGACCTTAAAGTCTGAGTCTATGGTGGGTGCTAAATTCATTGCCTGTTGCTGACCAGATTGGTTGACACCAGTGTTCTCCATCTAATCTTTCCCCTCAATGTGTGAAATACATTTTATGTGCACAGAGGCATGTGCAGATGTGCACCACCAGTAGGAACACACCACCCAGCTGTGGGTGCTTTGCTTTGGCTTCCTACGCTGCTGCTTTGAAAGAAGATCCAGAATTGTTCTGGGTGTCTCCGTGGCAATCGGAACAACTTTATTGCATTCCATGGAGTCGCTCGGCACTTAGTCCAGCATGGGCTGAAATTGCTCCGGGGTAAGGGTGCAGAATCTGCCCTGCCCCTCAGCTACTTCCCCAACCTGCTGGCGGTTTTGCCCTCTGTTAAAACCTGAGTGAATTTCCAGACTTGCTGGTCCTAGGAGGTTATGCAGCAAGGAGGCTCTGGGGGGGGAGAACGCAAGATGCATCCTCAGTTACGGTCTGGAAATCTGCTCTTATCCCAGCTCCCATCAATGTGGCCCTAGAGGACACTCCCTGCCTCCCAGAAAGATCAGGTGTGAACATCTTACCTTGAGCAGCTGCCTGCTCCGGAAGGGGTGTGCTCTGGAAAGGTTAAGCCCCATGTGGAGTGGGACATGGATCTAAAGAGCGGCTCCATCTCACGCTGCATTAAGAGACCCTGTCTCTGGGTCAGTCCTTTGACTGAAGTTGAGGATCACGGAGACGGCTTGATTCGACTTTGAGGCTAGTCCAGCCAGCTTTCCTGGGCAACTTTGTCCCTCTATGGTCCAGCCAGTCCTTGATCTCCGTCCCCTAGGGAGGGGCCAGGAAATGGTCAGTGGCCCTCATGAAGTGGCTGCTTTGTGCCACCCATTGGCCTATCTGTCCCCTCACCTGGCCGTAAGCCCCAGCCTGACGCCTGCCCCCCATCTGATCCATCTCAGGAGAGCTCCCTTCCTGGCGGGGGCGAGTCGGAGGCAGGCAATGCGGTCTCAGCACCTGATACGCATCTCCTTCCATCCTCTGTGCTGGAAACTGACGTGAGTTCAAGGCCGGAGGCCTCTGTGTGTGTCTCTGCGTCAGCATCACCTCCTCGCTCCCTCCTAAACAATAACAAGGGAAGTCTACACAGCAGCCTACCCGATGCTAACCACATCCCCAGCGGTGACAATGTCTGCTCTACCGCTAGGCAGCTCGCCCCTGGGTTTTCTCCTTCCCTTTCCTGGGTGATTAATGATCTTGGGGTTTATATGTTGGGATGAGCTGTAAGCCTGCTGCCGTCACTTCCTTGGGCAAGCTGCGTGCCTGTTCTGTGCCTCAGTTTCCCTACCTGTGGAATAGGGAAAACCAACAGCGCCCCTTGGCTACTCGGCCAGTAAGCTCTTCACATCTCTTGCTGAGGGTCTGTGCATCAGCTGGCATGATGGGAGGGGGGGGGGTGTTTTGCATTTGCTAGGGCACTCCATGTGGGGCTGGGATGTAAAAGATGGGGGCAGAAGTGCACAGTACGCAGAGTCTGAAAGGTTTAGCATCGCTTCCCCTGAAGTTCCAGGATGAGTGGAAGTCTGGACCTCAGCAGGCTGGGAATAAGGCTGCTGTCTAGTGCCAGAGTGGTAAACAACCTACTACTGCTGCTGCCTAATTAGAGGGGAATTCTGCTTCAGGTCAGGGTTGTTTCTGCTTCCCTGTGACTTGATACCCTTGTGTCGGGCACACAGCAGGAGCACTTTCTGCCTGGAGAGCTCCCAGCTACTCTAGTCCTGTCCTTAACAAGGGGTCAGAGGGGAGTCCTTGCTGGAGGGGGTTCCCAGCTACTTAAGTTCTGTCCCTTGCCAACAGGGGGTGCTGTGGTGTAGAAGCAAGCCCTACAGCACCCTCTGCTGGGGCAGGCCTGCTGGCTGGGGGTGATAGTGTAGAAGCAAAATGCTGGGTTGTAAAGGAAACATGTCTGTGCCTCAGTTTCCCCATTTACAAAAGGGCACAATGCCACCTCTCGTGGGAGGGTTGACGTGCATGCATTCTTGCATCTAGCGCTGGTAGAGCACTAAGGACAATGAGCTGGAAGGACTTTGGACAGCAGCGCTTCACCATTGCGCAACGCTTTCCTGTCTGCCTGAACCCCTGCCAGCAGCTGCTGTTGTCTGATGCATATGGACCTGGCAGGATGCTGTGTTTCCCTTCTACTCCCCACCACATCTACTGGTGGGTAGGCCAGGGAATCCACTGAGGATACAGCACATGACACATCTTCAATAAACTCTAGGGCTGTGTCTAGATTGGCCAGTTTTTCCGGAAAATCAGCCGCTTTTCCGGAAAAACGTGCCAGCTGTCTACACTGGCCGCTTGAATTTCCGCAAAAGCACTGACTTTCTACTGTAAGAAATCGGTGCTTCTTGCGGAAATTCTGTGCTGCTCCCGTTCAGGCAAAAGTCCTGCGCAAAAGGGCCAGTGTAGGCAGCTCAGATTTGTTTTCCGCAAAAAAGCCCCGATCGCGAAAATGGCCATTGGGTTGTTTTTTTTTTCGCAGAAAAGCGCATCTAGATTGGCACGGATGCTTTTCTGCAAAAAGTGCTTTTGTGGAAAAGCGTCCGTGCCAATCTAGACGCGCTTTTCCGCAAATGCTTTTAACAGAAAACTTTTCCGTTAAAAGCATTTCTGGAAAATCACGCCAGTCTAGACGTAGCCTAGGAGCTCAGTCCAAAAACCATATCCCAGCGGTGCAGCCAGAGAGGGGAGTGGCTTAGAGGCTGGGAAAGGAGACCAAGGGTCAGGAATGGTTCCGACAGCTCACCTTTAAAAAGTGGGGGGTGTTTTAAAATACAGTTTGGAATTTCCCCCTTTCTTTTAGGTGTGTGCAGGAGAGGGAATCTGAAATAATAAACAAAAATAGCTTTTTAGGGTTTTTTTTTCTTTTTTCCCTTCACATCTAGTTGTACCCCCTTTTCATGCCTATGTTTCTGCTGGGGGCGGGAGGGGGAGAAAAAAATTAAAATCAACAGTTCAGTGGGGAGGGGAGGAGGCAGCTCTGGGGGGAACCGCACACTTCCCTTCTGCATTTCCAGGACGGACAGTAACTCTGGGTCAGCGGGGCAGGTGATAAACACGCAATAAATGGCAGATGAGCAATGAGATTAGTTATTCTTCTGCCGGCAGCACTGAGGCAGGCGGGGCAGCCCTCTTCTGCTGGCAGAGGATTAGCCAGGAGGTTCCTCCCCTGCTCCCCACAGCGCCCCCTGCTGGGAGAGGAGTAGCCAGGGCTCCTGCCCTGCTCCCCACAGTGCCCCCTGCTGGGAGAGGAGTAGCCAGGGCTCCTGCCCTGCTCCCCACAGCGCCCCCTGCTGGGAGAGGAGTAGCCAGGGCTCCTGCCCTGCTCCCCACAGCGCCCCCTGCTGGGAGAGGAGTAGCCAGGGCTCCTGCCCTGCTCCCCACAGCGCCCCCTGCTGGGAGAGGAGTAGCCAGGGCTCCTGCCCTGCTCTCCACAGCGCCCCCTGCTGAGAGAGGAGTAGCCAGGGCTCCTGCCCTGCTCCCCACAGTGCCCCCTGCTGGGAGAGGAGTAGCCAGGGCTCCTGCCCTGCTCTTCACAGTGCCCCCTGCTGAGAGAGGAGTAGCCAGGGCTCCTGCCCTGCTCCCCACAGTGCCCCCTGCTGGGAGAGGAGTAGCCAGGGCTCCTGCCCTGCTCTCCACAGCGCCCCCTGCTGAGAGAGGAGTAGCCAGGGCTCCTGCCCTGCTCCCCACAGTGCCCCCTGCTGAGAGAGGAGTAGCCAGGGCTCCTGCCCTGCTCCCCACAGTGCCCCCTGCTGAGAGAGGAGTAGCCAGGAACTTCCCCCCACAGCCTGGCTACCTGCCCTGCACCCCACAGCGCCTCCTGCTGGGAGAGGCTGAGTCTGGGCTAGCCAGGAGCTCACCTCTCAGCCAGCATTCCAGCTTTGCTACCTATAGTGCCCCCTACTGGGGGAGTAAGAGTCACTCAACCTCCTATTGGGGGGCGCAGGGAGATGATGGAATCCAGGAGCACCTCATCACAGCCACCGGGCCCCTACTTCCTGGGGAGGGAGAGCAGAGGGACCACAGCATAGAGCTGACTCTCTGACTTCACATCCGCTGGGCCTAGCTCTCCCAACCCCTCTCCCCTCCTAGGCCTGGGACTAGAACCCAGGAGTCCTGCCTCCTTGCTTTAACTGTTCAACCCCCCCCCCCCTGTGCCCATCCCTCCCAGAGCCGGGGCTAGAACCTGCCCCCCTGAAGCTGCAGCCCCCAATGCACTTGATGCGGTTAGCCCCTCGGGCGGGTCGCGCTTTGCTTTCCCTAGCCTGGCAATCCCTTTGAGCCGAGCCTGTGTGTGACATGAGACAGGCCTCGGGACCTGCTCCCTTTCCCAGGCCTGGCAGAAACATGGTCCCACCTCGTATGTTCTCAGCAGACAGATTAGTCCTCGTATCTTCCCAGCAAAGCTGCTTTTGGGGGCCCAGAAATGCTGTCCCTGGGGGTTGCTTCACTTCTTGACGTTGGTTCTGTGCCCCTAGCTGCAGGCTTGGCTGTAGTTAGGGCTAACGAGTTTCTGGAAGAGGCTGGCAACGTAACAAGCCCTGAGACTAATGAGAACCAGGTGGTGAGCAGCTCGAGCGTGGGACTGGGTGTGAACAGAGGCTGCTGGCTGAGCTGCGCCTGTGGGTGATGGGGCAGAGCAGTAGTTTAGTGGCTCTCTAGCTTCATTGCTCCGTGACCCCTTTCTGACAACCAAAATTACGGCCCCAGGGGGAGGGGGTGGAGCCCGAAGCTTGAGTCTGCCCAAAAGCTGTCGCTGTCAGCTCCAGCCCAGGGAGGGCCTGTCAGCTGAGGCCTGCGGCCCAGGGTTGGAGTCCTGGGGGCAGTGGGATTCAGGTTTCGGCTCCGGGATCCAGCATGTCTAATGCCAGGCCTGGTGACCCCATTAAAATGGGGTGGTGCCCCACATTGAGGTCCCAACCAATGTTCCCTTTAAGTTTTTCCATCCACCTGCGGAGTGTTTCCAGCTATGTGTGGAATAATTTTTTTTCTGTGCGCCGAGGCACATAGGATGTGCACCACCAGTAGAAACACAAAACCTAGCAGTGAGCACTCTGCTAATCAGCAGGGCAGCTCTGGACTCTCCTGCATGGCTGCCCGTGTGTGCTAAGCCCTGAGCGATACAATAGGTGAGGGGCGGGGGACGCGCCCTCGGTCTCCATCCACTTCTCTGTCTAGCTCAATGACATTTGGGTTGCGTCTACACTGGCGTGATTTTGCGCAAAAGCAGCCGTGCCAGTGTAGACGCTCTCTTGCGCAAGACAATTCTGATGGCCATTTTAGCCATCGGGCTTTCTCGCGCAAGAAATTAACGTTGCCTGTCTACACTGGCCTCTTGCGCAAGAATATTTGCACACGAGGGCTTAGCCCTGAGCGGGAGTGTCAGAGTATTTGCACAAGAAGCACTGATTTCGTATAGTAGAACGTCAGTGTTCTTGCGCAAATACTCGCGGCCAGTGTAGACAGGTGGCAAGATTTTGTGCAAAAGCATTTGCTCAAAATCTTGCCAATGTAGACACAGCTCTAAAGTTTAATCCAGTGGTTCCCGAAGCGGAGGGGTTCCCCGGGCTAAGCAGGGTCTTTCCCTTGAGCCAGGGCAGGAAGGTGCCAGTGCAGCGTCCTGGTGCGTCTGAGGCAGGGCGGCTGCCATTCTCGTCTCACACGGCCTCCTCACACACACGGTGCACAAGGGCCCTGGCGGTGCCCGCACTGGACTCTGTGATGCAAAATGGAGGCTCGGCCGAAAAACACGGGGGAGTCACTCGTGAGGCGAAAGTCTCCACATGTAGGCACCGACTTGCTAATGGACAAGGGGGGGGGGGTGCCCCAGGCTCCTCAGCCATCCTGCCCCTTTCCCTCAAGGCCCCACCCATCTCTTCCCACCCTGTTCCCGGCCCCTCCCTCAAGCAAACTCTGCCCTTCCCCCTTCCCCCCCAGGGCCTCCTGCACACTGTGACGCAGCAGTGGGGCGGGGGGGAGGGGCAGGGAGGCAGTGGTGGGGGGCGTACATAGTGTGGCATCAGCACCTGTGCATCAGCAGGCCTGGTGGCAGGGCGTCCCCCACATCAGACGCTCCCATAGCTCAGTGGTTAGACGGCGCCTGACAGAGGTGGAAGTCCTGAGTTCAAAGACCTTTGGGGGGGGGCGGGGGTAGACACCACCTGCTTTGTGCAGCAGAGCCTAAGGTGACGTCTCCACGTTCGGTGGCGTGGCGCGCGGGCACAGGGCTGGCCGGGTGTCAGGGCTGGCCGGGAGCTGCTTAGGCATGGAGCCGTACGCCAGGGTACGCAGCCTACACAAGCAGGGCTTCCCCTCCTCTGCGTAGCCCGGCCCCGGCCTCTCGTAGCCTGGGGCAGCTGCTGCCCAGGCCATCAAGGCCCAGCACCTCCCCCCCCCCCCAAACCACCTGAACTGTGGGACTTTGAGGGCATAAGAACATAAGAGCAGCCCTACTGGGTCAGACCGAAGGTCCATCAAACCCAGTATCCCGTCTGCCAACAGTGGCCAGTGACAGGTGCCCCAGAGAGAGAACAGAATAGGGAATTATCACGATTCCTCTCCTGTTAGCCGAACAGAGGCTGGGGACACCATCCCTCCCCATCCTGGCTAATAGCCATTGATGGATCTAACCTCCATGAATCTAGCTCTTTTTTGAACCCTGTTAAAGTCCTGGCCTTCACATCCTCTGGCGAGGAGTTCCCCAGGTTGACTGAGCTGAGGGATGAAAAACTTCCTTTTGTTTGTTTAAAACCTGCTGCCTATTACGTTCATTTGGTGACCTCCAGTTCTTATGTTGTGGGAATAAGTAAATAACTTTTTCTTATTCACTTTTTCCACACCTGTCATGATTTTATAGACCTCTATCCTATCTGCCTTTAGTCTCCTAAGCTGAAAAGTCCAAGTCTTTTTAATCTCTCCTCATATGGGTCCCATTTCAAACGCTTAATAATTATTGTTGCTCTTTTCTGAACCTTTTCCAATACCAAGATACCTTTTTTGAGAGGAGGCAACCACATCTGTACGCAGGATTCAAGATGTGGGCATACCGTGGTTTTAAATGGAGGCAATAAGATATTTTCTGTCTTATTCTCTAACCCTCTATTTCAAAATAAGAGCTGCATAGACATGCCCAAAGTCAAAATAAGCCATTTCAACTTCAGCTATGTAATCGACATAGGTCACATTGGGTAGCTTATTTTGAGTTTAGCCCTGCTGTGTAGCCGTGTCCTAGGAGCAGGGTTATGGGATGGGGACGGTGAGCAGAGAAAGGGACCTCCCTGGAGCTGGGACTCAGGAGCCAAGGGCACATCCCACCTGCTAGGTTAGGCAGCTCTCCACCTAGTGTGCTGGGTTTGGGGACTCCAATTCTTGCATGCCTCTTTCCCCATCTAGTGTGTAAGGGGGCCTAGCTCAGGACTCATTCCCGTGGTTTGCTGGGTGTTATAAATCCCTTTGCAGATCCAGTCTGGAAAAGTCTTTGTTGCCCTTGGCAGGGATTGAACCTGGAACCTTTCACACCTGAAACAAGCTGAGGGGTGCATAAGCCCAGGGAGGCGGGCCACACAAGTGTTAGGCTGGTGTAGTAACTAGGTACCACCACAAGGGGGAGACGGAGCCATCCACAGCCAAGCCAGCGCTTCCGGAAGGTTTAGCCAATGGGGGAGCTGTTCAGATGATGGTGTGCATTTTTGTCTCACACCTGATTGGCTGAGGCCAGTGTCACTCTGTGTCTTGCTCATGCAGTCATAAGTTCCCTTCTCCCCCAAAACGGGGGTTAGAACCCTAGCGAGTCCTGCTGCCCAGGCCCCTGCTCTAACCACTAGACCCTACTCTCCTGCAAAACCCAGGAGTCCTGATTCCTACCCCTCCTGCTCTACCCACTGCAACACCTCTCTCCTTTCCCCCTCTGCTAAATCTATTTTCCCCTTCCCGCCCTCCGTCCCCTTTGCCCCCCACCTCTCTGGTCCAAAGCCACCCTTTGGCAAATCCGGCCGGCAGGGAGCCAGGCAGGAAGGGAACAACGCTCCGGTTCTGACGGTTCCGCCCCGCCCACGGTTCTGCTGGTGCGGAGGCCTGGGAGAGGAAGCCGTTCTCAGAAGCCAGGCTGGGAGGAGGAAAGAGGGGGTGGGGAGAGGGGCTTTTGGGTGAAAAATTAGCACGCGCAAAATTCCAGCCTCGGCTCTGGCCCCCGGGGCTGTGGTCAGGATGCGGAGATGGGAACGGAGACTTTGGTACTAGGGCTAATGACGCATGTGCTGTGCTTATCTCTGCCCATCAGGCCATCTCTCAGGTGCCTGCCGCTGGGCCATGGCCTATTTAGAGACAGAGGAAGCTGAGGTCAGGTTGGGGCCCTGAGCTTGGTGGAGGGGTGAACGCAATGGAAAATATAAACAATCAACAGCTTGCTTGCCCTGCACTTGGCTAGTAATACAGCCAGCCAGGCAGTAGCCTGCTCTAGCCATGGGGAAACTGAGGCCTGGTGCCAGTCCCCCAAGGAACCAAACCCACAGCTCCATGAACCAGGAGAGCACCCCACCCCCTGCACTGCCTTGGCCCTGGCTGGACCAGTATGCAAACCCCCCAGGCATCCTGCTTGACCTTTTTCTGCCTTGTTGTTGAGATCCTGTGGGGCCACAGGGGGCTGGTGCTGCAGCCGGCACCTTGACGGGCCCTCCTGCCTGGAGGGGCCCAATGTACGTAAGGCACCTGCCCCCTTCCCCACTGGGTGGAGATTATCACATTCCAGGTGGGGGAAACTGAGGCACACAGCCAGGCAGGGGCTTGCCTTAGTGAATCCCTGGAAGAGCAAGGAATAGAACCCAGGACTCCTGACTCCCTGCTCCACCCCATCCCAATCTAACTACTAGACTCTGTTCCCTTCCGAGAGCTGGGAATAGAACCCAGGAGTCCTGTCCCCACCTCAGCACCCTTCCTCTGTCCCACTGGACCCCACCTCCTCCCCGGATCTGGGAGCAGCGCTAAGGCATCCAGTCTGCCAGCACCTCCCCTCCGGAGTAGGCTGTGTGGGGCTCGGGGCTGGCTGAAGCTCCCTGGCTACCTGCATGTGCTGTGGGGCTCTGTGGATTAGCTTCTATGATGAGGTAACTGGCTCTGTGGACATGGGAAAGTCAGTGGACGTGATCTTCCTTGGCTTTAGCAAGGCTTTTGATACGGCCTCCCACAATAGTCTTGCCAGCAAGTTAAGGGAGTGTGGATTGGATAAATGGACGGTAAGATGGATAGAAAGCTGGCTAGACTGTCAGGCCCAATGGGTAGTGATCCATGGCTCGATGTCAGGATGGCGGTCGGTTTCTAGCGGAGTGCCCCAAGGATCTGTTCTAGGACCAGTTTTGTTCAACATCTTCATTAATGACCTGGATGAGGGGATGGGTTGCACCCGCAGCAAGTTTGCGGATGACACTAAGCTAGGGGGAGAGGTAGATACACTGGAGGGCAGGGATAGGGTCCCGAGTGACCTGGACAGATTAGAGGGTTGGACCAGAAGAAATCTGATGAGGTTCAACACGGACAAGTGTAGAGTCCTGCACTTGGGACGGAAGAATCCCAAGCGTTGTTACAGGCTGGGCACCGACTGGCTAAGGAGCAGTTCTGCAGAAAAGGACCTGGGGGTTACAGTGGACAAGACGCTGGAGATGAATCAACAGAAGAGAAGCGAATGGCATATTAAGTTGCATTAGGAGGAGCATTGCCAGCAGATCCAAAGATGTGATTATTCCCCTTCATTCGGCTCTGGTGAGGCCACATCTGGAGTATTGTGTCCAGTTCTGGGCCCCCCACTACAGAAAGGATGTGGACGCATTGGAGAGGGTTCAGTGGAGGGCGACCAAAATGATGAGGGGGCTGGAGCACATGACCTATGAGGAGAGGCTGAGGGATTTGGGTTTGTTTAGTTTGCAGAAGAGAAGAGTGAGGGGGGATTTGAGAGCAGCCTTCAGCTTCCTGAAGGGGGGTTCCAAAGAGGATGGAGTGAGGCTGTTCTAGGTGGTGACGGATGCAGAACGAGGAGCAATGGGCTCAAGTTACGGTAGGAGAGGTCCAGGTTGGATATTAAGAAAACCGATTTCCCAAGGAGGGTGGTGAAGCACTGGAATTGGTTCCCTAGGGAAGCAGTGGAGTCTCCATCCCTAGAGGTGTTTAAGTCTCGGCTTGACAAAGCCCTGGCCGGGTTGATTTAGATGGGATTGGTCCTGCCTAGAGCAGGGGGCTGGACTTGTCGATCTTCTGAGGTCTCTTCCAGCTCTATGATAACGGGAGTGACAGAGCCACCGCCGCTCCAGGCTCCCCCCCCCCCCCCGCACTATCCCATTCCCCTCTCAGAGCTGGGAATGGAGCTCAGAAGACCTAGCTCACAGCCCCCCCCACTCTAACCATTACATACCACTCCCTTTTCTGAGCTAGGAATGGATTCCAAGCAGCCTGATTCCTAGCCATCCCTACTCTAACCGCTAGACTCCACTCCCCACCCTCCCAGAACTGGGACTAGAACCTAGGAGCCCCAAGTCCCTGATCTACCCACTGAACCCCACTCCCCTCCCAGAGTAGACCTGCAGGTGTGCTGGCTGCCAGCTCTCTCTTCTGCCTCTAACACATTTTGTTTTGTCCTTTCCTATAATCTCATTTGCACAAACCCAGTGGCTCAGCTGCTCAGTCGACCTCACGCTCTACCCTAGCCACTTCCATCTGCCTCGTGTGTCCCCCGGAGTCCGGTTTGGGATGCGACTCCTTGATGCAACACAAAATAACTCCACACACTAGAACTGCAAGCTGGGAACGCTCTGCTATGTGGACCCACCTCACAGCCGCGTGGCTGTGACAAGGGGGACACCCCCCCAGCGAAGCAAGACCACATTGTGTGCACATTTATTAGACGCATTACGGTAGCGCCTAGTCCCCGCGTGTGACCCAGCTGTGCGGGGCTCTGTGCAGACACACACCCATAATCCCTAGCTCTCAAAGTGCTTTACCGAGGAGGCCAGTAGCACTAGCTCTATTTTACAGATGGGGAAACTGAGGCACGGGGATGGGAACGTGACTTGCCTGTGGTCACCCAGCAGGTCAGTGGCTGAGCTGGGAAGGGAACCCAGATCTCTTTGAGATCTCCCGATGAAAAGCCCTAGCTAATAATAAATTCCAGTCGCGCTGGGAAAGAAGAGAGCAAACTCCCCAGCTGTCTGCAGCGGCTCCCTTCACCAGACAGACCCCCCCCCCCCCACCACTGACAACACAGCCTGTCTCCAAAGACTGAACACTCGCTCGCATGCTAAGAAAAAAGTCACGTGAGGCAGGGTGCAAAGAAGGCCACCTGGTGACTCCTGCCAGAGCAACAGGCGCTGAGCAGGTACTATCGAATCAGAGCGATGGTCTGCCTAGCCCAGCACCCAACAGGGGGCAGCACCATTCGCAAGAGGCCCCCTAGGGGTCACGGGAAGAACAGCCCGACCTTCATGTCTCCCATTCATGCAGTATTTGAGCCCGGCAGGTACTTTGTGCTGTGTGGGCTCCAGACCCCTCGCTCTTGGCTCCTGAGTGGTTTCCTCCACCTCTCTAGCAGCCTGGCTTGGAAGCCTGACCCGGGTCCCCCAGCACCGTTCGTAGCTACCTCCTAGTGGAGATCAGAACAGGGGTCCTGTAGGAATCAGGACAATTGGCGGCTTCTTATTTAAGAGCAGGCCAGGGCTGAGAAATACCCTTGTTCCAAGTGTACTGGCCACAGATGGTTTTTTGCTCTAATTATGGAACAGGAGCGCCCTCTGCTGGAGCTGGGCCTGGTGCACACTGTCCCAACAGCCACAGAAGGCAGACGCTGTGTGTGTGTGTGTGTGTGTGTGTGTGTGTGTGTGTGTGTGTGTGTGTAATATCTTTGATCGTACCAACTGCTGTTGGTGAAAGAGACAAACTTTCCAGCTACCTTGTGCCCTTCTTCAGGTTGGAAGTCACATGGTGGGTGCACCTAAATCTTAGGTGAGCCTAAACCGCAGCTGTGTGGCTCCACCTCAGAACCAGCCGCATCTCGGCATCCGAGGAGGTATCCTTGTACAAATAGCCCCCATGGCACGCCCCAGAGGTGGCTGCACCTCAACCTCAGGGGAGGGATTCCTGTATCAACAGCTGCTGTGCCTCACCCAAGAGGCAGTCGCATCTCAGCACTGGCAGAAGGATCCACATAGAAACAGCTGTCATAGAATCACAGAATCCTAGCGCTGGAAGAGACCTCAGGAGGTCGTCAAGTCCAGCCCCCTGCCCAAGGCAGGACTAATCCCATCTACAAGGCAGCGGCATCTCAGGGCCATATGAAGGAATCCCTGTATAAACAATGCTGCAGCCCACTCTGGCTGTAGCTTCAACCCCGTGCTGGGTGAGGAATTCCTGTACAAATAGCGGCTGCTCCTCACCCCAGAGGTGGCTGCACCTCAGAGCCAAGTGTATCATAGTGGCATCAAGTGGCGGAGAGTTCCACAGATTAAAATTCCGTTGGATAAAAAAGCATTTTCTATGATTCATTCCACATGTGCTGCCTTTCCATTTTATTCATTCCCTGTTTGTTCTCACATCATCAGGACTGGCTTTCTCTGTACTATCCCTTATTTTATACCTCTTTGGCCCCTAAAGAGAAGGATCCCAATATAAACAGCCCATGTGCCTCACTCCAGAAGTGGCTGCATTTCGGAGTCCGGCAATGGGTCCCTGTTTAAAACAGGCCCCACATCCCAGTCCCACGGTGGCTGCATCTCAGCAGAGGGCAACAGATCCCTGTGTAAATGGCTATTGCCTGCCCAAACCTATCACATTTTGTCCCACCAATATATGGGGAAGGGAGGAAGAACCTATTTTTGTGTCAAAAAGGTGGACAATTTTTCCTAAAAATTAGGGAGAAATGTGCAATAAGAAGGAAAACAACCGTGTCAAAGAAAAATGTCTGGGTGAAAAGAAAAGAAAAGAAAAGAAAAGAAAAGAAAAGAAAAGAAAAGAAAAGAAAAAAGTTTTTGATGAAAACATTTTCACCAGCTCTCTTCCCTCTTTGACTGGTTCCTCTTTTCCTACAGTGCCCTCTACTGCCCCTAAAAGGTATGGCATTGATTCAGTGACAGAACAAGGAGCAATGGGGGAGTGTAGGTTGGACATTAGGAAAAACTATTTCCCTAGGAGGGTGGGGAAGCGCTGGGCTGGGTTCCCTAGGGAGGGGGTGGAATCTCCATCCCTAGAGGTTTTGAAGTCCTGGCTTGAGAAAGCCCTGGCTAGGAGGATTAAGTTGGGGTTGGTCCTGCTTGGAGCAGGAGGTTGGACTCAATGCCTCTCTTCCGACCCTGCTCGTCGATGATTCGGCCTGCACCTTGTTTTCATTGGCATTAGCATTTTTTGCTCGGAGCACCTGCTGCTGCACGGTTCCTTTTACGCTGACTCCTACTGGCCGGGAGGAGAGTCGTGACTTTGCAGCCCGCAGGCGTTGCAGCCAAGCGAGGAAACCTTCCATTGTCAAACACCAAAGCGTTTTCCT
This sequence comes from Pelodiscus sinensis, assembly GCF_049634645.1. NCBI lineage: Eukaryota > Metazoa > Chordata > Testudines > Trionychidae > Pelodiscus > Pelodiscus sinensis. The sequence goes on along the minus strand of NC_134729.1, from coordinate 12,247,030 downwards.
TTTCCTAAACCAGAAGAAAGAGATTGTGACTCACGGCGAGATAAGGCTCCGGCGCGCAGCCCGGCCGGCACCCTCCCACTTCTGAACGTCGCCGTGGGGCTTTGAAGTGCAGCCCTCGCCGCGGGAGAGGCAGCTGTCGGAAGAGCAGGGGGAGGTGGGCTTTGAAGCTGCACCTCACAACTTCCCAGGCGCGACTTGCACAATTGTACAGCTATATATAGCTCCATGGTCCTGACTCCGAGCCGGAGGGGGCTGCGTGCTACTTTCATTCTGACAAAGCACCGATTGCCCGCCCTGCAGGTTTCAGCACAAAGTTTCAGAGGCCTAAGGTGGTGGGGAGCGCTGAGCCATGCTGGGAGCTCAGTGGGAGCTAAAACCACCCTTGCAAACGGCCTGGGGGCTGCTTCTTGGTGGCTTGGGGAGGATTAGCTGAGTCCCCAAGTCATCATAGTGCCTAGGAGCCACAGTCATGGGCCAGAACACCCCATAGTGCTGGGCGCTGTTCATTATTTATTAGGTGTATTATGGTAGCATCCACCCACTCCCATCATAGCCCAGGGACTTCATTGTGCTGGGCTCTGTACATTACTTATTAAGTGTATTACGGTAGCATCCCCACTTTCCCATCACAGCCCAGGACTTCATTGGACTGGGCACTGTATGTTATTTATTAGGTGTATTACAGTAGCACCCACCCACTCCCACTGGGCACTGTATGTTATTTATTAGGTGTATTACGGTAGCGCCTACCCACTCCCACTGGGCACTGTATGTTATTTATTAGGTGTATTACGGTAGCGCCCACCCACTCCCACTGGGCACTGTATGTTATTTATTAGGTGTATTACGGTAGCGCCTACCCACTCCCACTGGGCACTGTATGTTATTTATTAGGTGTATTACGGTAGCGCCCACCCACTCCCACTGGGCACTGTATGTTATTTATTAGGTGTATTACGGTAGCGCCCACCCACTCCCACTGGGCACTGTATGTTATTTATTAGGTGTATTACGGTAGCACCCACCCACTCCCACTGGGCACTGTATGTTATTTCTATGGTGTTGTGATGGGCTGAGTCACAGAGATCCCCTTGAGACTGTCACCTGAAGGGCTGATCACACCACTGAGCCTGACTACCTGCCTTCTGGGGCACCCCACCCCCCTGTCCTGCTGAGCCAGAAGTTCTGCTCTCCCTCCCCACCACCGCCCCTCTCGAAGGCACACAGTTGGGGCAACAGGCCCTAGCAGAGCAACACAGTCCCTGAGAGCTTGACACAGCCCCAATGGGCTCAGAACCCCAGATAAATCCATCCTACTCTGGGTAAAACTTTTACACAGAAAAGTTTATCAATTTTGCTGCCTTTATCAGTGAGAGAAATGCACAGCTGCTGTTCTTCCCCAGGTAACAACCATTCACACTGGGTTTGATAATAAAAGTGACTTTGCTAAGTATAAAAAGTGTTAAGTGGTTGCAAGTGCTGACAGACAGATCAAAGTGAGTGACTAAGCTAAAACAAAATAAAACACACCAGCAAAGCTTCATGCTCTAAGAAACTTGTTACATGCAATTCCTTACCCTAACAGTTGTTTTTATGGTCTTTTCTCACAAGCTAGGAGTCATCTTGGTGGTAAGCAGAGGGTGCCAACTCCCCAGTTGTTTGGTTCCTTGCCTATACATAGATTTTGTCCAAGGCAGGAATCCTTTGTGGTCAGCTTCAACCCTCTCCCACCCTATGGAAAAATACCACATTCAAAATGGGTTCCAGCATCAGGTGACCTGGCCACATGTCTTGACTGGACCAACCACAGTTTAGGGTTACCGGGAAAACAAAACTATTTACAGATCATTGTCGTGAGCACCGGGCCATTAAGTTCCTTACGTACCACTAAGGGTTTTTCCAATAAGACCTAGGTTAATAAACGGATTTACGCTTCATATTCCTAACTTCACACACGGAAACGATACAGGCTTGGCAACGGACTATACTCATTCAGCAGATTACATGCGGTTCAATGCCAGGTTACATGCCACATTTTGCATAGCGCATAGCTGAGTTATGCAGATTCATATTAAAACACAGGCCCCTAAAATATGGGGGGTGCGGCCTCACAGGTGTATTACGGTAGCATCCACGCACTCCCATCATGGACCAGGATCCCATTGGGCTGGGCACTGAGTGTTATTTATTAGGTGCATTATGGTAGTGCTTGGGCACTCCCTGCATAGTCCTGCATCTCACTGTGCCAGGCGCTGTATGTTATTAATTAGGTGTATTACGGTAGCACCTCAGCACCCCAGTCGTGGCTTGGGACCTCAGGACTCAAGAGACAGTCCTTACCGCCAGAGAGCTGACAAGGAGCAGAGGGACACAAACAGGAGACATTATTGGCCCCTCTGGAGTCTTAGGTCCTGGCTGGCACTTGGGCACTTGGGCTGTGACACTGGCTGCCTCCCTTCCCCCGCTATACCCTCCTATGAGAAGCAGAGACGAGCCATGGTCCTGACCCCTCCCTTTCAGCCACTCAGCCCCACCCAAGGGGGCAGAAACATCAGGAAGGAGGCTGGAACCATATGGAGAGCCCTTATGTCACTTAGCCCTCGGGATTCCTGTGGCGAAGGAGGCTGGGTTGATTGTCACGGAGTCCCTAGTAAAGACACCACCCCCGTTTTGCCTGGAGGCCCCGCCTCCACTCTGCCCCTCCCCCGAGGCCCCGCCCAAACACCGCCACTTCCGGACCCTGCTCCACTCCCTTTCCTGAGGTGCTCCCAGCTCTCTGCTTTCGGCCCTCCCCTGAGCGCCTCCCGCCAGCCCCCAAACAGCTGGTCGGTGGTCCCACCCAACAGATGTGGCTGGTGCCACTTTTCCCCACATGGGTGTTTGAGCTCCAGGGGCCACGGTGCCTATGAAAGACACCCTGCCCCCCCCTTCTGCACATTTAACTCTCCAGGGTCGTCCCCAGCTTTGAAAGAGTTGGGTGCCTGTGGGGAGGAGTAACTCTGGTGAGGTCTCCCAGGGCATGGGAATTCCCAGATCTGAGCAGAACTCACAAAAGCAGCCACCCAGCTTGAGTTCCAGCTTTGTCTCCCTTGTTTCCACCCAGCTCCAAACACAGTGCCTGCTGGTGGCTGAATGAGGTACTGCAGGCTCATAGCCCATTACAAGCTTCTCTGGAGGGTATGACATGAGCGAGGCAAAAAGGGAAATGATAGGCTATGTCTAGACTGCAGGCTTCTTTTGGAAGAAGCTTTTCTGGAAGAGATCTTACTAAAAAACTTCTGCCGAAAGAGAGTGTCCACATATCGAAAAGCCATCTGTGATTACTAGGCTGTGATTACTATGGATGGAGTGGCCACCAGGGTACCTCTACTTTTTCCTCTTCCCTCTTCCTTTGAAAGAACTCCCTCTTCCCCTGCCACACATGCCTTTTTCCGAAAGAGCTCTTTCTGAAAAAGGCTTCTTCCGCATAGAATGAGGAGTACCAATGGCAGAACCCCCCCCTCTGTTCCTTCGATTTTCTTTTGGAAGAACCCAACTGCATTGTGGACATCATAGAAGTTTTTCCGAAAAAACCTCCGTAATGTAGACATACCTATAGGCTACGTCTACACTGGCATGAATTTCCGGAAATGCTTAAAACAGAACAGTTTTCCGTTATAAGTATTTCCGGAAAAAGAGCATCTACATCGGCAGGATGCTTTTCCGGAAAAGCACATTTCGCGATCGTCATTTTCACGATCGGGGCTTTTTTGTGGAAAAGACTTCTGGGCTGTCTACACTGGCCCTTTTCCGGAACAGTTTTCCGGAAAAAGGACTTTTGCCCGAATGGGAGCAGCATAGTATTTCCGGAAAAGCAGCTGATTTTTTACAGTAGATCGTCAGTGCTTTTCTGGAAATTCAAGGGGCCAGTGTAGACAGCTGGCAAGTTATTCTGGAAAAGCAGCTGCTTTTCCGGAATAAGTGGCCCAGTGTAGACACAGCCATAGTGTCTTGCTCTTGGTTTTGTGGGGCCTCACATCTGTGAGAGCCCAGATGTGAAGGCGAGAGGCACCTGGAAATGGAGAGGCGGGTGAACAGCGCCGTGGCTGAACAGACAAATGGACGGCTCGGTAGATGGACGGGAGAGACAGACAGAGGGGAGACAGAGACGCAGGCAGGCAGGCCGGTGGATGGACGGACAAACAGAGCTGGAAGTGCAGCCTTGCCAGAGGGTGCAGATGGACCCGCCGCTGCAGCACTCAGGGAATTCCCTTGCAGGGAGAGGAGACTGTTGGTCACTAAACTACTGGCGGAGCCAGCTCAGAACTTCCCAGCGGCAGCTGAACCCGAACCCAGCGCTGCCCCTCTTTGTGCCTCAGCCAGCCCCTGCCACGCAGGCTAAAGGGGAGGCGCTTAGCGGTACTGGCCCTATGACACACAGGTGAGCCCTTCTGGCTCCTTTCCAGTAGGGGGGCCGTGATTCACACACCTCTCCCAGGCCGTGCATGCGTGTGTACACACACACGCACACACACACACGCGCACACGCACACGCGCATGTACACACACACGCACACACACACGCGCACACGCACACGTGCATGTACACACACACGCACACGCGCATGTACACGCACACGCACACACACACGCGCACACGCACACGCGCATGTACACACACACACGTGCACACACACGCACACGCGCACATGCACGCACACGCACACACACACACGCACACACACACTCATGCACACACCAGCTCCTCACTGCAACGTAGGCTCTAATGCCCATAAATCTTCGGGCCCCATGCCATGCACGTGGCCCCAGGGACGCCCCCCTCCCCCCTCCCCAGCAGCGGAAGGAAGATTCCACCCGTCAGGGAGCTCGGCGCGCCGGGCCGCCCAATTGCTCGGGCCCCCACCGCGCTGCTTTGCCTCCGAAGAAAGTAAACTTCCTGTTTAGCGCATTGTGCTCGGAAACCCGGCTCCCTGCCCCCACCCACGCCCCAGCCCAGATAAGAGCGGCCCCTGCGCACCGTTTCCAAGCACAGCCGCCCGATAGCAACGGCCACGGCCCCCTCCTCCCCGGTGGCTGTGGCCCCAAAAGGCCCCTTGTCAATTTCCCTGCCAGGGATTTCCTAGCTGGGGAGGCCGGGCCTGGAAACTGATTTAAAGGGGAAGGTGGGGGAGGAACCTGCTTTCCCCTCAACCGCAGCAGCCCCCGCGCTGCACCAGGAACGGGGAATCCAGGGTCCCCTGCAGCACGGCAGGGCATATGGACGTGGGGGAGCAGAGTGGAGCTGGTGGTCAGAGAAGTGTGGGTGGGGCGGGGGGAGTGAGGCTTGTGTGTTCTGTCCCCAGCTCTAGGAGAGAGGCGTCTAGTGGCTAAAATGTGCATGAGGGGTCTGGGGGAGTCTGTGGGCCAGGACTCCTGGGCTCTAGCCCTGGCTCTAGGAGGGAGTGCTGCCTAATGGGTAGTTCTGGCTGGGAGTCGGTTGATATGCCACCGAAATGTGTCTGCTTCTGGGGGGGTGCGGTCGCTGTTTGGCAGCCACATGCCAGCCCTGCCCCGGGACTGAAATGCAGCCACCTCTGGGGTGGGACCTAGGGGCAGTAGAACATCACACGGCAATGCAGCAGCCCGATGTGAGACAGGACCAGCAGAGGAGGCTCGGGGGGAAATGTAGCACGACCAGGTGTGAACACAGGCCTGTCACTTGTGTGCCGCACCTGACTCGTGTGTAAAACCCTGATGGCTTTTTAATGACCTGAGTGGCTAGGACGTGGGTTCTCTCGCTTGCTCCTTATCTCGAAGATCCATCTTCCCCTTCTAGCTTCGGCAGCAGGCCGAGAGCTTCACAAGCAGCCGTGAGGAGGTGAGCAGAGCGGGGCCCCACCACCATTGTGGGCGCGGACAAGATAAGGGATTCACAGAATTCTCCACAGCCCGTGGTTCTACTATGAAACCCTCCGGTGTCTAAAGTAGGTCGGAGCAGCCACAGGGAGCCGAGGTTGCAGCGAGATGTGAGGTGCAGCTGAATCGGCTGAATTGCTTCCTGATGCAATTGCCTGCAGTCCCTGGTCCAGCCACTAGCAGTCGCTGTGTGGTGTCTGGGTGGAGACAAAGCTGGAACTCAAGCTGGGTGGCTGCTTTCCTTAGCAAATGCCCTGGCTTTGTGGAAGTTGGTGAGTTCACAGCTGAGTGTGTGTTGAAATCCCTAGCAAAGGCACTGATGAGGTGGCTTGGAGCACCCATGGGGCAAAATGAATGAGCGCTGAGCACCCACTGGCAGCCAAGTTCTTCTCCCCTCCCCACGTTCGGACCCACATCTCTTGCCCTCTGATGGCTCCACTGATCCCCCCCCCCAGTGCTTCTGGAATGCTACGAACAGCTGATTGGTGGCATTCAGGAAGCTCTAGGAGGGAGGATGGGGTGCACTTAGGGGAGGAGGCGGGGAGGAAATGGGGGAGAGGTAGAATGGAGGTGAGGCCAGGGGCAGACGGGAGGGGGGGCTCTTCGAGTACCCCCCCCAGCCAGAGGGCAAGTCAGTGCCTACAGCCCCTGGCTCTACTTATTGTAACGTGGCGGCCCATCTTCGGGGGGCAGGTGTTGCTGCTTGTAGATTCTCGTGTGCAAACATGTGGCCAGGATAAATCCCGCCTGTGGCTGGTACATCAAGGGCGTGAAAGGGGCTGCCCAGGCCAATCAGACATTCAAAAGTTTAATAAATGCGGGGGAGGGGGGGCACCAAAAATGCTCCTTGCCGTTTGGTCGAGGGCTGCCCCGGCATCGCCTTTTCTAAGGCTGGGCTCGTGACGCAGGACAGCACCTTTGCCAGACCCCCGCTACTGTCCCCTCTTGGGAGATCCAACCTCCCCCTCCTCACTTCTTCCCTGACCGGCTGGCAGGCCCTCCCCAGCCACTCCCAGGAGTCCTTGGGAGGGCCTGGCCGGCTCCCAGCTAGACAGATCGCAGGGAACCCCCTAGCACCTTCCATCCTTTCACTGGCAGCAGAAAAACCGGCCAGACCAGCTCTCGGATGGGGAAATCAAGGCACAGAACCAAGAAGCCCAAGGTCACACAGTGGCTTAAGAACCCAGGTGCCCTGCCTCCAGTGTCCACCCCCTCCCTGCTCTAACCACTACACCCTACTCCCTCTCAGAGCTGGAACAACCCCTCCGACTAGTTAACACTCATCGCCAGTCTTCCCTCTTCCAACCCCAAAGCCCACCCTTTCCTCAGAGCCACGAATAGCACCCAGGCCTCCGGACGCCCAGCCCTGCCCAACTCTAACCACTAGGCCACGCTCCCCTTCCTGCCCCAGGCTGGGGAGAGCGCCCAGAACCGTGATCCGAGACCATCCTCCAGGTGGGCGTGAAGCTCGCGCTCGGCCTCAGCAAGAGCCCGGCCTGCTCTGATTCTTTCTCTCTTCCCACTTGCGGGCGCCGAATTCTGCCTTTTCATTGTTATAAATATCCCGCCCGTCGGCCCCCCCCTCCCCCGGCCCTGCGGGTTCGCAGCGCTGCGTAACCCAGCCCTGCTTTGCTCGCTGCACCGATGCTTATCACACCCACAGCCGGGCCGCCTCGACTTTCAGGGCAGTTTCACTTCCCAGGGCAGCACCCGCCTGCTACCGGGGCACTGGGAGTCAGTGCGGGGTGGGGGAGGGGAGAGCCACCGCCTCCACCCCCACCTTGGGTTGACTTGGTTCCAGGCCGGAGGTGCCTCCGTTTGCCGAATCCTCTGCCGACGGGGGCTTCCCCTTCCAGGCTGCAGACAACGGCAGACCTGCGCCGCGCAGAGCCGGAAGCAGGGGTATCGAACCTGGCTTCCTGGAGAATCTAGGTCGGAGGAGTCATCTCTACCTAGGGACCTTACCGGTCCCGATCCCCTTTGGACCAAGAGCCCCGCGGGCAGCACGACCACGAGGCGTCCTTGAGAGATGCCTTAGCCCAGTGGTGGCCAAACGGAGCTCAAGAAAGCCACCATAATAAATCAGTAACCCCCATCAACCCCTGTCCCTCCTGCCCCCAGGGCCTCCCACCTGCCAGCAGCCCTGCCAATCAGCTCCTCCTGCCCCCCCACCCCACCCCACCCCTTGCCTCCTGCTTGCCACCATCAGCTGATTCATAAGAACGGCCAGACTGGGTCAGACCAAAGATCCATGCAGCCCAATATCCTGTCTGCCGACAGCAGCCAATGCCGGGTGTCCCAGAGGAAGTGAAGATCCCTCCCATCCCTTATTTCCAGCCTCTGACAAACAGAGGTAGGACCGCCATCCCTGCCCATCCTGGTTAATAAGTATCGCTGGACCCAACCTCCATGAATGTATCTAGCTCTTTTTGGAAGTCTGTTAAAGTCTTGATCTTCACCACATCCTCTGGCGAGGAGTTCCACAGGTTAACTGTGCGCCGCGTGAAGATAAAGTTCCTTTTGTTTGTTTTAAACCTGATTCATTTCATTGGGGGACCCCTAGTATTTATATTGTGGGAATAAGTAAACCACTTTTCCTCTTCACTTCCTCCACACCTGTGATTTTATAGCTCTCTAGCCTATCCCCCCTTAGTTGCCTCTTTTCTACCCTGAAAAGTCCCAGGCTTTTTAATCTCTCTTCCTCTGGCAGCCATTCCAGCATGGAGGGGGTTCTGGGGGGAAGGGGGGAGGAGCAGGCATGCTAAGGGGAGGAGGAGCAGGGAGGTGACGCGGCCTTGAGGAAAGGGGTGGAATGAGGGCATGGCTTTGGCCAAGCCAGGAGTTTGAGCAGTGAGCCCCTCCCAGCATGGGGGTCCGGAGCCAAAGCTTGGCTACTCCGCCTTGAGTCAAATGCAAGATATCGGGCTCAAAACAGGGCCAGGAGGTGAAATTCTTGGACTCGTCTGGGATTCGGTGATTGGAGAATCTCTTCTGGCCTTAAGCTCAGTGATTAAACCGTGGTCCAAGTAGAGAATACCATCATGCACCTGGTTGTCAGCTGGGGAAACTGAGGCACAGCAGTTTGCCCAAGGGCACTGGCACAGCTGGGAACGGGACGCCGGCACTGGGACGCGCCCGCCGGCGGAGCACACGGCCTCCCCGTGAGGCACCCGGAAGTCTTTCCCAACTCTATGAGTCTGTGATGTGCTGATCCAGTTCACGAGGCTTGTGAGGGACCAGCCTCAGTCCACCCGCTGAGCGACGTGTTTCAGCTGACACGTGTGTGGGTGAAAAATGCAAATGGGAGACGCCGACCCATCTGGCGAATTTGGGTCAGGTTTGCTCCAGTGTTTTGGCTGCAACAAAACCAACCTACCAACCCCCCCAAAAAACCTCCTCAAGCCCACAAACATTTCCAGAGTGAAAAATTGCAGCTGGAAATTAAAGTCGTCTTCATGGTTTCCTTTCTTGTCTTTATTTTTCAATAATAAATGTGTTGGCGTGGGCCAGGCAGCACTCAGATCTGATCTCCTGGGGGGGGCAGGGGCGAGAGTTTGTGTGTGTGTGTCTGAGAGAGGGCGAGGGAGCATGTCTGAGTCCACCGCCCTCTTCTGGGAGGTAAATAAAACTTCACACAGCTATGTGTCATAGTCTCCATACACCTACCCACAAGGGGAGATTCTCCAGTGCGCTGAAAGCAAGCTGCAGGCTCTCACAGAGGCAAAGTCCTCAGAGGGCTGCAGTTTTGCTGTGCTCCTTTGCACGTCTCTAGGATATTTCACCTCCCATATTAGACTCTTTGGGCTCCACGTGGGGAAACGGCGCTGCAGTCTCACCTGTTCACACAGGGTCTGTCTACACTACAAAGTTCATTCGAACTAACAGATGTTAACTTTGATAGGTGCTACACGCGCGAACCGCTAGTTTGAACTTAACTCGAACTAGAGGAGCGCTTAGTTCGAACTAGGTAAACCTCATTCCACGAGGACAAAGCCTAGTTCGAATTAACTAGTTCGAATTAAGGGCTGTGTAGCCACTTAATTCGAACTAGTGGGAGGCTAGCCCTCCCCAGCTTGCCCTGGTGGCCACTCTGGCCAACACCAGGGAAACTCTTCTGCCCCCGTCCCGGCCCCGGAGCCCTTAAAGGGGCACGGGCTGGCTACGGTGCCCGTGCCAGGTGCAAGCCTGCCAGCACCCAGCCAGCAGACCCTGCACCTGGCACGGCATGAACCAGCCACCTGCTGCCACCCAGCCCTCCCCCTCTTCCCGGGACCAGGCTGGCGGCTCCCAGGAGCCTGCCCGAGCTGCAAGAGGCGGGCACCCGCCTGGGCTAGTGTGAAGATCGTGGACCTCATCCACGACCTCCGCACTAGGCACAGGAAAGTGGCCATCGAGGGCAGGAGAGCTGCCAGCCTGGCCACCCAGGAGCAGGTTTGCATGAAAATCAAGGTGGTCCAGTGAGACCCCCGACCCTGAGCCCTGAGCTTAGAATGGCCGTACTGGGTCAGACCAAAGGTCCATCTAGCCCAGTAGCCCGTCTGCCGACAGTGGTCAACACTAGGTACCCTGGAGGGGATGGACCAAAGACAATGACCAAGCCATTTGTCTCGTGCCATCCCTCTCCAGCCTTCCACAAACAGAGGCCAGGGACACCATTTCTACCCCCTGGCTAATACCACTCCATGGACCCAACCTCCATGACTTTATCTCACTTCTCTTTAAACTCTGTTCTAGTTCTAGCCTTCACAGCCTCCTGCAGCAAGGAGTTCCACAGGTTGACTATGTGCTTTGTGAAGAAGAACTTTCTGTTACTAGTTTGAAGCCTGCTACCCATTCCTTTCCTTTGGTGTCCTCTAGTCCTTCTATTATGGGAACTAATGAAGAACTTTTCTGTATGCACCCTCTCCACCCCACTCATGCTTTTATAGACCTCTATCATATCCCCCCCCGAGTCTCCTCTTTTCTAAGCTGAAAAGTCCCAGTCTCTTTAGCCTCTCTTCATATGGGACCTGTTCCCAACCCCTGATCATTTTAGTTGCCCTCCCCTCTCCCACCTCCTTTTCCCAGTCTCCCCGAATTTTGTTCAATAAAGAGAGTTTCTATTTTTGAACACACGTGTCCTTTATTTTGTACATCAGGAAGGGGGGCTAGGGAAGGGTAAGTGGAAGGAGGAGAGGGAGGAATGGGGTACAAGCCCCAATGGGGAGGACTGGGGTGGCTCTGCGGGCTCCTCAGGGTGGAAGCTCTCCTGCAGCCCCCCGGCTGACCCCCCTGGATAGCAGCCTGAGGCAAGTGCAGCTGGGCTGATGGCCGAGTGCTGTGATGTGCCCAGTGTGGGCACTCAGGGCACACCAAGCCAGGACAGCTTTGCAAGCAGGGAACCCCTGAGAACTGTCTGTCCGGGGTGGGGGTCGGGTCCCTTTAAGCACAGCCCTCGGCTAGCCTGAGGCAGCATCTCCACGCTCTAAGTCCTAATCTGATGCCCTGCCGGCACTGCTTCCGGCCAGCCTTAACCTCGGTTCAGGGTCCACTCAATGTGGACATGCTAGTTCGAATTAGCAAAATGCTAATTTGAACTAGTTTTTAGGTCTAGATGCACTAATTCGAATTAGCTTAGTTCGAATTAACTAATTAGAATTAAGTTAGTTCGCATTAGTGCTGTAGTGTAGACGTACCCACAGTGAGTTAGTGGCCAGGAGTAGAACCCTGGCTCTAGCCACTAGCCCCCGCTGCCCTTCCAGCGCTTGGCACAGAACCGAGGAGTTTTGGCTCCCAGAGTGCCCGCTGTATCCGCGAGACCCAGGATCAGAATCAGCATGTCCCGACTCGTTAGCCCTGCCACCTCTTGCCCAGACTTCTTGCCTAGTGCTGACACAGGGCACCACTACCTGGGAGCACCCTCTGTTGGCTGAGCACAGTGCTGCAGTGCCTCCCTGCCTCAGTTTCCCCTCCCCATGTTTTTTGTCTCTGCCAAAGGTCCGCGTGGCTCGGCCTCCCCTCCCCCCCAGCACGGGCATTCCCAGTGTTCCCGAAAACAAAACGTCAAACCAACATCGAACCCTTCCATCCCGTGTGGGCTCCTCGTCAGCCCCCCAGCGGCTCAGCCTCCAGGGGGTGAGTGATCAGGCTCTTGCCTCCTGGCCCTTTAAGGACGGGCCACCCTGGTCCCCCGGGGCAGCTGGCCAGCAGAGTGTGGGGCGCCAGGACGTGGCTTCGTGCTATTCTCCCCTGAGCTTTACTCTCCCCACGCTGGGTCCCTGGGCCCCGTTTCTACAGCCCCAAGCTCTGGCTGCAGGCGCTGGTACAGACCTTGCCCTCCCCGGCCGAGCTGTAGCTGGCCCCGGCTTGCAGCAGTCAGGAAATCCTTCCGCTCGTGTGTGAGCGAGAACGGCGCCCCCGCTGCCCCCACTCAGCCTCACTAGTGGCTCTCCGAGCACTGTGCCCTGTGTCAGTGTACAAGTGGGGAAACTGAGGCACGAAGCAGCGCCACGACGTGCCCACATCTGCCCAGTGGCTCAGTGAGGAACAGAATCACGTTCGCCCGGGGCCGCATTCTACCCACTAGGCCACGCTGCTTCCCTGCTGAAGGAGCGTTCCCAAGTCCCTCCTTTCGCTATCCCACCTGGAGCCAGATAGAAAACCCAGAAGTCCTGACATCCAGTGATTTATTCAGTCTCACCCGGGAATCTAGCCCCCTTCCTCTAACCACTAGTCCCCACTCCTCTTCCAGAGCTGGGGCTAGAAGCCAGGAGCCCTGCCCCCATGATCACATGTTTTAACCTCAGAGAAAAACCCAGGCAGCCCGACTCACTGTCTTTCCCTTAGACATAAGGTTGCATCCTTTTGCCCTGAGACTGCAGCGGTGCAGACAGGGAATATCTCGCTGCTACCCAGACATCAGCTTCTTCAACACAGGCCCGACAAAGAAAACAACAGGACGCCCCCCCCTTTAAGCCCCTCCCGCGCTTTAGCAGCCACCCACAAGCGATCCTGGAAAAGGACCCCTCACTCTCACCGGCCTTGGGGTACAGGCCAATCCACGCCTACAGACAGCCCCCCAACCTCAGACAAATTCAGTCCAGCAACCACGCAGCACCCCCCCATCACACTCACCCAGGAAACACCCCCGCCCTGCAATCAACCCTCTGCCCACACCGCTACACCAGCGACATTAACACAAGACCCGGCCCCATAAACCACCACATCAGCGGCTCATACAACTGCCCGTCCACTAATGGGATCCATCAAATGCAAGTGATGTCCCACTGCCAGGGATACTGGCCAGGTGGGACAGTCTCTGGGAAAACAGATGGATGGATGCAAATCAGCTATCCGAAAAGGCAACACAGAGGAGGAGCCGGGGGAGCCTGTAACTGGAAAAACGTAAAAAACAAGGAAGAGTCTTGCAGCACCTGAGACGGACAAAACACATGGCTGGGATCATGAGCTTTCATGGGCACAACCGATGTCTTCAGTCGAAAAAAACCTGTTGGGGGACATTTTAACTTGCCCCAGCACTCATTATAGACCTCAAAGTTGCTGTCTTATTGCAGGGGGGCATGAGGCGACCCAGGACCCTCCCCATCAATTCCCCCCCCGTCAAGAAAGAGTCCAGCCCAGTCCGTCTGTCTGCTTGGCTGCTGGACCACATGCAGCTCAGGCTGGCTGGGGCAGATTTCAAAATAGCCACTTTAAAAGGGCAGGGCACTTTTTTTTTTTTTGCTCAACAAGTTTTGCTGCTGTTTTTTGGGGGAGGGGGAGGGTTTCTCAAAAATCAAAAAGGGGGGTGTGATGCCAAAAAATTTGGGAACCACTGGTCTAAACAAAGACCTTGGGTGGATGGCCCGCTACCTTCCACATCCTACTGACATAGAAAGCCAAGCACCGGGTACTTAAGAGCTTTGCATCCGCTCTATCAGTTTCATTTAGCATGGATGCTCTAATTCCGTATTTCTCAACCTTTGTTTTATAAAAAAAAACCCTTTAAAAATGATAAGTACCCCCCAGCACCTACAGTTTCAGACACACCATTTTTTTCTACCATTGTAACGCATTTGTTTAAACAACTTAATTATAGCTGGGAGGGCGATGGCATTTTTGGGTGTCAAAAGTACAAAAATAATAAAGCTCTGTGAAACTTACAACACAAATGCAGCTTCCCCCCCCCCCCCGACTTCTCTCGAATACCCCTAAAGGTACTCGTACCACTGGTTGAGAAACACTGCTCTAATTGACAATTTTTTCCTTCTTTTCCCCCATCTTTTTCTTTCTTTCTCTCCCCCTACCTCACCCCTCTCTTTCCCTGCTATTTATTTGGAACCTGGACTCCTTAACTCCAGTCGTCGGAAGAAGTGGGCTGTGCCCACGAAAGCTCATGACACCAGCCACATTTTTTGTTACTCTCTAAGGACCGTTACGTTTTTTCGCTCTGCACCAGTTCAGCTGTTTGAATCATAGAATCATAGAATCCAAGGACTGGAAGGGACCTCGAGGGGTCATCGAGTCCAGCCCCCCGCCCTCAAGGCAGGACCAAGCTCCATCTACACCATCCCTGATAGACATTTCTCTAACCTGCTCTTAAATATCTCCAGAGATGGGGATTCCACAGCCTCCCTGGGCAATTTATTCCAGTGTTTGACCACCCTGACAGTTAGGAACTTTTTCCTAATGTCCAACCTAAACCTCCCTTGCTGCAGTTTAAGCCCATTGCTTCTTGTTCTATCCCCAGAGGCCAAATTGAACAAGTTTTCTGTTTCCTTATGACACCTTTTTAGATACCTGAAAACAGCTCTCATGTCCCCCCTCAGTCTTCTCTTTTCTCAACTAAACAAACCCAATTCCTTCAGCCTTCCCTCATTTGCCCAGAGGCCTGGTCCTGGCTGAGACGCTTTAGAGTGGTCCCCAGAGAGCTGAGGTTCTCGTGAACTAAGCAGGCTTCTGTCTTATGCATGCTCGGATGGAGCCCACCGCAGAGACCTGGGGTGGGTGGTTTCCCCTGACTCAGCACAGAACCCAGGGCCCCGGCGTGGTGGCGAGAGAAGCAGCGTTTTGGAGGAGGTGTAAAGCCCAGCCCCCGACCACTTGTGCTCAGTAAAACTTCCTACGGTGCGGTTGTGGGGGCGCCGACTCTCCGCTCCCTGGCCGAAAGCCACCCCAGGTATTTCCACTCGGCCTCGTTCGAAGCGCCCCCCTCACTTGGACTTTCCTGCCCTGGAGCATTGCTGGATGCTGCCGTGGGCCCCACCCCAGAGGGGGCCGCTCTGCAGAGCCGGGGGAAAGAGCCATCTGTGCGGCAGGGCAAATTCTCTTCTCCCACGAATCCCAGGGGCACCTCGGTTTTGCTGGTGTGGGTCAGTAACCGTTGATGTGGGTCAGTAACCGTCGATGTGGGTCAGTAACCGTCGACTTCAGCGATGTCACCTCAAACTGGGGTCAGTGAAAGGGCAGGTTATCCTCAGGGACCCAGTGTCCGATCTGACTCCGGCTCACGGTGGAAATGGGCGCAGTCAATGGCGCAACGTTGATTTACTCCAGCTGATTTACACCTGCCCTCTCCCCCACGCGCCTCTCCCGCACCGGGGCACCGGAGCCCCCCACTTCCTGCTCCTCCCCCTCCCGCCCAGCACTTTCGGAGCACCCGATGTGCTCTCTGTACCCCCTCCTGTCCACGACTGGAACACGGCGCATCAGCTGTTCACAGCCTTCCAGTGCCGGGAGGGAGGGGAGGATCTTGGCACATTTGCGGGTGTCTGCTTTATGCCCATGGCTCATTTTGCAGACGCGGACGCAGACACCAAGTTTGTATCCAACGTTCGCTCTCACTGCAACCCACCGGCCCCCGCTCTCAGCCCTGGCGCGTATTAAGACCGGGCTTCCCCCCAGACCCAGGCATTGCAGCCTATTAGCCCAGAATCCCACCGCTCATCTCTCAGCCCTCTCTCCATCCCCCCCCATCTGTCAGTGCTGGCCCCTCCCCAGAGTGCTCAGAGCCCAGGAAGGGAATGGGGCTGCACTGTATGATCATGGGTCTGGGGCTCCCCTTCTCCCAGCAGGGAGCCTACACTGGTGCTCCAGACCTCCCCCCACCCCGCAAGGAAAGTGCCAAGTCCCATGGGCCAGATCCCGCTTCCAGGGGGAGCTGCCCCTTTCCCTGGCGGCTGGAGGAATGGCAGTGTGGAAAACTGCTTGTCTGGTTTCCTCGCTGCTCCCATTGGCTGGAATCGCAGCCAATGGGAGCAGCAGAGGGAAGTGCCTGGGAGCGGTGGGGGGCTCGCTGAGAGCCAGGTCAGCGCCCCCCTCCTCGTCACAAACACCCCTCCCGCCGAGACCTCACTCCCCCAGCCTGCTCCTGCACCCGACCTCCTGGCCAGATCCCCTCCCGCACCCTGGCTCCCACCCAGACCTCGCACCCCCAGTCCCTCCTGCACCCCTTTTGTCAGCATGGGTGGTTGGCTGGTGGTCCGCGGAAAGGCCTGCGTTGAGTGGGCTGGGCCACGGGCCACAACATTTGAGAACCACTGTCCTAGCCTCCCGTGGACTAGGCTTACAGGGTTAGAATTCTAGTGGGGTCAGTCAATGTCAATTTCACCCGACACGCCCACACACTGACACGGGGCAGTAACAGAAATGTACAGATAGGCAAAGTAAGAAAAAACGCTGCGGGAGAACGCGCGGGGGTTGGGTTTATGGCCATTTACTTTGTACACTTTGACACACCATGTTTAACAATTGGTGTTTGAACAGGTTACAAAGCCGGAAGGGCTGGCTTCCCCACCTCTGCCTTCATTAAATAATTATCTGTCCCCCCTCCCCCCCGAATGCCTCCCCCAGCCAAGAAAATCCAGACTGGTCAGAAGAGGAGGGGCAGAAGTGACCCATAACGGTGCCAATTTCAATCACTATTATCCATCGAAACATAAAAAAACCAAACCCCAAATTCTGCCTCCTCCCGCCCCCGCACATGCCCAGTGGCCCTGGGGTAATGGATAAATAACCATTCGAAACAGCGGCTCCCTGAATATCAGGGAATAGTCATTGTAAAATAAATAGGCGCACACACTTACATACATTCCCGGCACACAGAGCAGCGCAGGGACTGGGGGATTCATGCGGGGCCCACTCGCCGGGGTGGAGATCAGCATCACGGACCCTGATGGATCGACGCGAACTTCTCCCAGCTGGGAATCAGGGTCCCGTTACGCAGACTTCTCCCCCCGTCTGTCCGTCGGTGACGTCCCCCCGGATTCGCGCTGCCCCGGGCCCGTCCTCGCCAAGGGTGGAGACGCAGGGCTACGTAGCGCGGGCTCGATCCTCAGCAGGGGTAGGCTCCAGCTGAGGGGGTGGCTCTTGGCAGCTCTCCCTGGGCCAGACCCTCAAAGGGAGCAATCAGGATCAGGATCCCCATGAGTAGGATGTGACCCCGTCAAGCAGGATCAGTTGCTAAGCGGGGCTGCCAGCCGGTTCAGCACATCTCCCGCCCACCCGCGCCCGGCCAGCTGACGGAAAGTCTGGCTCTGCAGAGTCTCTCTGGCGGGCTGTGGCTGAGCGTTGGCGACCTGCAGGTGACACGCAAGGCCCCGGTGCCGGTCAGTGTCTTTGCCTCGCCACCTTTAAAGCTCGTCTTGGCTTTCAAGGCGATTTGGAAATCCCCTTGGCCTGGCTAAAGGGGAGGGACCTAGACCTGGAGGGAAGGGGAGACAGAGTGGCCGTGCTCAGGGTGTTGCAGCCAGTGGGCGGCAGAGCTGGGGGTGAACCCAGGCGAATGGACGTGCGGTTCAGCCCCCCCCCCCCCCCCAGATCCTGCTGCCCACCAGCTCATCTTCTGTCCGGAGCACTCCAGGCAGCGCTTGCCTCGGGGCCTCCTTGTGAGGTGGCTAATTTCATGCCCAGATGGGGAAAGCAGGTCACCCAGCGAGAAGAGATCGGCCCTGAGGTCACACGACCACTCAGCCGCAGAGCGAGGACACCCCCTCGCCTGAAAGCCCCTCCTTCCTCCTTCCAAGCTCTACGTCCCGCCCCTGCCGGTGACCTTCCTCCGCCGAGGAGCTAGATCCAGGCGGGAGACGGGCCAGGCGCGGTCGTACCGGGTCAGAGCCACGGTCCGTGTAGGAAACCGACGTCAGTGGCAGGTGAAAACCCTCAGTCCAAAGGCCACTGGGCGCGGCTCCGGGCCGGAGCTCAGATCATGAAGATGCCGAAATAAGACCTCGTCCCGTCTTTGACCTGCACCACCTGTCTCTGCGAGGCGTTGACGTACACCCGATCCTTCTCCTCCAGGTGGAAAAGGCCGCCCAGGAAGCTGCCGTCCTGCCAGAACCCGGCGTCCTTCCGGTCGCAGTAAGAGACGAGGTTCTCCATCAGCTTCATCTCCTCGGGGTACCTGGGGGTCTTCTTGTAGATGCTGTGGATGAGGAAGGAGTTCTGGCCCTGCTGGGAGCAGCTCTGCACCCTTAGCTGCAGCTTGGAGTAGATGTAATAGTAGCCGGGCTTGACGCAGACGAGGGCGCCGGCCTGGTACTCCACGTCGTGCAGGAAAGCCAGGTCCTTGCTAGGCTCCCACTGCAGAGAGCTGTTCGTAGTGGTGGTGAAGGCCGCACCTGGAGAAGACCATGGCCACACACGTCAGGCCTGTGCCCCGAAGGAGGCGGAGCTGGGGATAGGACCCAGGAGTCCTGACCCCCACAGCACTAACCACTGGGCCCCACTGCCCTTCCGGGGGGGGATAGAACCCAGGAGTCCTGACCCCCACCCCACCCTCCGCAGATCTAAGCACTGGGCCCCACTGCCCTTCCAGAGCTGGGGGTAGAACACAAGAGTCCTGACCCCCACCCCCCACTCTAAGCACTGGGCCCTACTGCCCTTCCAGAGCTGGGGGTAGAACACAAGAGTCCTGACCCCCTCCACTCTAACCACTAGGCCCCACTGCCCTTTCAGAGCTGGGGATAGAACACAAGAGTCCTGAACGCCCCCTCCAGCTCTAACCACTGGACCCCACTGCCCTTCCAGAGCTGGGGATAGAACCCAGCGGTTCTTACCCCACACCTATGCTCTAACCACTGGGCACCACTGCCCTCCCAGATGGGGTGACCAGACATCCCGTTTTTAAAGAGACAACCCCGCTCTTAAGCCCTCCTGCCGCTGTCCCGACTTTTTCTTTAAAAAGGGCAAAGTGTCCTGTGTTTTCTGCCTCCCCACGTCAGCGCTGGTAGGTCCTGCGGCTGATGATACGGGTGGGGGGAGAGGCAGAGGGGGGAGGGGGGAGAGGCAGTGCATAGGGCTGGTTGTTCCCCCTGCTGAGTGCTGGCTCCAGGCCAGCAGGGTCCTGCCCCCATCCTGCCCCATGGGCAGTCAGCGAAGGTAGGACTGGGGGAAGCAAGCCCCCAACCCCGCCCCCTTCCGCTGGGCCCCACCCCCCATGGGAGCTAAGCTGCCTCCGAGGGGGCAGGTGGGCATGCAGCTCCGGGCAGCAACACTCCGCCCCAGAATGCCTAGGTTCTGGGGGCGGGGCCAGGCTGGTGGTTCACGAGGTCATTAGCATATCGGCTGCCCAGGCTCCGCCCCGTTTCTGCCCAGCCCTGGCGGTCACCTCCGCTGCCTACCCGTCGGGCCTGGACATGCTCCCCCCTCCCCGTCCTGTCCCTCGGTGCCCCTCGCAGCCCACTGCTCCGCCCCCCCGCCATGGGGGATCCCCCTCCCTGCGCTGTGCGGAGAACCCGCCCCCGGTGGGCGCGCTCAGCTCCCCCCCAACCCGCCCCCCCACTGCCTCTAGCTGGGCCAGCACCCTGGGGAGTCCCACCCCCCTGCGGCCTGGGGCGCTGGGGCCTCGCACCCTCTTCACCAGCTCTCCCCCCCCCGGGAGTGCAGGGCTGCCCCCAGGCCTAGCACCCTGCTCAGTGTGGGCCTGCAGCCAGGTTCCCTGGTGCCCACGGCAGCCTCAGGGCTTAACCCTTTCCTGCCCACGCTGCCGCTGGGGGGGCCGACAGGAGGGGGCGGGGTGATGGTGCCGGCCAGCAGCAGCCTGGAGCTCTTTGCTGCTTGCTGACACGGTGCAGGAAGGAAGAGGCAAGCAGCGAGGGGGGGAGTGCGAGGGGGGGAAGAGCCGAGCTCTGCAAAGACATGGGCCGGTCCTGCCTTCCCCCTCGGCTGGGAGCAGCTCCCGCCCCTCCCCTGCTGCTGGCCGCCTCCTGGTGTGAGCCCTGGCAGGAATCCGGGGGGGACGGGCACGTGACCCTGTGTGCTCCCTGCACCCCGTGTCTCAGACAGACGCGATGCCAGGCACCGGGAGAGGCCGCTCCATCCTGGGGGCCCAGGCAGGGTGGTCAGCCACCCCCCGTCCCCGTGTTGGCAGTGGAATACGGAGGGACCCGGCCGGAGCCTCTCTCGGGGAGCGGGCTTGGGGGACGGGGTGGAATGGGGGCACGAGGTGGTGGGAGCATCCACCCCCCTCCCGTAGGCAGGGCCCTGGCGTTATCCCTCCTGGGGCGAACCCCAAAGCCTCAGAGAGGGGAAGGAGGCTAAAAAG
Source organism: Pelodiscus sinensis (assembly GCF_049634645.1). Lineage (NCBI taxonomy): Eukaryota > Metazoa > Chordata > Testudines > Trionychidae > Pelodiscus > Pelodiscus sinensis. The sequence goes on along the minus strand of NC_134729.1, from coordinate 12,226,614 downwards.
AATCCGTCTCGGCTGCGGTTCTTTTTCAGGGGGTTCGGTCCAGAATCCCATGGAATTTGCCTGGATACAGATACACTTAGCAGGTGTCCCCAGTCAGAACGGGGGAATAGGGTCACCCTACGCCCAGCGCTGGGAAGAGAACCCCAGAATCCTGCCCCCCACGGTCCCTACAGCTGGACTCCGCTCCCCTCCCAGAGCTGGGAGTCCTCGGCTGTAAGCCCCGAGGCAGCAGGCGATGTCGGGGGGCTCCGACCTACCTATGACATGAGCCGCTGGCTTCTCGGCGTTATGTTTCCGGTCTGCAAAGGAAACAAACCAACAAAGGCCCAGCTGTGAGATCCGCCCCGGGCTCGGCTCTCTGCCCCCAGCCAAGCGCCGGCCGAGCAGGGGGCCTGGCTCCCAACAGCCCAGAGCGGCTTCGAAATCGGGAGCCGGCTCTCGGTCGGTGCTTTGCGAGTGGAGCCCGGTGGAGCGGGAGCGGGGTCAGCGGCTGATACTGCCCCATTCATCTTCCCTCCCAACTTTGTGCCATTCCACCCTCATCCCGCGGGTCCCCCCCACTCTGTTACGCCCCGGTTCCATTTGCCCCTCGCTGTCCCCACCCTCCCTTTCCCCCGTCACCACTTCCTTCCACTCTCCCCCGCTGGGTCTCGCCTGCACTTTCCTCCGGACGGCTATTTCATTTCTCTGTTTCCTTTCGGTCTCGTTTCCGCCCCCCTCTGCTTCGCTTCGCTGCACCCAGCTCAGAAAAGTCTCCCCCCCCGGAAAGCTGTTGCGGGGGGGAAGGGGAGAAGGAGGGAGGAGATGCTTTTGGCAAACGTGCCATGGTGCCTGCGAGTGCAGCAAACTGTCTAGCACCTCGCCCCACCCCACTGTCCTCAGCTGGGTGGGGTGGGAACTGCTTCGCCGTGTGTCAGAGACCCCGTCCTGCTGGGGGCGAAAAGGAGATTTTCTCTGCGCCGGCTGCGTTTTTGCAGCAGAAGGGTCCAGGCCTGCCAGGAGGCCCGTGTGTTTCCCTTGTGGAGCTCGGCCAAACCGGTCCAATATTGACGCCCGCAGTGGCGGTGCAGCTTCCGTGGAGCTAGGCCAATTCGCACCAAGGTCGGGGCTACTCAAACCAGTAACTTCAACGGGGCAGGAACCGTCTTTTTGGTCCGTGTTTAAATTGTACAGCGCCTAGCGCAACAGGACCCTGGGGCCTGCCGGGGGCTCCTTGGTGCCAGTGTAATCCTCCTAATAGATAACGTACAACACCTAGGACCCTGCAGTCCTGCTGGGCCATGACTAAAGCTGTCTGCACCGCAGCCAGGGCAGAACCCATAGTTCCTGCTCCCAAAGCCTCTCCAAAAGCTGAAGGAGAATCCCTGTTAGCAGTACGGGGACTATGAAAGGTAGACGAGCAGTTCTGGTACTGCCCAGCAGAGGGCGGTGGTGCTCATTCACCCTTGCCGCCTTGCCGCTGCGCTCTTGGGCAATATAACCAGCCCAGAAAGGCACAGAAAACACAGTGCTAAGGTAATGCCTTCAACTTCTCTCAGGAGGCCAGTTTCATCGTTCTCATCGCATGGAAGGAGAAACTGAGGCACAAAGCAGGTCACCCAGGGTATGTCTACACTACCCCGCTAGTTCGAACTAGCGGGGTAGTGTAGACATACCCCCAGTGGCATAGTGGGGAATAGAAACCAGGTCACCATCGCATGCTCTATCCATTAGGCGCTACAGCCTGCAAATACTAGCAGCCAGTAACACTGTTACAAACTACTCCTGGAGCAGAATGTCACCCTGGATACTCGCGCTACAGTCCTAGATTCCCAGGCCAGAAGGGAATTAGCTAAAGCCATAGAACTTCCCTGGATTAACTTCTGTTGGAACCAGAGCCCCTGTCACAATTTCCAGGGCTGGAGAACTGTAGCTCAAGGCTCTCTTGGCTCCATTACGCCAGAGTCACTCTGCAGGAGAAGTTTCCCTATCCCACCGCTGCCACCAAGAGTATGTATTTATAAACCACCGACAGGCCCACAGACCCCAGTCTGAGAGTCCCCGAGGCTATGAATAAACTCTCACTAACCAACTCATTACAAATAACCCATTGCAATTCTCCGTGCTCGCACACGTCTCTGTCCCTAGAGTGGAAAGGCTGATGTGACACTGTTAACCAGAGGAAATGGTGGGGGAGGGAGGAGAAAAGGGGGCTTTTGTTGTCAGATATTAGTCCCATCCCCTGTCCGAGTCACACCGGGCTTCGGGGAAATGCACTTCTGGGTACAGTCAGCGCATGAATTCAGAGCTAGGTCCCTGGCTGGTGTAAACAGGCATTGCTCCACCGGAGTCAACGGGGGCTCTGCCGATTGACACCATGAGTAGAAGTCTGAGCTGGGTAAAGGGGGCTCACAGTCGGCCCTGTGAGATTGTGGCTGCGGTAGGCTGGTTCATGCTCCTGGTCCAAACCCTCAGCTGGTGTGAACCCAATGGGGCGACTCTGATTTACAGAGATTCAACTCCCATTTATTCTTCGGCATGGATTTTCCAGCACCCCAGGTACCACTGGGTGCCTAGACTTCGGCGCCTTTGGGTGCGTCTACTCAGCAGCAAGGCTCAGAACCCGGGCCAAGTGATTTGGATTCGTGGCCCTGTGTAGCCATGTAGACATCTGGGCTTAGGCTGAACCCAGGTTCTGAGACCCAGCGAAGGGGAAGGTCCCAGAACCCCAAGTCCAGCTGGAGCCCAAAGGCCTACGCCGCAGAGAAACGGCTCTGAGCCCCGAGGGGCGGAGTCAGGTGGCAGGCGCCAGACACGGGGTTTAACAGCAGTGTAGACACGTCCTTTGTGGGGCCTGGTGGGAAAATCTGTCCCTCGCTGCAGGAACTGAGCTCTTACAACGTGGCCGGGGCTTGCAGCCGGGGGGTTGCTGAGACTGCTAAGGGGGAGCAAAGGGGGAAAGAGATTTACCTTGGATGGACTTCTCCGAGACCGGCCCCGCTTCTCCCTAGAATACAAAATACAAGTCAGCCAAAAAGAGGGCACCTGTGTGCTCATGCGCACACGCCCATGCACATACACATGCATACATCCACACACATGCACACCCACCCACACCTATGTGCATATAAACACACACATACACGCACACAGGCACACACATGCACACGTCACAGACACCCACGTGTACACACACACACACACACATGCGCACTCGCACGCTGCGCACACACGCATACACCCACATGCATGCACGCTCACATGCACTCACGCACACACATGCATGCACACATGCGCGCACACGTGCACGCGTGTACACACATACACACGCACACGCACACACACACATGAATACACCCCACGCACACATGTGCACACGCACACCCATGCTCACCCATGTGCACACACACATGCATAGACACATGCACACACATACATGCACGCACACGGACACACACGCACATGCACACCTGTGCATGTGCACACACACCTCCCCCACACATGCACACACCCTGAAGCTCACAGTCCTGACCCAACTCATATTTTACCCCACTGGTTTGAGTGGAATGCTGCCGGAATCACACCTCTCCATGTAAGAACCACGGCGTGTCCCATCTCCCACTGGGCACCCGGACCGACCCAGCGGCCAAACTCCTCCTGCCAGAGTGGGCTGAAAATAACCCATCAGCATTGTTATTTCATTGGGTAACTGGCACCTTTTGACTAAACAGAAGGTGTTTTTTAGAGGAAAGGGCCTGATTTCCTTGAAAACTTTTAATTTCTCGTCAGCCCGCACCCTCCCGTCCCCCGGCAGCTCCCAAGCCTCCACCTTTTCAGCCACATCGGTTTGAGGTTTGGACTGCAAATGCCCAGCTGTTTGAAATCCCAGGAGTTTGGGGTTTTTTTTCAATAAAAAAGTCGACATTTTCAGTGCCCCCCCTCCCCGGACCCTATTTTCCAACTTGCTCAACTGCCCTGGGATTGGCTCAGGCCCAGGCAGGATCCGACCCCTGGCTAGGCAGGGTGGGCAGCCCGACTTCCTTGAGTCAGCCCCTCACCGTGGCTGCCCGGCTGGAGACGCAGGGGGCCTGATGCGGTGAGGTGCCGGAGGGGGCCTTGCCGACGTGGGCCCCGCCCTTCAGCGCTGTTGAGAGACCAAAGGCCAGTGTCTCTGAGGGTGGAAATGCCGTTGCGTAACTAACCCTTTGGGGGTGCCGAGAGGGATCGGAACGGGAGACAGGAGAGCAGCTGATCCCAGCTGGCCTGCGGGGCGGTAACTTTCCAGCCGCTTGGCCGTCTCCTGGGAGGCAGCTCTTGGAAGTTGGACCCAAAGCCAGGGCCCCCCTCAGCCTGCTCGCCCGCAGCCCCGCCAGAGCCGGGCTGGCAGCGGGCGTCCCAGCTGCGTGCCCCAGTGGGGAACCCGGCCTCGCCCCACGTGGTTTGCCAGCACTTGGAGCTGAGTCATGTTCTCACTCGGCTTGGGAGGGCAACACGCTCCAGGCCGGCCCCCGCCAGGATCCCGCCCCAGTTTCCACTTCCCACGTAGCCCCGGCTCGTCGGGGGGGTAAAAGGACCCCCCCCCCAAAGGAACTGCCCCTTCCCTAGCCATCCCGGCTCGCTCCCCTGGCCTGCCCCAGGCATCGCTCTGGGTGGATGTAGATTTCTGCAGGGGTCTTTGGGCTAGTTGAAGGTGGGGCTTGGGGGGGAAGGAAGACCCCTGGGAGGTGTCCCTATTTGAGAGATGGGAAACTGAGGCACAGAGCGGTTAAGTGACTTGCCCAAGGTCACCCATCCAGCCCGGAGCAGGAATATGCCACAGGAATATTTGCCACCCACCGCGTGCCTCGAAATGTGTCTCGTGTTATAAAGTGTGCGCAGCCCCCCGAGAGCGCACAGACACAAGAGTACACACCGAGCTCCCATCTCACTTGCACACCTGTTGTCAGAACCAGACAGTGCCCTGGCAGAGCACACAAACACACCCGGGCTCAGCTCGCAAAGACACACCAACACACAATGCCAGCCCTGATTCAACACACACCGTACTACTCAGGCTGCACACAGCCCCATCACAACACCCCACCCAGCAAACCGGCGTCAACACACGCACAAGTCTCCGCTAACACAAACCTGTGCCGTGACATACTAGCAGCCATGAGTCCATCCCAAATCCCGCAGTCCTGTCGCAGTGCGCATACACACATGTGCGCACTACGTACACAACACACAACTCCACCTTAACACACATTGTGCCATACTGCTGCCACACACGCAGTTCCACCCAAAGTCTCTCCAGCACACAGGCACAGCCCAGACACCATGGGTCACCACACACACACCCACACCCACACCCACACACACACAGAGCCAGATTCCAGCACACAGGCACGGCCCAGGCACCATGGGTCACCACATCCGCCCCCCCCCCCCGGATTCCAGCAAACAGGCACTCCCCAGACATGATGTGTCACTTCACCCTCCCACCCCCCCGTGGAAATCAATTCCAGCACACAAACACTCCCCAGACACTGTCACTCCCCCCCCTGCACACTCCCCCCCAGCTTGATTCTAGCACACAGGCACTCCCCAGACATTACATGTCACTCCACCCCCTACCCCCACCCCCGATTCCAGCACACACATTCCCCAGACACTGTGTAACTCCACACACACAAACCAATTCCAGCACACAAAAACTCCGCACACAGTGTGTCACTACACACACACACACACACACACGGAAACCAATTCCAGCACACACACATTCCCCAGACACCGTGTCACTTCACACACACACACACACACACACACACACACACACACACACACACACACACCAATTCCAGCACACAAACACTCTCTAGGCACTGTGTCACTCCACACACACGGAAACCAATTCCAGAATACAAACACTCCCCAGACACACACACACGGAAACCAATTCCAGCACAAACACATTCCCCAGACACCGTGTCACTTCACACACACACACACACACACACACTCACACACACACACACCAATTCCAGCACACAAACACTCTCTAGGCACTGTGTCACTCCACACACATGGAAACCAATTCCAGAATACAAACACTCCCCAGACACACACACACACACACAGCCTGAGTCCAGCACACACACACACATGCGCGCGCATACACACACACACACGCGCGCGCATACACACACACACGCACGCGCGCGCATACACACACACACACACGCACGCGCGCGCATACACACACACACACACACACACACATGCGCTAGCTAGCTCACTTCCCCATTACAGCATCCACACATGCACACACACAGCTCCATGCCCCGGCGCCCCCTCCCCCCGGCCCACGCTGGGACTCCTGCCTCCTGCGCCCCCTTCCCGGTCACTCACCCCAACCTGGGAGGCCGCCTTGGCCAGCTCCCTCTGGAAGCGGAAGAGGAAATAGCCTTCGGTGGCCACGCCGGCCAGGGCCAGGCTGACCAGCGCGGCCAAGAAGACCTGGCCGTGCCGGCACGCCCGCCGCCGGCCCCGCATGGGCGGCACGAAGGGCACCCCGTGCTGCTGGCTGTCCACCACGAAGACGGAGGGGTACACCACCCCCTCGCCCATGCTCGCTCTTGCCGGGGCAGCGCAAGGGCCACGGGCGGGACTCGCGGGCGCGACGACGGAGCCAGTGGCAGACGCGATGCTGGCCCGAGTGAGAGCAGGACTGATCCCGCCCTCCGTGGCTGGGGTTATGTATCAGAGCCTGTGACGCCCACAGCCCCGGAGAGGAAACCACACTCTTACCCAACTGGCCTCCATGGCCGTACACTTCTCTCCCGCTTGGCTGGGTGGGGCTACCCTGCCAGAAGCCACGCCCCCTTTGCCTGCCCCCCCACCTCCTCCCCGCAGGAGCATGTGTCTCGCTGCGAGAGGCAGCCACGGGCCAGCGTGTGGTAGGAGAAAGGGACATCTGGGGGGATTTCCCAAAAGGCTCCTTCCTTCCAGAGCATCACTAGAGATCACCATCAGCGGCCTCCGTCATCGGGGGGGCAAACCGAGGGCCAGTGTTCCCTGTCAGCTGGGCGCTTGGGCTGCCAGCTGATTAGGCGAGGGGGGTGGGAGGGAGCAAAGGAGGCGTGGCTTCTGGCTGGGTAGCCCCACCCAGGCAAGCGGGAGAAAAGCGTCCGGACATGGAGACCCATTGGGGAAGAGTGTGGTTTCTGCTGGGGGCGCCCATGCCTTGGTGCACATAAAAAAAAATTATTCCGCACAAGGGTGGAAATGATCAGAGGGAGCCTGGCCTCAGCGTGCACCACCCGGCCCCCTGCCACTTGAAGTGAAGCAGCAGCTCCTGGACGCTTTAGTTGCGAGGGTCAATGCCAAGACCCTGCCGGAAGGGCGGGAGGTTGGTGTGTACAGCGCTCAGGGCAGGCAGCTGGAAGGTTTGGGGAGGGAGTGCAGGGTTCACAGCAGGAGGTGGGGGGCTCAGGGCAAAGGGTGGTGCCGTTTGGGCAGGGGGGCTCACCAGAGCCCCCCGTGGCAAAGAGAACAGCGCTGCAGCTGCCAGCCCATCCTGGACAGGGGGCTGGGGGCTTTGCAGCCAGCCCTGGCATGGACTGCTGGTCAGTGGGCCCCCCCGTCCGGCACTGGGGTCAAGGGCTGGAGGGGAGGCATTTGGGGTGTTTATGGCCCACAACATGGACAAATCTGACCCCGACTGGCCACTCTCTGCTGCCCCCTGCTGGTCCCTCTGAACTCTCGACCACCCGTTCAGCCCCAAGCCCCACCCCCATTCCACCTCTTCCCCCCCAGGCTCCAGCTCACCCCACTTCTGCCCTGCCTCCTCCTCTCTGATTAGCTTCAAGTCTCTCAAGTCTTCTTCTCTGAAACCCTCTTGGTGACTGTCTGGACATTCCTGAGGGTTTTCACCCGCATCCTCCACTCACCCCGAAATTTTACAGAGAATGTCCTGGTAAACAATCCGTTTCCGACAGGATTACACAGTTTCTTCATGGTTTGTTGCCTAAACCTGCCTTTTGTCCACAAACGAGTGAGAGCGTTTACATTCTAATGGGGCTTTTGTTGGGGATAGGGGTGGGATGACACAGTTTTGGCAACAAAAAACTTCCAGCCCTGTGAGAGATTTTTGTCTTTTCCCCTCCCTTGATGGTTGATGAAGAGCCAGGGTGGACTCTGCTGCTTGTTTTGTGGAGAGAACCGACTTCCACCAGTAGCCCACAAGGCCTGCCCTGATGGCTCTGCTCAGTGTGTTGTGATCTCTGCTGCCCTGCAAGCATGTGCCCCTCCCTTTTCAAAGCTCCAGGACGTGTCTGACAGCTGAGGGAGCTGCTCCGTTTGGAGAACAAACCAAAAACATCTGAATGCTTCTGTCTTGCTGGTGCAGGGGGAGGCTGTGCTGCTTTGACAGTCCTCAGCACGGAGAGCGCCCAGGGAATCCCTAGAGGCGCAGGGATCAGCTTTGCCCTCCCACTACACTGCACTGTGGGATGCTTACCCACAATGCTTTGCTCTCTCTGTCCATAGTGGAGCCAGCCATGTGGCCATGAAATGTCGACAATGGGAAGCAGAAAAACCAGTTTGACCGTTTTCCACTTTTAGCGATTTTTGCCAATCGACAGCACGTTTGTTGCCTTCCCCGTGTAGACGGAGCCCGATTCTGCAATGCAGACACTGTCTAATCACGGGAGGCCGGGTGACACCAAAGCCTACGGAACTTATTAGCAAACCAGTATTTTGGACGTGTTATCGTAACACTTCTATTCTTATACCAGCCCTAAAATACTTTGGGCTGCAATAGGATGGTACTGCATCAATGCCCAATTCATGCCCCACAGGGTTGTGGAGCCAGCTGCCATGCAATCCCAGTGCGCCCCCTCCCCCCAATCTATGGTCCCTCTCATTTCCCCATCCATGTGCGGAATAAATTTTGTTTGATGCAGTGAGGCATGTGCAGATGGGCACCACCAATGGAAACACCTGCTGCCAGCTGTGGGCGCTGTGCTAATCAGCTGGGCATCATTGGAATGGCCCAGCTAACAGGGAACCCCGATCCCCATAAGCTGCCCGGGCTAGTCTTTTACACTGAAACAGTTCGGAGTTCAGCAGGCAAACGCAGGTGAAGAAACTGATCCAAGGGGAGGTGTTCTCACTTGGCGTTGACTACACAGGAGTACCGCCGTCAGCTGGGCCAAGCTGCAAGCATGGACCAAGCCGGCTCCAGCCACCTTAGTGGGTTGGGCAGGATTCCCTGCTGCGAAAGCCAGGAGGGGTGTGTCTACACAGCAAAGTTATTTCGGCATAACAATGCGAGTGTCTACACAGCAATAGCGTTACTCCGAAATAAATCAAGATAGCACGTCTACATTAGGGGATCCTGCCTCAGACTTCTTTTGAGGCTTCCCTGCAGTGCAGACGTGCTATTTCGAAATAAGCTGTCTCAGAATAATTCTTCCGGAAACAGCTTATTCCGAAATAACTGTGCAGTGCAGACGTAGCCGAGGAACCACATGAATCAATTGCACCTTCTGAATAGGAAAGACCCGAATAATCCCAGGTGGGAATTGAACCGGTAGGGTTGGGATGGGAGGCTCAGAAGCCTGCCTGCTCCCTAAAGCTACCAAAAGACAGGAGCTATGTCTACACTGCAGAGTTGTGGTGCAAAAACTCGCGGCGCGTCCACACCTCAAGCACGTTTTTGCACAAGAAAATGGGCAGTGAATCAACAGAGCAAATTGCGGGATAGGTATTCCTCTTTCTGCACGGAATAACTCCTTTTGGCACAAGAGTTATCGCACAAAAAGGTGTGTGTGGACGGGAAACGGGGTTTTTTTTGCGCAAAGACAGCCTATTGGAAGACACACATTCTGTGAATGGCAATCAGAGCTTTCTTGCGAGAGCGCGCCCATGCCGTCCGGACGCTCTCTTGCACCAAAGCGCATCGCTTTTCTGGTGCACTTTTGCAGTGTGGATGCGCTCTTGCACAAGAAGCCTGCAGTGTAGACATAGCCAGGCAGGGCAGCTGCATTGGCGTCTCGCATAAGCCTGGCTGGGGGAGTCCAGCTAGCGCGGCCCCCTCTGTAACAACCGGCTGGCGGTCCTGCCGGAGTCAGTTCTGTACGGTAGCTCAACGCTTCCTCTTTCACACCCATGGGCACTTCCTCCCCAGCCTCCAGAGCCCTGTTATCTCAACAGGATCGGTGGTGCTGGGAAGCTAATTATCCACTTTCTCATCAGCAGGTCTCTCCGCCTTCCCCACCGTGGCAGGAGCTCTGGAGCTTCGGGCTGGGCCTGACTCATCCCCTGGGCCGTCCTGGGTGGGCGCTGAGCAGCGTGAATGGGACTGGAATTCCCCATACAGAGGTGAGAAAGCTGTGGATTTTTCACCGAGGTCAAAACAAAACAAAACAAAAACCCCAAGGGTCTTCTTCAAACTCTCAGTGAGGACCCTGTGATCTTGTGTCGCGTCTTGATGGTTGCCAGGAATTGAAGGGAAGCTTCCCGGAAGCTACGAGCAGTTTGAGAAAACCCGCTGCGCCAGCCTCCCTCCCCCTACAGCAGGAACGCTGCCCCCTTCCTACAGCACACGCCCTGAGGAACCCCCAAAGTCGTCTCGCTAGAAGGCAGCAACATGAAACCACTGGACGTGTGTGACGGCGCGTCGGGGACCCCCCCCGATCCTGCACCCCCGTAGCAGCAAGATGGGACTCCGCCAGCCAGTAGAACAGAGATGGCGTATTGCGTCTCCAGGATACAGCACAGCACTGACATGATGTGGTTACAGGAGTCAGGGCCAGGCAGCCTCAGACCCCTTGGGGTAGGGGTCCACCGCCCCCCCTCAACCCCCAGTACTTAGCTTAGTCTCCTCTCCATGTTTTTCCAGACAAGACTGCCCAGCTCCCAGGCCCTGCCCCCCAGCCAGGTGGCCGTTCCGCCTCCCTCCCTTTGTCTCTCCCTCAGGGAAGAGCCTTGTTCTCTGCTCAGGCTGGGACTAGGTGCCTGGGCCAATGCACACGTGGGTGAGTCCGTGGGAACCACACAGCATAGCGTAGGGGAACCCCGGGTTACAGAGCAGACAGCCCCCCCACTACGTCCCAATGTATCCGAAGCGCTTCGGCGCCGGAGCCACACGCCAGAGGGAGATGGAGCAGATCCTGCGGACTCCCAAGGAGCCCCGGGAAACCCCTTCCAAGCAGAGAGTGACAGTGTGGCGTTTGAACACCGTTTTCATGACACCACGTGGTAGCGAAACCGCTTGCAAGAGGAGGCTGCAGAGCCGGGCCTCATCACCACGGCGTAACCTCAAGCCGGTAGCAAGATGACTCCACACACCTGGCCGTTCTTCTGCGGGCTGGATGTGTTGATTCAGTCCTTCCATCGCCCGGGCCTCGGGGAAGAAGGCTATCCCAGCCTGCACTGCAGCAGGCGGGAAAAGAGCCGCTGTACCGTATGGGAAAGCAGCCCGAATTTCCCATGCATCAGAGACAAAGGCAGTGAACCCCCCCGCCACCAAAGCCACTGAGGTTTCTCAGCGCTCATCCGTGACACTCGTTTATCCCCTGACGTGACGGAAGGTTTTGTTTCACTGTGCTTTGCCACACTGACCAGATACACCCCCCGCGCCTTTTCTCCCCCCTCGCCAGAGCTAGTTTGATGCCCTTCCTGCCCCCGCCCGACAGAGAGCTGCAGATGAACGGCTCTGCATCCACCTGCGGCTTGGCCAAGAACACGACGCACGAGTCGAGCAGGAAGCTTATCTGAGCAGCACCGAGTTGCAGGAGGGGAACTTAGGCCGAAATGAGGAACCCCTGAGCCAAAACCTCCGCTCTGCTGCGCTACAGCCGGCTGCTCTCACCTCACCGCCCCAACACCCGCTGGGCAGCGACCGTGGAAGGCATGGGAGTTTTGCCCCACTCTGGAACACCGTGTGCAGGCGACTCCATTAACGGGAGGTAAGGCTGGAAGCCAGGAGGGGGGGATTCTTCTCTTCCCCATGGGGGTGTGAGCCACCAAAAATTCAGCCCCACAGATCATACCCCAGGGAGCATCCCCCAGAACAGCACAACCAGTAGCTGACACCGTGCAAGAGCTGGCACGTTAATCCACCTGTATGTCCCCCTACTGCTACTTAGGCCTGAATTTTCAACCCGGGGTACACATGGGGGAGCACTTCCATCTGCGTTTAGGCTCTGAAAACATGCGGCCTAATGGGCAGAGGTGTGGCACCTCTGTGAACCACATCCACTTGCTGTGCCGGTCCCAGGTTCGCATCCGCCTGCAGGCAGTGGCTGAGTTTCGATTCCTGCTCCAACTTTGAAAATCAGCTCCTGTATTTCCATAGCTTCCAGGGGGATGTCAAAGCATACATTCAGGGACCCTCGGTTGAAAATGTTGGTCTCCGGGCCAGATTTTAGAAGGGTGATTTCGGCATCTAAAGATAAAAAGCATCCAATGGGGTTTTCGGAAGGGCCGAAACAGATGAGGTGCAGGCCTGGGCATGTCCGAAAATCTCATTAAGAGACTAAATCACCTTTCAACCCCGGCCTGGAGTGGGTTCCGCTTCTGCGAGAAAGTTCTCCAATTTACCCAAGAGAGGCCAGTGTTACCTGGGGCCTTGTTAATATATTTCTTTAGGAAATATTAATAAACGCCCTGATTCAGCAGCGTATATACTTATTCATATACTTAAGTCCATCCTATTCAGTTGAGGATGTGTGTCACTTTAAGCACATGCTTAAGTCCCATCTGGACATGTTGAAGACAAAGACACGCTGCCGCAGTATGAATAATCAATACTATTAGGTGCTTTGCTAATCAAGGTCCAGGACAGGAGGGGTTTTAGCTAGGCAGAAAGCTTCCTGAATCTCCAACTCTCCAGCCTGCTTGGATTCTCTGTCCATGTCACATAGTTTAGAAAGGAACCAAGGTATAAACTGTGTAACAGTCACAGAATCATAGAACTGGAAGGAAAATCAAGAGGTTTCCAGGGCAGGGGCTGGACTCAATCTCTCGAGGTCCCTTCCAGTTTTAGGATCCTATGATCAGTCCCCTGCAATCAAGGCAGGACTAAGTATGATCTAGATCATCCCTTCCAGGTGTTTGTCCAACCTGCTCTTATAAATCTCCAATGATGGAGATTCCACCACCTCGCTAGGCAATTCATGGCAGTGCTTAACCGCTTTTTCCAATTTGTCCACATCTGTCCTGAAATGTGGTGCCTAGAACTGGACACAATACTCCTGTCGAGGCTGAATCAACATGGAGGGGAGTTGAAGACTTCTCATGTCTTGCTCACAACACTCTTGCTAATATACATGGGTTCCCAAACTGGGGGGCATGAAGAAATTCCAGGGGGGGCGCAAGGTATCCCAGCCCTCCCTCCGCCATTAAGTTTTGCTGCCCTGGTCAGTTCTTTTCTTTTCTCTTTATTTTTTTTTTGCGCAACAAGTTTTGCCACTATTTTTGGGGGGGAGGGAGGGCGTGAGGGTTTTTCAAAAATCAAAAAGGGAGGCATGATCCCGAAAAGTTTGGGAACCACTGTGCTAAGACATCCGAGAATGAAGTTTGCTGCTTTTTCTTTTTTTGCAATAGTATTTAGCTTTTACTATACTGTTCCGACACTAGGTGGAACCATATGTAATATATTTTATTTAAGATCACAGAATTTCCTAGCAGTAACTAAAGGCTTTTATAGTGAACACATCTGGGCTATATCTAGACTGGCATGATTTTCCGCAAATGCTTTTAACAGAAAAGTTTTCCATTAAAAGCATTTGCGGAAAAGCACGTCTAGATTGGCACGGACACTTTTCTGCAAAAAAGCCCCGATCACCATTTTCGCGCAAAAGGACTTTTGCCCGAACGGGAGCAGTACAGTATTTCCGCAAGAAGCACTGATTTCAGACAGTAGGAAGTCAGTGTGCTTGCGGAAATTCAAGCGGCTAGTGTAGACAGCTGGCAAGTTTTTCCTCAAAAGCAGCTGCTTTTGCAGAAAAACTTGCCAGTCTAGACACAGCCTTGGTGTATCTCTCTGGGGAAGAAGCTCTCTAATCAGTCCATAGCTGGTACAGCAACCTATCTTGCCACCTACTGTGTACAAGCGCCATATGACATGGTGTCAGAAGTAAAATTAGCCTACCAGATGCCACAAGAGAGCAGAAACTGGAGGAAAACAGCAATGAAGGTTGTAAACAGAAGGAACGAAGCACCAAAATATGCAGGATCTTCAGTGCCCAGCGAATTTTGCTTTTTACAGACCTTCAGAATTACAAGATTACACATTACTACAAAGCTCAATGAAGAAAATGAAGATATCCTGATATCATCTTTCATTTATGCTATGAGGAAGCCACCAGACTGTATCTTTACATCTTTTACCTTTACTGAGGACTGTCACAAAATGACTATGAAAGCATTTTGGCGATGTTTGATGCACAATTTTTACCTCAAAGAAATGTGGTTTGTGAAAGAGCATGTTTTCACTAGAGAACTGAGGAATCAAGACAGCATGCTGAAGCTTTTAGACGTGCTTGGGCATGCATGGGCTGAAAACTGCTTTTGGATACGGCAAAACCTGAAAAGATCAAAGACCGGCTAGTGATCGGGTTAACAGAAAAGAACCTCTCACAGCATCTACCGTTAAAAGACAGACCGTTCTACTCTCAGCTATGCAATGCTTCTTGAGTCTCCCTCTTCAAATCCCTCCTCAGAATTCTCCTGGGCTGTGGTAGCCTCCGAAAACTTGACAACAGTTCAGCTGCCGGTGTGCAGAGACCCTTGCCTGTCATACTGACCCGTACGTATGTCTTTGTTCCTCCAGTCTGTCTGTATCTTCCTCTTGTCTTGTTCTTTGCACATGTTGGGGGCAGGGACAGCCTTTTTGCTCCGTGACTGTACAGCACCTGGCGCACTGGGGTCCTGGTCTCTGACAAGTTATCATCAGCATCTTCTTTTCGCAGCCTCTAGGTTGGGTAGGGCCAAGCGACAATAATACAAAGAATCTACTATGTGCTTGCGAGTGCTTGTGTGTCTCTGTCTCTGCCCGTGTGTCCCTCTGTCTATTTGTTCAAGAACTCTGCACCGGCAAGAGCCACGACCACCAACTGTGGGAGGCAAATAACTTAAAGCAAGCTCAGGGTTTGGTTGTGTCAGGACAACGGGATGTGCCTGAAATGAGATCGCTTCTCAGGGACCATGTCGCCCGTTGTGGGGGGCTCACGGAGGGGTTCCTCCCCCTCCGGATCAGTGGGCGGCCCCTCCCCCCACATCCGCAGCGCCCCTGTGAGTTCCAGGCCCCAGACCAACAGTCTGTTCGGGTCCCGAGCCTTAACTCAGGTTGGAGCAGCAAGCAAACAGAAAGTTCCTCAGAGCAGGTAGCTGGTAATTAAGCAATCTCTGGCCCGGCCTTAAGACGAGGCAGGGGGTAGGCAACGAAGTAGTCTCTGGCCGGGCCTTGGTGCAGGGCGGGGCAGCAGTCAAAGCTCCCAGACCTTTACAGGTAAGTACTGGCAAGGGGCAGGAGGGGGGAGGTCAGGCAACTCTCCCGAGGTGAGATTGAGGGGGAGCATGCCTCCCCCTAGGTGGATGGTAGGGGGGGCACGGGCCAGTCCTCAGTCTCTGGTATGGTCGGGGGGCCGGGCCAGTCCTCAGTCTCTGGTACGGTCAGGGGGCCGGGCCAGTCCTCAGTCTCTGGTACGGTCGGGGGGCCGGGCCAGTCCTCAGTCTCTGGTACAGTCGGGGGGCTGGGCCAGTCCTCAGTCTCTGGTACGGTCGGGGGGCCGGGCCAGTCCTCAGTCTCTGGTACGGTCGGGGGGCACGGGCCAGTCCTCAGCCTCTGGTACAGTCGGGGGGCACGGGCCAGTCCTCAGCCTCTGGTACAGTCGGGGGGCTGGGCCAGTCCTCAGTCTCTGGTACGGTCGGGGGGCCGGGCCAGTCCTCAGCCTCTGGTACGGTCGGGGGGCACGGGCCAGTCCTCAGTCTCTGGTACGGTCGGGGGGCACGGGCCAGTCCTCAGCCTCTGGTACAGTCGGGGGGCTGGGCCAGTCCTCAGTCTCTGGTACGGTCGGGGGGCCGGGCCAGTCCTCAGCCTCTGGTACGGTCGGGGGGCCGGGCCAGTCCTCAGTCTCTGGTACGGTCGGGGGGCACGGGCCAGTCCTCAGCCTCTGGTACGGTCGGGGGGCTGGGCCAGTCCTCAGTCTCTGGTACGGTCGGGGGGCCGGGCCAGTCCTCAGTCTCTGGTACGGTCGGGGGGCCAGGCCAGTCCTCAGCCTCTGGTACGGTCGGGGGGCACGGGCCAGTCCTCAGTCTCTGGTACGGTCGGGGGGCACGGGCCAGTCCTCAGTCTCTGGTACGGTCGGGGGGCTGGGCCAGTCCTCAGTCTCTGGTACGGTCGGGGGGCCGGGCCAGTCCTCAGCCTCTGGTACGGTCGGGGGGCCGGGCCAGTCCTCAGTCTCTGGTACGGTCAGGGGGCACGGGCCAGTCCTCAGCCTCTGGTACGGTCGGGGGGCTGGGCCAGTCCTCAGCCTCTGGTACGGTCGGGGGGCCGGGCCAGTCCTCAGTCTCTGGTACGGTCGGGGGGCCGGGCCAGTCCTCAGTCTCTGGTACGGTCGGGGGGCCGGGCCAGTCCTCAGTCTCTGGTACGGTCGGGGGGCCGGGCCAGTCCTCAGCCTCTGGTATGGTCGGGGGGCCGGGCCAGTCCTCAGTCTCTGGTACGGTCGGGGGGCACGGGCCAGTCCTCAGCCTCTGGTACGGTCGGGGGGCACGGGCCAGTCCTCAGTCTCTGGTACGGTCGGGGGGCTGGGCCAGTCCTCAGCCTCTGGTACGGTCGGGGGGCACGGGCCAGTCCTCAGTCTCTGGTACGGTCAGGGGGCCGGGCCAGTCCTCAGCCTCTGGTACGGTCGGGGGGCCGGGCCAGTCCTCAGCCTCTGGTACGGTCGGGGGGCCGGGCCAGTCCTCAGTCTCTGGTACGGTCGGGGGGCCGGGCCAGTCCTCAGCCTCTGGTATGGTCGGGGGGCCGGGCCAGTCCTCAGTCTCTGGTACGGTCGGGGGGCCGGGCCAGTCCTCAGCCTCTGGTATGGTCGGGGGGCCAGGCCAGTCCTCAGCCTCTGGTATGGTCGGGGGGCCGGGCCAGTCCTCAGCCTCCGGCAGGCGCACCAGGCCAGCGTCCGTCTCCACTGCTAGCTGGCCCCCCAGGCAGGCCTTTTCTAGCCCCGGTCCTGCCGCCTGCCTCCCTGTCAGGTGAGGGGGTGGGGCCAGGCTCGCCCACAAGGGCTCACAGTGGGGTTCCTCCCCCTCCGGGTCAGTAGGCAGCCATTCCACCCCACTACAGTCCCAGGGTATGTCTACACTACCCCGCTAGTTCGAACTAGCGGGGTAATGTATGCATACCGCACTTGCTAATGAAGCCCGGGATTTGAATTTCCCGGGCTTCATTAGCATAAGCGGGGAGCCGCCATTTTTAAATCCCCGCTGCTTCGAACCCCGTGTAGCGCGGCTACACGGGGCTCGAACTAGGTAGTTCGGACTAGGGTCCTATTCCGAACTACCGGTACTCCTCGTGAAACGAGGTGTACCGGTAGTTCGGAATAGGCACCCTAGTCCGAACTACCTAGTTCGAGCCCCGTGTAGCCGCGCTACACGGGGTTCGAAGCAGCGGGGATTTAAAAATGGCGGCTCCCCGCTTATGCTAATGAAGCCCGGGAAATTCAAATCCCGGGCTTCATTAGCAAGTGCGGTATGCATACATTACCCCGCTAGTTCGAACTAGCGGGGTAGTGTAGACATACCCCCATTCGGAAAAGTGACAGACTCCCTAGGCGGGTGAAAGGATCTAGGGTGCGCCACCTCCCCCATGTTGGGCACTGCCCAGTCCAGATGCTCCCACCCCTCAGGCACCTTTTTGGGAAGGGCTGGGGGTGGGGGGGGACTGAAACTTCCCCCCCCGCCGATTCGTACGGGGACATCGCCGGCTGTTTCCCTTCGTCAGGGAGCCGGGGAAAGTGCCCAGTTCCCTGCATCCCTCACTCTGGCTGGGGGGCGCCGGGGGCAGACAAACCTGGACCTGCCTGGAGGGGAGCCTGGACGGCCCTCCCCTGACCAGACCACTGTCTGCAGTGCTAGGCCTCGTCCCGGCCTTGTCCAAAGGGTGGATCTCGAACACGCCACCCCAGGTCTGACTCGAGCCTGGGCGCACACGTACGTACGCACGCAGGCCAGCCCAGAAAGGGTGGGGGAACCTCAGGAGTGCAGCCCAATCATGCAGAACTTGTCCAGGACGGCGAGACCAGGCCAAAAAGAGCAGAAACAACCTGGTACGAGGACACCCCATTTTTGATGAGCGAAAAATTCCAGAGACAGCCAGAAAAACTACGAATGACATGCTTTTGTCGTATTTTGGCGTTGCAAAGTGTATCCTAGCTATTGGCATCATCGGTATTTTACGCAAAATGCAGTTGATTGGTAGCTATGACTGGAACGACCAAGTCTCGCTTTGCTATAAATAGAGGGGTAGAAAATCTAATCAGTAGGAGGGACCGGGTAAAGTGTCCTCACGACCTTCCTCACTGCAACAAGAGGGTGAACCAGTCCCTACTGCCTGATGCATTGCGGACGCCCCTGCGCGTGCCTCCTGTCTGACAATCGTAAGGGTAACAGGTGTGTGTGTGTGTGTGTGTGTGTGTGTGTGTGTGTGTGTGTGTGATTCAAAGGAATAAGTACATGTTTATTCATATTCTTATAACTGAGTAGCTTGTGTATTGTCCTAGGTAAAGGTGTTGTTACACTGTCTGCCCTGTATTGAAATCGATCTGTGTAACTCTGCACTGCTTTCCTTTACTATTCTGTGCACAATAAAGTTAACAAGAGTTCAGCTGAGGTGTTTTGACGGTCTCCTCTCGTATCTAAAAACCGAAGCACACGACACTGCCCCGGCCGGGGGATGTGCACCCCTCCCCCGGCTGTGCCCGCAGGAGCTGCAGCAGCCATGGAGAAGCGCGTCTCACCTGGCCCCAAGCTGCTGTGGTGGGGGAGGGATGGGGTTGTCCTCGCTCCCCGGGCAGCCTGCAGGCTGAACTCCCCCCCCCCCCCCGAGCCCCACCCCAGAGCCACGATGACAATGAAGAAAAACAGAAAATAAGTGAATTAAGGACCCGAGCAACACTGGGTTCATCTTCCAGTAATAACATAAGATCTGCAAGTACCTGGCATGTCCTCCCCTTGAAAGATTCATACATTACCCGCAGGGGCGCCCCTACCAATGCACAAAATACCCAGCTGCCAGGGCACCGTGAAATGTGGGGCAGCTGCATGCAGTCTCCCCATCCTTCAGCCCTCCACCCCACCGTGGGCTGCACCCAGCAGGACCATTCCTATGGTGGGTGCGGTGCCCGGGACCCTTCCACCCCCCGCCTGCCCACACTCCACCCCTTCCCTGAGCGACATGCTCAGGGGTTAGTGGGGCCCTGGGGCTGGCAGCAGGGGTGGGGAAGCAGAGCAACCCAACTGCGGGTGAATGTGGGGGTGGTTTCACTCCTTCCCCAAGGCCCCTGCCCCAAGCAACACAGCTGAGAGCCGGGGAAGCAGAGCCTCCCCCTTCCACTGGAGGTGAGCACGACCTGCTCCTGCCCCCCCGAGCTCTGTGCATGCCCCCCGCAGCGTCTGCCCCACAGCCTCCCCACAAAGGAGCCACCTCGTGGGGGGCTGCGTAGGGCACCACAGCTTGTAAGGACGTCCCTGATTCATCGAACCGATGCCCCATGGTACCACACGCCCGGTACCGTAGCATTCGACTAGGCGATATCGGTAAAAACCCACACAACAGTACCTGGGAGAAGTCAGGCACTTTATATCTCCAGGAAAGGCTGGTACGGGGGCAGGAGAGGGCGCACAAGCTGGGTGGGCTCAGACCATGCCCTCTGGCTGAGGGCGCTGAGCCTGCGTTTAAGTGAGGCAGCCGTCCATGGTCAAGGCTTGGGAGAAAAAATCCAAATCCTGGCACTGGCTCTGGAATTTCTTCTCCTGACAGTCTTCTTCGCTGGGCCACTCCTCCAGCCAGGTGTCCTTGCTAACGAGGTAGGAGACGCTGGAAGGGAGAGGGAGATGCTGGGTGCCTGGGATGGTGGGATATACCAACCTGCCTGCCTCCTGCAGGCGCCCACACCCATGCAGGGGGGAGACTGGGCCTCAGCCAGCGCTCGCTGAGTCTGTCACCAGTGGGGCCGACGGGGATGGGGCGTTGCGCTATGGCCGTAGTGGCTCCTGCCTTCACTTCCAGAGGTCCTGGGTCAGCCCACCCCAGATCCTGAGGCAGCCGGAGCCTGAGGACCACGCCTGATCTCGTCTAACTGCGTCCACTTTTCCCCTTGTTAAGAAGAAGGGGAGTCAAGCCAGAAACTACATTCCCAGCATGCAACACTCTGCATTCAGCTACCCCTATCTGGAGGGAAGCCTCCCCTTGTTAAAGAGGAACAGAGCCGTCCCAGCCATAGGATGGATCGGGGCAGCCACCCCAGGCTTTAGGGGCCCCCTCAGCAGCCACCGCGGAGAAGCAAGACACAGCGAGTTAGGAGAAGGCGGCCGGGCAGAGCAGGGTGCTGGGTTGCTCCAGCTCCCGCCGCCTGTGTGGTTCCCGGAATCCCCTCGGGGGAGGTTGTAAGAGGGGGTGGAGCTTGGGAAGGGGTGGAGTCAGGGGAGGGACAGGGCCTGCGCTGGGGATTGTCCCATGCCCTGTGCTCCCCTCGGGATGGCCATGAGGGGAAGGTGTCATTTTGGGACTCCCTGGTTATGGACTGGGAGGGCCCTGGCTGCCCTGGGGCTACTGAACTCAAGGAGGAAGTTCAGCTGAAGTTACTGGACAATGTAGACCAAGGGCAGCCGTTTCAGATCACACCTCCTCTCCCCTGGTCACCTGCTATCATCTGGGAGTGTGTTTGGCTACTATCCCACCAGGTCAGAGCCCAACCAGTCCCCCCAGGAACCTCACCCAGCCTCGCAAGAGGCGGGGCAAATTCACAGCACACAGACAATAAGGAAAAGAAAGACTCAATAAATTAGTATTTCACCCCCATTCAGTGCTGCTCCACCCTTGACGGCTTGGAGACACCACCAGCACTTTTGCCTGGATTTGCCCTCATGAAATGCAAGGGTGGCCGCTCACATGAGGCAAGGCGGACCTGCAGCGGCAGCCTCCGTCCCTACCCTGCAGGAGCCTGGAGGGCTGGTTACTTACTTAGTTTTCAAGGCCCACAGGTCATTTCTGTGTCCCCAGATCAAGTAGTCCTTGTTCAGCTCCAGCTTCAGAGAGTCCCTGCATTTCACGTGGCTGATGAATGGGCGAACGGTTCTGAGGGGATTTTCATCTGTCCCTGAGGAGGAGGAGAAAGATGGACCTTGAGCTATTCCAGGTGGGGGAGCTGGCGGGGTGGGGGAGGGTTGTTTCTCAAGGTCCAGAAGGGGGCGCTCTTACCTGTTTTAATGACTTGCAAAATGTCCATCATGTAATTGTCATAATTGTTGGATTGTCCAGTTCCAACCAGCTTGGTTTTATACACTGAGGGGAGAGAAAATGACACCGGTGAAAGCCTGTCGCAGTTTGCGGTAGGGAAATGGGAGTGGGGCCAGTGCATGGAGCAGTGGAGAGAATCAAACAAGCCAGGTAGAAGGCCGCTGGATCCCTTCAATTTGTGCTAAGATTCCCCCTGGGGCTTGGAGTAGGAGTTTCGCGTCATTCTTTTGATCTGGCGCTGACCACGGGGACAACCATGGTAGCCAGGCAGTTTCATCAAGGGACAATGTGGCGTCAGAACCTACGAATGGGCACGGAGAATCAGACCGATAGCAGGGCATCTCCAGGATTGGCCTGGAGTCTCCAGGAATTAAAGATTCATTTTAATTAAAGAAGATGTCATGTGATTGGATCTCCAGAGATACGTCCAACCAAAACTGAAAGAGCCCTCTCCACCAGGGGCCAGTGCCAGGTGCCCCAGAGGGAATGAAGAGAACAAGCAATCGCCAGATGATCCATCCTCAGTCGCCCATTCCAAGCTTCTGGCAATCAGAGGGTGGGGACACCATCCCGGCCCATCGTGGCTAGTAGCCATTGATGGACCTGTCCTGTGAGCTTATCTAGTTCTTTTTGAGCCCTGGTATACTCTTGGGCTTCATAACATCCTCTGGCAAGGAGTTCCACAGGTTGACTGTGCACTGGGTGAAAAAATACTTCCTTTTGTTTGTTTTAAACCTGCAGCCTGTTAATTTCATTGGGCCACCCCTAGTTTTTGTGTGATGTGAACAAGTAAATAGCTTTTCCTTGTTTCACTTTCTCCATAGCTGTCATGATTTTATGGACCTGTGTCCTATCGCCCCTTCATCGGCTCTTTTCCGAGCCGAAAAGTCCCAGGCTTATTAATCTCTCCTCGTATGGCAGGCGGGCTAGATTCCTAATCATTTTTGTTTCCCTTTTCTGAACTTTTTCCAATGCCAGCGTATCTTTTTTGAGAGGCGGCGACCCACGTCTCCACGCAGCAGTCAAGAGGTGGGTTTGCAGAGAGACATTGTGATGTTTCCTGTCTTTTTGAATCGAGCAATTTCTTAATATTCTCAAAGTCCTGGTGGCTCTTTTGGCTGCGGCTGCATGTGGAGGGGATGTTTTCAGAGACCCCTCCACAGTGACTCCAAGCTCTCGCTCTTGAGGCGGAACAGCTCATTCAGACCCCATCATTTTATATGTAGAGTTGGGAATACGGTTTCCAATGCGTTTTTCTTTGGATTGTGCCTAAACTGGGGTTCACAGAATACTGCTATTGACCAGAGGATCGGCGTTTCAGGGGAAGGCAAACCTTGCCCAAGGGGAAATCTGCAAAGCTAGAAGGACTGAGACCTGGAAGAGGGGGTGGAATTGGATCCCTCCTCTGCTCCTCTTCTCTCCCGCTCCAAGGCATTAGCAGAGCCCAAGAATAGGGGCAAGGACAGCCCCCTGGCCCACCACCCTAAGGAAAAGCGTGGAACCCATCACGTTAGCATCAGCCATTTGCCACGCGGAATAACTCAATGCAAGAGCTTCAGAGGGGAAGCCGAGTGAGTCAGTAACGGGAAAACCTTCTCCAGATGAATGGCGCATTAAAGGTCCAGTTCCAAAATAAATAGGGATGGGGGGGGGGGGGGGGGGGAGAAGGAAGGGAAAAGGGGGCAAAAGTAAATTAGAGTCATATGGACCCACGGGAAAGAGACCCTTGAAGAATTCCACAGGGATTTCAACAACTTCCACCCCACCATCAGCCTCAGCCGAGATCAGTCATAGAATCCTAGAACACTAGAACTGAAAGGAATCTCGAGACGTCGTCAAGTCCAGTCCCCTGCCCTCCCGGCACGACCCAGTACTGTCTAGATCATCCCTGATAGGGGTGTGTCCAACCTGCTCTTAAATATCTCCAGGGATGGAGATTCTACAACCTCCTTAGGCAACTTTTTCCAGTATTTAACCACCCTGACAGTTAGGAAGTTTTTCCTAATGTCCAACCTAAACCTCCCTTGCTGCAGTTCAAGCCCGTTGCTTCTTGGTTTATCCTCAGAGGCTAAGGAGAACATTTTTTCTCCCTCCTCTTTATGACACCCTTTTAGATACCCTGAAAACCATTATCATGTCTCCTCTCAGTCTTCTCCTTTCCAAACTAAACAAGCCCAGTTCTTTCAGTCTTCCCTCACTGGTCATGTTCTCTAGACCTTTCATCATACTTGTTGCTCTTCTCTGGACCTTCTCCAATTTCTCCACATCTTTCTTGAAATGCGGGGCCCAGAACTGGATACAATAATCCAACTGAGGCCTAACCAGTGCAGACTAGAGCGGAAGAATGACTTCTCATGTTTTGCTCAGAACACATGAGAGAGACACTTCCTTGAAACTACAATACAAATGCATGACGGACACATTTCCACCACCTTATACTGGAAACCTACTATCCGCTACACTTACATTCCTGCCTCTAGCTTCCATTCAAGACACGTTTCTCAATCTATTGTTCATAGCCATGCCCTAATCATGTAACATAAACTTTCATTGATTCCCCTCCCTTTCCCTTTTTTCTCGGGGTGTGTCTAGATTACAGGGTTTTGTCGACAAAACTATACCTGCGTCAACACTACTGCCGAGTTCTGTCAACATAATGTTGACAGAACGCAGCAGTTTTGGTAAACCTCATTCTACGAGGAATAATGTCTTTTGTCAACAGAGTTCTGTGGACAGAAGGCGTTTTGCATCTGCACTACACTCTCATGTCGACAAAGTGGCTTGCTTCGTTGACAGAACTGGGTGTCGTCTAGATGTTCTTTGTCAACAACTTTGTTGATAGTATCTGTCAAGAAAGCCTCTGTCGACAAAAGCCTGTAGTCTAGACGTACCCTCTCTCTCCCATCCCCTATTTATTTTGGAACTAGACAGTTAATGCGCCATTCATCTGAAGAAGTGGGTTGTGCCCACGAAAGCTCCTGATCCCATCTAAGGTGCTGCTAGACTATTCCTTGTTCTTTAAGTTTTCCTATGCAAGAGGTTGGATTGACTTCTGAGCCCCTATGGGTTTGGCTCTGGAGTGGGTTCGAAATCAGAGGAGGTCCATTTTCCAGATCTTGTTGGTCAAGCAGGTGAGATCTCATAAGAACTGCTGATTTTTTTTTGAGATTTCTGCCACTTTGCGGGGAGACCCCAAAATCAAACGCATCTTTTTACTGGTAAATCCCACTCCGGCCCTGAGGTTCTCCCTCAGATCCAGAGCGTCCCTCCTCACACACGGAAGACTCCCAACAGTGGTCTTACCATAATCGACAGTGGATTCGCATGCCATCTCAATCCGTTTGTGCAGGGTGAGAGACTCACTCGTCTTGTGCTGGAGGAAGCAGTTTTCTGGGGGAGGGGAAGGAAGGAGAGAGAGTCACACTGAATCGGTGGCACCGAACTAGTTCGTGAATTTGTGTCCAATTCACCAAATGGTTTGCTTTGGATCTCCCCCACCCTCAAAAATTCGGCACTATCTAAACATTAAAAGCACTCTAGGGGGATGCCTATACTAGGAAATTATTTCAAAATAACTAAAATCAAAATCAGTCATGCTGTAAGGGCATAACAAGTGGGGTTCCGCAGGGGTCTGTTTCGGGACTGGTTCTATTGAATATCTTCATCAATGATTTAGATCAGTGTTTCTTAAACTTTTTAGGACCGAGGAACACCAAACAATAATTTTTTTTTATGAGGAACACCGAGGATTTTTTTGTTAAGAAAAACAAAGAAAACAAAAACAAAAAAAGGTTGGGGGGCGGGGGGAAGGGTCAGGGGGAAGTTATTGGGAAAAAAAAGTCACCTGCCCCTTTAAGGGTGGCCATTTTGAATTCTGTTGTTCTCCGCGGCACAGCTCTGACTGCCTCATGGCACACTGGTGTGCCGAGGAACACAGTTTAAGAAACACTGATTTAGATATTGGCACAGAGAGGGCACTCATTAAGTTTGCAGATGATAGCAAGCTGGGAGGGGTTGCAAGTGCTTTGGAGGACAGGGTCATAATTCAAAATAATGTGGACAAACTAGAGAAATGGTCTGAGGTAAACAGGATGAAATTTAATAAGGAGAAATGCAAAGTGCTCCACTTAGGAAGGAACAATCAGTTTCACACACACAGAAGGGGAAGTGACTGTTTAGGAAGGAGTACTGCAGAAAGGGATTGAGGGTTCATAGTGGAGCATAGTGAGTCAACAGTGTGAGACTGTTGCAAAAAAAAAAGCAAACATGATTCGGGGCCGCATGAGCTGGAGCGTTGTGAGCAAGACACGAGAAGTCATTCTTCCGCTCTACTCTGCGCTGATTAGGACTCAATTGGAGTCTTGTGTCCAGTTCTGGGCCCCACATTTCAAGAAAGATGTGGAGAAATTGGAGACAGTTCAGAGAAGAGCAGCAAAAATGACGAAAGGTCTCGAAAACATGGCCTACGGGGGAAGACTGAAAGAACGGAGTTTGTTTAGTTCGGAAAGAGAAGACTGAGAGGGGACATGGTAGCAGTTTTCAAGTATCTGAAAGGATGCTGAAAGGAAGAGGGAGAAAAATTGTTCTCCAGGCCTCTGAGGATAGGACAAGAAGCAATGGGCTTAAATTGCAGCAAGGGAGCTTTAGGCTGGACATTAGGAAAAGCTTCCTGACTGTCAAGGTGGTTAAACACTGGAATAAATTGGCTAGGGAGGTTGTAGAATCTCCATCTCTGGAGATATTTAAGAGCAGGTTGGACAGACACCTGTCAGGTGGTGCTTGGTGCTGCCATGAAGGCAGGGGACTGGATTCGATGACCTCTCGAGATCCCTTCCAGCTCTAGGGTTCTATGATTCTGTGATATTGACATCATACCTCCAGAAATAAAAAAATGGAAATAGCGTGCACTACTGGGAAGCCTTGAAATTAGTGTGAGTCAGACTCCCTCAATGTGGACGTGCTATCTTGACTTAGAGCCCCAGGAAGCACTGGGGAGTAATTAGTTCAATGACTCTGGGGAGCAGTCATTTCAAAATACTGGCACCGGAGCATCCACACTATTTTGGAATAAGCGTTATTCCCCAAGGAAAGCTGGAGTGCAGATTTCCAAACTACCGGCCCGTTTTTTCAAAATAACAGCCTTGGTAGTGCAGACGCTCCACTTAGACATTCAGAATCAGAGGGGATATTTTGAAATAACTCCCGAGTGTAGACCAGAGCTAGGAGAGCCAGAGCTTGTTAGTAAATGGTCCAAAATCCTGAACCCGAGCCTACTCGGGTGAAAGCGTAACGCCGACAGGCAGAACTGAACCTGGGACCTCTGGAACTTAGAGCATGAGCCTCTGCAGCTGGAGCTAAAAGCCAGGGGGCTCTCAGCTAAGGCGGTAGAGCGCACACATGCTGTAAGTGGTCTGAGGACCACTCCATGGGCCGGTGACCCACAGCCAGCAGGGGTGTGGGTGACATAAGCAGTTGCTGGACTCTCCTCACCTTCTGCACACCGGCAAATATCCCCGTGGCAGATCCTATTGAGCAAGCCGCTCTCCTGAGGCAGGCGGTAGAAGGTGATGCATCGGTCATCTAAGGAGAGAGCAGAGGAGGAGAGTTTAAGGACGCAAGGCACCCCTGGGATCTCACCTGACCCCCTGCATCAGAAGCTGTAGAATTTCACCTGCCATCCCCCATCCATCCCATGGCTTGTGACTGTGAGGAAGCCTCCTGGAGATAGGAAGCAGGGTGCTGGAATTGGTGGGGTATGAGGTGGACAGCTGGCGGGATGTGCAAGGGAGGAGGGGTGGAAAAGAGGGAGTGGGGCGCTGGGTCTTTCGGGGAAGAGGCGGCACAGGGAGAAGGGGTGGCATGTAGGCAGGGGCTCTGAGGAGGAGGTGGTCGAGGGCGGGGCCTGGGATGAAGAGGCGGGGCCAGGGTGGGGCTTGGCAATGCGAGGGCGGGGCCTCGAAGGAATGGGCTGTGCAAGGGTGGGGGTTCAAGATGGGGTGGTGCAAGGACAGGGCCTTGGTGGAATGGGTGGGGAAGAGGTGGTGTGAGGGCAGGGCCTGGGATGAAGAGGCGGGGCCAAGGCAGGGCTTGGCAATGCAAGGGTGGGGCCTCGAGGGAACGGGCAGATGGGGGACTTGTGGACTAGGGGTGGCACGGGGACAGGACTTCGGTGGCAGGGAGGGGTGGCCCCAGTTTGGCGCCGGTGGCCAGCCCATCTCCAGGAAGCTTTTTCTGCTCCTGATGGGAAGCGACCCCTTCACATAGACTGGAGCTCTCGGGGGCAGCCCTGGAGCCCGGACCCAAGCCAGCCTCCCACTGAGGTCGCTGTCACAGCACTGATGGAGCAAAGTCTCAGTCACGACTAAGATCTAGAACCAAGCGGAGCGGTGAGAGAGATTCTAATGCCTTGAGTCTGTCGGGGACACTGAGGCACAGCTGGGCCCCAGAAGAGGCCAACGGGCCTGGCCAGTCAGTCTAGAAACTACCCTGAACCGAACCCTCATCTCTTCATTTAATTGATTCAGAGACTTTCAGGCCAGACGAGTCGCTGACCGATCTCTTCCACCGTGCCGTCAGCCGGGATGCTCTGAGCACCTTTCCCAGGCCTGAAGACGAGCTCGGAGCGACTCGAACGTGCGTCTCTCTCTCTCTCCAGCAGCAGTTGGCTCAATAACAGACTTGGCCTCTCCCAGTTTGTCTTTTTGATTTCAGGAGGACATGAAGCAGCTATCCCCTTGTAGCCAAGAAGGCTAATGGCATATTGGGGATGCATCAGGAGGAGCATTGCCAGCAGATCTAGAGAAATGATTAGTCCCCTTTATTTGGCACTGGTGAGACCACACCCAGAGTTTTGTGTCAAACTCTGGGCCATCCATAACAGATGTGGACGCATTGGAGAGGGTCCAGCAGAGGGCGACCACAATGATGAGGGGCTGGAGCACATGACCTATGAGGAGAGGCTGAGGGGTTTGGGTTTGTTTAGTCTGCAGCAGAGAAGAGTGAGGGGGGATTTGAGAGCAGCCTTCAACTCCCTGAAGGGGGGTTCCAAAGAGGATGGAGCGAGGCTGTTCTCAGTGGGGGCACATGGCAGAACAAGGAGCAATGGTCTCAAGTTGCAGTGCGGGAAGTCGAGATTGAATATTAGGAAAAACTGTGGCCTGTCCTCATTAGAAGTCCAAGATAGGTTCCGAAAAACTCGGACTTATAGTGAAACAACTTAAAGCGGGGAATTTTTCCCCAGTGCCTGACTTTGATTTTAATACATTGGGGGTTTTTTTTTTGCGCAACTTAAGGGTGGGGAATGGGAGGGCTTATAATGTATCAGTTCCTACAAGCATCAACAACTTTAGTGCGTAACGGGTGTATCCCAGGACGACTTATAGCTGGGACGCCCTGTATTTCCATAGTAGGGTGAAGCGCTGGGATGGGTTCCCTAGGGAGGTGGGAGAATCTCCATCCCTAGAGGTTTTTAAGCCCCACCTTGACAAAGCCCTGGCTGGGATGATTTAGTTGGGGCTGGTTCTGCTTTTAACAGAAGGTCTCTTTCCAACCCTAGAATCATAGAATCCCAGGGCTGGAAAGAGACCTTAGGAGGTCATTGAATCCAGCTCCGTATTAAAAGCAGGACCAACTCTAACTAAACCATCCACCAGGGCTTTGTCAAACCCTGATCTTCTAGATTCTATGATTTCCCATGGTGGCATGTTCCAGTGATTAATTGACCTCAATGTCTGAGCAGCCTAAGCTTTGTGGAAGTTTGGCTCTGGATAGGAATTTCCTGACTCACCTTTCTAAGATTGTCTCCTCTCTCCGGGTACATCTAGACTGTGGGGGTTTTCCAGGATATTGGCGGTATCCCGGAAAAACTCTGCCACGTCCAGGGAATGCGTTTGCTCTTCCACTTTTTGCAGAAGAGGAAACACACTCTTTTGGAAGCCCTGTCTTCCCTGTTCTACGAGGAAGAATGGATCTTTCGAAAGAGGGGGATTTTTTGAAATTTGGCCCAATGTAGACGGGCCAAATTTCAGAAAACCCTCTTCCAAAAAAAAAAAAAAAATCAGAAAAAGGTATGCAAAAGTCAGGGAGCATTTTGCGTACTTTTTTCCAAAAAAAAAGGTGTCGTGTAAACCTTGCCTCAGACAGTAACCAGGGCCATGTACAGCCCAGGAAGACTCAAAACGCACCTTGACTATGTTTATCTGTTCTCCCCTGCTCCCGGCGGGTGGCCAACGCATGCTCTGGAGCATGACGAGTGGGAACTCTTGTCACTTTCGTTCTAGCTACTGTGCCAACTGCTGCTTTTCTTATTCAGGCATTTGATCAATTTCTGCCCTGCCATAAGAAGTTTGGTGCTATGGGAACAGGGGGGAAATTTGCCCAGTGTGTGAGAGGAAGGGACAGATTGGGCATGACCCAGTGATAAGAAAAGATACGGCTCACCTAACGAGTAATATTCATAGACCTTGACAGCTCCTGGCTGAATGAGACCGACTTCAAAAAACTGGTGTACTTTAAACTGTAGGCACTCCTCCTCCAAATGTGACACCTAGGTGGGGAAAGCACAGATGAGCAACGCGTGGGTCTCTGGAAAGGAAGAAATGGAAGAGGAGAGAGAAAGGCTCAAAAGAGAGGAGGCAGAAGGAGACAGAGTAGTAGACTGGAGATCAGTTTCAGCAAGTGGTGTTAGATGGTGAAGCTCCCTTTAAAGACTATAGGAACTCTGCCCAGTTGATCCTCTGGGTGACTGTGCCACCAGTTATTCCACTCCCAGACTTTCTGGATCTTTGGCAACATCAGAGAGTGCAAGATGGGTGAAGCCGGAGTCTGAGTTTAACACAAGATCAGAAACCCCCTGTAGCGTCTTACCTTGTCCAGGTAGATGATGAGGGTGTTTCTGTCCTCAGAAGACTTCCCATTTTCGTACTGGGCAATGTATCTGTCAACCCCTTTGGAAAGCTAAACACGGTGAAGGAAAAGCAAGAGGCATCACAGGAAGGCAGGGAACTAGGGTACGTCTACACTACAAAGGAAGATGGAAGCGACTGCTGTTGAATTAGCGGTTGACGGCTCATTCGAAGTGACAGGGGTGCACTGGTCGATGCCAGTAACCCTGCTTCCACAAGGAGTAGGGGAAGTCGAAGGGAGAACGTTCTCCCTTTGACTTCCTGCAGCAACAGTGCCAAAAGCCAAGTTAAGCTACTTCGACTTCAGCAACGCCATTAACGTCACTGAAGTGGCGTGGCTTACTTTGAATGTGTCCTGAAGTGTAGACATACCCTGAGAATCCAGAAGTGGCACCAGAATGAGTCTGCCCCACTGCTAGAGTGGGATTAGGCAACACAATGTGGACGTGATCATACTGCCCTCTAGTGGCAGTTCTGCCCTACCCTGCTTCAAGCTGAAAGAGTTCTTAGGTCCAGGGCAAGAGGGCAGGGCTGACAGTCCCAAGTACAGTCCAACGTTCCCACTAACCCTTTCCAGCCACATGCGGAATAAATTGTTCTATGTGCACCGAGGCAAGTGTGGATGTGCACCACCAGCAGAAACACGAGACGAGGCGGCATCTGACTCTTGCCTGAGTGGCCACAGAAGCGCCCTGCTTACTGAGAACTCGGGTCCTCACTGAGCAGCAGGATTTCTCGATGCTTGGGGGCTCCGCCTCTAACCTCTTGGTGCAGCTTGCACAGCTCAGAGAGTGAGGAGAGCCGGCTGCACGGGGAGCTGTAAGCTCTGCTTAGCCGGGACCCTTCCTCTACTATTGACTAGCTCGGGTTACCCCGACGTACCCTGTTCAGATCCTCCGTGTCTGGTCTGAAGCCCGTAAGCATGGTGACATCAAGGATTGACATTGTGGCGTTAACTTCACCGAGGTACCTAGCAAGGAAAAGGAAATGCCCTTGCATGAGGACGCACCACTGAGAAACCCATTCTGAAATTGGTGCTCCTCTGCCCCCTGCAGCCTGCTGGGCCTGGATGCTTCCATGTAGTCATAGACCCTCAACAAACCCAGCTGAAACTGTGCCTTGGTTTCCCCACCTGTAAAAACCAGGGTAATGATCCCATTCCCCTTTGTAAAGCACTTTGGGATCTACTCATGATAAGAGCTGGGGGATTGTAATAGTCAATAAGACTGATCATTACTCTGTAGAAACCCATTCCAGGTACCACAACATCCAGAGATTCTGAAGCTTGATTGCGATCAACTGCTCTGACTTCCTGTAGAATACAATCCGTACAGCAGGGGTGGGGAGTCTATGGACAGGGGGCTGGATGCAGCCCTGGCCCCTGAGACTCGGGGCTCCCGCCCCCAGCATTGGGGAGCCCATGTTGGTGAGGGGTGGTATTTTTGCTTCTCACTTGTGTGCAGCCCCCGACTGATTTTTCTGTTGGTCAGCGTCCTCCGACCCAAAAAAGGTTCCCCACCCCCACTGTAGAACATCCCCAAAAGAACTCCAGCTGGGGCAATCGCATATCTCCCAGAACTCTCCCCTGCCCCAAATTTTGATTTAAAAATTCCCCGGGCTGCTGAACCCACCTCCCAACTTGGTCAGTTGCTCCAGAGATTAGTTACCCGGGATGTTAGAAATATTTACAGGTTGAAACTCTCTGAACTGGGATTCCCTGGCCAGCAACATCCATGGTCCAGCATGGCTTTTGCAGGATCAGAGAGTCCCGCTGGAGGACCAGCAGTAAGGATCCCTGCAGGGCTGGTGGAGCAGTGGGCTGCCCAGCGGAGTCAGGAGGCCCAGAGTGGCTGCCTGGTAGGGTTAGGAGCCATGGTAGCTCAGCAGGGCAGGAGTCGAGGCACGTGACTGTCCTACAGGACTTGGAACCCCAGCATGGCACACGTGGCTGCCTAGCAGGACCCAGAGCTCCAGGGTGGTGCGTGTGGCTGCCCGGTGTGATCCGGAGTCCCAGCAGCGATGGCTGCCTAGTGGGGTTGGGAGGGAAGCGGGGCCAGCAGGAAGTGGGGAGCTGGCTGGAAGGCCAGTGGGCCGGGCCAGGGAGAGGGAGGGGGCGATGGCAGGGTTCCAGCAATGACCTTCCCTGGTGTGGCAAAATCCCTCATCTGGGACCAGTCAAATTCCGAGGGCGCAGGACCAGGGAAGTCCAACCTGCACCTTATTTGCTGTCAGAATTCGTCTCGCTTCGACTTCAGCATTCTCACCTGACGCAGATTTTGATGTAAACTGAACGCAGGGCTCCCTCTGGCTTCCGAGCTAAAAATGTTGCAGAAGAAGAAAAATATTGGTGGGGGGTAAGTTTGTTTGGTAAAAGACACCAAAATGCAGCAACTCGGCACTTTCATCGAAGAGGTCCTAGAATGGGGGTGAAAGAAATCCCAAAGGAACCAACCACTCTCAGGGATCCCAGCACATGCGCTAAAAGGCAGTACTGCCGACTCTCATAGCAAGTCTTACGATTTTTGATGTTTCCTAAAGCCATGGCTCCTGGAAACAAAAGATCACACGAGAATCTCAGCTTTCACAGAGCACAAAAGTCCATTTCTAGACCTTGCGGTTGTGCAGAAGAGCTTTAAAGAACTGAAAGGTTCAGAAACCAGAAGGCAAAGCAGAAGCCAACATGTATTATTAAAAAAAAACAAAACAAAAAAAAACTCATGAAATTAAGCAGGTGTCATTGTTTTGAGGAGATACAACCAATGTTCCATCTGATTTTTTCCATCCAGGTGCAGAATGAATTTTGTTATGTGCACCCAGGCCTGTGCAGATGTGAACCACTCGTAGAAACACTTGCAGCTGGGTGGTATGTGAATCTCTCCTGGGTGGCTGTCCAAGCGCACGGCTTACTGGGAACATTGGACATTGCTAACGGGTTTTGAGTGCTTGTGTTTGGCAATAGTGAAGTAGCCTCTCCCACAGAAACATGGTTTCTTGTTATCAGGAGATACACAGGCCAAAATCAGAAGCGGGGATCTCAACTCTCTGGAATTTTCAAAAGTTCAAAACGTGATCCAAAACTCTTGGCTGGCCCCGTTCTCTCCAACAGGCCAAGGCAAAATACTGGCTTTAAGGCCACATCTATGCTTACCACACCAGTGATCAATCTCCTGGCGTTCGATTTAGCAGGTCTAGTAAGGACCAGATAAATCAAACACTGAGAGGTCCCTGGTTGATGCTGCTCTTGTTTACACCCTGCTGTGGGGATGGCGCCAAGCTTGGCTTCAGGCACTTCAGTTCCAGCTACATTATTTACGTAGCTGGAGCCATAAGCCGACCTTCTGGATCTAGTGTAGACCTACCGTAAATCTCATTGGCATAGGCTACACCTATCCCATGGGCTGGTGGCATGATTCCTCAGGGGACACCTACTCGGGCCGGCTCCCCTCTAGCTAGTGTGAGCGTAAATAGTTGTGTAGCTGCAGTCACGTGGGCTGCTGCAGGGGCACGGTTTAGCTGTGCTGCATACAAACCTGCCCGAATCTGGAGGGTCCAAACTTAGCATCACTAAGCCACTCCTCCAGCTACCTCACTATTTATACTCACACTAGCGAGGTGAGTGCGTGGATCTAGCTTGTAGTGTGGACGTAGCCTGACACCTGGGCTGTGTCTAAACTACACCCCTCTGTCAGCAAAGGGATGTAGATTAGACACATCAAAAGTGCAAATGAAGCTGGGATTTAAATATCCCATGCTTCATTTGCATAATGGTGACTGCGTTTTTTTTCGTAACGGGGTTTTTTCAAAAAAACCCAGCAGTTTAGATGGGGATCTTTCGAAAATAATACCCTTTTTCAAAAGATCCTGTAAACCTCATTTTTTGAGGAGTATGGGATCATTTGGAAAAGGGTTTTATTTTTGATAGATCCCCATCTAAACTGCTGTATTTTTTTCGAAAAAGCCCTGTTTTGAAAAAAAGTGGCAGCCACCATTATGCAAATGAAGCATGGGATATTTAAATCCTGGCTTCATTTTCAATATCAACGTGCCTAATCTACATCCCTCTGCCAACAGAGCGGTGTAGTTTAGACACACCTCTGGATCTCAGTTGAAATCTCTAAGCCAGGGCTACTCAACTTTGGAAGCCCCACGGGCCACAGTGATACTCACTACACATGCCGAGGGCTGCAAGTGACATGTGGTTGCATGTACACGCAAACATAAATGCAAATATATGAAAATAGCTTCTTTCACACCGACGGGCATGAATACAAAGATTAAGGCAAGACTACACAACATGCAGTCCCCATTGAAGTGGATTCTGTTGATATAAATAAAATGCAATATTTACCTGATTACCACCCATATGATAGCACTTTTAATGAGCAATGACAGTCCAGGAATTTAACTACTAACACACATATCAACAGAAGACCATAATATTGATGACTTTTGTGTTTTAGCTCCCACCCACGGGCCACATGTTGAGTAGCACTTGTCTAGTGCTGTTCTAAGGCTACATCTATACTGCACATTGTTGCGCAAGAAGATATGCAAATGAGGTGTGGGGATGAATATTGCCACACCTCATTTGCATACCTAATGAGCTGCTATTTTTGCAGAAGGGGGTTTTGAACAGGAGCCGCTCTGCCGCTTATTTTCAGGAAAAGACAGCTCCTTCTTGCACAAAACTCCCTTCTGTAAAAATGGTGGCTTATTAGATATGCAAATGAGGTGCGGCGATATTTATCCCCACACCTCATTTGCATATCTTCTTGCACAACAATGCACAGTGTAGAAATAGCCTAAAGGCAATAACTCTAGTCTAGCTTAGTCATTCCACTTGCTGCCTTCTGTGGTCCTTGTCTTAACGGATTAATGTCTTAATCCTTGTGTAGGGGTCTGGGTGACGAGCACAAACCCAATGTAATCAGTCAGAAGGTAACATACCACCCTCGGCTTCGCTGACAGACACCTTCAGGTCAAACTTCTTGCACTGAGATGTATCCTCTGGTATCTTTGCGTTGTACACAGTCACCACCGTCAAGGTGCCTTGTCCGATGCCTCTCGCTCTCACAACAAAGTCTTTGTTCAGCCTCGTCTGAAAAGAACCTACAATCAGATCGGGCAGCGCTCGCATTTCAATGAAACAGGCCATACAGATAGAAATCTTTCAGGCTGTTCTCTATAGACCACACAGCTGTATTTCCGAAAAAAACTTTGCTTATGTCCACACTGCAATCGCGTTCTTTCGAAAGAAAATCGAAAAAACAGAGAGACTTTTCTGACATTGGTAAACCTCTTTCTACGAGGAAAAAGCCTTTTTCGGAAAGAGCTCTTCCGGAAAACGGTGTGTGTGGACGAGGAAGAGGGAGTTCTTTCACAAGAAAAAGGAAAAGGCCCAGGTACTCTGGTGGCCACTCTGCCCATAGTAATCACAGTTTACATGCAAGAGAGCATCATTCAGTCTGGACGCAACCTTTTGAAAAAGCAGATCGCTTCTTCGATTCGCTTCCACATTGTAGGTGCTCTCTTTTGGAAGAAGATTTTTTGGAAGATCTCTTCCGGAAAAGCTTCTTCCAAAAGAAGCCTGCAGTCTAGACATCGCGCCAGAGCAGGGGCCAGAGTGACCTAGACAAATTGGAGGGTAGGGCCAAAAGAAATCTGATGTGGTTCAACGAGGACAAGTGCAGAGTCCTGCCCTTGGGATGGAAGAATCCCAAGCATGGTAACAGGCTGGCTAAGCCGCAGAAAAAAGAGAGCAGGAAGACGAGTGGCTGTGGCCGTGTCGGTGCCCAGGAAGCAGCCCCAAGGGGTCTACTGGGATCACCCCAATAGGGTGTTTTATGCTCAGCTCAGCTCATAAAAATAGGGTGTTTTATGCCGTGCTTATTCCCTGATAGTCACTAGATAGACCCACCTAGGTCCGGCTTTGCCCATCAAGATGAGATGGGCAGAGAAAGGCCAGGGAAATGGGATCCAGATCAAAGTTAAGATCAGGTTCGAGGACAACTACCCACTGGGTGGCCTCCTTCATCTCAGTGGGCCACAGGGTTGGTGTAATCAGGACGGTCTCCTCAGCTAGGATGGTTTTACTCATGACACCTGCGCCCCTAGAACGCGTGGGAGGTGCCGACTGAACCGGGGCAGCGCTGTGATTGGCTGCAGAGGTTGCGCCCGGCTTTCCCGGTCAGTGTTGCGGGCCATCAGCATGCACCTCAGTGTTCGGTGAGTGTCACGTGAGTCACACTGGCAGGGAAAAAGCCCTGCGTGTGGGCAGCAGTGAACAAAACATCTCGTAGGCCAGACCCAAAGGGCCCTCAGGCTACAGTTTGCCCGGCGCTGTTCCAGTGCGCGGTCAGGAAGGGGCACCCAGTCGGATGGGTGGCAGCAGGAGAAACCAGTACCTCCGTCGATCTGGTCAGCATCGCGTTCTCGTGCTCAATCCTGTAAGTGATAGATTTAGTGCGGCCAGGTAGAAGAATAGACACGTCCAAATTCAGCTCTTTGCGCAGGGGGGCGTCGAGCTGGTACTGCGCGAGAGCCTGGAACACCATGATGATCGCCTAGAAGACCAGGGAAAAGAGAAGAGAGTCTCGCCACCTTGTCCTCTTACCACAAACCAAGAGCCTGAAGCCCCCTTGATTCTGAATTACATCAGTGGCCCATGAATGAGACTGGAACCCAACCCTGACGTTTAATGGAAGAGACCTCAGGAACTCATTGAGTGCCCCTGCCCAAAGCAGGACCAACCCCAATTCAATTCCCAGCCCAAGCTGGGACTTAAAAACCTAGGGAACCCATCCCAGTGCTCCCCCACCCTCCCAGGGAAATAGTTTTCCCTAATATCCAACCTGGACCTTCCCTACTGTAACTTGAGCCCACTGCTCCTTGTCCTGCCATCGGCCACCCCTGAGAACAGCCTCACTCCATCCTCTTTGGAACCCTCCTCCAGGGAGTTGAAGGCTGCTCTCAAATCCCCCCTCACTCGTCTCTTCTGCAGACTAAACCAGCCCAAACCCCTCAGTCTCTCCTCATAGGTCATGTGCTCCAGACTCCTAATCATTTTGGTTGTCCTCTATTGGATCCTCTCCAATGTGTCCACATCCTTTCTGTAATGGGGGACCCAGAACTGGATGCAAAACTCTAGATGTGACCTCACCAGAGCCGAATAAAGGGAATAGTCACTAACTGGCAATGCTCCTCCTACTGCAATCTAATATTCCATTCGCCTTCTTGGCTGCAAGGGCCCATTGCTGACTCATATCCAGCTTCTCATCCATTATAATCCCCAGGTCTTTTTCTGACAAACTGCAGCTTAGCCAGTCAGTCCCCAGCCTGTAGCTGTGTTTGGGATTCTTCCGTCTCAAGGGCAGGACTCTACACTTGTCCTTGTTGAACCTCCTCAGATTTCTTTTGGCCCAGTCCTCCAATTTGTCTGGGTCACTCTGGACTCTATCCCTGCCCTCCAGTGTAGCTACCCCTCCTCTAGCTTAGAGTCTTCTGTAAACTTGCTGAGGGCGCAACCCATTCCCTCCTCCAACATTTTCATCAATGGCCTGAACAAAACCTTCCTTAGAACCGGAACTAAATTGAACGGGAACTGAAACTATAACAACAGTCCTGTGGCACCTTAAAGATTTATCTGGGCATAAGCTCCTGCAGGCAAAAACCCTCTTCATCAGATACCTGCCAGCTTTCTCCCAGGCCTAGCCTGGGAGCAGGAGGGCCACGCAAGCTGTCTACCAGATTCTCCTTGGGGCCACACCTTCTGGTTTACCTAGTTCGAACTAGCGGAGCGCTAGTGTAGTGCCTATTTACCTAATTCGAACTAACTTTGTAGTGTAGACATACCCTTATAGTTTTAGCCTTCACAGCCTCCTGTGGCAAGGAGTTCCACAGGTTGACTATTTGCTTTGTGAAGAAGAACTTTCGCTTATTAGTTTGAAGCCTGCTACCCATTCATTTCATTTGGTGTCCTCTAGTCCTTCTATTATGGGAACTAATGAAGAACATTTCTTTATGCACCCTCACCACACCACTCATGATTTTATAGACTTCTATCATACCCCTTCTTTTCTAAGCTGAGAAGTCCCAGTCTCTTTAGCCTCTCTTCATATGGGACCTGTTCCAAACCCCTCATCATTTTAGTTGCCCTTTTCTGAACCCTTTCCAAGGCCTTTTGAGGTGAGGAGACCACATCTGCACACAGTACTGAAGATATGGCGTACCATAGTTTTATACTTCCCCTCCTCCTTCTTCCCCTGGCTTTCCCCTTCCAGCGCCCTCCTCCCAGGTTTCTCCCTCCCCTCTCCAAACCTCTCTCTTCCCCTCTCCCACCTCCTTTTCCCAGTCTCCCCAGAGGTTAATCTCCCCCTCTCCCCAGTTTTGTTAAATAAAGAGAGTTTCTATTTTTGACCACACGTGTCCTTTATTTTGTACATCAGGAAGGGGGGCTAGGGAGGGGTAACTGGAAGGAGGTGAGGGAGGAATGGGGTACGAGCCCCCAATGGGGAGGACTGGGGTGGCTCTGCGGGCTCCTCGGGGTGGAAGCTCTCCTGCAGGGTCTCCTGGATCCTGACACCCCCCGATTGACTCCCCCGGATGGCAGCCTGTGGCAAGTGCAGCTGGGCTGATGGCCGAGTGCTGTGATGTGCCTAATGCGGGCTCTCAGGGCACTCCAAGACAGGACTGCTTTGCTGTCCCTCATCGAGGTGGACAAGCAAGTGGGGAACCCTGAGAACTGTCTGTCCGGGGTGGGGGTCGGGTCCCTTTAAGCACAGCCCTTGGCTAGCCTGAGGCAGCAGCTCCACACTCTAAGTCCTAACCTGATGCCCTGCCAGCACCTGTTTTGGCCAGCCTTAACTTCAGTTCAGGGTCCACTCAATGTGAACATGCTAGTTCGAATTAGTTTTTAGGTCTAGATGCACTAGTTCAAATTAGCTTATTTTGAATTAACTAATTTGAACTAGGTTAGTTCGAATTAGTGCTGTAGTGTAGACATACCCTAACTAATTGAACTACTTAGAACTATTTACTGTACTAAGAGTACGGGAACCATTAATGCTCCAATGACTGTCACGGGCAGTAAGAAGGAACTGAGGTGAGGGAGCGCCGGCAGGGGTACTTATGACCCGCCATGGCAGCGCCACTCCAGGGAAAACACTCTGGAAGACGCGGTGCACACACCTAATTCGAATGGACATGAGCAACCACTCAAAGGAGAAATTCATGTTGCCAGTCTACACTGGCCTCTTCTGGAAGAGCTTTTGTACAAGAAGGCTTCTTCCTGATATGGAGTGTCAGAGTTCTCGCGCAAGAAGCCCTGATTTTCTACAGTACAACGTCAGTTTACTTGCGCAAGAACGCGTGGCCAGTGTAGACAGGCGGCATGTTTTTGCGCAAGAGCGGCCATTTTTGCGCAAGAACGTGCCAGTGTAGATACAGCCTTGGGGTGTTGGACTTTGCTCATGGTTTGGGCTATGAACTCTGTTTGTGGTATTTTCCCAAGTTAATGCCATGTGACTTCTCTCTCTGTTTCATTAAATGTTTCTTTTTAACCCTCTTGGCATTTACACTCTGTGCTTGCGAGTGGGGAAGCATTGCCTCTCAGAGGCGCCCAGGGGTGTGTGAATTTCCCAGGTTAGGGGCTTGAGCCGGTTCTGTGTGAGATGGACCCCTCGATATAGAACCCGGCCCTGGTTGCTGCCGGGCCCACCCAGCAGAAGGGTTACACTAACTATGAGTCAACAGTGTGACACTGCTGCAAGAAAAGCAAACATGATTCTGGGAGGCATTAACAGGAGTGTTGTGAGCAAGACACAAGAAGTCAGTCTTTCACTCTGCTCTGTGCTGATTAGGCCTCACTTGGAGTATTGTGTCCAGTTCTGGGCACCACATTTCAAGAAAGATGTGGAGAAATTGGAGTAGATCCAGAGGAAGAGCCACAAGAATGATTCAAGGTCTAGAGAACATGAGCGATGAGGGAAGACTGAAAGAATTGGGCTTGTTGAGTTTGGAAAGGAGAAGACCGGGAGGGGACACGATAGCAGTTTTCATGTATCTAAACGGGGGTCCCAAGGATGAAAGGTGACTCATGGGCTGTAAATAACACCAGGGGGAAATGTGCTCTGGGACAGGCAGGGGTCTACCACTGTGTGAGTGAGTAGGAGAGCGGGCGTATGAGAAT
Organism: Pelodiscus sinensis; assembly: GCF_049634645.1. Taxonomy (NCBI): domain Eukaryota; kingdom Metazoa; phylum Chordata; order Testudines; family Trionychidae; genus Pelodiscus; species Pelodiscus sinensis. The sequence continues at coordinate 12,186,041 of NC_134729.1, read as the reverse complement.
GCTAAAGAATGAGAAAAATGCCAACAACCCAGATCCAGTCCTCTCGGCATTTACAAACATTTCCTATTTCTGCAGCTTGCCCCCTCCCCGGTTCTGCTCTCTCTCCTCCCTGCAGCGACCTCTTCGCCAGACAGGTTCAGCCAAATCGGCAAAGCCAGAAACACAAAGCAGGGACAGAGGGATTCAGGGCGCTGGACTCACCCATGTTCCTTGGAAACCCCTCAACACCCAGCTCCACAACAACAGAATCCGGGGCCTCCCTGCGCCATAGCGATCCCCTCCGCCAGCTACAGCTGCCACGCGCCCGGGGCCAGCACCGTGCATGTGCCGCACACTCAGGGCAGGGCTGGCCCAGATCGTTCAGTGGGTGCACATAAATGCCCCGGCAGGTGCCATGGCACCCGCAGGAACTGCATTGGGGACCACTCCCTAATTCACTATTTTTCCCTTCCTTCCCCCACATCTCCTATTTATTTTGGAACTGGACTTTTAATACGCCAGTCATCTGAAGAAGTGGGTTGTACCCACAAAAACTCATGATACCTTCTACATGTTTGTTAGTCTTTAAGGTGCTGCTGGACTATTCGTTGTTTTTTAAGTTTTTCTAGATGACTTATTGATGGCTCATTCTGTCCTGTATTTTTATAATTCTATGATTAATAGGTCTCAGAGCTCTGCTTTAAGCCAAACTGGAGTGGTCGCAGGGAAGTTCTACCACCTGTGTTTTACATGAGGTCAGAACTGATGCTTCTTTTGGACACTGGAAACTCTGAATTGATAGGACATTATCACAATCTGTTCACCAGACTCTTGATTTACCTATGCTGAAGTTCGCTGTCTGGTGAACCATATTTGGCCTACGGGCCAACTGTCACCCACCCTGGGTTTTCATGTCCACCTCCTGGACTAACACACAACTGTTCCCTACAAGTGTATTCTCCATCTCAAGGGATTGAGTGATGAGGTTTCCAGTCCTTCAATCGAGAGACCTTCCCTCAAAACATACTGTTACGTCAGACATCTGAACAGATTCACCAGCGATCATACTCACTTGAGTAGATCCGTACCCCCCTTCGTAGAATTTCTGCTCCGCCAGCCATCTGACGAGGGGACCAGCTTCTTCATACTTCTTCATGTGCAGCAAGGCCAGCAGAGCGTATGAGGTGGCCTCGATGCTGAAAGTGTGGGCGTTCGTGTCTTCCCAGCGATTTCTCTCTAAATGCCATCAAAGAAACAGAAACAGAGTGACACGTACTGGGACCCTCCGAGCAGCTCCAAATGGAAAGGGCCGCCTCTGGGGCCGTGCCCACGGAGAACACCGGGTGTGTGACAAACCCACGGCGATGCAGATATCCCTCACAAAATAGCACAGTGTGAGAGAAAGGACAACTGGTCTTGTGGTGAAGACAGTGGCTTGGCACCCAAGTTGGGGCTCTGTTCCCAGCTCTGTAACAGGCTATATTGGGAGATAAGATACCCCCACCCCGCCCGTGCTTTATGAAATGGACTTATGGACACGAATATGCATAACTCAAAGATGCTTTAGACAAATTGCCTCATGTGACCTATCAATCTTAGCCTGCTGGGTCTGGATATTTGGGTGACTGGATCATTCTTGTGTGTGGCATTAGACATATGGGGTATGGAATGGCTTATGTGCAAAGGAAAGCCATCAAGGGTGTTTCCAATGCTGGGAATGTCTCAGTGTCTGGCCAATCCTATGTAAACAGCCCCTTGTGTCCTTTAAGTCTGAGCAGTGGTGGGTCCTAGGAAGTCATGTGACCTCCCTAATTGGTGGGGACTGGCCAGGTAACTTCCCATGTAAAAGTGGATTAATGGGAAGCTTAGGAGTGTCTTTGTCTTTGGCTGGCGTGGCACAAGAGGATAACTAATGACCCCAGGGAAAAGGAGACTGCCCTGGTTTTGAAGGCGTGGCTGGAACAATAAGAGTTTTAGGATGAGTGTGTAACACGTTTGCACTGAGGTTTTAGTGTTAGAATTCTGTTATTTTTAGTTTGTAATCCACTCTGCTCGGCCTGTCTTCACTTGCAACCACTTAAATCCTACGGCTTGTACGTAATAAAATCACTTGTACTTACTATCAAGCCCAGTGTAAATAATTGTGACCTGGAGGAGCCATCAGTGTGTACATTCCCCCTTTGCTCTCAGGTTGAATCTGAGAAACCTCTTGTCAGACAATAATGGACTGGAGGAGTGCTGATCAGCACCGAGTGACTAAGCGGTTAAACTCGGGTAGCGAGCAAGAGTGTTGGCCAGGGCACCAGAAGAACCGAGGGGCATGTGGTGCTGAAATCTGAATCATATAAAATTCTCTGCCTGCTTTCTTCGTGGGGCTCTCTTGCAGGCCCTCACCTTCTGCACTCAGAGTGCCGGAGTGGGGAACAACCCTGACAGAGACAGACAAATCGTAATGTGAAAGTAGGTGTCTTGTAGGTTGAGGGACAACATCCCGTTTTCTTTCTCTAATGACAGGATTATTGTTGCCAGTGTTACCACAGTAAAATGATGTTTCTTTAGATATCTGGCCAGTCTGCACAGATCCAAGATGGGTCTCCATCCTCCTGCCCTCTTGGGTGTTATAAAGTATCGGGAATAAAACCCCTTTCTCCTGTGCGGAGCTGGCATTGGTTCTATTGCTCTCATGGCAAGGAGCTTGTCTATCTCCTGTGGTAGGAGAATCTCATTGGAAGGGTCCCAGAAGAGAGACAGGGAAGGGGGCTGTGTTGGTGGAAAGGAGATGAACAGGGTGGAATATCCTTTGGAGGTTATCTCCAGAACCCACTTGTTGGACGTTATGAGTGTTCAGGATCAATGGGAGGGAAGCAGACTGTGACGAGACTGGTCGTGTTGAGAAATCGATGTGGCACCCTCGACCAACCTGTCCACATGCCTGTCTGGTGGTTGGTGGGTTGGGCGCGGCAGATCGGACCGAGACACTCTCCTCTTTCGTGATCTTTGCCTATGCCTCAGATCGCAACCTCTCTGCTGCGAGGTGTATGTAGAGGTTCTGGACCGAGAGGTGTAGAACCAGTTTAGCTTTCCGTTGGGCCGTGGGACATACCCTCCCCAGATTTTCAGCGTTGCTATTGAATCTTTTAGAATGTGGAGGGATGCATCTGTGGATGAAGAGAATAACTTTTGTCCCTCAGGGGGCAAATCCTTAACAGCAGTTCTCCTTCACAGACAGTCGCTTCTCATTCTGTATGTTGGAAACTGATTGTTCCTTCCTAAGTGGAGCACTTTGCATTTGTCCTCGTTGAATTCCATCCTGTTAACCTCAGACCATGTCTTCAGTTTTTCCAGACCATTTTGAAGCACTTGCAACCCTGCCCAGCTTGGAAACTTATGCAAACTTTATAAGTGTACTCTTTATGCCAATATCTAAATCATTCATGAAAATACTGAACAGAGCCAGACCCCTGAATGATCCCTGCTGAACCCCACTTGTTATGCCCCTCCAGCATGACTGTGAACTGTTGATAACTACTATCTAACCAGTTATGCACCGACCTATTAGTTCCACGTAGGTTGTGTTCCCAGTTTTTTAGTGAGAAGATCATGTGAGGCAGTGTCAAAAAGCCTTAGTAAAGTCAAGATATACTACCTCTACCACTGGCCCCCATCCACAAGATTGGTCAAAGAAAGCCATCCAGTTGGAGTGACACAATTTATTTTTGAGAAATCATGCTCCCTGTGACCTATTGCCTTATTATCTTGACATGTATGCAAATTGATTCCTTAATCATTTAAAATCACCTAGAAAAGTTAGATGCCTGCAAGTCACCAGGGCCTGATGAAATGCATCCTAGAATATTCAAGGAGCTCATAGAGGAGGTATCTGAGCCTCTAGCTATCATCTTTGGAAAATCATGGGAGACAGGAGAGATTCCAGAAGACTGGAAAAGGGCAAATATAGTGCCCATCTATAAAAAGGGAAACAAGAACAACCCAGGAAACTAAAGACCAGTTAGTTTAACTTCTGTGCCAGGGAAGATAATGGAGCAAGTAATTAAGGAAATCATCTATAAATGCTTGGAAGGTGGCAAGGTGGTAGGGAACAGCCAGCATGGATTTGTAAGGAACAAATCATGTCAAACCAATCTGATAGCTTTCTTTGATAGGATAACGAATCTTATGGATAAGGGAGAAGCGGTAGATGTGGTATACTTAGACTTTAGTAAGGCGTTTGATACGGTCTTGCATGATATTCTTATCAATAAACTAGGCAAATACAATTTAGATGGGGCTACTATAAGGTGAGTGCATAACTGGCTGGATAACCGTACTAAGAGAGTAGTTATTAATGGTTCACAATCCTGCTGGAAAGGTATAACTAGTGGGATTCCACAGGGGTCTGTTATGGGACTGGCTCTGTTCAATATCTTCATCAACGATTTAGATATTGGCATAGAAAGTACGCTTATTAAATTTGCAGATGATACCAAGCTAGGAGGGGTTGCGACTGCTCTGGAGGATAGGGTCATAATTCAAAATGATCTGGAAAAATTGGAGAAATGGTCAGAGGTAAACAGGATGAAGCTTAATAAAGAGAAATGCAAAGTGCTCTACTTAGGAAGGAACAATCAGTTTCACACATACAGAATGGGCAGCGACTGTCTAGGAAAGAGTACGCCAGAAAGGGATCTAGGGGTTATAGTGGACCACAAGCTGAATATGAGTCAGCAGTGTGATGTTGGTGCAAAAAAGTGAACATGATTCTGGGATGCATTAACAGGTGTGTTGTGAGCAAGACACGAGAAGTCATTCTTCCGCTCTACTCTGCGCTGGTTAGGCCTCAGTTGGAGTATTGTGTCCAGTTCTGGGCACCGCATTTCAAGAAAGATGTGGAGAAATTGGAGAGGGTCCAGAGAAGAGCAATGAGAATGATTAAAGGTCTAGAGAAGATGACCTATGAGGGAAGGCTGAAAGAATTGGATTTGCTTAGTTTAGAAAAGAGAAGACTGAGGGGGGACATGATAGCAATTTTCAGGTATCTAAGGGTATGTCTACACTACCCCGCTAGTTCGAACTAGGGGGTAATGTAGGCATACCGCACTTGCAAATCAAGCCAGGGATTTGAATTTCCCGGGCTTCATTTGCATAAGCGGGGAGCCGCCATTTTTAAAATCCCGCTGGTTCGAACCCCGTGCAGCGTGGCTACACGGGGCACGAACTAGGTAGTTCGAACTAGGCTTCCTAGTTCGAACTACCGTTACTCCTCATTTCACGAGGCGTAACAGTAGTTCAAACTAGGAAGCCTAGTTTGAACTACCTAGTTCGTGCCCCGTGTAGCCGCGTTGCACGGGGTTCAAACCAGCGGGATTTTAAAAATGGCGACTCCCCGCTTATGCAAATGAAGCCCGGGAAATTCAAATCCCGGGCTTCATTTGCAAGTGCGGTATGCCTACATTACCCTCCTAGTTCGAACTAGGAGGGTAGTATAGACATACCCTAAAAGGGTGTCATAAGGAGGAGGGAGAAAACTTGTTCATCTTGGCCTCTGAGGATAGAACAAGAAGCAATGGGCTTAAACTGCAGCAAGGGAGGTTTAGGTTGGACATTAGGAAAAACTTCCTAACTGTCAGGGTAGTCAAACACTGGAATAAATTGCCCAGGGAGGTTGTGGAATCCCCATCTCTGGAGATATTTAAGAGCAGGTTAGATAAATGTCTCTCTGGGATGGTCTAGACAGTATCTGATCCTGCCATGAGGGCAGGTGACTGGACTCGATGACCTCTCGAGGTCCCTTCTAGTCCTAGTGTGCTGTGATTCTATCTTTCCTGGTCAGGAATTTAAGTTAACTGGTCACAGCCAGTGAGAGCTAAGGGGGCAGTTCCTGCAGACAGGGGCAGCGCACGGAGCTACCCGGGTTCCCCGCCTTGGGGCTAAAAGCACATGCGAGCTACTTCTGGGAGCAGCATGGGGCCAAGACAGGTAGAGAATCCAACCCTCTACTCCTGCCTGCAGCCCCAACACCGACGTCTTTCCCCCTCCCACAGCCCCAAGCCTGACCTTCCCACCCCCTTCTGCAGCTCTGAGCCTGAACTCCTCCCCTCTCCTGTGGCCCAGAGCCCGACCTCCTCATGCCCTCCGGCAGTTCCGAGCCGGACCTTCCCCCCCCGCTGCAGCTCTGAGCCCAACCTCCCCCCTCCCTGCAGCCCCAAGCCCACCTCCCCACCTGCTCCTGTAGCAGCTGAGCCTGACTTCCCCACCCCCTCCTGGAGCCCAACTCCCTTTCCCAGGCTCAGCCCAGAGCCCCCTCCTCTCTCCAAACCCCTCAGCTCCACCCTGGTGAAAGTGAGTGAGGGTGGGGGGAGCAAGTGATGGAGGGAGAGGGAATAGAGTGACATGAGGAGGGGCTTCAGAGACGAGGCGGGGCCCCAGGGAAGGGGTGGAACAGGGGTGGGGCAAGGATTTTTGGATTTGCGTGATCATGCAGTTGGGTTGGAGCTCACTGTAGTGCACATTAGACTCCTAACACCTATCTGCACTGCAGCCTTAAAACCCAGCAGACCAACTAAACCATACTCACTGTTCATCAAAACCCCAGCAACCTCTCAGCGGCTGTAGTGCTCCCTACGTGGTTGGCGGACGTGGCCACGCTCCCTCCCAACTTGGCCACATCTTTCTGGTACTGAGACCCCTCCAGAAACCTACCTCTTGAAGTGCTCATCAGCACTTCCTCACTGTCCACTTTCCCCACCAGGGCTAAGGCGTAGGATGCGATAGCCACCGTGTAAGGTCTTGTGAGAGATGAATACTTTCTGGCTAGGTATTCCCCAGCTTTCGTAATGGAACTATTTAGACTCTGGGTGGTAAAAAGGAAAAAAATTAAAAGGAAAAAGGGAAAAAGAGAGAAAAAAAAGGAAAGAAAGAAAGAAAGAAAGAAAGAAAGAAAGAAAGAAAGAAAGAAAGAAAGAAAGAAAGAAAGAAAGAAAGAAAGAAAGAAAGAAAGAAAGAAAGAAAGAAAGAGCACACCAAGAAACCCAACTCACAGATCAGGCTGAAATTCTCTTACACATATTTTACATGATATTATTAAAAACAACCGCTACCAATTAATGTAATTTGTAGCATGTGTGAATTTCATCCTGGTGACACGTACCAGACAGAGGAGTCCGGAAATGCACTTTGTCTGTGTCTCCTCAGAACAAGTGCTACTGAAGAGCAAAGTTTGGCCCATCTGCTTTATCTGCTCTCTGTGCACAATCTCCTACTGCTGTGTGTTCCCTTTGACCTAGAGGGGTCCCACTAGAAGGCAGAGAGGGGAACACTCCCCTATGGTCCACTTGGGCTCATGGCTTCTTTGGTGAAAGTGCAAACATGGTGAGGGGTGGGGGTGGGAAGACGGAGGGAGCCACGGAGGTGGGATTAGGGACCTAGAGGTTTCTCTTAGGAACTGTACAGACCCATCCTCCCTCCACAATTCACTTCCCAGAGAAGAACTAAACTCTCTAATAACATTTTTCCATTGCTGCAGGTCTGAATTTTGAGAGGCTCAACATAAGAACGTAAGAACGGCCAAGTCTTTTCAGTTGTGATGGTACTTGGTCCTGCTGAGAAGGCAGGGGACTAGATTCAATGACCTTTCAAGGTCCTTTCCAGTTCTAGGAGATAGGCAATCTCCATTTATTTTATTTTTTTTAAGCCAATCCCTCTTAATCCACTGGCTGATTTTACCACTTCTGGAAAAGGAGACCACTTTGGGCTCGCTGGATGGGCGGATTCATAGAATCATAGAACCATAGAGTTGGAAGAGACCTCAGAAGGTTATCAAGTCCAGTCCCCTGCTCAAGGCAGATCCAATCCTAACGAAATCAACCCAAACAGAGCTTTGTCTAGCAGAGACTTAAAAACCTCTAAGGATGGAGACTCCACTATTTTCCTAGGTGACCCCATTCCAGTGCTTCACCACCCTCCTAGTGAAATAGCTTTTCCTAATATCCAACCTAGACCTCTTCCACCGTAACTTGAGACCATTGCTCCTTGTTCTGCTGTCCGTCACTACTGCAAACGGCCTCTTTGGAACCTCCCTTCAAGAAGCTGAAGGCTTCTATCAAATCCCCCCTCACTCTTCTCTTTTGCAGACTAAATAGACCCAAATCCCTTGGCCTCTCCTCATAGGTCATGTGCTCCAGACCCCTAATCATTTTGGTCACCCTCTGCTGGATCTTCTCTAATGCATCCACATCCACATGTAATTAGGGGCCCAGAACTGGACTCAATACTCCAGATGTGACATCACCAGAGCTGAATAAAGGGGAATAATGACATCTCCAGATCTGCTGGCAATGCTCCTCTTAATGTACTCTAATATGCCATTAGCCTTCTTGGCTACAAGGGCCCACTGTTGACTCACATCCATCTTTTCATCCACTGTCATCCCCAGGTCCTTTTCTGCAGAACTGCTCCTTAGCCAGTTGGTGCCCAGCCTGTAACAATGCTTGGGATTCTTCTGTCCCTAGTGCAGGACTCTGCACTTGTCCGTGTTGAACCTCATCAGATTTCTTGTGACCCAATCCTCCAATTTGTCTAAGTCATTCTGGACCTTGTTCTGCCCTCCAGTGTATCTACCTCTCCCCCTAGCTTATGTCATCTGCAAACTTGCTGAGGGTGCAATCCATCCCCTCATCCAGGTCATTAATAAAGATGTTGAACAAAGCTGGTCCTAGAACTGAACCTTAGGGCATTCTGCTAGAAACCGACCACCAACCTGACATCGAGCCGTTGATCACTACCCACTGGGCCCGACCTTCCAGCCAGCTTTCTATCCATCTTACTGTCCATTTATCCAATCCATATTCCCTTAATTTGCTGGCAAGAATATTGTGGGAGATCGTATCAAAAGCCTTGCTAAAGTCAAGGTATATCACATCCACTGACTTTCCCTTGTCCAGAGAGCCAGTTAACTGATCAGAGAAGCTAATCATATTGATCAGGCATGACTTGCCCTTTGTGAATCCATGCTGACTATTCCTGATCACTTTCCCCTCTTCCAAGTGCCTCAAAATGGATTCCTTAAGGATCCCCTCCATGATTTTTCCAGGGACAGAGGTAAGACTGACCATCCTATAGTTCCCTGGATCGTCCTTCTTCCCTTTTTTAAAGATGGGCACAACATTTGCCTTTTTTTAATCATCCGGGATCTCTCCCAATCTCCACGACTTTTCAAAGGCTCCTCAATGGCCCAAAGGCTCCTCAATGATATTTGCCAACTCCCTCAGTACCCTGGGATGCATTAAATCCGGACCCATGGCTTTAGGTACATTTAGCTTTTCTAAATAGTTCCTAACCTGTTCTTTACCCACCAAGGGCTGTTCACCTTTGTCCCATATTGCATCACTTAGCGCATTAGTCTGGGAGCCCACCTTGTCCGTGAAGACAGGGGCAAAGAAAGCATTGAGTACTTCAGCTTTCCCCACATCATCTGTCACTACGTTACCTCCTCATCCAGTAGGGGCCTCACACCCTCTCTGATCACCTTCTTCTTGCTAACATGCCTGTAGAAACCTTTCTTGTTCCCCTTCACATCCCTTGCGAGTCACAATTTCAATTGTGCTTTCACCTTCCTGATAACTCCCTGAAGTCTCAAACTATACATTTATATCCCTCCTTACCCATCTGTCCAAGTTTTGTGCTTAAGTTCACCAAAGATTTCCCCAGTAAGCCAATCCGGTCTCCTACCATATTTGTTTCTCTTGCTGCGCATCGGGATGGTTTCTTTCTGTGCCTTCAATAAGGCTTCTTTAAAATACTGCCAGCTCTCCTGGACTCCTTGCCCCTTCATGTTAGCATCCCAGGGGGTTCTGCCCATCAGGTGTCTGAGGGAGTCAAAATCTGCTTTTCTGAAGTCCAAGGTGTGTATTTTACTTTCCTTCCTTTGGTCAGGATCCTGAAATCTACCATCTCGTGATCACTGCTTCCCAGGTTGTCACCAACCTCTACCTCCCCTATTAGTTCACCCCTGTTTGTGAGCAGCAGTCTGAAATTCCTCTCTTTTACTGGCAACAAGGGGGAAAAAAAAATCAAAGGAGCAGAAGGATGGTGTTGTGAGGGCATTGGGTGGGCCATCTGGGTTCTAGCCACATCCTACATGATTCACGCCCCCCAGTTGATGCTCTATGCCTCCGTCCCCCATCGTTAAATGGGGGTTACTAAGCTCCCTTTGCTCCGTCCTGTTTCTTTAGGCGGTGAGATCTCTGAGGCAGGGATCTGTGGTCTGTTGGTTTTACACTAGAAATCTCACTTCCTGGAGGACTGAGATTGCGGGAGGGCCTGGAATCTGGCTCCCCCAGCACAGTTTGAAGCCTCGGCGGAGGGAAGAGGAAATCTGGCGACACACAGATCGTTCTCTTAGGCCCCGTCCTTTGCCTCCCGCGCTCCCGCACCAGAAAAGACGAATAATGTGACTCAGGGAAGACACACGACGGATGGACTCACCGTCACATGGGCGTTACAAATGTCTTTGGACTCCAGCAATGCCACAAGAACGAACGCCGTGAGCGAGGCCTCAGGCTCAGCGCCCTGGTAACCTCCCTACGAGGGAAACAAAGCTTTGGTGGCATTATCGATCGGCCTCTCTCTTCTCCCGAGTCTGTGGGTGGGATTTAGCCCTGCACTTTTCATAACCTGGCCAGCACAGTGTCTGGGCACCCATTCTGGCAATACGACTGCAAGGTTCAGCACGAGATACCCTAAATGGCCCTGCAGAAAATGCACCGTCCCAGTGCGCTGGCACCCAAAATCAACCATCTATCAACTTAGCCCTGCACAAACAGGATCTGTCCATTCCCAGACACATCCTCTGTTTATTTCTCTATTAGAAGATTTACTGAGTGTCAATCGGGTCCTTCAGAGCAGGGCTGTGGAGGTTTGGAGGGTGCAGGAGTCAGGGTTGGGGGTGAGGAGGGGTCAGGGCAGGGGATGGTGGTGCAGGACTCAGGGTAGAGTCCCCCAGGGTCAGCCCGAGACAGTAGGGGCCATGCAGCCCACCCACCACTTGTCCCTGAGGCAGGCGGGGGTGGCAGCGGATGTTCTGACAGCCAGTGGCTGCTCCCCGGGGCTTGGGCACTTGCTGCCCCCTGTGGTCATGCTGAGTATAACCGCCCCTGCGGTCACATCCCCCCTTCCATTTGATGGGAACCAATCACATTCCAGGCCCATCCCATTCTCCCAGCACAACCCAACCTTGACTTGCTTTATGTGACGACACGAGGAAGCTGCCTGCTAAATTTGGCGGTCCCCGCTCTTACTGTTTAGGAGGAGTTTTTGAACGAACGGACTCACAGCTGGACGGACGGACCCACAGACAAACGGTCTCAAATATACAGTAGATCTGCTTCCTGCATCCGGCGTGACCCAGCTTGCCGAAATGCAGACAGCCCCACGAGCTCTAGCTTTCTGCGCAGCAGCGTGAACTGTTATGTCTCCGTTGAATCAGGAGCTGGCTCAGAAATGCCTGAGGTGCTACGAATGGAATCTATGCTTACGCCGAGGGACGCTCTGCCCTTTCTAGCAGTGGCTGGCCCCCAGGGAGGTTTTTGAAGGGTTTGCTAGCGCCACGGCTGACAGACCGAGGGCTTTCACTAGAGGCAGATCAGGTGCCCCACAGAGTCAGAGCAAAACCTGAAATGTTTCCTCAGCTTTCACTCATGTCTGCTTCAGATACAATTTCCACAAAGCTTGTGCCTGGGTAAGGACTCTGAGAAAGGGCAAAGACTTTAGGACCTGGCCTCACCAGACTTAGGAAGGAAACGGCTAGTGTGACAGGGTCAGAGCAGAAGGCTATTAAAACGCAGTGGAGGGGAGCTATCTAACCCTCAGACTGAGAAGAATCCTGCCTCCAGAGGAGCAGGGAAGGGCTGGTTTAGAGCCCCAGGAGCAGTGGAACTCCTAGGGCTAATTGACCAGGCCTGTGAGTCAGGCCAGCCTAGGCCAATTAGGACACCTGGGGGTAATTAAGAAATCTAGGTCAGACTGGCTATAAAAGAAGCTGGCCTGCAGTGGCAGGGTGCGTGTAGCTGAGAGGACGGAGGAGGGCGTAGCTGGGAGTAGGAGGGAAGGAGCTCACAGCCAGGAGGACGAACTGAGAGATGGAAGGGGCTGGGGAAGTAGCTCGGGGTCTTGTCTTATAGCAGGTGTCGGGGATTCGCACAGGCAGCTCTCTCAGGGTATGTCTACACTACAGCGCTAATTCGAACTAAGCTAATTCAAACTAACGCATCCAGACTAAAAAACTAGTTCAAATTAGCGTTTTGCTAATTTGAACTAGCATGTCCACATTAAGTGGACCCTGAACCGGGGTTAAGGATGGCCGGAAGCAGTGCCAGCAGGGCATCAGATGAGGACTTAGAGCGTGGAGCTGCTGCCTCAGGCTAGCCGAGGGCTGTGCTTAAAGGGACCCGACCCCCACCCCGGACAGACAGGGGTGCCCCGCTTGCAAAGCAGTCCTGTCTTGTCTTATAGCAGGTGTCGGGGATTCGCACAGGCAGCTCTCTCAGCGCCCTGGGCTGGACCCCAGAGTAGAGGGTGGGCCTGAGCTCCCCTAACACTCACCTCCCCATTTCCACATGGGGAAAAGGACGGTAGAGTTTAATCTCCGTTTTACCATACACCAGCCAATAGAGTTGCCAGATGGTTTAACAAAATATACCGACCCCCCTCCCAAAAAAACAGGAAAAAATTCTGTCGAGGAAAAAAAAGTGTGGGGGGGAGAGACCAAAGTTGGTAAGCACAAGTTGCACCACTCCCTCCAGTTTGGGACCACACACTAACCCCCAATGCACCCACCCCTCTCCCTGAGGGAGGCATCCCCAGCGCTGGGAGCGCCCCACCCCAATCAAATCCCCCCTCCCCTGCAGAGCCAGCCACCAGAGTACGGCTGGGTGAGTGAATCTGACTTTTAAAGAGGCTGCTCCTACTGCCCGACCTGGCTGCCTTGGCTCACAGTGGGCAGAGGGAGGCATCACGTGGCCAGCTCCCGGGTCTCTGCTGGTCACGTGGGCCAGAGCAGCATGCGCTCCGCTCCCACCCCAGCCCGGCAGCCGGCAACTGCCCCCTTCCGTCCCAGGGAAACAGGAAATACCAAACATTGCACATGTCCGGTATTTTCTGTGGTTGTTTTTTACTGGACGGAGCCCACAAATACCTGGGTGAATACCAGACACCTGGCAACCGTACCAGCCAAGGATGAAAAGAAACAGCAAATGAAATCCCTGGGCACGGTGACTAAAACTGGGCTGCTGTGAGCCTCTGAGGTGAGCAAAATCCGCCGGGAAGCGCAGGCCCCACCACGTTTTCATAGGAGCTGTGTCCCACTGAGCAGAATGGAAGGGAGCCAAGTCTGCGGCGTGATGGCAACAGAGCTTCACCTTACCATCATACTTTTCGCCATCACGGGGGCATCTTCCTGGAAGATCCCATCAGGTTTCTGCTTTTCTAGGATCAGCCACTTCACAGCCCCGCAGATCACTTGATAATCTATACTCACGAGCTTGTAGGCCAGGGAAAAGACCTTCACAACATACGCCGTCAGCCTGAGGGATCAAGATACAGAATCACAAGGTCACTCCTGAAATTCTCCTCCACCCAGATGTGTGAGCCAAACGATCCCAGACGTTGGCTCAAAGCAGGGTATGTGGAAACTTCATCAGTACTGGGTATTGGGGCAGGTTTTGCAGGGCTCACTCTAGTAAATTATCTGCAGTAACTTGATGACCGCTCCCTCAAATAAGCAGGCTAGGGAGGAAGAAGTGACCTTAGGGTATGTCTACACTACCCCCCTAGTTAGAACTAGGGGGGTAATGTATGCATACCGAACTTGTTAATGAAGCCCGGGATTTGAATTTCCCGGGCTTCATTAGCATAAAGCCGGCGCCGCCATTTTTAAAAGCCGGCTAGTGCGAACCCCGTGCCGCGCGGCTACACGCGGCACGGACTAGATAGTACTCGAGGCGTACAGATAGTTCGGATTAGAAGCCTAATCCGAACTATCTAGTCCATGCCGCGTGTAGCCGCGCGGCACAGGGTTCGCACTAGCCGGCTTTTAAAAATGGCGGCGCCGGCTTTATGCTAATGAAGCCCAGGAAATTCAAATCCCGGGCTTCATTAGCAAGTTCGGGATGCATACATTACCCCCCTAGTTCGAACTAGGGGGGTAGTGTAGACATACCCTTTGAGACTACTCAATGCTTAGAAGTCCTTGGGGTGTTTGGAGCTTGGGGTCAGAAGTCCTTGGGGTCCTTGGGGTGTCTAGGCTATGTCTACACTTTGAGGAAGAAGCAATGCAAATGAAGTGCTCATTAGCTTTTTCTCATGCTTCATTTGCATAATCTCTTCTGATCTGTTTTGTGTAAGAGGTTTTTGCGCAAAAAAAGTGTAGACAGGTCTGTTTTGCACAAAAAATCCCAACCCTTTTGCACACGATCATGTATACCACGCAAGCCCTGACCAAGCCTCACTGTGGGTATGTCTACACTACAACACTAATTCGAACTAACTTAATTCGAACTAGTTAATTCGAACTAAACTAATTCGAACTAGTGCATCTAGACCTAAAAACTAATTTGAATTAGCATTTTGCTAATTCGAACTAGCATGTCCACATTAAGTGGACCCTGAACCTAAGTTAAGGATGGCCGGAACCAGTGCCGGCAGGGCATCAGGTTAGGACTTAGAGCGTGGAGCTGCTGTCTCAGGCTAGCCGAGGGCTGTGCTTAAAGGGACCCGACCCTGACCCCGACCTTGGACAGACAATTCTCAGGGTTCCCCACTTGCATGTCTAACTCAATAAGGGACAGCAAAACAGTCCTGACTTGGAGTGCCCTGAGTACCTTTACTCAGCACATCACAGCACTCGGCCATCAGCCCAGCTGCACTTGCTGCAGGCTGCCATCCAGGGGAGTCAATCGGGGGGCTGTCAGGATCCAGGAGGCCCTGCAGGAGAGCTTCCACCCTGAGGAGCCCGCAGAGTCACCCCAGTCCTCCCCATCGGGGGCTCGTGCCCCATTCCTCCCTCTCTTCCTTCCACTTACCCTTCCCTAGCCCCCCTTCCTGAGGTAAAAAATAAAGGACACGTGTGCTCAAAAATAGAAACTCTCTTTACTTGACAAAACTGGGGGGGGGGGGGGAATTAACCTCTGGGGAGACTGGGAAAAGGAGGTGGGAGAGGGGAAGAGAGAGGGTGGAAGAGGGGAGGGGGAAACCTGAGAGGAGGGAGCTGGAAGGGGGAAGCCAGGGGAAGAAGGAGGAGAGCAAGCATATAACTATGGTACACCATATCTTCAGTACTGTGTACAGATGTGGTCTCTTCACTTCAAAAAAGATATTTTGGCCTTGGAAAGGGTTCAGAAAAGGGCACCTACAATGATTAGGGGTTTGGAACAGGTCCCATATGAAGAGAGGCTAAAGAGACTGGGACTTTTCAGCTTAGAAAAGAGAGACTGAAGGGGAATATGACAGGTTTATAAAAGCATGAGTGGTGTGGAGAGGGTGAATAAAGAAAAGTTCTTCATTAGTTCCCACAATAGAAGGACTAGAGGACACCAAATGAAATGAATGGGTAACAGGCTTCAAACTAATAAGCGAAAGTTCTTCTTCACAAAGCAAAGAGTCAACCTGTGGAACTCCTTGCCACAGGAGGCTGTGAAGGCTAGAACTAGAACAGAGTTTAAAGAGAAGTTAGATAAATTCATGGAGGTTGGGTCCATGGAGTGCTATTAGCCAGGGGGTAGGAACGGTGTTCCTGGCCTCTGTTTGTGGAAGGCTGGAGATGGATGGCATGAGACAAATCGCTTGGTCATTGTCTTTGGTCCATCCCCTCCGGGGTAGCTGGTGTTGGCCGCTGTCGGCAGACGGGCTACTGAGCTAGATGGACCTTTGGTCTGACCCAGTACGGCCGGTCTTATGTTCTAAGCTCAGGGCTCAGGGTCGGGGGTCTCACTGGACCAACTTGATTTTCATGCAAACCTGCTCCTGGGTTCGCATGTGGCCTTTGGGGGCCAGGCTGGCAGCTATCCTGCCCTAGAAGGCCGCTTTCCTGTGCCTAGTGCGGAGGTCGTAAATGTTGGAGGCCTCCCCCAAAACCTCGATGAGGTCCACGATCTCCGCACTAGACCAGGCGGGCGCCCGCCTCTTGCGGCCCCGGGCAGGCTCCTGGGAGCTGCCAGCCTGGTCCTGGGAAGGCTGGGTGGCAGCGGGTGGCTGGCTCATGCTGTGCCAGGTGCAGGGTCTGCTGGCTGGGTGCTGGCAGGCTTGCAACCGGCACGAACACTGTAGCCAGACCGTGCCCCTTTAAGGGCTCCGGGGCTGGGAAGGGGGCAGAAAAGTTTCCCTGGTTGTGCCCAGAGTGGCCACCAGGGCAACCTGGGAGGGGCTAGCCTCCAACTAGTTCAAATTAAGTGGCTACACAGCCCTTAATTCGAACTACTTAATTCGAACTAGGCGTTAGTCCTCGTAGAATGAGGTTTACCTAGTTCGAATTAAGCGCTCCTCTAGTTCGAATTAAATTCGAACTAGTGGTTTGTATGTATAGACGCTATTAAAGTTAAGTCGAACTAACGGCTGTTAGTTCAAATTAACTTTGTAGTATAGACATACCCTTTGTGAGCACCTCCTTGGGGTCAGGGTCGCCAGGCCCGCGCTGGCTCTGGCTACGAGTGGTGACCAGTGTAGACTCACTGGTTTTGTGCTGTAGTGCCCCACAATTCCCAGGAACCGCTTCGCTCTGTCTCCAGCAGGCTAGGCTCTAAGGTGTGGGCCCGTGCATTGCAGTCGTACCAGACCTTCTGCTTCCTTTGGGCCCTGCTCAGGTTCTCTCTGGCCAGGCCCATGAGCTCAGCGAGTCTTTCCCGGAAGGTCAGGACGTATTCCACTACTGACTCACCCTCCGGGGAGGCCTTCCCCTCCCACTCATCTCTCAGTAAGTCCAGGGGTCCCCATATCTGCCTCCCATAGAACAGCTCGAACGGTGAGAAACCCGGGGACTCCTGGGGCACCTCCCTGTATGCAAACAGCAGGTGGGGTAGGTACTTGTCCCAGTCCTGTGGGTGCTGGTGCATAAAGGTCCGTAGCATCTGCTTCAGAGTCCCATTGAATCTCTCCATCAACCCGTTGGTTTGGGGGTGATACGCCGAGGCCCAGGTGTGTCAGACCCCACACTTCTCCCTCAAGCACAGGAGCAGGGCTGACACAAAGTTGGATCCCTGGTCCGTGAGAACCTCCTGGGGGAACCCCACCCAGCAGAAAATGGTCAGCAGTGCATCTGCCACTGTGTTTGCCTCAATAGAGGGCAGAGCTATGGCCTCGGGGCAGTTGGTAGCCAAATCCACTGCTACCATCATAGGCATGGGCACGGGGTTCCCCCGCTCCTACACCCCCGTAGCAGCAAGAACAGATTCCGCCAGCAGTAGAATAGAGGGATTTAATTGCTTCTCCAGGATACAGCACAGCATAGACGTGGTGTGATTACAGGATTCGGGCCCCTTGGGTTAGGGGTCTATCACCCAGCAACCTCAGTCTGTCTCTCTCAGGGTTCCAGCCCAAGACTGCCCCTTCCCCCAGCACACTCTTCCCGTAACTTGTGGAACTGGTTTTAGCCACTGCCCTGGGGTGGTAAGGCACCCCCTGCTGGGCCGTGCTTACAGACAGCTGCCAGTGGGGTCCCCCACAGCCCAAGCATAGAAACTAACAAGGTACTAACACTACACCACAGAGTGTAAAGGGTTAACTGGGTACCTGGTAAGCATTAATCTTACCAGCATACTTACCTGGTGACCAGTTAGCTAGCTAGCCCTGCCCGACCGGAGCAGTTTTTGCCCACAACATGGTGCAGTGGGCTCGGTCCTGCCAGGTTGGAGCAGCTCCTGGTGTGGCGTGGTAGGCCTGGCCACGCTGGAGCAGCCCTTCAGGGTTAACCGGTTAATCACACCGTTGACCTGGTTAACATTTTAAACGGGAATTTACATCCCTTCCCGGATGGACTGAAACCTTTTCCCTGGGGACTGAAACCTACCCAATTCAGTTCACACAAGCCACCAGGTTCTAACACACAACCAGCTGTTGATCTAGGCCAGGCTGATGACAAGTGACCACGCAAGGGACTGGATCTCTCACGCTGTCAAGCCCCCTCCGTTCTTAATCCCCGGCGTGTATTTTTTCTAAAGAGCCAGTCCTACACCTGAACTTTGCCCATTCGCTGTAGCCAGGGGGCTCGCCTGTAGCCCACTACTCTGGCAGGCATAAGCCAGAGCAAAAGAGAAAAGGAAAGTGTTACAGAAAAACAGACTTTACCATGTGCTTGAGGTTGACTTTGAATAGGGGGTATATGAGTGGTCAGATTTCTTATATGCCAGTTGCTGTGTGTAACCTGAAAAGGAGAAAGAAAGGCCTTTGAAATGTGTTCTGTATTCTCCTGCCTTACTCCGCCCTCCTGCCTTACTCAGTCCACCCTCCCCCTTTTCATCCCTTTTCCAATGGACCATCTCTACCTTCAGCGAGCTGGTGGTCATGTCCCCCATCCCGTTTGCTCCCAGCAGTCAGTTTGACTGGGAACCCAGTTCAGGAAGCACCCGAGCACTCCAGAGGCAAGCGACCAAGTCACGGCTGGCTGAGGACATGTCTTCACCGCCCTCTGGATCAATGGGCAGTGAATCACTCCAGCAGGGGGCGATAGACACGCTAAATAGACCACCCAGTGCTCTCCCATCGACATCGGTACTCCACCAAAACGAGAAGAGTAGGAGGAGTGGGCAGGAAAGCGTTTGCAGCAGGTATACCATGGTAAAGACACTGCCGTGCGCAGGTCTAAGCACACTGGCTTCCAATGCATTATTCGTGTGGCTGAAGTTGCAAACTGAGGGCTGACGGCCTGTGGCTATATAGACAAGGCCTAACGCTAATGCCCGCGTCACAGCTAAACTCCAGCTAGTGCAGGCCGAGCTGTGAGCCGGGCACGGTGCAGGGGCTACCCAGAAGGAAACGGAAGGGGCAGCACAGGCTGTAGAGAGGGGGAAAAAACTTAAAAAACAACAAATAGTCTGTGAATGGCAATTAGAGCTTTCTTCAGAGAGAGCATCCATGCCGTCTGGCTGCTCTCTGGAGCCAAAGCACATAGCTTTTCTGATGCACTTGTGCAGGGTGGACGTGCTCTTGCACCAGAAGTTTTGGCGGAAGATCTCTTCCACAAAAAAGCTTCTTGCTGCAGAGGCCTGTAGTGTAGCTGTAGCCCTAGAGAGGTGTGGCAGTTACACCTTTCACCCAGCAGGGCGGCAGTGGCACCAAAACAGAAGGCAGCTGCTTCTAGGCAGGAGCAGCCCCTGTTGCGGATAGGGACCGGTTTTGTTCAACATCTTTATTACTGACCTGGATGAGGGGATGGGTTGCACCCTCAGCAAGTTTGCGGATGACACTAAGCGAGGGGGAGAGGTAGATATGCTGGAGGGCAGAGATAGGGTCCAGAGTGACTTAGACAAATTGCCGGAATGGGCCACAAGAAATCTGATGAGGTTCAACACGGACAAGTGCAGAGTCCTACACTTGGGACAGAAGAATCCCAAGAACAGTTACAGGCTGGGGACCGACTGGCTAAGGAGCAGTTCTGCAGAAAAGGACCTGGGGATGACAGTGGATCAGAAGCTGGATATGAAGCAAGTCATGCCAAACTAATCTGATAGCTTTCTTTGATAAGATAACGAGCCTTGTGGATAAGGGAGAAGCGGTGGATGTCATATACCTAGACTTTAGTAAGGCATTTGATACGGTCTCGCATGATATTCTTATTGATAAACTAGGCAAATATAACTTAGATAGGGCCACGATAAGGTGGGTACATAATTGGCTGGATAACCGTAGTCAGAGAGTTGTTGTTAACGGTTCTAAATCCTGCTGGAAAGGGATAACAAGTGGAGTTCCGCAAGGGTCTGTTTTGGGACCCGTACTGTTCAATATCTTCATCAATGATGTAGATATTGGGATAGAGAGTACGCTTATTAAGTTTGCAGATGATACCAAACTGGGTGGGGTTGCGACTTCTTAGGAGGATAGGGACATAATTCAAAATGACCTTAGCAAGTTAGAGAAATGGTCAGAGGTAAACAGGATGAGGTTTAATAAAGAGAAATGCAAAGTGCTCCACTTAGGAAGGAACAATCAGTTCCATACATACAAGATGGGAAGCGACTGTCTAGGAAGGAGCATGGCGGAAAGGGATCTAGGGGTCATAGTGGACCACAAGTTGAATATGAGTCAACAGTGTGATGCTGTTGCAAAAAAAGCAA
Source organism: Pelodiscus sinensis (assembly GCF_049634645.1). Taxonomy (NCBI): domain Eukaryota; kingdom Metazoa; phylum Chordata; order Testudines; family Trionychidae; genus Pelodiscus; species Pelodiscus sinensis. The sequence continues at coordinate 12,165,747 of NC_134729.1, read as the reverse complement.
ATATGATTCTAGGTTGTATCAACAGGTGTGTTGTAAGCAAAACTCGTGAAGTCATTCTGCCGCTCTACTCTGCACTAGTTAGGCCTCAGCTGGAGTACTGTGTCCAGTTCTGAGCGCCACATTTCAAGAAAGATGTGGAGAAATTGGAAAGGGTACAGAGAAGAGCGACAAGAATGATTAAAGGTTTAGAACATGACCTATGAAGCCAGGCTTCATGAACTGGGCTTGTTTAGTTTGGAAAAAAGAAGATTAAGGGGGGACATGATAGCGGTTTTCAAATATCTAAAAGGGTGTCACAAGGAGGAAGGCGAAAATTTGTTCCTCTTGGTTTCTGAGGACAGGACAAGGAGTAATTGGCTTAAAGTGCAGCAGGGGAGGTTTAGATTGGACATTAGGAAAAAATTCCTAACTGTCAGGGTGGTCAAATATTGGAATAAATTGCCAAGGGAGGTGGTGGAATCTCCCTCTCTGGAGATATTTAAGAACAGGTTAGATAGACATCTGTCAGGGATGGTGTAGACGGAGCTTGGTCCTGCCTTGAGGGCGGGGGGCTGGACTCGATGACCTCTCGAGGTCCCTTCCAGTCCTATGATTCTATGAGTCAACAGGTTGCCCTTGTAGCCAAGAAGGCTAATGGTGTATTAGGATGCATTAGGAGGAGCATTGCCAGCAGATCTAGAGAAGTGATTAGTCCCCTTTATTCAACTCTGGTGAGGCCACATGTGGAGTTCTGGGCCCCCAGTTACAGAAAGGATGTGGACGCATTGGAGAGGGTCCAGCGGAGGGGGACCAAAATGATGAGGGGGCTGGAACACATGACCTGCGAGGAGATGCTGAGGGATTTGGGTTTGTTTACTCTGCAGAAGCGAAGAGTGAGGGGGGATTTGAGAGCAGCCTTCAGCTTCCTGAAAGGAGGTTCCAAAGAGGATGGAGAGAGGCTGTTCTCAGTAGTGACAGATGGCAGAACAAGGAGCAATGGTCTCAAGTTGCAATGGGGAGGTCTAGGTTGGATATTAGGACAAACTATTTCCCTGGGAGGGTGGTGAAACACTGGGATGGGTTCCCTGGGGAAGTGGTGGAGTCTCCATCCCTAGAGGTTTTTAAGCCTCGGCTTGACAAACCCAGTCTGGGTTGATTTAGTTGGGATTGGTCCTGCCTAGGGCAGGGGGCTGGACTTGTTGACTTCCTGAGCTCTCTTCCAGCTCTATGGTTCTATGATTCTTCCTAGGGCCCTACCCATAAGGCTGGGTCAGGAAACATGGGATATGGAGGGATGAATAGCCTGGAGTACAAAAGACTGCGGGGGGGGGGGGGGGGGGGAGGGGAGAAGGAGGGGGGTGTTAGATGGGTTCAGAAGGGCTAGTGGAGGAGACAAAGTGGGGAGGGTTCGAAACGGGAGTAGGGGTGCAGAGCCACATGGGGACAGAGGAGAGATTTACAGGACAAATGGGGGAGTCACAAGAGGAGTGCCGGGGCACATGAGAGAGGTAGCTGAGTGGAGGGCGGGAACACATGGAGATGGAGGGGTGCAGGGACACATAGGGGCAGATATACCTGCTTGAAGGAGGGAGACTAGGAACCAACCCCCACATGAATGTGGGAGGCTTGCTATCAATTCCTCCCCCCCCACTAAAAGATCTGATCCGTCAGTTTCCAACCTGCTGCCAACAGCCTTCCAAATTCACACCGAGGCTCCTTCGCGGCCATTCCTTCCCTCTCCCTCAGCTCCTCCATGATCTCTAGTTCAACCCCCTCCCCCGCAGCCTTTGCACTGCCTCTGAGGGGGGCAAGAAATCGGCGTCGGGACTGACGTTTAAACAAAATGGTGCTGAGTTTTGTAGTAAAGCGGCCCCAGATGGAATCTATTTGTCAAAAATCCATTTTCTGGATTTTTTTTTTTTTTTTGCTGTCTAGGTTGTTACAGACACACCCGCTGCCCAGTATTTTGACATAACGCCCGGTCGTCATGCCAGGGTTGAGTAGTTTGGTCGTTTCCTTGGATATACGATATGTAGATTTTAAAACTATGGCGTGCGGCATTTTTAATTTTTTTGGCACAGAATTCCCCCCCGGACTCGTCGATAGGTTGACAACACTGACGTTAGCCATCCTGGTCCCTACCCTGTACCCTGTACCGCTGGAATACACAAGCCCTGGCAATGCGCAAGAGTCCAGGGGAGGACCTGCTGTCACTCCCGAAAGCTTCTCACCTTTCCTGATCAGCTGGATGGCTTCCGTCCTCTGATCCACCCCTATCCTGTCCCACTGGTTGGTGTTGTCCAGGAAGTGGGTGGCAATGACTGTCGGGGTCAAGCTGATCATGTTCTGCTCCCCGCAGCCGGAGGGCACCACGATAAGATGCCCCAGCTTGGCCCCGTCGATGGAGTTTTCTAGAAGTTGTGCCATAGGGTTTCCTGGCCGAGAGGAGAACCTGCTGTGAGTTCACGTCGGGGTGTGTGGTGGGAACAGGGAGAAAGTGGCCCTTGAAGGGTCCTGTAGACCTGTGGGTCCCAACCTTTGTTATGCCGTGGACCGGCAAACCCATTCACAAACCTTTGGTGGACTCGCAACATTGTATTTGCATATTTGTTAGGCTGCTGCAGGTGAAGCCAGCTGTTTGTGGTGGCTCTGGGGACTGGGGCGGGGTACACCTTGGCCTCAGAGCCCTCTCCCAGTGCCAGCCCTAACCCCTAGAACCCCCCACTCCTCCACTACCCCCCAGTGCCAGCTACTGGCCTCAGAGTGGCCTATGCCCCTCAGAGCTTCCCTGGGCCACCCGCCCCTTAGAACCTCCCATCACCAGATTCCTGGTGACAGCCTCCTGTTTTCAGAGGCCCACTGCACCCAGTCCCCAATATTAGCCCTGTCCTCAGAGCCCCCCCAGTGCCAGCCCCCTGCCTTTTAGAGCCCCTCACCCCCAGAGCCCCCCATCACTAGCCCTGCCCAAAGACCCCAGTGCCTGCCCCGCCCCTCATACCTAGCCCCGTGCTTCCTCCCAGCTGCCAGCTGAGCTCTGCTCCCTGGATGGCAACTGCTCTAAGGCTGTCAGGCTGGGCTCCGTGCAGCCCTCTCACTCCACAGCGAACCGCTCTTCCACCTCCTGGAGCAGACCCCGCCCTTGCCCGGCGCTGGTTGGCTGAGAGGTGGGGCAGGACACGCCTCTCCTAACAACTGCGGCGGGAGGGGAGGCGCTGGGCGACATGCCTGTGTCGCAGCCCCGAGAGCCACCGCGGCCTGGCACCAGGCTGTGGACTGGCAGTTGGGAACCAGTGCTGTAGACTTAGCACTCTGACCCAGGAATGTGCCTTGATGCCCTCCAAAGCCAGGGCACCCACCACCCTAGGACTTGGTTCTGAGCCTGGATCAACTGATCCAAACCCTGGTTAATGTTACCCCAAAAATATTCTCACTGGAGACCACCCAGGGTTACACTAGCATGGGTCTATTGTTTGAGGAATTAGCACGACCCTATTTGCACTACAAGCTTAAAGCAAAGAAGACAGAGCTGCCATCAAAGGTTTAAGCTAAAGAAGGAACCAGCTCTCTCTTTCACACACAAACAAACAAGCATCTCTTCACACACACACACACACACACACACACCCCGTCCCCATTCATTCACTCCTTCACACACAGTCACTCCTGCACTCACACAGGAACATGGGTTGCAGAAGGAGCCGAGGCATGTTGGTTCTGGAGGGTCTGTCTGCTTCTCATCGCTGGAGAGCTGGTCAGGAGCATAGACACGGGCTTTAGAGAGGAGTTTCTCAGGAGCAGGGGTAGAAAGAGAGAGAGAGAGATCTCACATCTGCTCTTCTCCTTAAATAGTATGTGAAGGCTCCTGTGACTCATTCACCTCATCAGCAGGGAGCATGCCCAGACTTCCCTTTATCCAGCAAAAGCCGCAGTTTGTGATGACTTATCACCACGTGCTCTAGTCAGCACTGCAACTTCAAACAAAACACACAAGCATGCACAAGCACACACACAGGGGAGAATGCAGTTCCGAGCAGGTTACAGAGTGACTGAAAGTTACAAAGGTTACAGAGTTTCAGCTTACCATAAGTTTGGGTATGCTTACACCTCCACCCTAGTTCCAACTAGGGTGGCTAATGTAGGCATTCGAACTTGCAAATGAAGCCCAGGATTTAAATATCCTGGGCTTCATTTGCATGTTCCCGGGCGCCGCCATTTTTAAATGCCCCGTAGTTCGAACTACCTGCCCGCAGCTACACGCGGCACGGACTAGGTAGTTTGAATTGAAGCTCCTAATGCGAACTACCGTTATTCCTCCTGCAAGGAGGTTTAACGGTAGTTCGAATTATGAGCTTTAATTCGAACTACCTAGTCCGTGCCGCATGTAGGGCCGTCCCTTTCTTCCAGGATCTTGGTCCCAAACCCTAATTCTCACCTCCCAGGGAACAACTCCAGCAACAGAGAATAAAGCAAATTCTCCTGCTGCTTTCCACAGCTCCCCCAAAAAAATTTTTCTAACAAAAAGACCATCACCAGTGTTCCCTCTAATCTTTTCCTTTCATATGTGGATTTTTATATCCACGTGCAGAATAATTTTTATGTGCACCGAGGCATGCACCAAAGTGTACCAACAGCAGACACAAAACCTACCTGTGGGTGCTCTATTAATCAGCAGGATGGCATTTGAATCTCTCCCAAGTGGCTGCGCCAGTGCACGGCTTACAGAGAATTCTGAACACCAACACCGTACCTCTTCCTTGACTAAAAACTTGCTCGCACATTAGGAAAAACAACTTGTAAGACTATAACACTGGGACTATTCGCGGACCTTTGGCCTAACAGTCTTATGAACTCCTGAGCTGTGTTTCTAAGTACTTTCTAGTCACAGGCTCTTACTCACCATTGACAGAGACTTTGGTTTCTGGTTCAGTGTTTGGAACAATATCATTTATATCCAGCGATTTCACCTTCGTTACCTGTTCCCCGCCTGTGAAAAGGAGAGAAGACACCCTTAGGGAAAATATGAGCATCCCATGGTCTTCGCTGCTACTCTTTGTCCTGGGTCACCTCCTGTGGGCGTGCGCAGAGCACGATGCTGGGGGATGCAGGAATCAGGGTTGAGGCGTGAGGAGGGGCTCAGGACAGGGTGTTGTTCTGTGGGGACATGTAAGAGCCAGGGCAGGGAGTGGGGGGGCTAAGAGCAGGGGGTGGTGATGCAGGGAATCAGGGCAGGAAGTTGGGTTTGGAGGGGCTCAGGGCAGAGGTTGTTATCTGGGGGGGTGCACGAGTCAGGGTTGGGGAAGGTGAGGAGGGGCTCAGGGCAGGGGGTTGTTATGTGGGAGGGGGGCTGTAGGAGTCAGGGTTGCATTGTATGTAAGAGAGCAGTGTGGTTGCTCAGAGCTCCAGTATATAGAGGGAGAAAAGTGTGTTAAGAGTCTATGGCAGTGGTCCCCAACATGGCGCCCACTGGGGCATTTATGTGCACCCGCCGAGCGATCAGGGCCGGCCCCAGGCCCCGAGCGCATGGCACATGTACAGCCCCCACACCAGGTGCACAGCACATACGTGGCCCCTGCCCTGGGCATGTGGCACATATGTGGCATCGCCCCCGGGCACACGGTGCATGCCCAGCCCTGCCCCTGGGTGCCCGGCAGCCCCAAAAGGTTGGAGACCACTGGACTGTGGGTTAAGTTTAGAGGTGGAAGCAACAGGGGTGATATGGTTGGTGTCTGCTGGATCAGGTGGATGAGGTAGATGAGGCTTTCTTCAGACAACTGAGCGAAGCTTCCAGATCACAGGCCCTGGCTCTCATGGGGGACTTTAATCCCCTTGATATCTGTTGGGAGATCAATCCGGCAGGACACAGACAATCCAGGACGTTTCTGAAGAATGTTGGGAATAACTTCTTGGTACAAGTGCTGAAGGAATCGACCAGGGGCTGTGCACAGCTTGACCTGCTGCTCACAAACAGGGAGGAACGAGTAGGGGAAGGAGATGTGGGTGAGAACCTGGGAAGCAGTGATCACAAGATGGCAGATTTCAGGATCCTGACCAAAGGACGAAAGGAGCGTAGCAAAATACACACCCTGGACTTCAGAAGAGCAGACTTTGACTCCCTCAGAGACCTGATGGGCAGGATCCCCTGGGATGCTAATATGAAGGGGAAAGGAGCCCAGGACAGCTGGTGGTATTTTAAAGAAGCCTTATTGAAGGCTCAGGAAGAAACCAGCCCGATGTGCAGCAAGAAAAGCAACTAAGGTAGGAGACCAGATTGGCTTACTGGGGACATGCGACTCCTTTGAGAGGAAGGTTAGCCACAGGGCCCAGACGTTATCCTTGGACCATGAACATAGATTTATTCCTCGCCCCGGTGCAGGCCCGCTCCTTAAATCGTCACCGGCGTCCTGTCCAGCGCTCTGCGGAGCTGGCGTGGCCTACGACTGATGGCTCTTGGGCATTAGCAGGGAGGGCAATCTAGGCAGCACTGCCCCAGTCCCGCCCCTTCCATCTGAAGACCCGCCCATTCCGGGAGAGTGGAGCTGCCCCCCACACCTTACCCAGGGGCTTGGCAAGTCTGTCGGCTCACCCGCTCTGGTGCAGAGTCCATGTACAATAGGGGCGGGGAACCTTTTTTGGGTCAGGGCCACTGACGCACAGAAAAATCAGTCAGGGGCTGCACACAAAGTGAGAAACAAAAAGAATCCACCCCTCACCAGCATGGGCTCCCCAATGGTGGGGGGAGGCCCGAGCCTCAGGGGACGGATCCTGGAAAGCCGGAGGCTGCATCTGCTCCCCAGGCCTTAGGTTCCCCAACCCTGATGTATAGCTCCTGCAGAATGAAAGGGTATGTCTACACTACCCTCCTAGTTCGAACTAGCGGGGTAATGTAGGCATACCGCACTTGCAAATGAAGCCCGGGATTTGAATTTCCCGGGCTTCATTTGCATAAGCGGGGCGCTGCCATTTTTAAAACCCCGCTGGTTCGAACCCTGTGCAGCGCGGCTACACGGGGCTCGAACTAGGTAGTTTGGACTAGGATTCCTATTCCGAACTACCGGTGGAACGAGGTGTACCGGTAGTTCGGAATAGGAAGCCTAGTCCGAACTACCTAGTTCAAGCCCCGTGTAGCCGCGCTGCACGGGGTTTGAACCAGCGGGGTTTTAAAAATGGTGGCTCCCCGCTTATGCAAATGAAGCCTGGGAAATTCAAATCCCGGGCTTCATTTGCAAGTGCGGTATGCCTACATTACCCTCCTAGTTCGAACTAGTGGGGTAGTGTAGACATACCCAAAGGCACTATGCCCATGGGAAGTGACTGGGTAGGAAGGAGTCCAGCAGAAAGGGATCGAGGGGTCATAGTGGACCACAAGCTAAACATGAGTCAATAGTGTGACACCGGTGCAAAAAAAGCAAACATGATCCTGGGATGCATTAGCAGGAGTGTTGTGAGCAAGACACGAGAAGTCATTCTTCTGCTCTACTCTGCACTGATTAGGCCTCAGTTGGAGTATTGTGTCCAGTTCTGGGCACCGCATTTCTAGAAAGATGTGGAGAAATTGGAGAGGGCCCAAAGAAGAGCAACAAGAAGGATGAAAGGTCTAGAGAACAAGAGCTATGAGGGAAGACGAAAGAACTGGGCTTATTTAGTTTAGAAAAGAGAAGACGGAGAGGGGACATGATAGCAGTTTTCAAGTATCTAAAAGAGTGTTACAAGCGGGAGGAAGAAAAATTGTTCTCCCTAGCCTCTGAGGATAGGACAAGAAGCAATGGGTTTAAACTGCAGCAAGGGAGGTTTAGATTGGATAATAGGAAAAAATTCCTAACTCTCAGCGTGGTTAAACACTGGAATAAATTGCCCAGGGAGGTTGTGGAGATATTTAACAGCAGGTTGACAGACACCTGTCAGGGATGATCTAAGGCGCTTGGACCTGCCATGAGGGCAGGGGACTGTCCCTTCCAGTTCTACGATTCTATAAAGACAAATCCTCATGGTTACTCACCTGCTGCAGCTGGATCCAGCACAACGGAAATAACCGATTTTGTTACTCTCGTCCCTTCAGGCTAGGAAAGTACAGGAAAGACCCAGTCAACGTGTAACTAGAGCTATTTGCGGTGTCATTGTAAACAGGTTGGTCCCAGGACCGAGGTGACGATTATTCCTAAAAGTGGAAGCCCCACCTCCCTGTGTGGCCCCACCCCAACCCCACCTCTCTCCCCAAGACCCTGCCCCCTAGCCAAGCAGGAATCTGGAGCTGGGCCCAACTTCCTGCCTGTGGTTGAGAGGGCCGGAGAGCAGCCCTTGACCCACGTCCCCACCCCTGGGTGCCCCAAGTGACATGTCCACGGCTTCTCACAGCTGACGAGGCCCCCCAGGCTGCTCTTACCTGGGTTCCAGCTTCCAGTCTGGCTGGGGGACAGGGCTGGGCCCATGGTGAAAAGTGTGAGGGTCCCCTACCCCCCCCCGGTTCCAGTGCCCCGGTTGCAGGGTATGAGCGAGACAGGGGAGGAAGGGTCAGGCAATATCTTTTCATGCCTAATCTACATCTCGTTCCACGAGGAGTAACGGTAGTTCGAATTAGAGAGCCTAATTCAAACTACCTACTCCGTGCCGCGTGTAGCCGTGGGCACGGAGTCCACACTAACGGGGATTTAAAAATGGCGGCGCCTGGCAAGATGCAAATGAAGCCCGGGATATTTAAATCCCGGGCTTCATTTGCAACTTCGAATGCCTACATTAGCCACCCTAGTTCGAACTAGGGTGGCAGTGTAGACATACCCTGAGGGATTTGGGTCTGTTTAGTCTGCAGAAGAGAAGAGTGAGGGGGGATTTGAGAGCAGCCTTCAACTTCCTGAAGGGAGGTTCCAAAGAAGATGGAGAAAGGCTGTTCTCAGTAGTGACAGATGGCAGAACAAGGAGCAATGGTCTCAAGTTATGGTGGGAGATGTCCAGGTTGGATATTAGGAAAAACTATTTTACTATAAGGGTAGTGAAGCACTGGAATGAGTTACCTAGGGAAGTAGTGGAGTCTCCATCCCTAGAGGTGTTTAAGTCTTGGCTTGACAAAGCCCTGGCCGGGTTGATTTAGTTGGGATTGGTCCTGCCTAGAGCAGGGGGCTGGACTTGATAACCTTCTGAGGTTTCTTCCAGCTCTATGGTTCTATGATTGTATGGGCTCTAATGCACGAGGTAAAGCATAACCACCGCCAGGCAGATTTGAACCGGCGATCTCTGGAGCAGTGTAGGTACCTCTCCAGTACGAGCTATAAAGCCAGCTGGCACACCACTTGGGCTGTGGAGCTCCCTTGTTCTGCTCGCCCACTGTCCATGGTCTAAGTGCCACGACATAGGACAGTGAGCCACACTGGGGCTGTGGCATACAAAAGCACAGACTCCAGAGACAACTTAGCCAGGTCACAAGCTACGGGTCCCACGGCCAGATGCGGCGGGCCTGCCACCCGGTACGCACCACGACCTTCAGCTTCTTCTTCACCCCGTCAAACACGTACACGCCCCAGACGGAGGCCTTGACTTCGACATCGTGCAAGCCCAGCTCCAGTGGGACGATTACTAGTGGCACCGCCCGGGACGACATGGGCGGGATTTCCAGTATCTGCGAGTATTTTGCCTTGGAAGAGGACGCGCTGCAGAAAGCCGGATTGTGGATCAGCTCCATTCGCACCTGAGAAGAGAAAGGGAGGGAAAGCGGCAGCTTTTACATAGAGTAACCAGAGGGGGCGCTGTTCGCTCTGTTACAAACCACTGCTTTGCTGACAGTGTCCCAGGGTCCAACCCTGCCAGGTGCCAGATGCCTCTGGCGAGCAGATGGGGCTCAGCATTTTGCCGTGTAAAATCCTCTGGCAAGGAGTTCCACAGGTTGACTTCACTGCGTAAATAAAAACTTCCTTTTGTTTGTTTTAAACCTGCTACCTATTAATATCATGTGGTGACCCGTAATTTCCTATTCAGTCTTTAGACCGACAGCTGAGATGGATGGCAACAAGCCCAGTGAATGTTAACTGGCAGTCTGACTTCACCATGGATGGAAGTGGGATGATTATATCTGCAAGAACGTGGACAGTGGTATCTGCTTTCTAGCCACTGGTATCCACTGCCGTGAATGTGGATACAGGTCTCTAGAATTCATTTTTGTGGATCCAGACGCAGGTGCAGATGCAAATTTTATTTCTAGAATCCTGCAAATGTGCAGTGAGCCGCTTTATATCCGTGGGGATGGACATCCACCGATGGGGATGGGCATCGCTACTGCTCATTTCTGCAGCTGAAGATGCAGAAACTGTTTTTATACCCCGCAGTCCAGAGGAGGAAATGACCTCAGGCTTTCAACAAAAAAAAAAATTGACAAGGGCACAAACCAAAGAGTCTTGAGCAGGCCTGGGCAAGAAGTGGCCCGGGGGCCAGATCCGGCCTGGCAAACACTTTCTTCCAGTCCTTGGACTGCATCTGGTCATTTTCTGTTTATATCCTGCCATCAATGCCACCAAATTTCCAGGCAATGGCTCAGGCAGCAGGATCTTATTTAAATGCCTCATGACTCCTGGTCGCAGCACTACCCTGGCAGGGATGGGAGCTGAGAGCCATTTAATAGCTGCAGTAACCCCGGGACGGCTGCCAGGCCATGCATTAGCAGAGGGGCAGGGAGCCCTTTGCTGGGTTTTTAATTCCAAGCCTCCAGCCCCCGACAACTCTAGTCCCCAGCTCCACCCCTTCTACCCAGGCTCCACCCATTCCAGGGGGTGGAGCTGACCCATGACCGCATACCAAAATTCATTAAGTGGCCCCCCTGTGAAAATTATTGCCCACCTCTGCTCTTGAGCAAAGCCAGCAGTGATGGGAGAAGAGAAAAAGTCCTCTCCTGGGTCAGTATCTGGTTAAAAGTCAGGCAATAATGCAAGTTGGGTTTTCAGAGCAGAAAGAGGGAAATAGCCAGGTTCCCCAAGGATCTGTGATGTGATTTGTGCTCTTGAACATAGGTATGCGCAGGGGGTGTGCCCAGGCACACCCTAATGTCTCCAAAAAAAAGTGGCTTTGCGTTTTAATTGAATCGTGTGATACACTCTTTTAAGTAAAGTTCAGTTGTTAATTAAAAAAGAATTGAGTTTAGTTAAGTTTTAGTTTCTTTAGTTTGTTTGATGAATAAAAATAATGTCCTTTATGGTTGAATATTCAATAAAGGTTCGCCTTTAAAAAAAATTAAAAATAAAATTCCCTGGGTGCACACCCTAATGAAATGTGCTGCCACGCTTTTGCTCTTGAACATAGTCATGAATGATCTGCGAAAGGGGGTAAACCATAAGCCCCACCCCTTCCGGGAGCCCAGAGCCAGTACCCCCCTTGCCCAGGGACCTGGAATTCTATTGGCCCCCCCGGGAGGGGACACTCCATTTAGAAATTAAAATGTTGGCTGGGGTGTGGGTGGGTGCACCTCCCAAATGCTACCACCAGTCACCTCTGGGCTAGATGGACCATTGGTCTGTCCCAGCATGGCCGGTCTTATAGGTATGTTATATAACTGTGGGATTTTTTTTTTTAGTGTATTTTTTCCCCGTGTTTTTATTTTGATGGATGGTGTGTGGCAAACACAAGCCAATCCTTGGCACTTTTCCTACTAATAATGCACCAAATTTGAGTCTCTCCGTGCCAAACGCAAGCCCAACCTGCTGCCCGCTAAGGATTCTGGGTAGTGCCGCCCAACCAGGCCAGGTTTGGCATTATATTAAAACTCACCACTAGAGGGCATGCAAGCCCACAGGACAGACATCCGTCCTTTTGGGAAGGGAAACGTTTTAGAAGAACCCCCAAGCAGCCCTTGCTCTGGGCACGACCGTTCGTAAATACACCCTGCCCACGGGATTGGCTTGACCCGATTGTTTTCAGGTGTCCATTTCAGGCCAGAATGGGCGGGGTGGGACCCCCGCCTTGGAGGAGACTGGGCCCAAGCGCTGCTCCTCTGCCCGGAACATGGCCCAAGCCCCTGCTCTGCTCCCTCCCTCTGAGGTCCCATCAACACCCCACTCCCACCACCCCAGTCCCCACCCCTGCTTAGCCTCCTCCCGAAAGGTCACACCCACCACTCATGCCTCTCTTGGCTGCCTCTCCCAAGAGGCTCCTCCCCCGGTGCCTGCTGCCCTCCCCTCTCTGCCTCTCAGAGAGTCCCTCATTTGCATATTTTTTTCCAAGAAAACTCGTAGCGTAGACGTACACACATAGAATGGCCCGGGTGAGGGGCTATTTTGAAATAACAGTGGAGCGCCCACACAGCCCCTTTTCCAAAATAGGCTTTATTCTTCATAAAATGAGGTTTACAGAAGTCAGAATAAGCCTCCCGTTATTTCAAAACAATGCTATTGCTCTGCAGACGCTGGCATTGTTATTTTGGAATAACAGCCTTTATTCTGAAATAACTTTGCTGCGTAGACACACCCTAATTGACCACTCCTGGACTGAATAGCCTGCCCAGTGCTAGGGTTGCCAGATGGTTTAACCAAAAATACCTCAAAAATACCACCTCTCCTCCCCACAAAAAAAACCCACTGGGGGAAAATTCTGTTGAGGAGAAAAAAAAGGGGGGGGAGGAGACCAAAGTTGTTGAGCAAAAATAAAAAAAGTGACCCTAAAAGTTATTAAGCAAAACAAATAAAATAAAATAAAATAAAATAAAATAAAATAAAATAAAAAAAATAAAATAAAAAAAAAAGCATTAAAACAACATGGCCGCTTTAGGCGTGAGAGGGGACAGGTTGAGCACTAAGACCCAGGGAAGGCATTGTTTCCCTTTGCTTCAGGTCTTTTTTGCCGGCAGCCATCTTGTTTTCTTGATCAAGCTCCCCCCCTTCCCCCCAGGGGACGGAGGTTCGGGTCCGAGGGCCCGAGGGAGGAGGACCAGGGGCTGGGCCCAGTTGCTGAGTGTGTTGTAAGGTTGCCAGGTATCTGGTATTTTTGCCTCCTGGTCAGGAAAAAAACCCAGAAAATACCGAACATTTTAGGTGTTTGGTATTTTCTGATTTTTTTTTACCAGATAGGAGGTGAAAATACCGGACTGTCCAGGCCAATACCAGACACCTGGCAACCCTACCCAATGCATCACTAACGGTGCAATCGTGAAGTGATAATGGAACTGCCACTGGGCAGATTTAACCTGTAGTAGAGCTTCATGTAGGAGCCTCTACAGCTTGAATTACAAAGGCTCTCAGCTTAGGCTGTAGAGCTCCCTTGTTCTTATCTCTGGCTGTAAGTCGGGGTGGCCAACCTGCGTCTCGGGAGCCACATGCGGCTCTTCACCCCTGAAAGTGCGGCTCACAAAGCCTCCCCCACGGCTCGTGAAGCTGCCCCATGCACCCCTACAAACGGCCCCTGGCTCCCTGTGCTCACTGGGTGCAGGGGAGCTGTCTGGTGCGGCAAAATGGTGTCGGCAAGATGGTGGCAGCCAACGGGAGCCTGATGTGACCAAAAGCCTAACCCACGGTTTTTAAAGGGGCAGCCTCCTTTTTTTTTTTAAATCCCTCAACAATTCTGGTGCAGCTCTTCGCATTTTTCCCCCTCCTGTTTCAGCTCTCTTAGTTGAATGGGTTGGCCACCCCTGCTGTAAGTGGTCTACAGGCTACTCCATGGGACAGGGACCCACACTAGGGGCTATGTCTACACTGCCCCCATTCTGCCGCGCCTCATTTGCATAATTAACGAGGCTCCGTTTTTGCACAAAAACTCCCTCTTGTGCAAGAGCCATTCTTCCGCATTTTTTTCAGGAAGAATGGCTCTTGCACAAGAGAGGGTTTTGTGCAAAAAGGAGCCGTGTAGATGGCTCCTTTCTGTGCAAAAGTCTCTTGTGCAAAAACAGCCTAATTAATTATGCAAATGAGGTGCAGTGAAATTCCTTCCTTTGCCTCATTTGCATATGTTTTGCACAAAACGGAGCCAGTGTAGACATAGCCTAGTTGTGTGGGTTACACCGGCGGTGACTGTACCTTGAGTTTGTCTCTCACGTAGTTGTAGAGAACAGCCCGGATCTCCACCTGTTCGTTCCTCACCACGGAGTAGGGCAGCCGGAGGTCGATGAAAAATTCTTTCATCACTGTGATCTCATAGGGGTCGGCCACACAGATCCCTGCGAGGGGAAAGGACTCTGGGGTCAGAGGCAGCGGGCTTCGCTAGTGAGACCGGTTTGCTATCACCCAGGTTGTCACTGTGATGGTTTCAAGGCCTGTTGCTTTCTGGGGCTTCCCTCCCCCCCGTTAGATTTTCTCCGGGCTCACTTCAGCAAGCAGGCGGCGCTCCTCACCTTTGGTCTCCGAGATGCTCACAGCCAGCACCTCCCAGGTGGTGATGGAATCTGCCAGGGTAATAGTTATCGTCTTGGAAGAAATCCTACAAAGACAAGAGCCGCAGGGTCTCAGGAGAGGGGAGGTGGAACCCAGGCAAGGGCCTAAAAACCAAAATCCACCCCCCCTTGAGTGAGATTCAAGGCTGAGCTTAGGGTTGACAGATGGTTTCAACAAAAATACCGGACACACTTGACATTACGTCACAATCTACATTCCATCTTAGTTAGAAAATCCCGGACATTTCTATTTTCTCAATTTGTTTCCTGAACAGAAAGCTCAAATACTGGACTGTCCGGTTCAAAACTGGACACCTGGCAACCCTAGCTGAGCTCCTGACCATGCACAGACCTTGACTTCAGCACCCATTGGGCCTACGTAGGTTTGGTGGCTTTGGTTTGGGAGCAAAATACAGCATGGAAGGATGGGCCAGGTCAAGAGCACTTGACTGATTTACAACCCCTCCAGATCTGGCCCTGCGAGAACTACCTAGCTATGCACTCTCCTGCCAGGGGGGAAGTAGCTTATATTTCTTACAGGCAAAGGTGAAAGGCAGCGGGGGTGCCCCAGCAATAGGTGGTGGAACTGCAGCAAAAGCCAGCAGGGAGCTGTTGAAAGAGCTGGTGGGGACCAGAGTTGCAATAAGCCAGGGCCTGTATGAAATGTTAAGTTACTTTCACCATGGCTTATGTAACCGACACACCTAGGCTGTGTCTACACTATGAGTTTTTTTGGCAGAAAATATGCTAATGAGGGACACATTAGCATGGGTCGCGACATCATTAGCATATTTGCTGCCCTTTCTTTTTGCGCAAAGGGTTTTTGTGCAAAAAGAAGCCGTAGGGACATAAGGATCGTGCGCAAAACGAGGTTTTTGCACAAAAAGGAAACGTCCACACGGCTTCTTTTTGCGCAAAAACCCCTTGCGCCAAAAGAAACAGCAGAAAATATGCTAATAAAGTTGTGACTCATGCTAATGAGTTCCTCATTAGCATCTTTTCTGCTGGAAAAACCTCGTTGTGTAGACGTAGCCCCCGTGTGGGTCGATGTCCCATGCAGTGGCCCTTAGTCCACTTACAGCGAGAGATAAGAACAAGGGAGCTCTACAGCCTAAGCTACACACCAGCTGGCTTTGTAGCTCAAGCTGTAAAGGCTCCTGCTCTGAGGTCCCAAGTTCCAGTCTGCCTAGTGGCAGTTACACTTACAGGTACTATCCTACTGCAACCTGCCGGGGGGTCAGAGTGGAGGAGGGTCATGACAGGCCAGGACCTGTAAGAAATTTAAGTGGGGAGGTAGGGAGGTATGGGCAGACGGGTGCTGAAGGCTGCAGAAGTTACTGGGGTTTTGGGGGTTGCAGGAATCAGCTGCCCTGGGGCACACTGGCTTTACTTGCCCCTTTGCTCTTACCCGTCTTTGTCCGGCTTCTGGGTCAGCTGCCACACATGCCATAACCAGCTCTCTGGAAAGTGGCTCCTCGAGGTAATAGACTCATCTTGTAAGAATCCGTCATCAGTGTCACCTGGGGCAGGAGAGCCGGGGCAGTCAGCTGAGCCGCGAAATCCCCACCCCCATGCAGTGAGACTCAACAGGACGGCAGTGATGTCGTGGCATGAACCACTAGGTTTTGAGGCCCCCGTGTTGTGGAGGTGGAGCATAGACTCATAGAAGCCTAGAACTGGAAGGGCCCTTGCGAGGTCATCGGGTCCAGCCCCCTGGCCTCAGGGCAGGACCAAGCACCGTCTAGATCAGTGGTTCCCAACCTTTTCCAGAGGGGGACCCATTTTGACAATTCAGGAAGACTTGGTGACCCAGAGCAATTCAAAAATGGGGGGAGGAGGAAGGGCAGAGCCACCTGGGGAGACACTTGGCGACTCTTTTGAAATGTAATGGCGACCCATATTTGGGTCCCAACCCATAGGTTGGGAAACCCTGACTAGACCGTCCCTGATAAGTGTCATAGAATCATAGAATCACAGAGCTGGAAGAGACCTCAGAAGGTCATCAAGTCCAGTCCCCTGCTCTAGGCAGGACCAGTTCCAACTAAACCAAGTGTCTGTCCAACCTGCGCTTACATATCTCCAGAGATGGAGATTCCACAACCCCCCTAGGTAATTGATTCCAGTGTTTAACCACCTGACAGGAAGTTTTTCCTAATGTCCAACCCGAACCTCCCTTGCTGCAGTTTAAGCCCATTGCTGCTTGTCCTGTCCTCAGAGGCCTAGGAGAACAATTTTTCTCCCTCCTCCTTGTAACACCCTTTTAGATACTTGAAAGCTGCTATCGTGTCCCCTCTCAGTCTTCTCTTTTCCAAACTAAACAAGCCCAGTTCTTTCAGTCTTCCCTCATAGCTCATGTGTTCTAGACTTTTAATCGTGTTTATTGCTCTTCTCTGGACCCTCTCCAATTTCTCCACATCTTCCTTGAAAGAGGGGCCCAGAACTGGACATAATACTCCAACTGAGAGGGGACACGATAGCAGCTTTCAAGTATCTAAAAGGCTGTTACAAGGAGGAGGGAGAAAAATTGTTCTCCTAGGCCTCTGAGGACAGGACAAGCAGCGTGGAGTAAAGCAGAAGAATGACTTCTTGTGTCTTGGTGGCCAGCTGGCTGGGGGAAGGCGCTAGCCACCCCGCATGGGGCTGCCTTATTTCCCCAGTGTTAACTGCTTTTCTTGGGTGGCTGCTTCCCCCCACGGCCAGCCCTGTTCAGCTGCTGGGCTGGGATGCCGGCCTCCCTCAGCGAATGGGATCAGGGCTGGCCCGTGTGGCCCCATATCCTTCCACTGCAGTGACATTAACACCCAGCACTTGCTTCTTGCCAGTTCCAGGTGGAGCTCCCGCTGCCGCTCGTCCCGCACGGTCTTGATGTAGTTGCAGCACTCTAGGAAGGCCTGCCGGCACTCGGCCGTGTCCAGGATGTACCCAGCCCGCTTCTCACAGCTGTGCCCCATGGGGTTCTCGTACATCCCGTCCTCGCAGCATTTCTTCAGCGTCCGGTCCTGGTACGCTGCCGCTGAAACGCACAAACCACAATGGCTGGCCTCCCGAGCTTCTGCTGGGCCTGTGGTGTCCTACAAAGCCTAATGCAGATGAGCCAATAGGGCGGACACGTGCACCTGCTCCCAGCCCTCCCAGAGCGTATGTGACCCCAATGTAGACATCCCTGCGGTCGCACTCACCTCCCAGGTGTTTTGCCTCCCCGTTTTGCTGATCCCAGAAGAGGACCCGCAAGGCAAATGCCTCTTTCCAGTTTCTCCCAGCCTTGTTGCCCTTCCCCACCCCTGAGCACCCTCCCCTTCGCTGGCAAAGGAGGGGAGGCAGGCTGGCACAAAATACACCTTTGCTGATTGGATACACCTTTGCTGATTGGATGAGGAATTCTCACCCACCCAAGGAAGTTTTCCACATGGTCTTGACTGAGCGGTTCATGCAAATGAGCATCTGACCCAGGCTGGAGGCAAGTGCCTTCCTCATTTTTAACCTCCACTTCCTTGGAGTGCACATAGGACCCACTTAGCTCCCAATCCCCAGCCGTTCCTCCACATCACACCGACAGCTGCATGTGATCACACTCAAACGGAGCTTTTTTATCTCCTCGGTTAAGGAAACTCCACTTCCTTTGCTCTCTCTTTTGTCCCTCTGGGTACGAAAAGCACTTTACTTCAAAAGTCGGCGCCAAATTTCAAAATAGCCTATTTCGAAATAAAATCAAAATAAGATGCGCAATTTGTACAGCACAAATTGTGTATCTTATTTCGATTTTAGAGTGCAGTGTAGACAGACCCTCTGAACCACCCAGGCATCTTCTTTTCTCCGGTACAACCATGTGTAATGGACAGGAGGAGTGCGGACCAGCACCCGGTGACTAAGGGTATGTCTACACTACCCCGCTAGTTCGAACTAGCGGGGGTAATGTAGTCATCCACAATTGCAAATGAAGCCCGGGATTTGAATTTCCCGGGCTTCATTTGCATAAAGCCGGCCGGCGCCATTTTTAAATGCCGGCTAGTTTGAACCCCGTGCCGCGTGGCTACATGCGGCACGGAGTAGCTAGTTCGGATTAGGCTTCCTAATCCGAACTAGCTGTACTCCTCATTCCACGAGTGATGTCATTCCACGAGGAGTACAGCTAGTTCAGATTAGAAGCCTAATCCGAACTAGCTACTCCGTGCCGTGTGTAGCCGCGCGGCATGGGGTTCGAACTAGCCAGCATTTAAAAATGGCGCCGGCCGGCTTTATGCAAATGAAGCCCGGGAAATTCAAATCCCGGGCTTCATTTGCAATTGTGGATGAGTACATTACCCCCGCTAGTTCAAACTAGCGGGGTAGTGTAAACATACCCAAAGGGGTTAACTCAGGTACCTAGCAAAGGTGTGGGCCGGGAGCTTGGGAGAACCAATCGAGATTGCGGGTTGAAATTTGAATTGGATATAGGTTCCCTTCCTGCTTTCTTTGGGTGGGAGAGATCAACCAGAAGTAGAGAGAGACAGAATGATTTAAACCCAGCCAGAACTACCATGCCTCCAAGGAATTCGGGGCACAGGAGTGAACTGAACAAAGAGAAAATTAGAAGTAAGAAAAGGGAAAAGTAAATCCAGTCGTGTTCAGGATAATTTTTCTTTATTTTGCAGTTTGGTTTGAACTGCTCTGTGTGATTCTATGCCTCCCCTCCCCAATCACCATCTAAGCATTGTTCCTAGAGATTTTCTCTGTTTTTTAATTTGTTTTCCTTAGTTGCTCTGTAATATCTAGCAACCAAGTGTGCTTTGTCAAGTTTATCGTTTGTTTTATAATAAAAATCATTTTTTTAAGGTGAGGATTTGGTTCTTGTGTCCTGGACGGTCTCTCTGTATGTGTCTGCAGGCCTCTGACTGAGCGGTCAGCTACCAGAGACTGCAGCTTGTTTTTCTCTTTTCTTTTTCAAGCTCTTTTGGCGCAAAAGAGCGTGGGGGAGCCTTGGGAGTGGGTTCAAGTGTTCATCCCTGGTTTTTAGGAATCAAAAGGCACTTGATGGTGGCAGCGAGTCCCCAAGATCTGTGTATTAGGATTCGGGGGGGAAGTTTTTTGTGACCAGTGTCTGTAGAGGCAAGGTTTGGAAGCTCTCTTGCAGGCCCTCACCTTCTACACTCAGGTTACATCTACACAGCTTCTCCCTTCCGCAAAAGCCTATGCAAATGAAGCACTGATTAGCATATTGGCCTGCTTCATTTGCATAATTAATTAGGAAAAATGAGGAAGAATGGCTCTTGCACAAGAGGGGTTTTTTGTGCAAAAAGGTGCTGTGTAAATGGCACCTCTTTGCGCAAAAATGGCTCCTAATTAATTGTGCAAATGGAGTGCAGCAATATGCTAATCTGTGCTTCATTTGCATAGGCTTCTGAGGAAGAAGGAGCCTCAGAGTGGGGAACAGCCCTGACACCATACATGAGGGGTTCAGGTGCACTGGCGTGGGAATTTTGCCTTCTGTTTAAGCAGGGCTGAGGAACCTCAGGCCCAGCGGCTGGATGAGGCCCCTCGCTTGCCTGGATCTAGCCCCCGAGGCTCAGCATTGGGAAGCCCGCGCTGGCAGGGCCCCCAGCCCAAAAAAGGTTCCCCGCCCCTGAGCTAAAGCACTGCATGCTGGTGTCTCTCGGGAAGCGGACGGTTTGATCAGGGATGGCAAATCCTTTCCCCTTGTCTCACCTTTGTTTGCCTTATACTCAATGAGCTGAACAGCACGACGCCGGCGCCTTGCTGGCTGGGGACACCCCGGCTCTGTGGGGAAGAAGAGAGACATGATGAAGCCCGGGACAGAGGAAGCTCAAAACTTTGTTGTCCATCCAGCACTCGGCTTTTATGCTGAGACTCACATGGCTCCCCCGTGGGGATGGGTTTTGTGATGTCATGAATCACACACTGCATGTCGACAGCCCTTTCTCCACAGCCCTCCAACCACTAGACAAAGGGGAGAATCGCCACCCCCATTGGCAGATGGCAAAGCTGAGGGGGCCCACAGTGGTGACATGACCTCCCCAAAATCTCACAAGTGGCGGAGTCAGAAACGGCATCACAGCATCCTGAATCCAGCCTCCTAGTGAAACTCCTCTAACCGACCCCACTGTCCCCAAGAGCTGGAAACAAAACCTGGTCCTCTCTAAACTCTAGGCCAAGGGTAGTTAATGATTTTTGTCAAGAGCCAAATTTCTGGGTCAAATAATAAAAAACAACAACGTTGATAAACAGATTTTGGGGTCCATTCCAAAGCATCTGGTGGTCCAGATTTGGCCTGTCCTCCACCGATGGGTGAGGGGGACCCTGGGGCCCAGCGATTCTAAAGGGCCCATGGCTCCCGGCTGCTCCTGGCCTCCCAGGTCAGGTTTGTCAATGACTTCTGTCCTGAGGCAGCAGAACAAAGATTTGGAGGTGGAAAGTTTTGAAATCCCGGTACCAATCCCCCAAGCCACCCAGAGATCAGCCAGGCCACGAAGACAGATATTGACCGAGGAGGTAAGCGAGGTGTTTCCCATCCACGCAGCGATACCTGTTCTTTGGGGTGTTGAAATCTTAATGTTTGTTGCCAGGCTCAGTCCAGCATCTGCAAACACACCCATATTGTCCTTGCCGCTGCCAGGGGTGCACCCAATGTCGCTCTCCTCCACCGTGTCCCAAATCTGTAAGAAGTGGGCATAGGCGGGGAAATCAGGATGGAGAATGGTGTTTTGTGTTTAGTCTTGGACCTCCACAGAGGGTGAATTCCCCTTGGCCTCTCTGCACGCCCTGCCATAGAATCATAGAATCATAGAGCACTGGAGAGGACCTCGAGAGGTCAGAGTCCAGTCCCCTGCCCTCATGGCAGGACCAAATACTGTCTAGACCATCCTTGAGAGATGTCTATCTGCCCTGCTCTTAAATATCACCTGCCCTAGACAACTTATTCCAGTGTTTAACTGCCCTGACATGCAGAAAGTTTTTCCTAATGTCCAACCTAAACCTCCCTTGCTGCAGTTTAAGCCCTTTGCTGCTTGTCCTATCCTCAGAGGCTAAGGAGAACCATTTTTTGCCCTCCTCCTTGTGACACTCTTTTAGATATCTGAAAATCGCTATCATGTCCCCTCTCAGTCTTCTCCTTTCCAAACTAAACAAGCCCAGTTCTTTCAGTCTTCCTTCACAGGTCATGTTCTCTAGACCTTTCATCATTCTTGTTGCTCTTCTCTGGACCTTCTCCAGTTTCTCCACATCTTTCTTGAAATGTGGTGCCCAGAACTGGACACAATACTCCAACTGAGGCCTAATCAGCACAGAGTAGAGCGAAAGAATGACTGCTTGCGTCTTGTTCACAACGCTCCTGTTCAAGCAGCCCAGAATCTTGTTTGCTTTTTTTTGCAACAGCATCACACTGTTGGCTCATATTTAGCTTGTGGTCCACTATGACCCCTAGATCCCTTTGTGCAGGACTCCTTCCTAGTCGCTTCCCATTCTGCATGTGTGAAACAGATTGTTCCTTCCTAAGTGCAGCACTTTGCATTTGTCCTTATTCAGCTTCATCCTATCGATCTCAGACCATTTCTCCAGTTTGTGCAGATTATTTTGAATTATGACCCTATCCTCCAGATTAGTCGCAACCCCTCCCAGCTTGGTATCCAGCCATAATGTCTTCTGTCCAGAAGGATCTCCAAGCCTTTTACCAACTGCGGAGTAGCTTTGGCTCTTTGAATGCTACAGATTAAAAGCGCTCTGTCTACAGCAGCAGTTTGGAGCGAGTCTTGGGCTGAGCAGATTGCAAGGGTGAAAAATCAGGGTGGAGGGTAGGGAGTAAGAGGCACGTACAGCACATCTCCCAGAGCGGAGCAACAGGCGGGAGTTAGCCAGGCACCCTAAAAAGAGCTGCCAAGGCAATGCTATGAAGTAGGCCAGAGCCCACCCTGCAAGTCAGCACCTGAGGTCCAGCCCATGCTGCAGCTTCAAAGCCCTGTCTCTCTGGGTATGTCTACACTACAGAGTTTTTTCGGAAAAACAGCTGTTTTTCCAAAAAAAACCTTCAGTTACGTCCACACTGCAATCGCGTTCTTCCAAAAGAAAATGGAAAGAACAGAGGGTTTTTTTTCTGACATTGGTAAACTTCTTTCTACCAGGAAGAAGCCTTTTTGCGAAAGAGCTCTTTGGGAAAAAGGCGTGTGTGGACGGGGAAGAGGGAGTTCTTTCAAAAGAAGAGGAAAGAGGAAAAAGCACAGGTGCCCTGGTGGCTACTCCGTCCATAGTAATCACAGCTGAAATGCAAGAGAGCGTCCATTCAGTGTGGACACTCTCTTTCGAAAAAGCAGATTGCTTTTTTGATGTGCTTTTGCAGGGTGGACATTCTCTTTCAGAAGAATTTTTTCCAGAAGATCTCTTCTGAAAGAAGCCTGCAGTGCTGACAGAGCCTGTGGTTGTTTTTAGGGTGCTAGGGTTACTAGCAGAGTTGAACCTGGGACTACTGGAGCTTAGCAGAGGAGCTGCTACAGCGTGAGCTATAAAGCCAGTTGGCGCTCAACTCAGGCCGTAGAGTTCCCTTGTTCTTATCTCAAGCTGTACGTGGTCTAGCCCCAGGGCCTAGCAATTCCAAAAGGCCCCAGGGCTCCCTGCTGTCACATGACCGGAGCCCTGGGCCCCTCAAGTCACTGCTGGAGCCCGGGATAGTGCACTCCAGGAAGTGATGAAGGGCCGGTGAGGGAAAACTAGCCCCAGCTCCGCCCCATCGGCCAGAGGCCCCGCCCCTTCCCACAGTGTGGTGCTGCTCCCTCTCCCCCTTGCCCAGGGGCCTGGCGATTCTCTCGGACCCCCCTGAGCGTGAGCCCCACTACCCCACATCCATTGACGTGGGCACACTCCCACTTGCTGCAGAACGCTGCCTAGCTGGACCATGCAAGATCCTAGCCACCTCCAGCTGATGCAGAGGGCTTTTGCTTGATGGGCTGCATGAGGGCTGCGGGGTGCCCTCCACTACTTTAAGGTCGGCCATTTTAGGACTGAATGGCCTCAACCCGACTTTGAGTCCGAAGAAGAGCCCACTCCACACCATAGGCTGCAAGTCAACATTTCTGGCTATTACAGGAACCGTCAGGTTCCAAACAAGAGAATTTTCCTGACTACGGGAGGTCAATATTGTCTAGTAGCATTGCCAACACTTCCATGGCTTACTGGGTTGTGAGAGGACATTTGGGGGTAAATTAGAGCTAAATAACAGCCAGGACTGGTGGCTGTCAACAAACTTTATGGGACCGTAGAAAACTTGGGCACACTCGTGAAAAGTGGACACCTGGCTAACTCAAATCATCCCAGATGACGGATGTTTCTAGACGACAGAGTTCTGGATTAGAGAGGTTCAACCTACACCAAACAAATCTCAGCTCAGCACATTCCACCACAAAAAGCACACCACTGCTCCCAATCAAGGTGCCAATTTTTTCATGCCGCACCTTCTTTTGTGAAATCTTGTGCTTCTTGTTCAGAACGTAGACTGCCTTATCCACAGCCACCAGCCCAACGAGGGCTCCAGCGTCTCCTTCCACTTTGATGTCCATACTGGAAGCTGGCTTTTGGGTTTTACTGTCTGCTTTAGTGGCTCCTTTCACCACCAGCTGTTTGGAAAAGGGGGAAGCAAGGGGGTTATTTTATAGCAGAAGAAGCCATTGCTTTCTTTTCTGGGCATTAGAAAGCCAAGTAAACTTGAAGCTGATTCTAGATTCCAAAGGAATCTATTCATAGACCTTAATTTCCAGCTATCTTTCTACTGCATTGCTAAGGAACCTCTTTGTTGGGCTATTGCTCAATTGAGCTATTCTGTTCCACTAGCCCTAAAAATGACTTTTTGCTTGTTTCTTTTCTCCGGGCAGGTCTGAAAGGTGCCTTGGTCTCCCCTGGGCTAACGGAGGAGGAAAAGGAAGTCTGAACCTCAAAGGGAGGAGAAAACCTTGGAGAATAGTGGTTGTTTTATGAAAAGTAGGGGCAATTTGTATTAACGTGCCCAGACCAGAGAGAAAATCAACTTACCGTTCCCATGCACGAGTCTTGGACATCTATCCACACCGAGTCTGCTACAATCTCTGAATATCCGACGTGGTAGTACGCCATGATGCGGAATGACGGGATGAGGTCAGGCGTGATGAGCAGGGACATGGTCACCATATGCTGTCCTGCCTCCTTTGGCTGTCTCCCTACACGAATGATCTTCCCTTTGTTCAGGATCTAACAGGGGAATGGAACACGTGTTCAGAGATGCATTAAAATCTACAGTGGTGGGAACTGGCTGGAAACTAGAGGACCTGGACCTTAGGTGTGGAGCTTGCCGGTAAATATTTCCAATCCCATGGAGTTTTTAAACCATGTTCGTGGGAGGGCTCCAGGAAATAGGTTGTAATAATAACAACCGAAGCCCTGTTTCTACGTCACTATGGAGTCTTCGGTGTCTGCATCGGGGCTGGGCAAAATATGGCCTGGGGGGCCAGATCCGGGCCACCAAGCCACTGGATCGGACCCGCGGCCGGGACCCTCGGGCTCACGCAGCTGCCTCAGTTTAAAACTCAGCCCCTGAAACAACTGACCAATAAGAACTGACCTCCATCAATCTCTAGCTCCAATTGGCTGGAAACAGACAGCCAATCAGAGTTCAGAAATTGGCCCAAGATGCTGGGGCAGTGCAAGCCTCTTCCCCCACCCCGTGCTGAAATCCATGTGGAGGGGGCAGGCTGCATTTTCAAGGGGCTGGGGCTGCAACAGGCGGGAGCCCAGCCTGCCTTGGGATATTGCAGGCCCCTGGCCAGGAGACACTTAGGTAAACTCCTCCCAGCCAGCGCCTGCCTCTGGCACCCCAGCCCCTCCGCCAGATCACCATCCAAACCCTCTGCACCCCCTGCCCCAGGTAACAACTCCCTCCTAGACCTGGTCCCCCCACCTACATACCTCCCCCAGGCCAGAATCCTCTCCTGGGGTATGTCTACACTACACCACTAATTCGAACTAACTTAATTCGAATTAGTTAATTCGAACTAAGCTAATTCGAACTAACGCATCTAGACCTAAAAACTAGTTCAAATTAGCGTTTTGCTAATTTGAACTAGCATGTCCACATTGAGTGGACTCTGAACTGAGGTTAAGGCTGGCCGGAAGCAGTGCCGGCAGGGCATCAGATTAGAACTTAGAGCGTGGAGCTGCTGTCTCAGGCTAGCTGAGGGCTGTGCTTAAAGGGACCCGAACCCCATCCCAGACAGACAGTTCTCAGGGGTTCCCCGCTTGCAAATCTGTCCTGGCTTGGAGTGCCCTGAGTGCCCACACTGGGCACATCACAGCACTCGGCCATCAGCTTGGCTGCACTTGCCGCAGGCTGCCATCCGAGGGGGGGGGGGGGACTCAATCGGGGGGGCTGCAGGAGAGCTTCCACCCCGAAGAGCCCGCAGAGACACCCCAGTCCTCCCCATTGGGGGCTCATACCCCATTCCTCCCTCACCTCCTTCCACTTACCCCTCCCTAGCCCCCCTTCCTGATGTACAAAATAAAGGACACGTGTTCAAAAATAGAAACTCTCTTTATTGAACAAAACTGGGGGAGACTGGGAAAAGGGGGTGGGAGAGGGGAAGAGAGAGGGTGGGAGAGGGGAGGGCAACTAAAATGATCAGGGGTTTGGAACAGGTCCCATATGAAGAGAGGCTAAAGACACTGAGACTTTTCAGCTTAGGAAAGAGGAGACTCAGGGGGGATATGATAGAGGTCTATAAAAGCAAGAGCGATGTGGAGAGGGTGCATACAGAAAAGTTCTTCATTAGTTCCCATAAAAGAAGGACTAGGGGACACCAAATGAAATGAATGGGTAGCAGGCTTCAAACTAATAACAGAAAGTTCTTCTTCACAAAGCAAATAGTCAACCTGTGGAACTCCTTGCTGCAGGATGCTGTGAAGGCTAGAACTATGAGGGTATGCCTACACTACAGCGCTAATTCGAACTAACTTAGTTCGAATTAGTTAATTCAAACTAAGCTAATTCGAACTAACGCATCTAGAACTAAAAACTAGTTCGAACTGGCGTTTTGCTAATTCGAACTAGCGCGTCCACATTAAGTGGACCCTGAACCGGGCTTAAGGATGGCTGGAAGCAGTGCCGGCAGGGCATCAGAGGAGGACTTAGAGCGTGGAGATGCTGTCTCAGGCTAGCCGAGGGCTGCGCTTAAAGGGTCCCGACCCCCACCCCGGACAAACAGTTCTCAGGGGTGCCCCGCTTGCAAAGCAGTCCTGGCTTGGAGTGCCCGGAGTACCCACACTGGGCACATCACAGCACTCGGCCATCAGCCCGGCTGCACTTGCCGCAGGCTGCCATCTGGGAAGAGGGGGCAATTGGGGGGCTGCAGGAGAGCTTCCACCCCCAGAAGCCCGCAGAGCCAGCCCAGTCCTCCCCATCGGCGGCTCGTGCCCCATTCCTCCCTCACCTCCTTCCACTTACCCTTCCCTAGCCCCTCTTCTTGATGTACAAAATAAAGATAACGTGTCTTCCAAAATGGAATCTGTCTTTATTGAACAAAACTGGGGGAGACTGGGAAAAGGAGGTGGGAGAGGGGAAAAGAGAGGCTGGGAGAGGGGAGGGCAACTAAAATGATCAGGGGTTGGGAACAGGTCCCATATGAAGAGAGGCTAAAGAGACTGGGACTTTTCAGCTTAGAAAAGAGGAGACGGAGGGGGGACAGGATAGAGGTCTCTAAAAGCAGGGGTTGGGTGGAGAGGGTGCATACAGAAAAGTTCTTCATTAGTTCCCATAAAGAAGGACTAGAGGACACCAAAGGAAAGGAATGGGTAGCAGGCTTCAAACTAGTAACAGAAAGTTGTTCTTCACAAAGCAAAGAGTCAACCTGTGGAACTCCTTGCTGCAGGAGGCTGTGAAGGCTAGAACTGGAACAGAGATTAAAGGGAAGTGAGATCAAGTCATGGAGGCTGGGTCCATGGAGTGGTGTTAGCCAGGGGGTAGAAGTGGTGTCCCTGCCCAAGTTTTGTGGAAGGCTGGAGAGGGATGGCACGAGACAAATGGCTTGGTCACTGTCTTCGGTCCATCCCCTCCAGGGTCCCTAGGGTTGGCCGCTGTCGGCAGACAGGCTACTGGGCTAGATGGACCTTTGGTCTGACCCAGTACGGCTATTGTAAGCTCAGGGCTCAGGGTCGGGGGTCTCAGTGGACCCCTTTGATTCTCTTGCACACCTGCTCCTGGGTGGCCAGGCTGGCAGCTCTCCTGCCCTAGCCGGCCACTTTCCTGTGCCTAGTGCGGACATCGTGGACAAGGTCCACGATGTCCGCACTAGCCCAGGCGGGTGCCCGCCTCTTGCGGTCCCGGGAAAGCTCCCGGGAACCGCCAGCCTGGTCCCGGGAAGAGGGAGAGGGCTGGGGGGCATCGGGTGGGTGGCTCGATCCGTGCCAGGTGCAGGGTCTGCTGGCTGGGTGCTGGCAGGCTTGCACCTGGCACGGGCACCGTAGCCAGCCTGTTCCCCTTTAAGGGGTCCGGGGCCAGGAGAGGGGCAGACGTGTTTCCCTGGTGCTGGCCAGAGTGGCCACCAGGGAAAGCTGGGGAGGGCTAGCCTCCCACTAGTTCGAATTAAGGGTCTACACAGCCCTTAATTCGAACTAGTAAATTCGAACTAGGCGTTAGTCCTTGTGGAATGAGGATTACCTAGTTCGAACTAAGCGCTCCGTTAGTTCGAATTAAATTCGAACTAACGGAGCGCTAGTGTAGCGCCTATGAAAGTTAGTTCGAACTAACGTTCGTTAGTTCGAACTAACTTTGTAGTGTAGATATACCCTAACAGAGTTTAAAGAGAAGTGAGATAAATTCATGCAGGTTGGGTCCATGGAGTGCTATTAGCCAGGGGATAGAAATGGTGTCCTTGGCCTCTGTTTGTGGAAGGCTGGAGATGGATGGCATGAGACAAATGGCTTGGTCACTGTCTTTGGTCCATCCCCTCCAGGGTCCCTAGTGTTGGCCGCTGTCGGCAGACAGGCTACTGGGCTAGATGGACCTTTGGTCTGACCCAGTATGACCATTCTTATGTTTTTATGTTCTAAGCTCAGGGTCGGGGGTCTCACTGGACCACCCTAATTTTCATGCAAACCTGCTCCTGGGTGGCCAGGCTGGCAGCTCTCCTTCCCTAGATGGCCACTTTCCTGTGCCTAGTGCGGAGGTTGTGGATGAGGTCCACGATCTCTGCACTAGACCAGGTGAGCACCCACCTCTTGCAGACCTGGGCAGGCTCCTGGGAGCCGCCAGGATTGTCCCGGGAAGAGGTGGAGGGCTGGGTGGCAGTGGGTGGCTGGTTCGTGCCGTGCCAGGTGCAGGGTCTGCTGGCTGGGTGCTGGCACCGTAGCCAGACCGTGCACCTTTAAGGGCTCCGGGGCCGGGAGGGGGGCAGAAGAGTTTCCCTGGTGGTGGCCAGAGTGGCCACCAGGGAAAGCTGGGGAGGGCTAGCCTCCCACTAGTTCGAATTAAGTGGCTACACAGCCCTTAATTCAAACTAGTTAATTCGAACTAGGCGTTAGTCCTCGTGGAATAAGGTTTACCTAGTTCGAATTAAGTGCTCCGCTAGTTCAAATTAAGTTCAAACTAGCGGGTCGCGTGTGTAGCGCCTATCAAAGTTAGTTCGAACTAACGTCTGTTAGTTCGAATTAACTTTGTAGTATAGACATACCCCTGCACCCACACTCCCTCCCTGACCCTACACCCCAATTTCCTGACCCAGGTCACAACCCCCCTCCTTCCCCAAACACCCCCTCACACCTCACACCATCTCCGGCACCCCAGTCCCTTAGCCTGTGCACCCTTGTGCACCCAACCTCCCCCTACACCCCACACTCTCTCCACAGAAAAGTGCGGCCCTTGACCACTTATCAAGGTCTTGGAGTGGCCCCCCACCAAAAATTATTGCCTGTCCCTGCTCTGGATGAAAAAGGAGAACTCATGAACCTCAAGCACAACACTTACCAGGTAGGTGAAGTACTTGATCCTGTTCTCTACACTTGGGTCATCCATTCTCAGGAGGAAACTCACACGTAAGTTGTTTCCAGCTTTGATGTCAGTAGAGGAGACTGCTAAATGGAGATAATTTTTTGATCCTCCTTGGGTCTGATAGGGTTCGGCCACCATGGACTTACGAGCCTGGCGAGTCTCCGGGAGGACTGAATGGTCAGTTTTTACCTGGAAGTATCAGGAGAGAAAAACAGAGTTAAACTAAATTTGAGCCGGAGCTTTGGACACCTCAGTCTGGGCCAAATTCTGTTCTCCGTTACACGGGCGTAAATCCAGAGCAGGTCCAGTGGAGTTACTGCAGATTTGTGTCATTTTTGTGAAAATTGGAGTCTGGACTCTAAATCTAGCTATATATTTTAGAAATGTGCATCTGCCTGTCTGTGTGTCTGTTTGCTCAAGAACTCCTCTTAAACCTCCTCTAGGACTACCAAATTTGGGAGGCAGCTTCCTCTTCATCTAACTTAAACAAGGTCAGGGTTAGGTTGTGACAGGAAAATGGGAGGTGCCTGGACTGGGACTGTTTTCCATAACATGGAAAGGGAGGGGGCTGTTCAGAGGGACACTATAGTGCAGAGTGACCACTGGGGGCAGCCGCACCACCAAGAGTGGCCAGCTAGGACTGGGGCTCACCATCTGGGCACCCACTGGACTGGGTAAGTGGCCTCCCTACCCCAATCTGTTCCCCCAAAACCCTTGGCTGCAGCACAGGAGTGTAGGGGGTGGGAGAGAGAGAGAGAAGGTCCTTGCTAAACAGGGTGGGGCGGGGGGGGGAGAGAGAAAAGACCCTTGCCAGACTGGGGGGGGGGCAGAAAAGGCCCCTACCAGACAGGATGGGGAGGAAAGGCTGTCACTGAATTGGCGGGGGACGACAAAAGACCCTTATTGGATGGGGAGGGAAGAAAACACCTCTGCTGGATGGGGTGCGGGGACAAAAGGCACCCACCAGACAGGGGAAGAAATGGCTCTGCTGGAAAAGGGGGAAGAAAAGGCCTTGCCAGATGGAGGGGGAAGGTGAGGGGAAGGTGAGAGAAAAAGCCACACTAGATGGGGAGGGGGTAGAAGGCCCATCTAGATCGGCGGGGAGGAGAGGAAGAAAAGGACCTGTCAGGTCAGAGGGGAGAAGGTGGATAGGGGAGAGAAAAGGCTCCTGTTGGATGGGGGAGAAAAGACCTTTGAGAGATAAAGGGGGGAGGGAGGACTGGGGCACAAAATGCCCCTGGCAAATGGGGGAGGAAAAAAAGGCTCCGCTGGATGGGGAGGAGGGGGAGAAAGTCTCGCCGGACGTGAGAAGCGGGGAAGGCCAAGGCCTCACTGGACAGTCACTGGCTTCTCTGCGAAGGCCGGTAGCCAGGAGGCGACTCCTATGCAGGACGAACCAGCCTGACGCTGCCCAAACTCATTTCATGTTGGTGAATGTTTTTAGCCGCCGGGTTTGAACAACGACGTGGTGAAGAAACATCTCGAGCGCCCGCTTCCACGCCTCAGCCCATCAGCCCTCCGGGCAGTCACAGGCTCACCGAACACACAGCCCGTTCCTCTAGCTCATTGCCAGACACTTGCACCTCCCCCCCCACAGGTGCTGCCGCTGGTGCAAGCCAGCCGGCATGTGGCTGGAGCCCACCCAGCATCGGGAGAATGATGGCTGCCCGCGGCCTGCTGGGTGAAAGAGGAGCGCCCGTTGCTCATGACTGATTTAGGGTCTGTACAATGCCATAGTGTTGGCCGGAGAGGGTTTCCCCAGGGGTGCCCACAACTCCCCCAGCCCCTCATGCGAAGGGTTCCCTCACGGTGATGTTTAACAGCGAGTTCTCCACCAGCGTGTTGATAATCAGCTTCGCCGTCCCGTCTTGCTGAGTCTGCCGGGACTCCTGGGAGCCATTGATTTTCACGGGGACGTGGGCGGCTGGCGAGCCATCGGGGTTGGTAACATAGACCTGGGCAACAAAGGGGTTATTGGACAGCGTTGGTTAGAGGAGACAAAAATAAGGCAGACCAGGGCTGGGCAACAATTTTTGCCGGGGGCCCACTTCACAAATGTTTGGCAGGAGCGGGCCTTCAGGCAGGAAGGGGCTGTTCTCTCTAGGCACAGCCGACCCCTGGCAGTGGAGGGGGTAGGGAAGGAGGCTTCTCAGACTCCCCTGCCCCTGATTGGCCTGGGGAGGGGGAACGCGTGAAGGCTCACACCCCTCACCCCAGCCCTGCTAGGGTGTGTGGCACCTAGAGAGAATCGCCAGCCATTTGGAGCAGCTGGCGGTTCCCCCTGGTGCCGCGCACCCCTGGTGGGGGAGGAGACTTCGTGCGCTCCCCTGTCCCTAGGTCAGGGTGTGGGGGAGCGGCTGGGTGTCGGGCTGGATCAAATGGCTTGGCGGGGCCGCATCCGGCTCATGGACCTTTTATCACCCAGCCCTGATCCAATGCCCCTACTCTGCTGCCCGACACATTGTCAGCCTAGAGCCAGATTCCAATCCCAGTTACATCCCCATGAATGGAGGTCCCTGGAGCCCCTCTGGCTTCAGATAGAGACACAAGAAAGGCAGAAGAGCCGTTACCATGAGTTCAAAGGGCATCCCCGGCTTGAAGTACTTGGACGTTTTTGTGAAGTGGATCTCATAGGGAGATGTGACGATGTTAATTCCGGTTCTCTCGGCTTCCACCATGTCGCTGCCTGCGGAGAGAAGCCAAAGGGGTGGGTGAAGACCACTCTTTCAGGACCAATGCAGATTTTGCCTTCCCTGCTGCGTGATAAAGTGGGGATAGCAGTCCCTTTATTATGTTACATGCGAGTTCTACCAGGCTGTAGTAACCCCGTGGGCGTGCCTCAGCTTCCCTGGGCACTGCCCCGATGCCTAGGTGGGGGTGGGAATTTCAGTGTTCCAGCCTCCCACACATACACAATGGCTGATGCCCTTCGTAACGTGATCCCGAGAAATGGGTGTGACCAGGTGACGCATTTTGCCCGGGAAAGGTGGACAAAGGCCAGAAGACGAGTCTGGCTGGGGGGAGAGCTGGGACCAGGAGCTGGGGATGAGTCAGTCTCGCTGGCTTGGAGTGCACGGGGTGGGTCAGGGCCCTGGCTTTGCCCCTCCTCCCCAAGATGGATTGTGCTGACGGCTTCTGGTTCCTGTGCCGACAAGTCTGTTCCACGCTGTGTCCCCGTCACCTAATGAACCTTCTGTTCTGCCTGCTGGCTCAGAGTCACCTCTGGCTGAGGATGGGGGTGCAGGGCCGAGTGACTCCCCCCCACCTCGGGGACACTCCGCCAGTCAGAAATAAATCTATTATGGTTACAGTCTGTGCCATTGTAATCAATGGTGGGGTCTGTTCTGGTGTTTCTAAGGTACATGGGAGCCGAGCCACAAAGGGCCAGAGATTTAAAGCTGTGCCTGGAACTGCACACAAATCACAGGCTGTCAGGACTCAGCTTGGCACCGCTCCAGACAAAACGCTTGCTCACCGGACTCCGTCAAAACCGTCGCCATGACGTAGATGGTGTGACCGATGAGCTCAGTGAGGTTGACGAAACGGGCCTGCAGCATCTCACGGGTTAGCTTCGCCTCCCCGTTCCCTTCCGTGATCTAGAAAAAGGGAAAGGGTTTCTTAACGTCGTAAGCACGTCCACACGCGTGCAGCTGCCTGCTCCCTCCACTTGCATGCGTTTAGAGCAGCGGACACGTTCCTCCCCCCGCTCAAGGCTGGTCTTCTACCCGCAGCCAGGGGATGGTCGCTAGAGTGGCCCGGATTGTAGCCTGTTTTGCTATGAGTGGTGGGGATGGTCCAGGGTTTCCACGGAGCTTGTTGGCTGCAGAGCGAGTGGTGTGAAGCAGACGGGCCAGTGAGGATCACAGAAGCACAGAAACTCAGGCCAATGGTCTGCCCACAGCCTTGCAGCCCGCTGGTTGGAGAGAGGCAAAAAGCCAAGGAGCCACGTAGCTCTTGATACTTAAGAACATCTTAGAAATAAGGGGGAACCTACGAGGGTCACACACATTGGTTCTTCTCCATCTCATGTCCCCTCCCAGCCCTGACCTTGACTCCAAGGTGGCACTGGAGGTAAACACCTGACTAAAGCCAGGTCTACACTGGGAAAATTTGGCAACAAAAGTGCTGTCGATGTGCAAAACCGGCTGAATCAATTTTTCTGCCTCCCATTCTCAACGTTTCACGGTCACATGGACAGCACTTCTGGCAACAGACAGAGCAAAGCATTGTGGGTGAGCATCCCACAGTGCAGCATGGTGGGAAAGAAGAGTGGAGCACCCTGTAGACAGGCAGAGCAAAGCATTGTGGGGGTGGTGGGAAGGCAGAGCTGATCCTTGCGCTTCTTGGGATTGCCTGGGAGCTCTCCGTGCTGAGGGCTTTCAAAGCAGCACAGCCGTCTCTCCAGCCCTCCCCCCCAGCAGCAGCCTGCCTATCGCTGTGTTCCTAGCAGGACAGAACAGGAGCACTCCAATGATTTGCTCCAAAAGTTGTACGGCAAAGAAAAAAAGGCCTGCCCCTTTAAGAAGCGTGTGAGGACTGCATTTTTATGCTTTTTGGCCTCAGCAGGCTCCCACCAGTCGCTACCATATTGGAAGCACCGAACAGCTCCCATGACCCAGTGAGCACAGAGGAGCCAGGAGGCGGGGGCCGTTCTCAGGAGCATGGGGGCGGCTTCATGAGCCACACTGATGCAGGGAGGGAGGAGGGGAAGAGCCGCATACAGCTTATGAGCCGCGGGTTAGCCACAGCTGGTTTGTCCTGACAGCTCATTCAGCTGTCAGATACTTCCTGGAGCTTTGAAAGGAGACAGGCCTGCAGGGCAGCAGAGATCACAAAACACTGAGCAGAGCCATCAGGGCATGCATTGTGGGATAGCAGCAGAAGCCTGTTCTCTCAACACAAAAAACCCTAGCGGAGTCCTCCCTGGCTCTTTGTCAACAATAAAGGGAGGGGAAAAGACAGCAGTCTCTCGCAGCGGTGGACGTTTTTAGTTGCTCAAACTGTGTGGGGTTTCCCGACAAATCTGTAAATGCTCACATTGTTTTGACAACAAAAAGCAGTTTTTGGTGGTGAAACGTGCCAGCGTAGAAAAGCCTCAAGGTGATGTACCTTTGGAAAAGTTCTTCATAACTTTATTTGTAAGGGCCCATCACTTCCCCAGCATTTCCCCCTCCGCCTCCGAGAACAGGAGTTACCTCAATTCTCTGGAGAGACTGCGGGATGCTCTTCTTCTCATCACCAATCTTCACTCCAAAGAGGACAAAGGCCGTGCCTTGTAATTCATTCCCATAGAGGAACCTGAAAGAGGAGAGGAAACCTCCTGAGAATCTATGGTGCTGGCTTGGGGGGTTATAGCCAAGAAATTTCCACTGTGATCTCTTGAAAGCTACCACGTGCCCTTGGTTTTGGGTGGCCCAGTCACTGATCAAACTGAACTAGTCCATTTGTTTTCAAGTCACTGCCATGTGCTGTGCAAGCTGGAGGCAACAGCAGAAATCGTGGATGATGAATCTGAGTGCAAACCACGGACTTTGCTCATGAGCCGGAAGAAGAAGAAGAAGAAGAAGCGCCTAACCAGAAGTAACGTCACTTTGGGAGCAGAGTATGCTGAAAAATTCCCCTCTAAACTGTTTTTTCAGTGGCCAGTTGGGTTATGTACCAAGCAACATTTTCTATATGAATCATCTGCTTTCCACAAGGCTGGGGGAGGGATTTATTTGAATGCGAAACTAAATGCCTAAAAACAAATATTTTGGCCAAACCCCCAAATACTTAAATCTGGCAATGCAGACTTATAGTTCTATTGTCTTAAATCTCCATTCTCCTCTCTGGGTCCAGAGCGCCCAATCATACAACATCTCCCACAATGCTCCATGGCTAGGGCCTCCCATGATGCACTGCGTCTCCTTCTGCTCCACTAGCTCACAGGGAGACCCACCTTGCGTTGACATAAATTGTGAGGTTCTCGTTGCCATCGATGTAAAAAAACTTCTCAGATAGCTCCAGTGTAACTTCGAAACTTGGAAGCACTAGAGAAATGAGGGGGAAGGAGAGAACGTTGAGCCGGGGGAAGGGTGCAACTTGTAGCATGGTAAAGCCGCACTGGGTAACATGTCACCTCTACACAGGGTTCAGGAGATTAGCAAGAGGAGAGCGCTGTGGGACAGATGAAGGGCAGCGGTGGGATCCTTACCATACTCTTTAACATCAAACTGCGCACTGAAGGTCTGCTGAGGGGAGTCTTTGTAGCTCGCCACAATCTTCCACGTCCCCAAACTAGAGGGGAAAGTGAAAAGACAAAGGGTTGAACTTAACATACTTTGCTATGTCTCACTGGCCCTCTTCTGTCTCCAGCACATTTTATTGGCCTCGCTGCTGAACCCAACCCGTGCATTGATTCTAAGAGGTCTTCAGGTCCACAAAAATGACTGTTCGCCTTCTTGGCGTCTGGCAATCTCATGTAGGGTTGCCTAGTCCAAGGGGTATCGTGAGCTCAACAAAACCAGGGTGACAGACGTTGGGTAGGAGGACAAATTCTGACAGGTTCTCCATCCAAAAGGGACTGGACCCCAAAGAGGAAGAACAGCTCATGCTAACAATACTGGAAGGTTCTGAAACCTCACGCCATAAGGCATAAGCCAGTCTCTAATTTGGGATGTTAAATATCGGTTAATTGAATAGTCGAGTAACCTCATGAATTTTTTATCAGTTACTTGACTATTCTGTAGTGCCTAGGGTCTGGGCCAACAGCCAGT
Organism: Pelodiscus sinensis; assembly: GCF_049634645.1. Taxonomy (NCBI): domain Eukaryota; kingdom Metazoa; phylum Chordata; order Testudines; family Trionychidae; genus Pelodiscus; species Pelodiscus sinensis. Next base: position 12,129,692 of record NC_134729.1, on the reverse strand, counting down.
GCACTCCCGCCCCACTCCTCAGGAGCCCCCTGCCAGCCCGCACTGCTGCCTCTGTATCGGAAGCAGCAGCATGGGGTGCCAGGAGCAAGCTGGTCCACAAGGGGAGCCAGTTGAAAAACCAGCTCCTCACACAGACCAGCTGCCTGTCACCCTGCATTGCTGCCTCTGATACAGAGGCAGCAGCGCAAGGTGGCAACAGCCCCAGTCCTGCGTGAGGGGGGTCTGAGCTCCCAGACCTGGAACGAGCTGGAACTGAGCCAGGCTGCCTGCTCGCCTGGCTCCTAATACACTTGAAATGCAGCGCTGCTGCGGGGGTAGGTCCCAGATCCAGTGTAAACCAGGACTGAGCTGGGCTGCTGGCCAGCCTGCTACAAAATTTACTGGAGTAGGAGGGGAAATGCATGTTGTCTGTAGCATTAACAGACGAGCTTTTGCTTATCGGTCAATCAACTCCACTATTACATCCCTGCTCTAAATATCAGAGATCAGGACGACACCGTCATGGTAATGTTAGCCCACATCTGCCTGCTGCAAAGGTTCTTATACCATACTGTGCACCGGCATTTCTTAAAGTGTGTTCCAAGGCACACCGGTGTGTGGTGAGGCAGTCGGAGGTGTGCCACAGAGAGAACAGAATTCAAGCCTTTTTTTTCCCTGGGGGCTTTTTTTTTTCCCCTCAACAAAAAAATCCTCGGTGTTCCCCATAAAAAAAATTGTTTGGTGTTCCTCGGTCTTAAAAAGTTTAAGAAACACTGCTGTGCACCATCTGGTGGCGTCACTTTTGGCGACAGAATATTGGACTGGATGGACATTGATTCTGATCCATTCTGGCAATCTCTGTGTCACAAACACTGTGTTACATGGGGACACAGCTGCTTCAGAGCTTATTTACTCCAGCTCTCTGGGGGATGCTTGTAGATGAATTAGCTAATGATTCACATGCATCAATCTTCTGTTTCCCTGCTGGGCCCCTGGAGGTCTTTATTAACTCCACCCACAGCGATGATTAAGGCAACTTACGGGATAATTTCAGGCAAGCGATGGGTCATAGGAAAGATCCCGACTATGAAGGGTGAAATCACAGATTCTCTCCGCACAGTAATGCCCTCAGGTGTCTGGCAAGAGAGATCGGGTTGGAATTTAGAGGGGTCAGAAATCGCTGTGAATTATTTTGTACAACACAAGCCTGTGAGTCCTCTTTGTGGAGTTTCTGATAAAAGATTCTGAGGTTTAACTCAGTGGCCTCTGCTGCTTTGGCTGATGGGTCACAGAGCCCAGCTGGAAAAGATCGGCCAATAACTCGACTTCAGAACTGACAAACTTACTACGCCAAGCACATGTCTTGCAGGGGGTGTTATCTTTCGAAAGCTTGTAACTTATCAAGACTCAGCCATTGCAAGTTTGCTCAGCACCCACCAGCCTCAGCTGTTTGGGGATGGGTTTTGGGGCGAGGACAGAGAGTGGTGCTTAGACGGATGCATGGGGGAGTGGGTGGAGACAGGACAGGAAGAGGCAGGGTCTTAGGGGAGGGGGCAGGGCATGGGTGGGACCGCAGGACAGAGTAGGGGTGGGGAAAAATAAGAGTGACTCTGGTGAGATGTATGTACGGGTAATATTTAAGGGATAATGTGTAACTGAACACTGAAACTGTTTTAAGGCCTTGATGGAATAGTGAGCCACTAGGGTCTAGGTGAAGAACAATTCATGCACCCCTCTTTGTTTAGCACAGGGGTAGGAAACCTCTTTTGGGGTGGGGGCTGCTGCCCCACAGAAAAATCAATTGGGGGCTGCCCACAAAGACAAAAGGGGGGGGGGAAGCGAAACAACCCCTCACTGGCGTGGCCCCTCCCCGCATTCCCCTTGCATTTCAGTGTGTGGTGTGCCCTAGGCGACCAGATTTTGTGTGCTCTATCCCAATGGGAAGGCGGTGGGGGGACTGGAGCCAACACACACACACACCAATGCTGGGGTGGGGAGCCCCAAGCCTCAGGGGCAGGATCCAGGCAAGCCAGGGGCCTTAGGTTCCCCACCCCTGCTTTAGCAGGCAAGGAAATGCCAGGTCCAGTTGTCGAGCCTGGCTCCCTTGTAAGACTATTGATGGGAAACAGACAAGCAAAGACAACAGCAAACAATCTAAGCCGCTTGGCGGTCAAAGGGGAACAGTACAGGAGACGGCGACTTGCCCCGTCTATGAATAACGACCCAGACGGTCCTTCCAGTAGAACAGAGGAGGGGGAAAGACTCTCCCCCATCCTTTCACGGAGAGAAGGGGGGTGTTTGCATGAACTAGGGTTATCCCAGCCTAGGTCCCCCTTACTGAGGTTAGTCTGTGAGGCCCAGGGTGGACTGGGGGATGCCTGGGAAGCATGGGGTGGGGTGGGGCCCCCCTCACTCACTGCAAGCGGCGGGAGCTGCAGGAAGTAGAGTGATACAGCAGCTTGCTCCATCTCCCAGCTGGGTGACTCTGCTTCCTGTGGCTCCCGAGTTGGGGGGCTGACACCTGGTGCCGTCCCATACCAGGTCACCCGGAAATCCCCTGGGCTGTGTCACTCAGGGAAGAGGCTTCAGGGAAGGGGTGCATTGGGGTGGGAGAAGGCAGAGCGGGGCGGGAAGAGCTGGGATGGGAGCTGGGGCAAAGGGGGATTGCCCTGCCCCCTGTCTCCCCGCGACGGCCCTGTCATGAAGTTTCTGGTCCTGGGGCCTGTGAGCTCTGCCACTGGCTGAACATTGGGGAGAGGGACCCCAACTCTGTGAGCTACCAAGAGGAGCAATGAACCCCCAGATGCACTTTTTGGGACTTTGTTTTGCATCATAACTCGCTGCGCCAAGGGATTCTCCTTTCGAGCCACAATTGCCTTCGTTCTCAACTGTTGTATCGGGCTCACACCGGCCGCTTCTTCTGCAGGAGCGGTGGTGGAAAGGGGACCAACCTACGGCAGCACACTCCTCCTTGGGGGGACAGAGGAGCTGGGATTTCTGGGCGCATAGATGCTTGGTCCGCGAGGGTGCCAGGACTGGTGTGCCCATGGGGAAAAAATGAGTGGGTGTCGCTAAGCACCTACGGGCACTGGGTGCCTCTCTTGTTAAGCTGCAAGGCGCAGTGAGGACAGAAGGAGAGTGCTTTTGCGGAAAAGCATCCTGCCAATCTAGACATGTTTTTCCGAAAATGCTTTTCATGGAAAACTTTTCCATGAAAAGCATTTTCGGAAAATCATGCCAGTGTAGACATAGCCAAATAGTTTATTTTGAAATAGTGCCTCTATGCAACAGGGACACATCAAAATTAGTCCGAGGCAGGCTCCCCTAATGTGGTCGTGCCACCTAGATTTAGTACCCTAGGAAGCACGGGGGAGTAATATTTGCATGACCTGGGGGAGGAGCTCTTTTGAAATAGCACCAGTGGAGCGTCCACACAATTACTACTCCGAAATAGCAATTTCGGAAGAGCCGTTATTCCTCGTGGCATGAGGTTTACAGAATCTGGAAGAAGCCACCCGTAATTTCAAAATTTCAAAATAACGGAACTGCTGTGTAGACGCTCGCAAAGTTATTTTGGAATAACGTCTGTTGTCCCACAATAGCGCTGCTGTGTAGACACACCCTGAGAGATTCCCTTCAGTGATGTTGGTTAAAAAGGTCAAGTTTCCAAACCTCAATTCTCTACACATAGACACGGTGACAAAGTGACAGGAAAATGTCTTACTTGAAATTCAACAATCACTGGTTTTGACAATGGTTCCAGATGGTGACCCGCCTCAAAGATTCGATATTTGACTGAAAAACATCAAAAGGCAAATTCCTGGTTAATTGCTCTGGCCAGGCTTTGGACTGGTTTATTTAACATTAAGCAGAGCACAGTGTGAGTTGTTCTGAGTCATTTGATTGAAACATCGGAGACACGGGGGAAGATGACATTAATCGGCAGCGTGTTTAAAACAAACAAAAGGAAGTTCTTCTTCACCACAACTGGTAGAACTCCTTGCTGCAGCCAAAAGTATAACTGGACTCAAAACAGAATGAGCTAATTCCATGGAAGATTGACCATCTTGGCTAATAGCCACTGGACCATGTCGTATGAAGTACCTGACTCTGATCACCGTCAGAGTCGAAGACCGGCCTAGATAGGTCACAGGTCCGACTCAAGGTGGCCAATCTTAGGTTTGTACTTTTGGGATTTGTTTCCATCAGTCCACACGAGCAGCTTCGGATGGCTTTGTGACTACCTGGGTACATGCCACTAGGAGATCAAAAGAATTTATTTCCCACAGGTCACAGTACAGCTACGACATGCCCTGGCTTTGGGGCTACCAACCTAGAATGGGACTGAAAAATAATTTTGAAGTGACAGAGCCCATATCCCAGTCCCATTGAGGTTTAATCTGCACATCTTTTCTGTGGGTGCCTCACAACACTTCTGCACAAGCCTGCTGATGGGGCGAGGGCTCTAATGACAAATTGGGATGCATTGGTGGGAGAATTGCCAGCAGATCCAGAGAAGTGATTATTCCCCTTCATTCGGCTCTGGTGAGGCCACATCTGGAGTATTGTGTCCAGTTCTGGGCCCCCCACTATAGAAAGGATGTGGACGCATTGGAGAGGGTCCAGTGGAGGTTGACCAAAATGATGAGGGGGCTGGAGCACATGACCTATGAGGAGAGGGTGAGGGATTTGGGTTTGTTTAGTCTGCAGAAGAGAAGAGTGAGGGGGGATTTGAGAGCAGCCTTCAATGCCCTGAAGGGAGGTTCCAAAGAGGATGGAGAGAGGCTGTTCTCAGTAGTGACGGATGGCAGAACAAGGAGCAATGGGCTCAAGTTGCAGTGGGGGAGGTCTAGGTTGGATATTAAGAAAACCTATTTTCCTAGGAGGGCGGTGAAGCACTGGGACAGGTTCCCTAGGGAGGGCGTGGAATCTCCATCCCTGAAGGTTTTCAAGACCAGGTGTGACAAATCCCTCGCTGGGATTATTTGACTGGGGTTGGTCCTGCTTTGAACAGGGGATTGGACTCAATGACTCTGTACTAACTATCCTGTGTATTGAAATAGATCTCTGTAAGCGTGCACTGCTTTCCTTTACTATTCTGTGCATAATAAAGTTAACAAGAGTCTATCTGAAGTGTTTTTACTGGCTCCTCTTGTATCCAAAAGCTGAACCACACGACACAACCTGCTTTGGCTCTAAAATGAAGTCGGCACCCCCAGCTACCAAAAGGGGCTAGGAGAAGGCCGTACCTGTAGATCCAGGTGTGTAGATGGTTTTGTCTGTCTGGATGAAGATGTAGCCGCTGTGGAAGGTGAGCAAAATGACCTTCTCCAGAGTGAAATGTGGACTTTGGGCTTGGATCGTCACATACTGTTTTCCATCTTCCTTTATTTTGTTGGTAGGAACCTGCACAAAAATAAGATTATTGAGTGCAAAACTATTGGCTCAGCAGGCCACGAGGCACAATGTATAAAGCGTTGATGCTGGAACAGTGAAACTCAACCATACATAATGTCCGCACTTCCTACAAAGCTCCACGGAAACCTGACATGCCAAGGGTGGGCAATCATTTTCTCAGGGAGGCCACTGAATAAATTTTGGTACATGGTCTTGGACCAGCTCCACCTCCACCCCACCCCTGGAAGGGGTGGGGCCTGGGGTGGAAGGGGCAGGGCAGGGGACTAGCCACCCCCCAGACTTGTCTGGGGCTGGAGGCTTTGAATGAAAAACACAGCAAAGGGCTCACGGCTCCTGGCCCTGCCGCTATCTTGTTGCTTGGCAAGTGCCTGGGATTGCTGCAGCTATTTAAAGGGCTGTTGCTGGGGTATCACCATGAGCCATTTAAATAGGATCTTGTTGCCTGAGCCACCACCTGGAAATTCAGTGGCCCGGACAGGAGGATATAAATAGAAAGCGGCCAGATGCAGTCCAAGGGTCGGATCCGCCCCCCAGGCCACATCTTGCCCAGCCCTGCTATACGCCATAAATTTCTCATAGGCTCAACTTCTGTTGATAAAAGACATGCCAACCCTCTAGCAGGGTGGGTCACCCCGCGACAGGCATAAAAAGAGTTAAAATCGCCCTGGGGGGACGGCTGTAGCTAGGGCGTCAATTACAAGAGGCCTTGCAGCAGCCAATCAGAGCCCAGGAGGGCTGTATAAAAGAGATGGCTGGCGAAGCTGAGCATGCGGAAGGACCTAGCTGCCGGCTAGTCAGGGTGCCATGGACAGAGCAGAGCTGGGGAAAGGCAGGGGGGGCTCCAGACTGAGTAGCCCCAGGCCGGGGCCCAGCCACCGTGGCCTGAGGGATACTAGAGCTGCAGAGAGGCAGCCAGGGTAGGCAAAGGCAGCAGGTCCACCCCCCTTGCCTCTGGTGAGTAGGGTTGCCAGGTGTCCGGTATTGACCCAGATAGTCCGGTATTTTCACCTCCTGTCCCATAAAAAAAAAATCAGAAAATACCAGACACTTGAAATGTCCGGTATTTTCTGATTTTTTTTCCAAGCCAGGAGGCAAAAATACTGGACACCTGGCAACCCTACAACACACTCAGCAACTGGGCCCAGCCCCCGGACTGCCCCCCACCCCAGGACCCCCGTTTATCTGGTTCCGCAGGGAAACTGCATTCAGTCTCTATCAAGAAAACAAAATGGCCGCAGCAAAAAGCCTAAAGAACTGAAGCAAGGGGAAGCAATGCCTTCCCTGGGCCTTAGTGCTCAACCGCTCCCCTCTTGCTATCCCTATTCTGACTCTGCACGCCCTTAAAGCTGTTTTAATGCTGTTTTTTTTTTTTTTTGCTTAACTCTTGAGGTCCTTTTTTTTTTCTCAACAACTTTGGTCTCCCCCTTTTTTCCCCAATAGAATTTTTTCCATGGTCAGGGGGAGTTGTTTGGTATTTTTGGTTACACCATCTGGCAACCCTACTGGTGAGTGGCCATGTCAGACGGCAGTTTGCCCCTGAGGTAATGGGGCTACATGACGACGGGCAATAGGGTCACTGAGGCAGCTCGAGAACTGGCGAAGAGGTGGCATTTCCATTCCTTGCGAAATGCCACCATTTTGAAAGTCCTGTGGGGAACGCTGAGGCAAATTGAAACATTCTATGGACAAAAGCAGAATCCATGTTCTTCCTCATCTTGACTTTTCATTTGGCCGCTCTCTCTATAACCTAATGATCAGTTAAATGCCTTCCAAACCGCTACTTTATTTCTAAATGAAAAATCCAAACCTTCTATTCCAATAAGGCCAAAAAGGTCCATTTCAATTTTAAAAAAAAGAATCAAAACAGGCCATGTTCCTGTGGAAAATATCTAGCTTAATGAAACAGCATGTTCCAAGGAAGCCCTCTTCATCTGGAAATATTCCCACTAGCTCTAGCCACCACCTTAACGGGGCTGCGTTCATCTGGAACCTCATGGTCCGGGACTTATTTACTCAGACAACACCGTCAGCAGGCATGGAAATACACCCTGGGCCAGACCCTCAATGGGCGTAAAGCAAAGGAGCTGGGTTGATTATGCTGATTTACCTCGGCCAGGGATCTGGTGCTTGACTGGGGGAGGCAGACCTTGATTTTTATAAAAGTTCATAATACAATTTTTTTTTAGTCACACTTCCACCCGAAAACAACGACCTGCTTTAGCCACGATTGTCCCCTAAATCCATGAGCACAGGAGTAGCTCAGGGAAGAGATCAGCAGCTCTCTCCTGGACTCTTTATGTCGGGTATCTGGCCACGGAGGATTCCCTCAGGCCCCTAGGGTTGCCAGGTTTCCAATATTCACCCGGACAGTCCGGGATTTTCGGTTCCTGTCCGGTAAAAAATGTCCAATATTTTCTGAATTTTTCCCCAGCCAGGAGGCAAAAGTGCCGGGCACCTGGCAACCCTAGAAATATTCAGCGCCAGCACCCACGCCCCCCCAACCCCCATGCTTACCTGGCTCCCCAAGGCTGCCGGCACAAAATGTCTGCCTGCCAAAAGACCTAGGGGAAGCAATGCTTTCCTCAGGGTCTTAGTGCTCAACCCCGGAGCATGCTATTTTATTTTTTGGCTTAAGTTCTTGGAGTCCTTTTTTTTTGCTCAACAACTTTTGGTCTTCCCTCCTTTTTTTTCCCCCTTCAACAGAATGTTTTTTTGGGGGGGTGGTTGGTATTTTCGTTTCAACCATCTGGCAACCCTACCAAGCACTGAGGGAATAAAGTTGCTTTCTGGGGATCCCTTGGTGACCGCTGGCATAGGAACCACGCTGGGTGTGGGGATGGAGTGGGACAGAAGGGGCCGAGCTGGGGCAAGGCCTCTGCCGAGATTCCAGGCAGGTAGCCCTTGCCGGTTGCTGTAATTTAGACAGGCCTCTGGGGCTGGCCACATAAACTGGATGCCCCGGAGTGACCCAGCATAAGAAGGGTGCAAAGGTGATGTGGGACGTCCTTGCCCAGGCCCCTTCTTCCACCACAAATCACCAGCAGACCCTCTCTTGTGCAAACCCCCGTGTCTTTGCACTGCTTGTGCCAACTTCCCACCGCCTTCTATTGACAGAGCTGGGGTTTTCCCAGCAGCTAACTCAGCCGGTCCAAGGCAGCACGCTGTGTCTGGCTGAGCCGCGTGGCTCCCGGGCAGGGCAGCCAGTGAGCGGCTGGATGGTCGGGGCCGGGAGCCGGGCAGCGCGGGGCTCAAGGCAACCTTGCCCAAAGGCTGGGCTTGCGCACACTCAGCCACTCTCTGGCTCCTATCATGCCCCACCCTGGCCTACAGCAGGCCTGCACAATTCGGAAAGCGGTGAGGGCCATATTTCTCCAAAGAAAACAGCTGCGGGCCGCAAGGGTTGGTTTTGCGGGGGAGGGGGAGAGGTGCTCGGGGGAGCCCCCACCCCCCTCTCCCTCTCCCCACCCCGGGCCCCTTTCGCGCTGAGGAGCAGAGGTGGGGAGGGGGGCGCTGCTTCTGCTCCCTCCCTCCCCCCAGCCCATGGGAGCATTTTTTTTAAGTGGTCCAGCCTTCAACCCCCCCCTTTCATGGAGCACGGTAGGCCCCTCCCCCTGCCCGGCCTCACCTGCCAGCGCCAGGATCTGGGCCTCGTGCAGCAGCAGGTGCCTGGAAGCGGCACCTCAACTGAGCGCGCCTTAGGCGCGGGGTCCGGAGCAATCCAACGCCGAGCGGAGGCAAGCCCAGATGGGCAGGTGCGCGGCGCGGTGCGAGCCCGGCCCCAGTGCGCTCCCAGCCTGTACGCCCCCCACAGCAGGCAGGGGAGACCCGGGGTCGGGGAGTCCCATCCACACGGCAGCACAGCAGACACGTGCCGCATGGCGGAATGACTCTGGGTGATGGGGTGTTTTAGCGCCCCCCCATAGGTTGGCACCCCAGGCAGCTGCCCGGCTAGCCTGCCCTTTAATCCGGCCCTGGTCATGGGCCACATGCAGCCCACGGGCCGTATGTTGTGCAGGCCTGGCCTACAGGAATAAGGATGAGAGCAGGATTTGAACCAACTGGCTAAGTGATTTCTTTTCTCCCCTCTTTCGATGGAAATTACCCCCAAACTTCAGTGTGGCTCATGACTGCTCTGAGTTTCTCACAATCGTCAATATTTCTAGCTCCTCCAATCAGGCCATTGGGGGCAAATCTCGGCTTTCTTCTTTTAAAACAAAGACGTTCTCATAGTTGCAGAGAAAGACTGGAAAATATGGCCTGAGAGCCCCCAAAAGGCCCGGAAACCAGAAACAAAAGGAGGGGTGGGTGCGGACAGGGTGATTTTTAAGTCACCCTTGTGACTTTGCGATGCCTGATGTATGAGGTTTGAATACTGGGGGTTAGCACCGTTGACACCTATCTTGCGATTTGCGTGGTTGGATTTTTTACCCACCTTTATGATGGCTGTGCCCATCATCCCATTTTCAGCGGTTAGATTGATTTTGTTCTGGTGTAAAATGTGGCGCTTGTGTGGGAAGTCCTGGACCATGATGTCCACCTTGGTTTCAGTGGTGAGGCCATGAGCTTCCACCACAATCTTCTCTTCGCTCTCCAACCGCAGGACACTTGGGGTGATCAGGGTGTATCTAGGACAGTTATTCATTGGCTACATTTTTAACTCTAGCTGAGGCACCTGCTTCCCCCAGCCTGCCACTTGCCCCTTCATCACCGATCAGCACCTCCCCCTCCTGCCCAACTCATAGACTCATAGACTTTAAGGTCTGAAGGGACCATTATGATCATCTAGTCTGACCCCCTGTACAATGCAGGCCACAGAATCTCACCCACCCTCTCCTAGAATAATCCTCTCACCAAATCTCAGATATTGAAACAAGGTGTACCGGTAGTTCGGAATAGGAATCCTAGTCCAAACTACCTAGTTCGAGCCCCGTGTAGCCGCGCTGCATGGGGTTCGAACAAGCGGGGTTTAAAAAATGGCGGCTCCCCGCTTATGCAAATGAAGCCCGGGAAATTCAAATCCTGGGCTTCATTTGCAAGTGCAGTATGCCTACATTACCCTCCTATTGCGAACTAGGAGGGTAGTGTAGACATACCCAGGGTGATTAAACACTGGAAGAAGTTGCCTAGGGAGGTTGTGGAATCTCAGACACTGGAGATATTTAAGAGTAGGTTAGACAGACATCTAGCAGGGATGATCTAGAATGGTGCTTGGTCCTGCCATGAGGGCAGGGGCCTGGACTTGATGATCTCTCGCGGTCCCTTCCAATTCTAGTCTCCTACAATTCTATATAGCAGTGAGACACGGCAACATTCCAAGAAAGAGATGCAAAAGTTGGATGCATTTAATCACGCATGTCTGAAAAGAATATTGAGAATAACATACAGAGGTAGGAATATGAATGAAGAAGTTAGAAAGATTACTAGACAAGACATCCGCTCATAAATAATCTACAAAAGAAGACATCAGTGTCTGGGGCATGTGCTAGGAATGGGGGGAAAAGTTCACTGACGTAAGCCAGTTCTGAAGGAATGATTCCCTCCCAGCTAGCTGGAAGAGGGGGGAGAGACTCTGGGGGTGCCTATGTAAGTACATTTTGAGCCTGCTTTTCAGCTCCTGCGGACCCCAAATACTGCCATTCATTGGAAACCAGAACAGGCAAGAAGAACAAGACGACAACCGTGAGTAAGGTGGAAGCGGACTGTTCCGATAACATCAAACATCTCAACAGGAAATGGGAAGATTAGGAGCGAAGGGCAGTTGACGGGAAAGGATGGCAAACAGAGGCAGCCCAATACGCAGCAAAACACAGGCGGGACAAACATAAGAACATAAGAATGGCCGTACTGGGACAGACCAAAGGTCCATCTAGCCCAGTATCCTGTCTGCCGACAGTGGCCAACACCAGGTGCCCCAGAGGGGGTGGACTGAAGACGATGATCAAGCGATTTGACTCGTGCCATCCGTCTCCAGCCTCTGACAAACAAAGGCCAGGGACACCATTCCTACCCCCTGGCTAATAGCCTTTTATGGACCTAACCTCCATGAATTTATCTAGCTTCTCTTTAAACTCTGTTATAGTTCTAGCCTTCACAGCCTTCTCTGGCAAGGAGTTCCACAGGTTGACTACGCGCTGTGTGAAGAAGAACTTTCGCTTATTAGTTTTAAACCTGCTACCCATTAATTTCATTGGGTGTCCTAGTCCTAATTTTATGGGAACTAATGAAGAACTTTTCTTTATTCACCCTCTCCACACCACTCATGATTTTATAGACCTCTATCATATCCCCCCTTAGTCTCCTCTTTTCCAAACTGAAAAGTCCCAGTCGCTTTAGTCTCCCCTTCTGTTCCAAACCTCTGATCATTTTAGATGCCCTTTTGTGAACCCTTTCCAAGGCCAAAATATCTTCTTTGAGGTGAGGAGACCACATCTGTACACAGTATTCAAGATGTGGGCGTACCATAGTTTTATACAGGGACAGTAAGATATTCTGTTTCTCAAAGGTCTCAGATAAGTTAGAGCAGAATTCTGCCCAATGGGAGTGTTGTCTTAGCCTAGCGGTTCCCAATAGGGATCCATTTTGACAATTCAGGAAGACTTGGTGACCCAAGGCAATTCAAAAATGGGGGAGGAGGGAGAGCAGAGACACCTGGAGAGACACTTGGCGACCCTTTTGAAATGTAATGGTGACCCATAGGTCGGGAAACCCTGTCTTAGCCTTAGTGTATAGAAATGTAACCCTAGTGTTCCACTTTTCAGGTTAAAAAGTTTCTACAGTCCTGAAACCATTTTAGAATGGACATGGGTGGCAAAGATCAGAGGAAATGAGAAAGAGAGTTTCGGAAACGGGCTCCCATGTCCTACAGAGTCTCCACAAGGGAAGAAAAATGAAGGGGAGGCTCCACTCTAAGCATCTAACAAACCCTAGGCTCGTATCCTCATCTGGTCATAATCACAGAAGGTACTTACAGCTGGCCGCAAGAAACAGCTGGGAGACAGAACCCGAACACCACCACTAGGTAGAGAGCAGATCCCTCCATGGTGAAGAGGGTTGCAGTGGCAGTTCCCACTGGGTTATTTATATTCAGAGTCCAATGTAAACAAAGACTTTCTGTAACCCACTGAGCAGTTATTTCATTTGGGGAAGAGCCAAGCCAGCTTTGCATTTTTAGTAGAATGAACTGGAAGGGATATTTGGTCTCTCTGTTGCTATTTGCTCTGTTATTTACTCTGTCTAGTGCCAGCCTAGAATGGGCAGAGCTTAAATCTAATGTTGGGGAAATGGATCAAAACACATCGTGTTCAGTTCTCCATAGGGAACCAAGAACCAGGACTGGTGTGGAAAAAGTGAATAAGGAAAAGTTATTTACCTGTTCCCACAATATAAGAACTAGGAGTATGTCTACACTACCCCGCTAGTTCGAACTAGCGGGGTAATGTAGGCATACTGCAATTGCAAATGAAGCCCGGGATTTGAATTTCCCGGGCTTCATTTGCATAAGCGGGGCGCCGCCATTTTTAAATCCCCTCTCGTTCGAACCCCGTGCCGCGCGGCTACACGCGGCACAAACTAGGTAGTTCGGACTAGGCTTCCTAGTTCGAACTACCGTTACTCCTCATTCCACGAGGAGTAACGGTAGTTCGAACTAGGAAGCCTAGTTCGAACTACCTAGTTCGTGCCGCGTGTAGCCGCGCGGCACGGGGTTCGAACGAGCGGGGATTTAAAAAAGGCGGCGCCCCGCTTATGCAAATGAAGCCCGGGAAATTCAAATCCCAGGCTTCATTTGCAATTGTGGTATGCCTACATTACCCCGCTAGTTCGAACTAGCGGGGTAGTGTAGACATACCCTAGGGGTGTGTCTAGACTACATGGCTCTGTCGACAGAGCCATATAGATTTGTTTACTGGGCATAGGGAAATGAAGCCGCTTCATTTAAATTTAAATGGCTGCCGTGCTGTGCCGATCAGCTGTTTGTCGGCTCAGCGCGCTAATCTGGACACTCCGCGGTCGACATCAAAGGCATTTGTCAACCTCCCCAGTATGCCTCGTGGGATGAGGTTTACCGAGGAGGTTGACAAATGCCTTTGATATCAACTGCAGAGCGTCCAGACTAGTGCGCTGAGCCGACAAACAGCTGATCGGCACAGTGCGGCAGCCATTTAAATTTAAATGAAGCAGCAATTATTTAAATCGCCGCTTCATTTCCCTATGCTGAGTAGCCTAATCTACATGCCTCTGTCGCCAGAGGCATGTAGTCTAGACATACCCTAGGAGTCCCCAAATGAAATGAATAGGCAACAGGTTTAGAACAAACAAAAGGAAGATTTTTGTCACTCAGCGCACGGTCAACCTGGGGAACTCCTTGCCAGAGGATGTTGTGAAGACCAGGACTTTAACAGGGTTCAAAAAAAAGAGCTAGATAGATTCATGAAGGTTAGGTTCATCAGTGGCTATTAGCCAGGATGGGTAGGAATGGTGTCCCTAGCCTCTGTTTGTCCGGAAATGGATGACAGGAGAGGGATCACGTGAGGATTCCCTGTTGTGTTCTTTCTCTGTGGGGCACCTGGTATTGGCCACTGTCGGCAGACAGGACACTGGGCTAGATGGACCTTTGATCTGACCCAGTATGGCCGTTCCTATGTTCTTACATTTAACCAGGCGGTTACACTGGCAAAGACACCCCAGGGCTTCTCGCTCCTGCTAGGCCAGCTCCCTGGTCTCCCCTGGCACAGAGCTGAGATTCCTGCCCCCTCTGAGGACCAGAACAGACATTGAAACTCTTCAGGTCCAAGGAAAATGCAGTTTGGGGCCCAGCTTCATGAGATATCACTCCCCAAATGGGATCAGAACCCCATATGAATTTTTCGGGTAAGCCCCCTTTAATAGTTAGGGTTGCTAGGGTTGTCAGTATTGGCTGAGGCAGTCTGGTATTTGCGGCTTCTGTCTGGTAAAAAAACCCAAAATGAACAGAAGCTCAACCAAATTTTTCCTGCCATGTTTGGTATTTGTTGTAAAACTATCTGGCAACCATATTCACAATGAAAGGAGGAATGTGCACACTGATTTCCCCCTTCTACCCCACTCCGGCCCCAATTATTTACACTGGGCTTGATAGTAAATATGAGTGATTTTATTAAGTACAAGCTGTAGGATTTAAGTGGTTGCAAGTGAAGACAGGCTGAGCAGAGTAGATTACAAAGTAAAATTAACCAATTCTTACCCTAAAACCTCAGTACAAACTTACTACAAACTCACCCTAAAACTCTTCTTGATCCAGCCATGCCTTCAAAATCAGGGAAGTCTCTTTTTCTCTGGGGTCTTTAGGTATCCTCCAGGTGTGCCACACCAGCCAAAGACAGACACTCCTAAGCTTCCCATTGTTTGATAGAGACCACTTTTACATGGGAAGTTACCTGGCCAGTCCTTACCTGTTAGGGAGGTCACATGACTTCCTAGGACCAACCACTGTTCAGAGTTAAAGGACACAAGGGGCTGTTTACATAGGATTGGCCAGACACTGAGACATTCCCAGCATTGGAAACACCCTTGATGACTTTCCTTTGCACATTTAAAACCCATAGACCATTCCATACCCCCATACCATCCACACACAAGAATGATCCATTCACCAAAATCAGATATCCAGACCCAGCAGATTAAGACATTAAGATTGACAGGTTCCATGAGGCAATTTGTCCCAAGAATCTTTGAGTTATGCATATTCATGTCCATGAGTCCATTTCATATAGCATGGGATGGGGGGGAGGGGGCAGTCCATCACAAAGACTTCTCCCAAGATCTGCCTCTAATTCCTCCAGAATGGTTGCTCCTTCTTGGCAGACAGGTTTTGTCTGTCTGTTGAGTCAGAAGTTGGAGCCTCCCAAAATGGAGCTCTAGGGCAGATAAATCTTGAGCTAACAGGATTGTTCTGGAAACAGAGACACCTTGTTGCCGGCGGGAGGGGGGGGGCAGAAGGAGGGAGGGGAGGGAGACACCAGGGTTTAAAATTGATCTCATGGATTAGCTGAGCAAAAGCATTTTCATGTGAGCTTCTTTTCCCACCACGAGAACAGGATGCAAATCCAGCACATAAGAACACAAGAACTGTCATACAGGGTTGGACCAATGGTCCATCATAGAATCATAGAACAATAAAACCAGAAGAGATCTTGAGAGGTCATCAAGTCCAGTCTCCTGCCCTCCTGGCAGGACCAAGCATTGTCTAGATCATCACTGATTGATGTTTATCCAACCCGCTCTTAATTATCTCCTGTGATGGAGATTCCACAACCTCCCTAGGCAATTTATTTCAGTGTTTACCCCCTCCCTCCGACCATTAGGAAGTTTTTCCTAATATCCAATACCTCTCTTCCTGCAACTTAAGTCCATTGTTTCTTATCCTATCGTCAGAAGCCAAGCAGAACAATTTTTCTCCCTCATCCTTGTAACACCTTTTTAGATACTTGAAAACTATTATTATGTCCCCTTTCTGTCTTCTCTTTTCTAAACTAAACAAGCTCAGTTCTTTCAGCCTTCCCTCATAGGTCATGTTTTCTAGACCTATAATCATTCTTGTTGCTCTTTTCTGGACCTTTTCCAATTTTTCCACATCTTTCTTGAAAAGTGGTGCCCAGAAGTGGATACAATACTCCAACTGAGCCTAATCAGTGCAGAGTAGAGCGGAAGAATGACAATACTCCTGTTAATGCATCCCAGAATCGTGTTTGATTTTTTTGCAACTGTGTCTAGTGCCTAGTGTCCTGTCTTTCAATAGTGGCCAATGCCAAATAATTGAGAGGAAGTGGATAAAGCAGGGCAATTTATTGAGTGATCATGCAGACCTGGCTTCTGGCAGTCAGAGATTTAGAGAAATCCAGAGAGTAGAGTTACATCCTTGATCATCCTGGCTACTAGCCATTCATGGATCTGTTCTCCATGAAATTATCTAGCTCTTTTTTTAAAACCTTGTTATAGTCTTGACCTTCACAACATCCTCTGGCAAGGAGTTCCACAGGTTGACTGTACATTGTGTGAAAAAATCTGACTTTATTTTTCTACTAGCTGGACTTAGCTGGCCTTGCTCAGGAAATTGGAGGAACAAAATTTAGAAAATTTAGGAAGGGAGGGGACCCTGAGCCAGGGGACCCCCAGAGCCACAGACCCTGGGGGCTGATGACTCCTGGCCCACACCTGGCCCTCTGAGAGCAGCAGGACCCTCCTCCCCCCAGGACTGAGCAGTCAGCCCCCAGGAGAACAGTACAATCATGTGGCCAGTAGCAAGGGGACTTCTCTTTGCAAGGTTGGCTCAGGGATCCACCTGCCCTGCCTTGGAGAGCAAAAGCTCAGAGCTCACATCTAACCCTGATGGCTGGAACCAGACCCCGAAGAGCCCCACTCACAGTACGAACAGCAGCCGGCTGGCTTCACAGCGGTGTAATGCATCAAGGGTTTAACTTGGCCCCTCCGCCCTGCGCTGCTGCAGGCACACGGATTCCTTCTGCTCCGATAAGCCCAGCAAGCTGAGCAGAAAGGCTGGCCGGCTTTGGGTTTGGTTTCTGGAGGGAGGAGGGTTGCAGGGGGGGAGCGACCCCGGGTGGAGGAGAGGTTACATGCAGGAAGGGCGCACCAGCTCGCACCTGGGGCTGCAGGTTCTGCAGGGGGGCAGGGCGGGAGCCCGAGCCATGCACATGGGTGTGGGGGCACTGCGTGCTGGCGGGGGTGGGGGAAGAGGGTCGGTTATGTAACCTCACGGGTAGGAGGGTGCGAGTCCTGGGAAGCTACATGCAGGAGGGGTGCCTCAGCTCGCGCCCAGGGCTGCAGGTGCCGGGGGGGGGGGCTGGGCGGGACCCCAATCGGGTCCAAAAGTACCTTAAAACCTTCTCCTGGAGGAAAGGTTACCCCACGCAATGTTGGGTTGCAGTAGCTCTTACAGTGCCCAAAGTATTAGCGCACAAACGTGCAAACATTCTCCTTTCGATATTCGATAGGGCGGCACCTGGACAGATGTGCGGGAAGAAAATCAGATTCTCTGTCTGTGTGGGGCACAGGGTGGCAGTTAGGGAGGTGGTGGGGGAGGGGTGGGGAGGAGCGGGGGGGGCTGTCTGTGTGGGGCACAGGATGGTAGTTAGGGAGGTGGTGGGGGAGGGGTGGGAAGGAGCGGGGGGCTGTCTGTGTGGGGCACAGGGTGGCAGTTAGGGAGGTGGCGGGGGAGGGGTGGGGAGGAGCGGGGGGGCTGTCTGTGTGGGGCACTGGGTGGCAGTTAGGGAGGTGGTGGGGGAGGGGTGGGGAGGAGCGGGGGGCTGTCTGTGTGGGGCACAGGGTGGCAGTTAGGGAGGTGGCGGGGGAGAGGTGGGGAGGAGCGGGGGGGCTGTCTGTGTGGGGCACAGGGTGGCAGTTAGGGAGGTGGCAGGGGAGGGGTGGGGAGGAGCGGGGGGGCTGTCTGTGTGGGGCACAGGGTGGCAGTTAGGGACGTGGCGGGGGAGGGGTGGGGAGGAGCGGGGGGGGCTGTCTGTGTGGGGCACAGGGTGGCAGTTAGGGAGGTGGCGGGGGAGGGGTGGGGAGGAGCGGGGGGGCTGTCTGTGTGGGGCACAGGGTGGCAGTTAGGGAGGTGGCAGGGGAGGGGTGGGGAGGAGCGGGGGGGGCTGTCTGTGTGGGGTACAGGGTGGCAGTTAGGGAGGTGATGGGGGGGGATTAGATGTTTCCACAGAAACCTTCCCCGCACCACATTGGTGCAGGGTAACAGCGAACTTTGACCTCATCATTTTGCATGTAGTTGGGACTGTGTTTTCCAATGGGCATTACTCTCCCATTTCTCCGCATCTTTCTTGAAATGTGGGGCCCAGAACTGGATCCAATACTCCAATTGAAGGCTAATCAGTGCACAGTCGAGCGAAGGATGACGTCTCGTGTCTAGCTCACAACGCTCCTCGTAATGAATCCCAGAATCACGTTTGCTTTTTTGGCAACAGTGTCGCACTGTAGACTCATATTTAGCTTGTGGTCTGCTCTGAGCACTAGATCTGGTTTTGCAGGACTCCCCATCCTGTATGTATGAAATTGATTGGTCCTTCCTATGTGGAGCACTTTGCTTTTGTCCTTATTAAACTTCACCCTGTTTACCTCAGACCATTTCTCTAGTTTGTCCAGATCATTTTGAATTATGGCCCTGTCCTCCAAAGCAGTTGCAAATCCTCCTCCCCCCAGCTTGGTATCATCTGCAAACTTAATAAGCGTCCTCTTTGTGCCAATATCTAAATCGCTGCTCTACCATTAAATCCATTTGTGATAGTGGATTCTCCTCCATCAGCTCCGGCATCTTCTCAGTCAATATGGGGCTATTTGAAATCCTCCATAATTATTGTAGCTCCTTAATCCACCTAACCTGCCACCCATCATGCTTATGTGGGCAAGGCAAGGCTCTGCCTTCCCCAAAAGACCCAGATGGTCCTGCCTATGCTGCAGCCGTCCAGGCAAGCTGGGCCCCATAGGTGCCTGGCTGACTGGATGGGGACAGGGAAGGGAGCAGGGACCATGCAGCTGCCTGACCCTGAAGGGGAGACATTAGCTTTGGGCAGGGGCCAAGCGGGCTTAGACGGGGCAGGGCCATTGGTGGAAGGGGTGGGACTGGGGTTTGCCTCGCTAAGCCAGGCATTCACCTACTACACATGACAAAAATTTCACAGTCACCATTACCCTCCTGGTCAGGTGATTAGGAGAATTTTCCTCCTGTTATGCTCTTGCTCGAGCACAGGACTTTTATCAACAGATCGGCCACTGTCAGCACACAGGATACTGGGCTAGATGGACCTTTGTTTGACCTAGTCTGGCCGTTCCTATGTTCCCCAGCAGTATGACCTATTCTGCCATTCCCACACAATTTCTATCCTGAGGGTATGGGGCCCTACTGGATAGCAATAAAGTTTCTGGAATGCCTATTAAATCTAGATCATCATTTGATACCAGGAACTCATTGTCACCCATCTTGGCATCTAGAAATCTTGAACTCACATACAAATACATTTTAAAAAGTGTCAGTTTTTACTTTTCTGCCTTCAGGTGATGGAATTGAACTCCTTTTGGTTCTCTACACTTCCTAGCTGTACTGATTAGGGACGTACGTGTGTCATTTGTGAATACGGCTTCCTGGCTGGGGGCTTAGAATCTGACTGGAAGAGACCTCAGGAGTCATTGAGTCCAGCCCCCTGCTCAAAGCAGGACCAACCCCAACTCAATCATCCCAGCCAGGGCTCTGTCAAGCCAGGACTTAAAAACCTCTAGGGATGGAGATTCCATCCCCTCCCTAGGGAACCCATCCCAGTGCTTCCCCACCCACCTAGGGAAATGGATTTCCCCTTAGTATCAAACCTAGACCTCCCCCACTGCAAACTGAAATCGTTGCTCCTCATTCTGCCATCTGTCACCACTGAGAACAGCCTCTCTCCATCCTCTCTGGACCACTCCTCCAGGGAGTTGAAGGCTGCTCTCAAATCCCCCCTCACTCTTCTCTTCTGCAGACTCTCCTGATAAGTCCTGTGCCCCATCCTACTAATCATTTTTGTTACCCTCCATAGGTGCCTCTCCAACATATCCACATCTGTTCTGTGGCGGGGGGTCCAACACGGGACGCAACACAAAATACGTCCTCACTGGTGCTGAATAAAGGGGAATAATCTCTTCCCTAGATCTGCTGGCAATGCTCCCACCAATGCACCCCAATCTGCCATTAGACACTGTTGATTCATATCCAGCTTCTGTAACCGCCAGGTCATTTTCTGCCGAGCTGCTGCTTAGCCAGTCAGTCCCCAGCCTGTAGCCGTGCTTGGGATTCTTCCGTCACAAAAGCTGGACTCAGCACTTGTCCTTGTTGAACCTCATTAGATTTCTTTTGGCCCAACCCTCTGATTGTCTAGGTCACTCTGTACCTGATCCTGACCCTCCAGTGTAGCTACCTCTCTCCTAGCTTAGTGTCACCCGTGAACTTGCTGAGGGAGCAACCCCTCCTTTCCTCCAGGCCATGAATAAAGATGCTGAACAAAACCAGCCCCAGAACCCGCCTCGGGCTCTCTGCTTGATACCAGTTGCCAGCTAACCATTGAGCAATTGATCACTATCACGTGACAGCAGGTTTCCAGTAAACCACCCCCTTTCCAATAAGCTGTTTGTTTTTCCAGCATTGACCTCGCTGTTTGGAAGGGATCTGTTCCCGGACAGTCTCCAAAACATGCAAATTGCAAAAGATTGGACTAGGGTCTCATCGGCCTTGGCTCCATCATTCCGGTTGGCCCCAGAAGTCTCGGGTCCGTTTTATGTCACTCCCCCCACTCCCACCCAAACAGGCCTTTCCGAGTTCCCTGGGATCGGGTGATCAAGGGGTAAGCAAGTCATGACTGCTGGAGTCCCTGCCGCTGGGTTAGTCTTGTAGGAGGAGGGACCTGAATGCTCCTGACCCTGCCTTGCACCTGCGTTCCACCCCTGCTGATCCTGTTGGGTGGATTATGGACTCTGATGAAGGCCGAGATTGTTGAGTTTGGGCTATTTCCAGAAATCTCCTGGGTGACTGTTTGAGCCCCACACTTACCGCTCTTGGTTTTCTTTCTTCTTCTTTTAAATTCTGGGTTAGCTATAAAACCACAAAAGGCCTGATTTTTCCAGGGATGGGGAGGAAGCTTCCATTTGAGGAGGCTACTCTCCTGCCTAGATGCTTCCAACTGAGGTCACACCCTCGCTGGCTGCTCTCAGAGCTCGGGGGCCGAAGGTGGGGACAACGCACAGGCCGGGGGGATGAGTGCTTGAACACGGTTGATATCCCCTCAGAACAACAGTGCAGCCTCTGGCTAGTCCTCACGGGCCTCCTCCCAGCCCAGGGATACACGGGACTGGATTGGGGTATTGGATTGTCACAAGAAGGTGCACTCTAGTGCCTGCCCACACTGGCCATAACATCTCATCCAGTTACCCCTGTCCCTGAACCCCCTAACTTGCTTCAGAGGGGGAGCCGAGTGAGTTTATAACAGGAAAAACTTAAAAAGCAACAAATAGTCCTGCAGCACCTTAGACACGAACAAAACATGTCGATGGCATCCTGAGCTTTCGTGGGCACAGCCCACTACTTCTGATGAATGGAATTTAAGGGGTCCAGCGTTCAAATACATAGCACAGAGATGGGATGGCGGGGTGGGGGGAGTGAAAGAAAAAGAAGGAAAAAAAGGGAGAAAGAAAGTCAATCAGAGGCTATGTCTACATTGCAGGCTTTTGCTGAGAGACAGTTTGCTAATGAAGCGCTCATTAGCATATTCTCTGCCTGAAGCTTTTTGCACAAGAGGTTTTCGCGCAAAAACAAGCGGTGTAGGCGTATCAGTTTTGCACAAAAACTCAATTTTGCGCGAGATCTGAATACCTCCTCTTTTGAGGCTGCTTTGAAGTACCCCCTTCTTCCTGCCTCTATCTGATAGAGGCAGCAAGGGTGGGGGGAGTGACGAGTCAACTATCCTGTCGACTATCCGATCAGCATTTGCTAATCGGATAGTCGAGTCGTCGACTAGTCCTTCACATCCCTAGTCTACACTACCCACCTTATGAGAGTCACTCTCCTGGTAATCATATAGGGTATGTCTACACTACAGAGTTAGTTCGAACTAACTTAGTTCGAATTAGTTAATTCGAACTAAGCTAATTCGAACTAACGCGTCTAGAACTAAAAACTAGTTCGAATTAGCGTTTTGCTAATTCGAACTAGCATGTCCACACTGAGTGGACCCTGAACCGGGGTTAAGGATGGCCGGAAGCAGTGCCGGCAGGGCATCAGAGGAGGACTTAGAGCGTGGAGATGCTCTCTCAGGCTAGCCGAGGGCTGCGCTTAAAGGGACCCGACCCCCACCCCGGACAGACAGTTCTCAGGGGTGCCCTGCTTGAAAACCAGTCCTGGCTTGGAGTGCCCGGAGTGCCCACACTGGGCACATCACAGCACTCAGCCATCAGCCCGGCTGCACTTGCCGCAGGCTGCCATCTGGGGAGAGGAGGCAATTGGGGGGCTGCAGGAGAGCTTCCACCCCCAGAAGCCCGCAGAGCCAGCCCAGTCCTCCCCATCGGGGGCTCGTACCCCATTCCTCCCTCACCTCCTTCCACTTATCCTTCCCTAGCCCCCCTTCCTGATGTACAAAATAAAGATAATGTTTCTTCCAACATTGACTCTGTCTTTATTGAACAAAACTGGGGGAGACTGGGAAAAGGAGCTGGGAGAGGGGAAGAGAAAGGCTGGGAGAGGGGAGGGCAACTAACATGATCAGGGGTTGGGAACAGGTCCCAGATGAAGAAAGGCTACAGAGACTGGGACTGTTTAGCTTAGAAAAGAGGAGATGGAGCGGGGACAGGATAGAGGTCTCTAAAAGCAGGGGTTGGGTGGAGAGTGATGTGGAGAGGGTGCATTCAGAAAAGTTCTTCATGAGTTCCCATAAAGAAGGACTAGAGGACACCAAAGGAAAGGAATGGGTAGCAGGCTTCAAACTAGTAAGAGAAAGTTGTTCTTCCCAAAGCAAATAGTTAACCTGTGGAACTCCTTGCTGCAGGAGGCTGTGAAGGCTACAACTAGAACAGAGTTTAAAGGGAAATGAGATCAAGTCATGGAGGTTGGGTCCATGGAGTAGTCTTAGCCAGGGGGTAGGAGTGGTGTCCCTGACCAAAGTTTTTGAACCCTGTTAAAGTCCTGGTCTTCACAACATCCTCTGGCAAGGAGTTCCACAGGTTGACTGTGTGCTGAGCAAAGAAAAACTTTCTTTTGTTTTAACCCTTCTACCTATTCATTGTATTTGGTGATTCCTAGTTCTTAGGTTATGGGAACAAGTAAATAACTTTTCCTTATTCACTTTTGCCACACCAGTCATGATTTTATAGACCTCTGTCCTATCCCCCCTTAGTCTCCTCTTTTCTAAGCTGCAAAGTCCAAATCTCTCTTCATATGGGACCCATTCCATAACCCTCATCATGTTTTATACCCTTTTCTGAACCTTTTCCAATGCCAATATACCTTTTATGAGACGAGGCAACCACATCGGTACGCAGTATTCAAGAGGTGGGCGCACCATGGTTTTATATAGAGGTGATAAGATAATGTCTGTCTTATTCTCTAGGCTTTTTTTTCACTAACAGAGCTGTTGATGTGGTCAAGAGCTATTTGTGCTCACGGGGCAGTACGTGGCCAGAATTCTGTAACACACCCAGCCAGGCTGGCTGGCCAGGAATCGTGTGGACATGAGGTGGGGTGAGCTGCCTCTTGGTTAGGGAAGGACAAAGCTTTCCCGGCATCGCCACCCCTGCTGTGCTCAGACCCTGCGCTCCGGCGGCCTGGCTTGCAGCGGGTTCCGACTGGAAGCTCTTTGGGGTGGGGCCTGGGTTTGTCCGCACAGCCTTTCGCAAGGGGGGGTGGCTCTAGTCGGTTACTGGAGCTGCTGGGGGCGCTGCGCCAATCAAAGTGAAGAAAGGGATCCCTGTGTAGCGCCCCCTCTCCACCTGGTTACCTTCTTTTAAAGCCAATCTCTTTTCAGGTTTGGATGGATAGGTCTGGGTTCTTCTGGATCCTGCCACCCACTCAATTTTATTCTTTCTGATTGATGTACTTGGCGGTGCCTCCACCCCCCTCACTCCTTCCTAGCAGGGTCACCAGGGCAGCTTGGGAGGAAAATTCTAGCCTAGGATAATCCCCACGTATTTGCCAGATAGTTGGAGACTCCCAGAAAATAACACAAACACATACACTATAATAAACACAATTATAACAGAACAGGGTAAAACACTATTTTCAGGGTCACCGGTGCCCAGCAACTGTGAGGTTAGTGTCCCGTTGGTACGCGTACTCTGTTGGGGCCCTTGATGACTGTTGACCACACAATCCTTCTCTGCAGTGGGGCTGACTAGGTCCAGTACAGCCCAAAGGACTCACACATGGGAGAAGGCAATAAATCCCTCCACAGGTTTAATGTGCTGCAGGTAATAAAATCCCCAAACAAATTCCCTGACTTACTAACTAAAAATGGGTGCACTCACACACTCCATGAATGACCTCAGGTGACTCAGTCTCTGCAAAGGGCTGCTCTCTTCTCACAGGGATCCTCTTCAGGCAGGAATCAGGCTGCTTCGGTCCCAGAATTTCCCCTCCCCGTGAAGGGGTGCAGGGCTCAAGGTGCAGGCCACACAACTGCACCAAAATTCAAACTATAGCCTCCCAGCACTCAAACCCACCCAGCAGGCAGCAGCCCTGAACCTGCTGCTAGAGCGGAGCTGACCATGCGGTGACTGTCTCACCCAGGGAGCTGGAGCCAACTCAGCCTGGCTGGGGAAGCCTCCCAGCAAACTCCACAACTGGGAATCAACAGGGGAGACATAAACCCAGCAGGGATCCTGCCTTCAGGTCCCTAGAAGCCAGTTCTATGGGGAACCTGCAAGCAGGCCTGGGGCTTACTAGCTCCCACACAGCCCCTTGCCCTGCTGGCTCCAGATTCCCCTCAACAATGGTCTCTCCTTCCCCCTGAGAGGGGCATCTCACCCCCATGGGTTGTGGGGCAGACTCTGGCCCTGGTAGGGAGGGGGAGCCAAGGCAAACTCAGAGCCTCTCCCTGAGCTGCCAGCAGACAAGGCCCCTGGAATCCAAGCAATCTCCTTGGGGGTTACACCTGTGGAAAGTGCACCCAGGGCACGAGGGGAGGGGGAATCAAAGCAGGGCAGCTTCTGAGAGCTGCCCCCTTGCCAGCTTGGGTTCAGGGCTGCCAGTGGGGGAGGGGATGACGAGAAAGGGGGCATCTGCTCTGGGGCTGGCGATCTCAAAGGGCCCTGGCGTAGATGACTTGTGGTAGCACTCAAGAGGTGCTCCGCCCTCCCCCGTGCCTTTGTCAAAATCCTGATTGCTAAATGGGATCACCCTGCTTGCCTCCTCGCTGTTCCTCTAGGTAGACCTCCCCGTGTAACTGCCACCAGGTGGATTGAACCTGCAGCGCTTAGTGCAGGAGCCTCTACAGCTGGAGCTATGAAGCCAGCTGGCTTACCACTTGGGCTGTAGAGCTCCCTTGTGCGTATCTCCCGCTGTAAGTGGTTACGTGCCACCACATGGGACAATGGCCATGCACCCCTGCCCTCCGCAGGCACCAGACAGATCCACCATGCACACCTCGCCCCCCTAATCTAGTCTAAGGGGCACCCGTGACCCTAATACAGGGGATACCCTCTGGACCGGACCACTCCCAAACCAGGGAATCTGGCAGACCAGGGGAGGTCTATGCCGGTCTCTCCGTTGCCACCAGCTGTGGGGCCTACTCCAGTGGCAGCAGGAGAGCCAGCATTGACCAAGCGGCGGTTGGGAGGCAACACTTGGGGAAAGACGTGGGTGGCTGGGGAGCCCCGTGGCTGGAGGCTGGGAGCGCAGCCCTGCGAGAGTATACCACGTCCCATGGGCCATGGCAGCCGGGCTGCCCTTCCGGCCCCCACCGCTGGCTGCGGGGCTGCCTCCAGGCATGGGCAGCAGACTGGCGGGTCATATAGGCAAGGGAAGGCGTTGCCTTCCTAAAACTGCCTATACTGGCCAGCCATGCAGGAGGGGTTGGAGCCATGCCCCAGGACTCGCTGGCAGCCAGGGAAGGCAGGGACTACGTCACGCAGCAGCCCTGGTCCTCAGCTGGGGTAGGGTAGGACTTGGCTGGAAGGGCGGAAGCTTGTGAAGGGGCGTGGTCTTGAGGAAAGGGGTGTGGCTTCGGGCAGAAGGGGTGGGGCTTCCCCAGTTGGACCTTTTCCCACTGCCCATGACTCCAGGTCCGTGGCTGCAGGGCATGACAGCTCCCTGCCTCTTCCCCCTCGCGTCACCCTCCGCTCCTCCCTCTCTGAGTGCCACGAACGAGCTATTTGCCACGCTCCGGGAGGGCGGGGGTGGAGTTGCTGAGCACGGGGCCCCGGCTTTGCCCCATGAATGCTCCAGCCCAGGAGCGCCCCCGGGGATGCCGGACCCCAGACGGTGCTGGATGATGCGTATGGACCGCAGCGGTCGCACCGGTAGCTAGTTACCTGTAAAGCGCCATTGCAGACGATGCATTGATTGGTAAAAAGCCACACTGCAGGCCCGGGTAAGAAATCAGCCTTTTATATATATAGAAACAACAGGAAGAAAAGAGAGGGAGACCCCCTCCCCCAGAAGACAGGGCTAGTAGCATTGGGACTCGGCAGGGAGGTCTCTCCTCCTGACGGTGAGGCTGCGTCTCAGCTGGGCAAGCCGGCTCCGCGCTTAGGTGGGGCAGCCGAACATGGTCATGGCCTCGGAGAACTCGAGGAATTGCTGGCAGAGGCTCTGGAAATCCGGCTCCTGGCATTCGTCCTCGTTGGGCCACTTCTCGATCCAGGTGTCCTTGCCGATGATGTAGGTGAGCCTGGAATGGACGGGCCGAAGGGGGAGCGATGAGGCACAACAAGCGCCCGAGTTGCCTCAGTTCCTCAAGGGCCGCCGGGTTGGCCTATGGGCCTCCCAAAAGCTCCTCCCCGAGCCCCCTCCTGCTTCTCATCACTTCCCCCTGGCCACAGCCCCTGCAGGCTGCTCCTCTTCCCAAAGGGGGCAGGTTCTGGGGCCAGCCTGTGGCCTGGGACTTGGGGCATCCGGGGTCTTCCAGTAGTGGGGCTCCTTGCTGCTCTGGGAGCTCTTGAGGTGCTAGGGCCACAGCGGCTCCGGGGCTGGAGCTCCCCTGGCTGCAGCGCCCAGCACTCTGGTACTGGGGCACTGGGGTGGGCTGGCCAGAGCGGCCCTGAGCTGAGGCAGGGGAGCCGGCAGCCACAGTGGCAGGCTTGAGACTCCGGTGGGTGTGGGGGGTGACAGAGTAGGGACCTGGCCCCAGGCAGACGGGCAGGGCTGGGGGCTCGTCCATGCCTAAGGGCCACATCTGATTTACACAGACCCAGTGGGTCGCCGCCCCTCTCAGCAGGCCCACCACAGACAAAGAAACTACAGATCCCAGCATGCAATGCTCCATCTATAGCAATGGGAAGGAACTTTCCGCCTCCGCATGCTGCATTTTTGGGGACGAAGCACATTTTTAAGGTGAGACCCTAATGAATTGTATTTCCATCCAGTCGGAATCTAAGCGATTAAGGAACAACTGGGGCTGGACGCAGGGAGCTTGAAATTGCACTGTATGTGTGAAATGCGCTGGTGAATCAGTCAGGTAGGTCCTGTGAGGCATGGGTAGTCCAGGGTTAAACTACCAGAAACTTCCAGCAACTTCCCTTGACTACTTTGGAGAGGTCACCTTGGGCCAGTCAGCAGGAGGCAGGTGCCTTAGTATCTTTGAGGACCTGGACTGTACCTGTGCCTCAGTTTACCCAACCATGAAATAAGGGTAATAATGCTGCCCATTGTGAGAAGAAATACAGTCAGGGTAGGTCTATTTAAACACACCCGTTATTTCAAAATATAAGGGCTGTGTTGAAATAGCGCGTTGTTTTGAAATTCGGCGCAGTGCAGACAGGCCAAATTTCGAAATAAGCTGTTTCGATACAACATGCCGTTTGTGTAGTGCAAATGGCATATCTTATTTCAAGGGTAGAGTGCTGTGGGGACGCACCCTCAGTGTCGCGAGACTCTCAGAAACGACGGCCTGGTAGATATGTAAAGCAGCGACGGTAATTAGTTAAGGGAATGATACTGACTGACGAAGGGTGAGGTTACTTACTCCGATTTCCTGGGCCACAAGTCAGTGCTAAGACCCCAGATCAAGTAGTCTTTGTTAACCTCCAGACTCAGGGACTTCCTGCATTTCTCATGGCTGATGAACGGGCGGGTTTTTCCGAGTGGATTTTCATCAGTCCCTGAAGTGGGGGTGGGGAGGGTTTAAAAAAAAGGTCCCAGTCAGAACAGAGCGAGGAGGAGACAGCCCGAAAGGAGCCGAAAGGGAGACTCCTTGGTGTTCTCTTAAAATTTCAGGACAAATTCAGCCCCAGCGCGATTCCTACGATAGTGCTGAAGCTGTAGCTCGTTATTTCACAGAGGAAGGAGAGTCTGAGGGCTGTGACACTGGGCCAGGCCTCAAGTTTTCAGGCTTCTGCTTTTTTCTCCCCAGACTCCTTGTGTGACCTCGTACAAGTCACTTGATCGCTCCGCGACTCAGTTCCCCACCTGCGAAATGGGGCTAATAAACCCACCCGGTGACAAGTGCTCCCAGTAAGCTGAGCACTTGGGTGGCCACCCAGGAGAGATTCCAATGCCACCCAGCTGATTTACAGAGCACCCACAGCCAGCAGCAGGTGGTTCTCCTGGTGGTGCACATCCACCCATGCCTTGGCACACTGAACAAAATTTATTCCACACACAGATGGCAAAAAAAAAAAATAGAGGGACCATTGACGGTGTCTAGACTGTGATCTCTTCAGGGCAGGTGCTGTAGCAGTGTCTGTCCATCGCTTAGCACAAGGGGACTCTAGTCTCATTCGAACAATCAGTCAAACAATCGTATCAGCTCCCAGCAGGGAGGCTGCTTTGGGCTCATTGGATCCCGGCTTACGTGGTTTTTATATCGGCGTACAGAAGTCAGCCCGGAGGCAGCAAGACTCTGCCTCACCAATGGCAGCCCAGGCGGGGCTCTTGACCCCCACAATGGCCAACATTGCTCTGGTTGAAACGCCCGTGGGAGGCAGAAGAGGGGGTGTTCCCTTCCCTCTGCCCCGTACCCTCATCTCCACAAACAGGGCGGAGCCTCGGAAAAGGGGTGGGGCGGGGCCTTGGGGAAGGGGCGGGGCCTCGGGGAAGGGGCAGGAAAGGAGGCAGGGCAAGGGTATTTGGGTTTGAGGTATCTCCTGGATTGATCTTATGCTTAACGAGGTTGGAGACCACTCCCCTAGGCCCTCCTCTGTCTGACTGACATGGCTGTTGTATAGGCCTTTATACCAAAGGCCACTCTAAGGGTATGTCTACACTACCCCCCTAGTTCGAACTAGGGGGGTAGTGTAGACATACCCAAAGAAATCTCACCCTGATTTTGCTGCGAGGGCCGCATGTTTCTCGGAGCCCAGAAGGGCGGCTCTTACCTGCTTTAATGATTTGCAAAATTTCCATGATGTAGCTGTCATAGCCATCCTTCGATTCAGACGTTCGGACCAGCCTGGTTTTATACACTTAAAAAAAAAAGGAAAACACCAGCTGAAGGCCTCCAGTACTTTTCCCTAGGGAAGTCAGTGTGTGATCGACTCGCGAAACTGGCTGTGAGAAGGAGGGCCCCCTGGGGAAGGCAGGAGCTGGGTACCAGGTTCATTTCTCTGCTCCGCCACAGACTTGCAGTGTGACCTTGAGCAAGTCATTTAGTTGCTCGGTACCTCAGTTTCCCCTTTAAGGTATAACCGAACGCCTCACAGGACGTTGTGAGGATGAACACATTAAAGATTGTGAGGTGCTCAGACACAGGGAAAATGGGCGGGGGGGGGGGGAGTAGATAAATACTTAAGATTAAATTAACTCTCAGACTGTCCTCTAATCTGATTAGTTTCCAGGAGTTTGGGTCCCCAAAGCTAATCAGGTTTCTGCCCCCAGCATATCCAGACCTAAGAACATAGGAACAGCCAGACTGGGTCAGGCCAAAGGTCCATCAATCCCAGTGTCCTGTCTGCCGACAGTGGCCAATTCCAGATGCCCCAGAGGGAGGAAACACAACAGGGAATCCTCACATGATGCCTCCCCTGTCACCCATTTCCAGACAAACAGAGGCTAGGGACACCATTCCGACCCATCCTGGCTAATAGCCACTGATGGACCCAACCTCCATGAATCTATCTAGCTCTTTTTTGAACCCTGTTAAAGTCCTGGTCTTCACAACATCCTCTGGCAAGGAGTTCCCCAGGTTGACTGTGCGCTGAGTGACGAAAATCTTCCTTTTGTTTGTTTTCAACAGTCGTGACCCCAGATTCAGCCACAGATGCAAACTTTACAATCCGGAGGGGATTCTGAAGCCCCTCTCTGCCCTCTCCTCATGGAAAAACACTTGACCGCGCCAAACCGCAGATTTACCATAATCCACTCCAGGTTCACAGGCTTCCTCTATTCGCTTGTTCAGGTTGATGGGACCCTCGATCTTCTGCTGCATGAAGCAGTTTTCTACGGGGAAGGAAGAGGGCGCCGAGAACCGCAAAGAGAGACTTTCATCAGACCACTGTTTCATCTCCGTTATTACCGACCCCCTGTGTGACTCCTGGGACTGGTGAGCAGTGCTCACCCAGACAGTGAAAGCCTCACCCCCTCGCACGAGGGAGCAGCCGTGAAAAGTGAAACCACCAGGATCAGACAAAGGACTCAGTGGATGTCACCGAGAACACTCACAACAGAGCATAAATCACATGGTCATCCCAGATAACTTCCCTGTGGCAGCTCCAGTCGGCACTGCTGACGGGGCCGTTAAAAGGCTGGTCGGTGGCACAGCCGGGTGCCAGGGCTAAGACAGGCTCCCTGCCTGCCTTGGGTCTGCACAGATCCTGGAAGCGGCTGCCAGTTTCCTGGAGCCTCTAGGCACAGGGAGGCTCTCTCCATGAGCTGCCCTCTCACTCGCAGGTCCCGCCCCCATAGCTCCCATTGGTCGCGGTTCCCAGCCAATGGGAGCTGTGGAGGAGGCACAAGGACACGTAGGGGCTGCAGGGAACTGGCAGCCCCTTCCTGGGAGCCACAGTAAGTGATGCCGGGACCTTGCACTCCCATCCCCCTCCCACACTAACCCAGAGTCCCCTCCCGTCCCCAGCCTCCTCCTGGAGTCTGCACCCCTCATCCCCCCATGTCCCAACCCCTGTCCCAGCCTTGAGCTACCTCCTGCACCCCCAGCCCTTCACGCCCCACCCCAGAGCCTGACCGCCTTGCCCGCAGTCCGAGCCCCTGGCTCAGCCCGGAGCCCTCTCCTGGCATCCTGAGCCTCATTTCTGGAGCCCGCACCCCCAGCTGGAGTCCTCAGCTCCCCCCTCCCGCCACACACTCCAAGCCCCTGCCCAAGCCCAGTGACAGGGCTGAGAATGAGGGAGGGCAAGAGAGGGAGGGAGGGAGAATGGAGCAAGCAGGACGCAGGGCCTCGGAGAAGGGGTGGGGCCTGGGGGCAGGAAGTGGGGCGGGAGGGTGCAATTAGCAAGGGGGTGCACTTCCACCCTCACCTCGAGGATCTGTGGGTGCCTGGGCAGGAGAGGACCCAGCTATTTTAACCGACGTTCTGTCCCCGCCCGCCCAGGCCACGTTCCGACCACTGAACATAGGATGTTTCCACATGTTGCATAGGAGCATCGCCACGGCAATGGCTGGAAACCCAGCAACTCCTGCATCCATGCATCCTACCCCTCCCTTCCTCCTGCATCCTGAGGGGCCATGGGGGAGGAAGTGACTTTTCCAGCACCTGCTCCCGCTTTGCCCCCCTCCCCGGCCGGCGAGCGGCAGGCAGCTGACCTGCGAGTGGCAGGCGGGGCTGCCTTTGGGGAAGGGAGGAGAGGCCCGCAGGGGAAGGGAGGGGGTCGGGGAGGATGAACAGCTGTGTGGAGGCCGACTCTGAAGGGGCGAAGGACTTCAGGCTGGGAAGGTGGGTCCCTGGGGGGGTCCAACCTGCTCCCAGCCCCATTCCAGCCCCGCTGAATTGTACTCCCTGGTCTGAGCTGAGACCCTGCAGTGTCCTCTCTTGCCTCCCCTCTCCAGGCAGGCATGAGTTTACATGGGGGGTGCATTCCCCACAGATTTCCACATGCTACACCTCTGCCCTGGTCCCACTGTTCCTGTACGGGGTTGCGGTAGCAGGGACTCAGCTGGCTCTGAGTCAGAGTTCTAGGCTGGGGGACAGACTCCGCTACCGGGAGCCTATATCTGGAATCGGCCCACCGAGAAGGAAGACCTGGATCAGCTTCTGACGGGGCAGATGCTGGGGGGCGGGGCGGGCGTGGGACTGCGCGTTTGCTGGGAGCCCTGACCCGCGAGGGAAGCCGGCCGGACATGCCTCACCTTCAGCACACCGGCAGATGTCCCCGTGACAGATCTTACTGAGGAGCCCGCTCTGCTTGGATGGGTGGTAGAACCTGGTGCACCGGTCATCTGGAGACAGATCAGAGACACGGCTCATTCCCCCTCCCGCAGAACGACCGCTTAGGGCCCAAGGAGACAGCCCGGAAGCCCTTACGCAAATCTCGCTGGGGAAGGGGGGAGCCGTCTGTGGGGGCCCCCTTTCTTAGCGAGAGGAAACCACCCTCCTGAAACAATGGCCAGGGGCTTGATCGAGACACCTGCTTACCCACACTAGCAGCCAGTTCCCCCCGGTGGTAAAAGGGGTAAGTATCACCAGTAGCTGCAGGCTCACCTCGTTATTGGCCTACCTCTGTCTGGGTGCATTAAGGCGAGGGAGGTATTCCTAGAGCAGGGGGAGCTGGGAGGCGGGGAGGAAGTCAGACCAGGAATCCTGCTCTGGCCTTCGAGTCTCAGGGTGCGTCTACACTGCACCGTTATTTCGAGCTAACGGGCGTTATTTTGAACTTAGGATGCGCGCGTCTGCACAGCCATTCCGTTAGTCCGAAATCATTTTCGAAATCGTGGGCGGCTTCTTCCGAAATCTGGAAACCTCATTCCACGAGGAACAACGCCTCTTCCGAAACCACCATTTCGAAAGAAGGCCTGTGTAGACGCTCCACTGCTGCTATTTCGAAAAAGCCCCTCCCCAGTTACTCCTCCCCAGTGCCTCCTGGGGCTGTAAATCGACATAGCACGTCTACACTAAGGGAGCCTGCCTCGGACTCATTTTGAGGTTTCCCTACAGTATAGACGCGCTATTTCGACATAAGCTGTTTCGGAAGAACTCTTCCAGAATAGCTTGTTTCAAAATAGCCGTGTGGTGTAGACGTAGCCTATTACTCCTCAGCCCTGTGTTCTAATCCAGTGGTTCTCAGCCAAGGGGGCATGTTCCCCAGGGGTATGCAGAGGTCTTCTCGCAGTTCATCAACTCACGTAGATATTTACCTGGTTTTACAACAGGCTCTGAAGCCCTGCAGCAGGACAGAGATCCTGGGGGGTGGGGGGTGTCTCGCAGTAGGAGCAGGGTCAAAATGCAACCAACAATGCAGGGAGCGGGTGGGGGGCGGGAGTGGATGTTGTGGCGTGGGATGGGACCAGGGTCAATAAATAGTCCCCCTTCACCGCCAACAGCTTGGTATTGGTATTGGTATTGGTATTGGCGTGTCTCTTTTGTGTAAGCAACTAGCTTTTCAGTGGGGTGAAACGTGGGGGTACGCGAGACAAATCGGACAGTCAAGGGCGGGCAAGGGAGCGTGAGAGCCAATTCACATTCAGGACACCTGGGTCCTTTTTCTAGGGGCAGGCAGGGACTGTTCTGAGCTGGCAATCTGCTCCTAGCTGTGCTACTGGCTGTCTCTAGGGCAAGTCTCTTAAGATCTACTCTGTAAGCCGGCAAAACAGGTACGTGAGCACTTCATCCAAGGCCCACAAGAGGCTCTGACCCCATGTAACCCAGCCCCCCGGTGCCTTGAGCGGTGCAGTGTTACCTATGCTGTAATAGTCATAGACTGTGACGGACGCCGGCTGAATGAGACCCACTTCGAAAAACTGGTGCGCTTTGAACTGCAAGCATTCATCCTCCCGGTGAGAAACCTGGGGGGGAAAGTACCAGGGGGCTTAAGCTGAAGGGTGGCTGCTGGAAAAGAACAAAGCAAAGGAGACGGTGGGGAAAAAGCGGGGAGAGTAGGCGAGGGAGGCGGAGGAAAGCCGAGCGAGGGCAGTGAAAGGAGAAAAGAAGCGAATGACCCGAGAAGCAAATTCAGCTTTAGTGTAAAAAGATGCTGCATTTCCCACTAACGTCAATGGGCCTACATCCGTACACACTGGCTGCATCTAGACTGGCAAGTTTTGCGGAAAAACCTGCCAGCTGTCTACACTGGCCGCTTGAAAATGCGCAAGAACACTGACGATCTAATGTAAGATTGTCAGTGTTCTTGCGCAAATACTATGATGCTCCCGTTCGGGAAAAAGCCCTCTTGCGCAAATGTATTTGCGCAAGAGGGCCAGTGTAGGGCTTTTGCGCAAAAAAGCCCCGATGGCAAAAATGGCGATCAGGGCTTTCTTGCGCAAAACTGCGTCTAGATTGGCACGGACGCTTTTCCGCAAAAAGTGCTTTTGCGCAAAAGCGTCCGTGCCAATCTAGACGCTCTTTTCCGAAAAAACTTTTCCGTTAAAAGCATTTGCGGAAAATCATGCCAGTCTAGACGCAGCCACCAGCTGTGGAACTGGCCCGTTCAATTGCTCCTAATGGAAAGCCTGAATTTGGGCCAGTGAGTCAAATTTGGCCTCCTGCTGAATCCTATGGAAGGCTGACGGACCCTGGTCATCAACAGGAGAGCCTGAACCTGTGACTTTAGGGGCTAAAGCCAGGTGTCTCTGCTGCATGAGCTAAAAGCCCACTGGCTGTAAAGCAGACTTGGCGGTGGTCTCGGTGCCTCTGGGTTTCACATAAAACACTAGAACTGGAAGGAACAAGAGATCTTCAAATCCAGTGTCCCCCTGCCCTCATTTCAGGACCAAGCACCATCTAGATCATCCCTGACAGGTGTCTGTCCAACCTGCTCTTAAATATCTCCGGAGATGGAGATTCCACAACCTCCCTAGGCAACTTATTCCGGTGTTTAACACCCTGACAGTTGGGAAGTTTTTCCTAATGTCCAACCTAAACCTCCCTTGCTGCAGTTTAAGCCCATTGCTTCTTGTCCTATCCTCAGTGGCCAAGGAGGACAATTTTTCTCCCTCCTCTTTGTAACCCCTTTTGGATACTTGAAAACCGCTATCCTGTCCCCTCTCCTTCTTCTCTTTTCCAAATTAAACAAGCCCACGTCTTTCAGTCTCCCCTCATAGCTCATGTGTTCTAGACCTTGCATCATTTTTGTTGCTCTTCTCCTGGGCGTATGTGGGAGGGCAGTTTGGACTCAGCCGGAGCCCTTGAAATGACCCCAGGGTCAGGGAAAGCCTTTGTCGAGCTTTTACCTTGTCCAGATAGATGATGAGGTTGCCTCTGTCGGATGGGGCTTTGTCGATGTCAAACTTGGACATGTACTTGTCGACCCCTTCGGAAAGCTAAATGTCAACAAGGAAAAGCAAGAGACATCATGGGTAAGGCAGCGTCTCTGCCACAGTCCTGCAGCTGCCGCAAGAGGGGAGGGAAAAACCCATCTCACTAGTGACTCAGCCGCACCATGCTTGGGAGAGCGTCTCCCACAACATGGCTGCCTGGAGGAAACCAGCCTGCCCTTTACGCCACAGCCGGGTAGCCAGGCTTTTGAGTGGAGCACCTGGAGAAACGGGATGCTGGGGGCTCCGGTCGGCACTGCTGAGCAGGCCACAGAATGTCTGGTTGGTGGCACGCCGGGGCTAAGGCAGGCTCCCTGCCTGCCCTGGCTCCACATAGCTCCTGGAAACAGCTGGCATGTCCAGCTCCTAAGCACAGGGGCACCCTGAACCCCCCCCCCCCATTTGTGGCCCCCAACCCTGAGCCCACACCCCCAGCCGGAGCCCTGACCCCCTGCCACGTCCCAACACCCCCACCCCTCACCCCGTGAAAGTCAGCGAGGGTTGGGGAAAGCAAGAGAGGGAGGGAGGGGACAGGGTCTCAGGGAAGGGGCGAGGCAGGAATGGGGCCAGGTTTCAGTTCTGGGTGAGGCGAAAGTTGGTGTCTCTGTGCACAGCAGCGTGCCAGGACTCCGGCTGACATGGCCCCGCTTTTCGTGCTAACGGTCCCACGTTCAGTGACCGACCGTGGTGCACAGGAGAGGCCGGGCACAAGCGATTTTCTTTTATTTTCATCACGGGTGCAGCAAGGCCAGAGACGCCGGGCTCTGACCCGCCCAATGGAGATGAGATTCCATCTCCGGCATGGAGCGAATTGGTTGCAGTTTCCTAAAGCTGTTACCAATTCTTAGAGCCGTCGGGGCTCCCTTCGGGTTTAACCCTTGGGCCTCGCTATTCCCTGCTGCACTGGATCTTCTCATCGGAAAGCTCCCGCCCAGCCACCCAGAGGCAACTGGTGAGGGGGAGACCAGCGGGGGCACCAGCCACATGCCCCCCCCCTCAGCCCAGGGAAGAGATGGAACAACCCCCCTCTACTCCAAGCCCTGTCGCTCCTGCCCTTGCTCTGCCTCACCCTGACTTTGCTCCACCCCCTCTCTGTCCCTGCTCCGCCCCTTCCTGACTTTGCTCCGCCCCCTCTCTGTCCCTGTTCCGCCCCTTCCTGACTTTGCTCCGCCCCCTCTCTGTCCCTGCTCCGCCCCTTCCTGACTTTGCTCCACCCCTCTCTGTCCCTGCTCCGCCCCTTCCTGACTTTGCTCCACCCCCTCTCTGTCCCTGCTCCGCCCCTTCCTGACTTTGCTCCACCCCCTCTCTGTCCCTGCTCCGCCCCTTCCTGACTTTGCTCCGCCCCCTCTCTGTCCCTGCTCCGCCCCTTCCTGACTTTGCTCCGCCCCCTCTCTGTCCCTGCTCCGCCCCTTCCTGACTTTGCTCCGCCCCCTCTCTGTCCCTGCTCCGCCCCTTCCTGACTTTGCTCCGCCCCCTCTCCATCCCTGTCCCACCTCTCCCTGCCCTTGCTCCACCCCAGTCTTGCCTCTT
Source organism: Pelodiscus sinensis (assembly GCF_049634645.1). Taxonomy (NCBI): domain Eukaryota; kingdom Metazoa; phylum Chordata; order Testudines; family Trionychidae; genus Pelodiscus; species Pelodiscus sinensis. Next base: position 12,092,677 of record NC_134729.1, on the reverse strand, counting down.
CCTCCAGCCAAGGCAGCCTAGTGAGGCCAGATGGCTGGCACCAGCAGCAGGAATCTTTGTGCCTCCCCCTGCACTCGCCAGCAGCGGGTTGGGGGAAGCGCAGCAAGGTGGCCCCAGCTTGCCCTGCTCTCTGGCCGCACCGCACCCCTTCTGGGGAATGCTGGGGTTTCCCTGACCCCTCCCCACCCTGGGGTCACTTTGCAGCGCTAATCCCACGCCAGCTATTGGCCAGCACCGCCTGCCTTGGAGATGCATGTGACCCCTCGTGCCCCCCGCTCGTGTCGCCCCTGGAGCCACGGCATAGTTTGTGCCATTCCCGGTTCTCAGATTACACTGACATACTCTCTTCAGGTCCTCCACGTCAGGGGAGAAGCCAGTGAGCATGGAGACATCGATGATGGACATCGTGGCATCGACTTGGCCAAGGAACCTAATGCGGAGAAGAGAAAACACCTTTGGGTCAGAATCCGTTGCTTCCGCCTGGACTTCGCTCCCGCTCCACCTGCCCCTGTTTCTTCTCAACAACCTTGCCGGCCAGTCCATAGAAAAATCCATAGCCCAGGCGTCTCCCTCTGCCCATCCGTCCCGCTAATGATCGTCCACCAGCAAAGGGCGTGGTTCTCACCTGACGCATATTCTAATATTGACTGAACGCATCGCTCCTTCCGGCTTCTTGGCTAGAAATGGCGCAGAAGAGAAAAACAAGGAACATCTCTGAGTCAGTTTCATGCAGGACAAACTCTCTGTTGGTCTGGTATGTTAAGTGCACCAAGGTGGCTTAGTAATAAACCAGATCCGATCGTGGGTGTGAAAACCCCTCTGTAAACCTCCCCTCGGCACGTAACTCCTCCTGTCCCTGGCGCACGAGCTAAAAAGCCTCTCCCAGGCAAGTGGTGGAAAGATGAGACTAAAATAGGGAGACCCATGGGTGTGAATGCCTAGGACAGCCGGGGAAATGAAGAACCTGGGGCCAACATTCACGGCTGGCTTTTGTTTCTGTAACAAAGGGTGCCAAAATCCCAGATCCTGCTAGCATGGCTTGGCCCAGGGTGCGGCTGCGTGGCCGCCGTCTGGCCAGCCCGAGCCCCTGTAGCAACCAGCAACTCCACAGCGAAAGGAAATACCCCTCCAGGCCAAGCGCCAGGGGGCTATGCTGCAGGCACGGACGAGTCTGAAATCGGCCCCAGGCTGAGTGTGAATTCACACCCTCTGGCCGTTTGGGTCTGGAACCAGACTTCCTGGCATAGACTCGTCGCTAATTTAGAGGCAGAGAAACCCCCCCGGGTAACTGGCCTCGCTTCCGTCCACACCAAATGCTTCAACTCTGCAGGGCGCATGAGAGAAGGCAGCCCCTGGGTGAGGGAGTGAGAGGAGAGCCTGGCAGTGCAGGGGCTAAACAAGGCCTTTTTGCCCCATTAGCCCTGCCCCGTTTTACCTCCAGCCAATGCCAGGCCTGGAGGGAGAATAAAAGGAGGGAACCTGGCTCAGTTCAGGACTGACCAGCGAAGAGGCAGGAGCTGGTTCTGCCGTCCACAGGACCTGAGCCAGAGCGCTCAGCTGAGTTGGCCGTAGGAGGACGTAAGCCTCCAACCCCCCCGCCCAGGTGCAAAGGGGGAGAACCAGAGGGAAACCCCCACCCTTGAGGAGGGAGAAATTGGATTCTTGGGGCCATGCCCCAAACTAAAGGAGCAGACTTTGCTAAGTGGCCAGAAGTCCTACACCCTGAGCCCCCAGCTAACCCTGGGACCTAACCACCCGGAAACCCCACTGCCCAGGAGACCTGGTTACACCCTGCTCGCTCAGGGTGCAGCTACACTGCCAGCTGTTGTTTCCAAATAGAGGCGAGCTGGAGGCTGTTTGACTCCAACTCCTGTAACCCACGAGGAGTAAGGGGAGCCGAAGGGCGGCTTCTCTTCCTTCGACTTCCTGCTGCGTGGGCTGCACCAAAAGCCGAATCGAAGCCATTTCGACTTCAGCGACGCAATTGTCGTAGCTCCGGTTGTGTAGCTTCATTCGACTTTTGCCCTGCTGTGTAGACGCACCCTCGTTTGGAATCACCCTGTATTAGTTACACCTGAGAACATGTAGGACCTGTACCTGGAAATATGATTTAGTGCCTGCCCTATGGGTATAATGTTGAAGGCCCTGGGAATTTGGAGAGATGGAAGAAACTTCATAGAAATACTTTCCACAGTGTAGAAGGCGATTGCAGAGACGCCGGTTTACATGTTGGTGTAAATCCCCTGCCGTCAGTGGAGTTACTCTGCATTTAAACGGGTGTCGCTGAGTCCCTCTGGCCAGATCGGAGGACTGACAGCGAGTTTCAGACGAGAAACGACAGGAGGTTACTTACCGCCTCTGGCTTCTTCGACGGATACCCTCAGGTCAAACTTCTTACACAGGGATGCATCTTCCCGCAGCTGTGCGTTATAAATCGTCATGACCGTTAAGGTCCCTTGTCCCTTCCCTTCCGCCTTCACCGTGAAGTCTTCATTCCACTTGGTCTGGAAAATTTGCCCAAGTTTAATATTCTTTTGTGCTTTATTCATTAATACTACTAATAATGGAGAAAATGAAGCTACAGTCATTCACCCAGAGGAGATGGGAGGACTCTGCAGAGGCACAAAGGAGAACAAGGCTAGGATCAAAGTTAACTCTTTGATCTCCACACATCTTGCTTCTCCAGATCCAAGCCAAAATAGCACACACACACCCCAAACACACACACGCACTCTTGGATTCAGCTCATAGCCACCCACTCCAGCCTGTGTCCACCTCAGATTAACGCCAGCCTGGCTTTGACCTTTGGTCTGCCTCCGGACTCTGACTTCAGTCCTCGTTTGGCTCGTCTATTCTGACGCACGGCCTACGTTCCCTGTAAGCTGGGCGCTTGGGCGGCCACTCACAGCAAATTAAAATGCCACCCAGCTGATTAGTAGAGCACCCTCAGCCATCAGCATGTGTTTCGATGAGTGGTGCACATCTGCACATGCCTCGGTGCAGGTAACAAAATGTATTCTGCACCCAGGTGAACAAAATGAGAGGGGACATTGGCCAGGGCCTGTGCCTGGACCCTGATTTCAGCATTATCCTTAACTCTGTTCTGACAGTACAGCTACCTCCAACCACTAGGCCTGACTGCCTAGAACCCAGAGCCTGGCCAGATGTAGTGGAGTCTCCATCATTTAAATCAAGACTGAGGGTCTATCGAGAACAGATCTTACAGCTCTGCTAGAAGTTAACCAAAGGTTATGGGAAAGGCCTGAATAGATTATGATAATGGTGCCTTCTGGCCTTAAAAATCAGAGTCAAAACTGCAGATGTGTTTGGATCCAGGGCTGGGGCCACTACTCCCCCCTCTCCCCACCCCTGCAGAAGAGTTTGGCCAGGAGGTCCAGTCAATATCTTCTTGCTGCTAAACTCAGCAGTCTCTGCGAATCCCACCCAGCGGCATAATACCTCTGCTGATCTGGACACCATCGCGTTCTGATTCATGATTCTGTACTTGATGGGGCTAGCCCGGCGCGGCAGGAGAATAGAGACGTCCAGGTTAAGTTCGGCGAGCTGCGGAATGTCGATCTGGTACTGCGCCAGAGCCTGGAACACCATGATGGTCGCCTAGAACACCGGGGGGGGGGGGGGGGGGGGACAAGAGTGGGACACCTTGTTATGCTGAACAGCTAATAGGATGATCCAGGGGTGGTCAGTGCAGCTGGGGCTGAGGGAGGAATGGAAGGAGCAGTGCGTCAAGAGCCTACGCACCCACACCCACCATGGGGAGGAGAAGAGCGCACGCACAGCAGCATCCCCGGAGCACTGGGGAGGGAGGCAGCAGTGTGATCCGAGCTGCCCCGGATCTCAGGGAGGGTGAGCTCTCCGGGACAGCAACACTCTGCCCCCAAGACACCTACAGCAGGCGTTCTGGGGGGCAAAGAGTGGGCGGAGCCTTCCCCCACCTAAGCCACTGGACGCCTATGGAGTTATCGAATAGTATTCCCTCATTTCTCTACAGTGTGTTCCATCAGTAGACCTCAGAGCATTTTACAAAGCAGCACAATATCTTTATCCCCATTTTACAGATGGGGAAACTGAGGCACGGGGTAGGAAAGCAACTTTCCTGGGGTCTTCCAGGAAGACAGGAATAGAACCCAGGGTCAATAAATAAATCACGCAGGGTCATTTAGTTTCCCATCTTCCCTAGCCAATAACAGGGCCCAACTGTCCACTGGACAGAGCACCGCAAGGCAGAGGCTCCTACGATGTATATGTCGGTATCTATAGCACACACAGTGTTCGAGATAGAAGACATGGCCCAAAACAACAGACCCCTCCTACCTGAGTTTGTAGCATCCTGTTAGGTAGAGAAAAAACAGACTCAGTAGCCAGGTGATTTTCTGCTGAGGTTGTTGGCCACAGTCAGAACTTATAGTTCCGCGCAGCCCCTGGCCCCAAGGGAAGGGAGGGGAAACTGAGGCACTCCATGGTGATTTTTACGTAGCTGTCAGTAGTAGTAGGGCTTTTATCCTCTTTGGGGCCTTGGAAGAAACGCTGGAAGGGGTCCAAATGCGGGGGTGTTTCTGCCCATGGGAAGAGAAGACCCTTTGGCTGCTGGGGGAGGGGGAGGGGTAACTTGCTGTCTTAAAGTGAAGCATGTGCTTCCACCCACCACCTTGGCAGAAGATTCAGTCCGGCTCCTCTGCTGATCTCTGGCCTGACGGGTCCCAAGGCCCGTCTCCCAGGCAACGCAAGAGTGTCCTCCGGGGCTTTCCCCAGTGGGACTCCCCCTTCCGCTGGGAGGCCGCCCCACCAAACCCGGCTGCGGACGGCCGCGCGGGACGATAAGGCTCCTACTCACTTGGGTAGATCCGTAGCCCCCTCCGTAGTAGTTCTGCTCCCTCAGCCATTTGACGATGGGGCTGGTCAGCTCGTACTTCTTCATCTTCAGCAAGGCCAGCAAGGCGTAGGAGGTGCCCTCGATGTTGAAGGTGCGGGCGTTCCGCTCTTCCCAGCGGTTTCCCCCTAGGCAGCAGCAAAGGAGGGGCTGCTCACAGACGCTGCCCCACAGGCCTCCACCCACGCTGACCGGGCAAAGCCAGTGCCTGGCTGCTTCCCTGGCTTTCTGCGAGAAAGCCGAACGGATCCACAGCCCCCGCGTGTCGCCCGCTAGCCAGTGTTTGGGGTGTCGGGGGGATTGTTTCAATTTGGATAAGGAAATGGGGATAAGGCCTCAGGTTACTTACCAAAAGGCACAGAAAGTCCCACTTCCCTGAACGTGAGAGAAACTACCAGCAGGCAGCTCCCTGGCTGAGAAATCCCCACATCCACCCCTGAAGTGAGTTCTAGACCCTGGCCTGCTGATGGGGTGGAGGGTAAAGGGGGCAGTTGCCCTGGGGCTTGGAGATTTAAAGGGGCCTCGGACTCTGGCCCTTTAAATCGCCGCCGGAGTCCCACCCCACACCACCTGGGCAGCAGCACTGAGGGCTGGGTGTCCTAGCCCCGCCCCTTCTGCCTGAGGCCCTGCCCCTTCTGGGGGTCTAGAGACAAGCTCCCTTCAACATTGCCCGGGTCTTCGCAACATCTGTCAGCAGCCCTGTCTAGGCCCAAGAAGCAACGTCTCTCTGCTCCCTGTCACAGAACTTCCTTTTGGGCGGTTTCCGCCATCCTGCACAGCCACCCTGTTAGGCCCTGTATTTGCAAACGGGAACACTGAGCCCCCGACCGGCCTGGGGTTGTTTTGAGCTGGGTCTGCTACAGAAAGGGCCTTCCGCTGAGTGAGGCAGAGTCCCTGGCAAACACAGTAACTCGAAGAAAGGCCTCGCCTGAGGCAAGGACCAAAACTTAGTGTGTCGTGGCCGTGTCTCTCAGGGCACGTGGGCAATCCACATGCCCTTCTCTGAGCACTGTAGTTACGCCAAATAGGGTTGCCAGATGGCTCAATAAAAAAATACCGAACAGCCACCCCCCCAGCAAAAAAAAAAAAAAACATTGGGAAAAAATTCTGTCGAGGAAAAAAAAAGAGGGAGACCAAAGTTGTTAAGCAAAATTAAATTAAAAAAAAATTGTAAAAAAGGAGGCTGCTCTTTTAAGATGGCTGCCATCTTGGGCACCATTTTTAAAACCCCTCAGCTCCCACCCAGTAAGCACAGGGGAGCCAGGGGTGGGGGCCATTGTGGGGGGGGGGCGCAGGAGCAGCTTTGCGAGCGGCATTTTTGGAGGGCAAGAGCCGAATGTGGCTTGCGAGCCGTGGGTTGGCCGCTGCTGAAGGGAGGCATCACGTGGCCAGCTCCCAGGTCTCTGCTGGTCACGTGGGCCAGAGAGCAGCGTGTGCTCCAGTCCAACCCCAGCCTGGTGCTCCCCTAGCGTGGCACCTAGCAAGTGCCCCCTCCTGCCCCCTTCACTATGCCTCTGCCGTGCTCCTCACTCCCCCGCCAGACGCAGCAGGGGAAAATTATCCCCACCGGGCTTCTGTCCGACGGAAACAGGAAATATCGGACATTACACATGTCCAGTATTTCCTGTTTTTTTACCCGCAAATACTGGACCGTCCGGGTGAATACCAGACACCTGGCAACAGCTTTGCCCTGCCCTGTTTTAACTGCCCCGAACAATGGGTCAAACGCCGTTTTCTTTGCAAGTAATATTATTCCAGCTCCTCTAAAGTTTCCCTTTGCTCGGTTTCATTCAGTTGCATCCTCTTGGTCCCCCCTTTTCTCGCTTTCGGGTTTGTATCCTTTAGATCGGGGTAGGGAATGTTTGGCCTGGGGGCTGGCTTGCCCAGATCCGGCCCCTGAGGCTCAGGGTTCCCCCCCAGCATTGGGGAACCTGAGCTGATGCTCCAGTCCCCCTGCTGACCTACCGTGGGGCTGGAACAGACACAATCTACTAGCCTGGGCCCCCCTAGACTCTGTTGTGCTAAGGGAATGCGGGGAGTGTTTCTCCTTCTCCGTCAGGGGCCACAGCAGTGAAGGTTTTTTGGTTTTGTTACTCACTTGTGTGTGGCCCCTGACTGATTTTTCTGTGGGTCAGCAGCTCCCAGCCCACCCCTGCTTTTGATATACATACAAAGCCCACAGATTCCTGCTCAGGTCAAGGAATACCGGGATCTCTGCCACGTCCAGATCATAGACACGGTGGTGTAAATCTGGAGCAACTCCACTTAGTACGGGAGCGTTACTCCGGATTTACACCTAGTCCGAGCAAGTTCACATTGGGGCAAAAGGAACTGAATGCCAGTGATCCGTTCCTCTTCAGTGAATCCCTTTCCAGCCACGGTTGCTTCTCTTCCCTGATCCCTCTCCTGACTTGGCCTCATTTTCCCCGAAGCTGATACGATGCCTGATGTACCTGTGGAAACTTTCATGAGTGCCTTCTCGGTGTTCAGTCTCCCCACCATTGCTAAGGCATAGGACGCGAGAGCCACGGTGTAAGGTCTTGAGAGAGACTGGTACTTCTGGGATAAGTAGTCAGCGGCCTTGTTGATGCTGCCTTCCAAACTCTAGGCGGGGACAAAGAAAGGCAAAGAAAATGGAGGCAACAGTTTCAGGTGGTGCAAAGACATGGAGAATTCATGTGGCTTCCCCCCACATTTGACTGCCACAGTGAATGTGATGAGGCATTCACATTATCCTGCTTTCCTTGTATGGGAGGTGAGGCCCAGGGTGGCTGGGACTTGAACCCACCACCTTGTGCTCCCCAGGCAAATGCGGACCCCATGCGGATTGTATAGAGGTGGGAAACTAAAATCTCAGACAGAGCCTGCCCTGGCTCAAATGGCACCCTGGCGAGGTGCATTTCTGGCATCCCCACCTCTATTTGTGACATTTTTGGGTACCTTATTTTTGGGTGCAGGTGTTGCCCATTTCACAGCTTTGCAAGGGGCCATTTTGGGCGGGGAGAGGCAGCCCCAGCCGCGTGTATGGGGAGGCCGCTCGCTTTTCTTCCCCTGGCTCTCGGGAAGCGAGGGGAAAGGACACGATTCTTGCACAGGCCTCTCACTCCTGGTTGCAGAGGAGTAATTCACGCATTCCGTGTCCTTTCCCCTCTCTCCCTGGGAGCCAGGGCAGCGGGAAGAACGGGAGCCATGTCCCAGGGCGAGCCATGTCCCTAGGCCTCCCGAAATGAAGCCCTTGCAACTTTGATGCACCATTGGTGTGCATAATTATCCCTGCAGTATAAGGCCATATATCTGCATGCCGGGAGTGGTAAATCTGCACTTGCTTGTGCCATATATTAGCAAATTAAAAAATGTTTCCTCTCAGCTTATAGAAACAAAGCTAATAGGTCCCGAATATTCTGGGACGTTAGTGAAAAATGAAGCCCCAGAGGGAATACAGGCAGTCCCCGGGTTACGTACAAGATAGGGACTGTAGGTTTGTTCTTAAGTTGAATTTTTATGTAAGTCGGAACTGGTACATATTGTAGGGGAAACTCTAGCCAAACATTTCTCCAGAGCTCAGTTCTATTCTCCCACACCTCTCTTCCCTCAGTCCTTTATTCTCAAGCTGAGGTGTCTGCTGAGAAAAGCTACTCCGCATCTCCCTGGTCTGCTGGGGGGGCGCTGGCTTCGCATCTCCCTGGTCTGCTGGGGGGAAGCAGCTAGTGTGGGGTTGCCTCACCCCGTTTGTAAGTAGGGATCCGATGTAAGTCGGATCCATGTAACCCGGGGACTGCCTGTACTGGAAGCATTTTATTTCCAGCGCTTGATTCCCCCCCCCTTTTTTTTCTAACAACAAAACAGCACTGCAAGCCTGGGGGTCCCCTCCCGCAAGCCCAGTACCCCAAGTGGTCGCCGGAGTTGCCTGCCCCTCAGTCGGACCCTGGACTGCGGTGTCAGACAGAAGGGCACAAGAAGACTCCTAGGTGCCGATTCTGTGGGTGCCCCGGGGCTCAAGCACCCATGCAAAAAATAGCGGCCATGGGTCACAGCGGTTCTGCTCCAACTGGCCGTCGATCAGCTGTTGGGTAGGCCGCCAATCAGTGAGCGGCTGCTGGGAGCAACTTGTGGGAGGAATGGAGAAGAGGGGGTAGTGGAGGGAGGGAGGGGGATTTTGAGGGAAGGGAGGGACAGGAAGAGGCAGAGCAAGGGTAAGATCTGAGGGAGGGGGACAGGAAGAGGCGGAGCAAGGGCAAGATCCGAGGGAGGAGAACAGGAAGAGGCGGAGCAAGGGTAAGATCTGAGGGAGGGGGACAGGAAGAGGCGGAGCAAGGGCAAGATCCGAGGGAGGAGAACAGGAAGAGGTGGAGCAAGGGTAAGATCTGAGGGAGGGGGACAGGAAGAGGCGGAGCAAGGGCAAGATCCGAGAGAGGAGAACAGGAAGAGGCGGAGCAAGGGTAAGATCTGAAGGAGGGGGACAGGAAGAGGCGGAGCAAGGGCAAGATCCGAGGGAGGAGAACAGGAAGAGGTGGAGCAAGGGTAAGATCTGAGGGAGGGGGACAGGAAGAGGCGGAGCAAAGGCAAGATCTGAGGGGGGACAGGAAGAGGCGGAGCAAGGGTAAGATCTGAGGGAGGGGGACAGGAAGAGGTGGAGCAAGGGTAAGATCTGAGGTAGGGGGACAGGAAGAGGAGGAGCAAGGGTAAGATCTGAGGTAGGGGGACAGGAAGAGGCGGAGCAAGGGTAAGATCTGAGGGAGGGGGACAGGAAGAGGCGGAGCAAGGAAGGGACTCGGGAAGGGGGCAAAATGGGGAACAGGGCCTCAGAGAAGAGGGGGTATGGAGCACCCATTGGGTCAAATAAAAGGCAGCAGCTGTGACGGGAATCATGTTGGGGAGGCATCTGGGAGTAACGTTTACAGGTTGAAAAACAAGAGGACAGCCAAGAAAACGGCGGACAGCCAGTGGACAGGAGGGCACAGTGTGTCGGGAGCAAATGTAGGCCTGTCAAGGCTGAGGACGAAAGACGATCGGTGCCCCGGGCGTGGTTCCTGGGGATGGAAAGGTGAAGCCCCGGGTGTGAAGGCAGAAGTGACTGTGCGGGGCAGAGACACTCACGTTGACTTGATCCTTGCAGATTTCCTTGGCCTCTTCCAATGCAATCAGAACGAAAGCCGTCAGCGACGCTTCCGGCTCAGCGCCTTTGTACCCTCCCTACGGGGAGCAGAGGACAGACGGGGGGTTGGGAAGTGCCATGAGAAGAAAGGTTCCATCCCCGGCCCCCTGCACAGGCCATCATACCAGACACCAGGCCACCCAAGAATGGGCTGAGCAGCTGCCAAGCGCGGGGCCAGGTTCGCCTTTGTCGGTGTGGAGAACGCCGGCCACGCCCACGGACAGGAACGCGTGTGAGTGGACGGAGCTCGCCAGACCCACACTCGGGCCCTGCCACTATGTGTCCATCAGTTTCTCGTGCAGGTCACAGGCCAAGCCCCAGGGACAGCAAAGACCAGATTTTGGCCTATGAACCACTTGTGGATCTCGGGCCACCCCAGCGCCTGCTCAGCTATAGGAAATATCGCAGAACTTTCCCCTCTGGAGACATCTGTCCACCACGGGAACAAGGCTCGCAGCCTGGACCCTCCTTCTATCTAATATCAGGGTGACACTGACATCCCCTATGCCCCGTCATTTACACCCCCTTCTGTCTAGTAAACCCAGACACAAACAGCCCTCAACCGAGGCACTGACACCCCTAAATCAAGGCACCTCTGACACTTCCTCCTGTATCTTCAATCCCAGCCCTGCCACCTTCTTCTACCCCAAACGCTAATTCGGAGACCCCTAAAGTTTGACACTGACACCCCTTAAACCCAGACACTCACCCCCTAAAGTCCTGACACCAACACCCCCTTCGACACCTTAAACCCTGACACTGACTCCCCCAAATCTGACGCTGACACCGCCTTCGACCTAATAAACCCTGATACCCAGGGGCGGATATAGGGCAGGGCGAACAGGGCCCCGGGCCCCGTGCTTCAAAAAGCCCCGCTCATGTGCCGTGGTGCCACCGCACATGCGCCTGGCATCACTGCGCATGCGCCGTGGCAAAGGGGGGGTCCTGCAAAACGGTCATCTGCCCCTGCTGATACCGACATGCTCTTAACACCCTAACTCTGACAATGACCCCCCATCCCACCTCTAAACCCCAAAAAACAACAAAACCAAACATGATCTACCCCCCTCCCGCAGGATGTCCCCCCCGCTTGCCCCAGGGAGAAGTGCTGAAGAAACGATAAAGTCCAATAAGGACTAAATAGAATCTGTCCCATGGGGCATGAATCTCTGTTCTCTGCTGCCCGTGTAATTGCTCTGGGCTGGTCCGGACATACACGGGTGTGACAGAGGGTATCCGTCTGCGTGAGCGCAGCCCAGGAAGACACCCCTTTGAATTGTGAACCGACAAGCTGCTATGAGGACGGAGGCAGGCGGTGGCGGGTGTGTCAAAGTCAAAGGAAACACGTACCACCATCTCTCCGTGGATCACGGGAGCGTCTTCTTGGAAGACCCCGTCCGGCTTCTGCTTTTCCAGGATCAGCCACTTCACCGCCCCGCAGATCACTTGGTTTTCAAGGGGCACTAGTTTCTTGGCCATGGCAAAGACCTTCGCCACATAGGCCGTCAGCCTGAGGACAGAACCAGCCACAGCACAGTCACTCCTGCTTTCCCCCTCGGTGTGAACACTCTGCGCTCAGGGCTGGGGTGAGGCGTTTTACAGCCGGAAATGGAGCGACGTTCGTGTGGGCCAGCTTAGGGCGATGTTTTTCAACCAGTGCAACGCGAACCCTGAGGGGTACCTGAGAGAAGTCTGGGGAGGCACATCCACCCAACTGACATTTGGAGAAAACTGAATTTGTGTCGTAAGTTTTATAGCGCTTTCTGCTGTTTGTGCTGTGTACACCCAAACATTTCCTCACCCGCCCGGCTACGATTAAGTTGTTTAAACAAATGTGTTGCAATGGGAGAAAAAAAATGTGTGTGTCTGAAAACTGTAGGTACTGGGGGTACTTATAATTTTTTTTTTTTTAAAAGGGGGTACTTTATAAAAAAAGGTTGAGGAACACTGGTTTAGGGTAACCTGAGTTAGCATGGAGCAAAGGGGACTGTCCCCTCTTGTCTGGGAGAGAGCAGGGTTTCCTGGCATTGGAAAAAGTTCAGTAAAGAGCAATAAAAATGAGTAGAGACATGGAATGGCTACCATATGAGGAGAGATTCGTTAGGCTGGGACTTTTCAGCTTGGAAAAGAGAAGACTGAGAGGGGCTATGACAGAGGTCTATAAAATAATGGCGGGTGTAGAGAAGTTTACTTGTTCCCATAACATAAGAACTAGGGGTCACCAAATGAAATGAATAGGTAGAAAGTTTAAAACGAACAAAAGGAAGTTTTTCTTCTCACAACACAGTCAACCTGTGGAACTCCTTGCAAGAGGAAGTTGTGAAGCCCAAGACTATAACAGGGCTCAAAAAAGAACAAAATACATTCCTGGAGGTTAGGTCCATCAGTGGCTATTAGCCAGGGTGGGTAGGAATGGTGTCCCTAGCCTCTGTTTGTCTGGAAATGAGTGACAGGAGAGGGATCCGTGAGGATTACCCGTTGTGACCCCTCCCTCTGGGGCACCTGGCATTGGCCACTGTGGGCAGACAGGACACGGGGCGAGATGCACCTTTGGTCTGACCCAGTGTGGCCATTCTTATCGTCTTATTCATTATAAGTCCCTCGGGTCACCGTCTTGCCAACACTATGCTGTCACTGAAATCACCGGGGGGGGGGGGCATATTTACAAGGTATTTAGGCACCTAACAATGCAAACAGGCACCCAGCGGGATTTATTGACATGTCTAAGTGACTTAGGCACTCAACTTTCAGTGGGAATTAGACTCCTACTTGGCTTAGGTGCTTTTGTAAATATTGCCAGAAGCCGATCAAGGGGCTGCCGGAGAAAACCCACTGTCCTTACCAAGTGCTTGCTTGCCGGTCTTTGAAAGCAGCGTACGAGTAGTCGGGCTTTTTGTAAACCATCTGCTGGGTGTAACCTGAAACAGAAAGAGCCATGGCACACCTGGCAAACAAAGACAGCGTGGTGACACACACACCCCCACGCCTGTGTGGGACACCGCTTTCCACAGCTCCCACTGGCCGGGAACGGCGATCCGCAGCCAATGGGAGCAGCCATACCTGCAACACACTGGTAAATAAAGCATCCAGCAGACCACCAGGGGCTAACCCCGGTAAACCGTATCCAGTCCCCGGGATGCACATGGCCCGCCCTTGAGCAAGGGGCTGCGAGCCCGGATCCCGGGGTTCAGTTTTCAGTTCTGTCCCTCACTGCAGGGTGTGATGTTGGGCCAGTCGCTCCCTGCCTCAGTTTCCGCACCCATCATGTAGTCAATCATGAAAGCGTAATGGGTGGGGTGTTTGTCGTTCAGAGCCAATGGCTAACTTAGGCAGCCCCCAAGGGCGCCTGTGGCGTGGTGAAAGGAATCTACCAAGTTCTCTCAGGGGTCCGGAGAGTCGCCCTCCTTCCCCGCTACCGAGTGCCAAATCCTGAAATGGATTTGAGCTGCCAGCCTGCCGGCGAATGGCCGACACCCCGCTACCATGTACCGTCCCCTCCTCCCACCGCAGCCAGAGGCCAGAACAGCCGCACACCCACTGAACGTGAGTCCAGCCGCACCGCAGGCCTGACAATAGGGGCTGGAGGGTTGTCCACATAAGAAAGTCTAGTCAGCACTGTGGGCGGGGTATTAAACAGCATGTGCCAGGTCTTAAACCAGCCTCTAAAGGGAGAAGGTGCTTTTCTGGCCTCCATTCCCACAGTGCCTCACGAGTCGACAGGGGCACCGCACTGTGGGGACCAGGGCATCATGGCTCCTCCGAGAAAGGGAGGAGGGGGTTGAGAGGAGCGAGTGGTGAGCGGGGCCTGGGGGGAAGAGGTGGAAGGGGGATGGGAGAGGCGGAGCAAGGGCGGGGTCTCAGGGGAAAAGGCCAGTGGGGCAGAGCCCGGAGGCAGAAAACGGGCAGAGCTTTGGGGAAAGGGTGGATTGGCTGACAGGGCCACAGTCCAGGTGCCACTTCTAAGGAGCTTCTGGCCTCTAACCTCACAACCACCAGGGCACTGCTGCTCTCCCCATTTGCAGAAGGGGAAATGGAGTCCCAGAGAGATTAAGTGACTTGCCCAACATTGCCCGGGAAGTCTGTATCAGAGCAGGGAACTGAACTGAATCCCCGGAGGGCCCGGCTAGCCGCCCGGTCCCTGGGCTCTCTATCACCCAATCTGCTTCAGGCGAGGTTTCAGAAGCATTTGGCCCCTCTCCGAAACAGGACACTGGGCCAGCCAGACCCCCGGACCAGGCCCATGCGGCGGTTCCTGTGTCTGTACTGTGAGCCGGAGGAAGAGCGGGGCCGTCTGGCATACGCAGGGCTTACCTTGCATGATCAGCTTGATGGCTTCCGCCCGGCGCTCCGCCCCGACCCGCTCCCACTGCTCCGTGCTGTCCAGGTAGTGGGTGGCGATGACCGGGGGGGTCATGCCGATCATGTTCTGCTCCCCGCAGCCCGACGGCGTCACAATCAGGTGCTTCAGGTTGGCCCCGTCGATGGAGTTTTCCACAATTATCGCCACGGGGTTCCCTGGCCGAGGAAATCAGGCGGCATGAGCCCCAGCGGGGAGAGCGGGCCCGGAGCGACAATGGATCCCAGGCCTGTGTGCTGATCCCACCCCCACCCCCGCAACCCTCCGAGCATTTCTCAGCAAGCACCCCCAAAAAGAACAGCAAGAATCCCCGTGGCCACCCAGGCGCTCGGGGGCCCTGCAGAACGTGGCCCCGTGGCGCGTCCGAGCCGCCGTGGGGGGGCACCGAGGCCCGCCCGCCCTGAGAGCACCGGCCCCTGCTGGCTGAGCTCCCCGGGGGCAAAGAGAGGGCTGCTCCCCCCACTGTAAGGATGGGGAGTGAAAGCACCACTGTGCTGAGAGATTTGCGGCCAGCAACAGGCCCAACCCACCCCACCTCCCATTGGCTGGTTTCTGGCCAATGGGAGTGTGGAGCCGGTGCTTAGGGCAGGGGCAGTGCTGCCTAAGGGCTGGAGCTGCTGCCGGCCACTTCCAAGGCAGAGCGTGGCGTCAGAACAGGCAGGAATTGGCCACAGGTGTTCAACACGTGGGCTCTGACCCAGCCGTAGCTGGCCACCAGGGAGCCGGGGGGCTGAACAGGGCGACCCAGTGCCTGACATTCTGCGCCCCAGGACGGAGTCACCACCCGCAGGTTGAAAACCACTGTCCAGGCCAGCCTGTCTAAAAGCCTCGTCTGCCCCCTGGATCCTCCATCGCCCGGGGAGCCCCTCAGAACCCTCGAACTGGAAGCAACCTCCAGAGATCAAGACCAGCCCCCTGCCCTCCCGGCAGGACCGAGCACCGTCTGGATCATCCCTGACGGGTCTGTCCAACCTGCTCTTCCATATCCCCAGCGATGGGGATTCCACAGCCTCTCTGGGCAACTTATCCCAGTGCTTCACCAGCCTGTGATGGTGCATCGGGGAGCCCCCAACCCTGCACCCTCATCTGCAGCCAGATGGGACTCTTCTAGCCAGTAGAAGGTTTATTTGCTTCTCAGAGATACAACCCAGCATTGGCTCCACGTTGCCATAGGAGCCAGGGCAGACAGCCTAGTCCTCTTGGGGGGAGGGGGGTTCACAGGCCCCTGAGCCCCCCGTCCTGGACTTCGTCTGCTTTCTTCATGCTTCCCTCAGCCAAGACCGCCCAGCTCCCAGGCCTTCCCGCCCAGCCAGGTGGCCGTCTCTGCCTCCCTTCCTTTGGCTCTTCTTCTGGGAAGAGCCTTGTTATCTGCTCAGGCTGGTGTCTGGGCCCATACGCGTGTGGGGGAATCATTGGGATCTCACAGCACAGCACAGCCAGGTGGGAATACCGGGTTACAAAGCAGACAGCCCCCCACTACACCCTGACAGAAGCTTTTCCTACTGTCCAACCTAAACCTCCCTTGCTGTAATTTAAGGCCATTGCTTCTTATCCTGCCCTCAGAGGCCAAGGAGAACAATTGTTCTCCCTTCTCCTTGAAACACCCTTTTAGATACTCGGAAACCGCTCTCGGTCGTCTCCTTTCCAAACTAAACAAGCCCAATTCTTTCAGTCTTCCCCCCGGCTCATGGGTTCTAGACCCTTTGTCATTTTTGTTGCTCTTCTCTGGACCCTCTCCAATTTCTCCACATCTTTCTTGAAATGCGGTGCCCAGAACTGGACACGAGACTCCAGTTGGGGCCTAACCAGCGCAGAGTAGAGCGGAAGAAGGACTTTTCGGGTCTGGCTCACCACACTCCTGTTCATGCAGCCCAGAATCACGATGGCTTGTTTTGCACCGGTGTCACGCTGTTGGCTCCTATTTAGAGTGTGGGCCACTCTGACCCGTGTGTCAGCCGCACACCGACAAGGCGGCTCTCGGCCATGACTGCTCGACCGGCCCCGCAACAGACCTCCGTGGCCATCGGACACCTCCTGCCCGTGTGGCTACCAGGCAGAATCCTGGCTCCTTTCCCTCTACTTCTAAAGCACGAAGCCCTTGCCCCTCCCGTCTCTTGCCTTGGATGCTGACTTTGGTCTCCGACTCTGTGTTGGGAACCATGTCGTCGATATCGGCCGCATGCACCACCTCTTCCTGGACGCCGTCTGGAACGGAAGGAGGCGGGAAAGAGATGATGAAACGCCGCCCAGCCAGCCGCCGTGTCAGCCACAGCGAAACCGACGCCCCGGGAATCTCCCAGGCGGGAGCTGATGCCAGGGGTGGAGTTTTCAGGGAGGTTTGCTGCAGAGTGGATTTGGGGCGCGGGGTTAGTTCCACGGGTCCAAAGCCAGCGATGCAGGCCCTTCCGTACAGGGGCGCAGGTTGGGGCCCAGAATGGATCCAAACCCGGCCGCCCCCACTTCCTGCGGTTCTGGGAGGGACTTCGGCTGCTAGGGGCAGGCTCTGGACTGGGACAGAGGATTGGGGTGTGGGAGGCAGTGCCGGGTGGAGGGCTGGGCCTGGAAGAAGGAGTCTGGGGTGCAGGCAGGCTGTTGAGGGCCACAGAGGAGGACTCCCCCAAGCCCACCCCTTGCTGGCAGCAGGAAGCTCTGGGGGAAAAGCCCCCTTTTATTGTCCGTCCCCCCAGCATGACATTCACCCAAATCCCCCTCTCCTCCCCCGCATGAGGAGACATTTGCCCAAGCCCCCCCCTTCCCACTCCACACTTCTCCCAAGCCCCCCAGACAGCTCCTCGACGTCCACCCAGGATAAGGCCGCCCCCATTGGTGTTGACTGGGAGCTGCCTGCCCTGGGGAGTGGGGGGGGGCTTCCATGCACCCCCTCCCTCCGCAGGTGCAGCAGCTGCCTGAGCCATCGTGCTCCCTTGTAGCTGGCTGCCGATGAGGAAGTGCAGCGCAGCGCTGGAAGGGGCAGTCACCCACAGCCCAGGGCAGGCAGGGACGAGTCGGGGGAGACACGCAGGGCCAGGAGATGCTCTCGGGGAGGCACATGGGGCAAGGGGAGAGACCCGGCCCCGAACATTGGTGGAGTCAGGCTCCTGGGCCTGGACTCTTCCTGCAACCTGGGCTCACCGAACCCGCGTGGGCGCAGGGCGTGGAATCCGGGGAGCCCTTCATGCTGAAAGGCGCCACGGGGAGGCCAAGCCGTGCGGCTACTCACTGTTTCCTTTCCCAGACGGATCCAGTACGACAGATTTAATTGTCTTGGTCATCCTCATCCCTTCCGGCTAGAAAGGAAGGAGACGCGCTTGTGACCAGACAGCGCAGGGCAGGGGGGAAAGGCGAGCCAGGGGCTGGGCTGGTTTACCCTGGCGCCAAGCAGCAGCGACGCCCCTGGGTGCCAGCATCAAGTGAACCTGACAGCAGGCTCTGCCCCAGGCAGTCCAGAATCAGACCTCCACGAGGGTCCCTTTTCCTGGATCCTTGTTAGAGGGCAGCCAAGCAGAAGTCCCCAGACCAAGCTCATCCCCAGCGTAACACCGTCCCTGCCCCCTAAGGACGCAGGTGTAGGGAGCCTGGCCAGATCTTCCTCTCCCCCATCACTGCAGTCAGACCACGGGGCAGGCCAATGGGACGCCCTTCGCACCCCCCCCCCCCCCCCATCGCTGGTCCTTTGGGCAGCTCTCCTGGCCAATAGGTGAGGCACTGAGTCTGCACCCACTGGTCCAAGCCAGGCCGACTTATCCATTAGGCCCAGGAGGCGCAGTGCCTGGGGCCCACGATACTTTTAGGGGCTCATGAAAATGTTTTAATTTCTTTTAAAATCAGAAGAAAAAAAATGAACTTTTAGGGTCGAAGAAAAGGTTTCAATTTTTTCTCACGTCAGAAAAAAATGAAACTTTTAGGGCCCACGAAAATCTATTCAATTTTGCCTAAAACAGAACGAAAATAAAATGTTGACGTACTTAAAGTTATATCAAAAATAATGTTTAATATTTTTTTAATGGAGGAAGGGGCCCACGAAGGCAAAAGTGCCTAGGGCCCACAAAAGTCATTATGCAGGGTTTTGTTTCTAAGGTTTCCACCCCTGTGTGGAATAATTTTTTTAGGTGCACTGAAGCATGTGCAAGTTTTAGTTCCAAGGATGCCAGGTCCACATTGGTTGAGGATAGGGCTTGAACCCACAACCCCACCCCTGTAGAACTGTAGTGGAATTTGCCCCTTGCCTGAAAAAGATAAGGAACTAGCTTAACAGCAGTTAGGGGCCCACTAGCCTGTGGAGCAAGAATGAAGCTGTGTTTCACATTTTCTAACTTGTGACAGGCACAAGCAGGCAGAAATCAGCAACATAGCTATGAGAAAGTAAAACCGCACATAGGCATAAGATAAGAGTACCCCTCCCCAACTACTGGAATGCCAATCGTGAACGTTAGAAATAATGTATTGCTGTGCTTTAACCAATGAAATGTAAAAGCCAATCAAACTGTTATTCGTGTATCCGATAAAAGGCTATGCACAGAGCGGCACGGGGTCGCTCCTCGCCATTTTTTTGCTATAAAGCTCGAGGGGACGACCATCAGCGCTGATTAATAAAAGTCTGGTAAATCCTCCTTCAGGCATCCGTGTCATTCTGTTACACCGGTTTGAGTCCGGTACGGTTACAGAACTGAAGCTAAGGTTTCCTCTAGGCAAGCTCAGAAGTCAGTGTGCAAGAGAACCAAGGCAGCTGCAGCTGCTACAGTGGAGGGGGTGAAGTGGAAGGAAGCTGGATAGCCCTGCAGGGTGTTAATTGCGGATAAGGCCCAGCATCAACTCCAGAAACCAGACAGCCTGGCCTCCAGGCTCTTGGCCAATGGCGGACACTACGCCCCCTTGAGCAGACACCTACCACGACCTTCAGTTTCTTCTTCACACCATCCGCCACGAAACTGCCCCACACGGCGGCTTTGACCTCGATTTCGTGAGATCCCGTCAGCAACGGGACAATGATGAAGGGCACGGCGAGGGAGGACCTGCCTTGGATTTTGAGCATTTGCCGGTATTTCGTCTTGGACGTGGCTGCGCTGCAGAAGGCCGGGTTGTAGAGCAGGTCTACCCGGACCTGAGAAGAGAGCAGAGCCGGGTGAGCAGGCAGCCCGCAGGGCGGGGCCCTGTTCCGAAAAGCAGCCCCTGCCTGGAGCTCACCATTACCAACTACAAAGGCAGGACTGTCCTTACAACGCCCGTGACGGCCTGAGAAGTCCTCCAGGACCCCTCTGGTCCTGACCGGGCTCAGAGAGCCCCTCAGCCTGTGGTGGTCCTCTGTGGAAGTAATGAGGCCCATCTGGTGTGGCTGCCATTGTGTCAGCAGAAGGCCTGGAACCTCCTTGTATAACAGCAGAGCAGTTAGTGTGTGGGGCTAGTGATACAGAGGTGGTGGGTTCAAGCCCCGTGCTTGCCAGCTACAATTTGTGGCAGATCATCCTTTTCTGGGGCGTTGGCAGACTGGGCAAGGAGGGGCCTTTGGTCTGACCCAGTCTGGCTGCTCTTTTGTTCTTCGCTGGGTAGATTCCACCACCCTGATCCTGCAAGGTGCTAAGCACCCAACAAGCTCAAAGTGAGTCCAGCCTTGAAGGAATCGGGCCCTGGAAGAACAGGCTTTGTCCCATGTCGGTTCGACCGCACTGAGCACCGATCGCCAATTGCACCGCAAGGCGGGGAGCGTACCGTAATCTGTTCGGCCCGGTAGTTGTAGAGAATAGCCCGGATCTCCACTTGTTCGTTCCTCACCACGGAGTAGGGCAGCCGGAGGTCGATGAAAAAGTCTTTCATCACTGTGATCTCATAGGGGTCGGCCACGCAGATCCCTGCAATGGTCAGAGACGGGGGCGGGGGGGAGCTTATATTTTAGTCCTGAAACACGCCTCCGTTGTTGTGACGTACCCAAGGTCCGTTTTCCCCACTTGCATTTCTGCCTGTTCTCTGGCCAGCGAACAGTGTTGCTCACCTTTGGTCTCGGAGAGACTGACCGCCAGCACTTCCCAGGTAGTGATGGAATCCTTCAGGAAAATTTGCAACGTCTTGGAAGAAATTCTATGTGGAAAGAGAAAGACGAGAGTCTTTTTACAGAAAGAAGCAGCAAGGACTCGGGAGCCTTCCCCAACTAAGGTCTAAATCCAGAGCTTCAAAGGGTGCATCTACAGAGCAGGGCTTAACTCGAAATAAGCACCGCAAATGGAGCGGCGTCACTTGCGTAGCTTAGTTCGAAATGGGGAGAGTCTGCCCCGCACGTATTTAGAAATAGAGCTCTCTGCCCTCGACTTCCCTTGCTCCTCGTACAACGAGGGTTACAGGAGTCGGAGAAAGACATCCTCCAGCTTGACAGGATTTCGACACTATTTCGAAATTAGCCAATTAGCCAGTCAGAAGAGGGATTTTCGGGTCTCTCCTCCACGTCCTATTTCCTTTCTATCTCAGTCTTCTCTCCTGAGCCTCCAGTCTCTCACTCCATCTCTCTCTCTTTGCCCTCCTCCTACTGCCTCCCCCCCTCTCTCTCAGCTCTCCTCCGCCTCCTGCCTCTCTCTCCATCTCTCGCTTTCTCTTCTCCCCCTCCTGCCTCTCACTCTGTCTCCACTCTCCTCCACCTCCTTTCTGTCTCCTCCGTTCCCCTCCGCCCTCCTTTCTGTCTCCGTTGGGGATGCACGCGTGTCCAGGCCCCACCCTCTGGGCATGTACATCACCGCCCCACCCCCCCTTCACCTCCCACCATGGCGCTCGGCTGACTTCTGCCTTACAGAGTCACAGATATTGGGCTACTATATATGTGATAAGTGCCAGATGTGTAGATGCAGACTCAGTTATTTCAAAATACTCATGGGCTGTGTCTAGACTGGCCAGTTTTTCCGGAAAATCAGCCGCTTTTCCGGAAAAACTTGCCAGCTGTCTACACTGGCCGCTTGAATTTCCGCAAAAGCACTGACTTCCTACTGTAAGAAATCAGTGCTTTTTGCGGAAATACTGTGCTGCTCCCGTTCGGGCAAAAGTCCCTTTTGCGCAAAAGGGCCGGTGTAGACAGCTCAGATTTGTTTTGCACAAAAAAGCCCCGATCGCGAAAATGGCGATCGGGGCTTTTTTGCGCAAAAGCGCGTCTAGATTGGCATGGATGCTTTTCTGCAAAAAGTGCTTTTGCGGAAAAGCGTCCGTGCCAATCTAGATGCTCTTTTCTGCAAATGCTTTTAACGGAAAACTTTTCCATTAAAAGCATTTCCGGAAAATCATGCCAGTCTAGACGTAGCCAGGGTGTGTCTACACTGCAACACTATTCCAAAAGACCTTAGTCCACGTCTACACAGCAGGCAGTTATTTCAAAACAGTGTCAAAATACTGTCAAGCTGGAGGACTTCGTACTGCGACTCCTGAAATCCTCATTGTACTAGGAGTAAGGGAAATCGGAGGAAGAGGCCTCTATTTCCAAATAAGTGCTGTGTAGACGCTCCCTATTTCGAACTAAGCTGCGCAATTGACGTAGCTCAATTTGTGTCACTTATTTCGAGTTAAGCCCTGTAGCGAAGACGCACTTCGAAGTATCATGAGCTTTCATGGGCAAAACCCATTTCCTCAGATGAGCGGAGAAGAAGAACTATATGTATAAAATGATGGGGAGGAAATTAGCTGTTACCACTCAAGAGAAAGATCTTGGAGTCCTTGTGGAGGGTTCTCTGAAAACACCCACTCAATGTGCTGCAGCAGTCAAAGAAGCAACCAGAATGCTAGGAAGTATTACGAAAGGGATAGAGAATAAGCCAGGGAATATCTTATTGCCTCTATATAAATCCATGGGATGCCCACATCTCGAATTCTGCATACAGATGTGGCCACTTCATCTCAAAAAGATCTCTTGGCATTGGAAAAAGTTCAGAAAAGGGCAACAAAAATGATTAGGAGTATGGAAAGGCTACCATGGGGGAGGGTTTAATGAGACTGGGATTTTTCAGCTTGGAAAAGAGACGACCATGGGGAATAGGATAGAAGTCTGTAAAATCATGTCTGTGAAGAAGGTAAATAAAGAATTATTTGCTCCTTCCCATAACAAGAGAAGTAGGGGGGAGTGTCACTGAATGAAATGAATAGGTAGGAGGGTTACAACAAACAAAAGGAAGTATGTCCCACAATGCACAGTCAACCTGCGGAACTCCTTGCCAGAGGACATTTCAGCCCTCCAATTAGAAAGCACCGTCAGTATCACGTGACTCAGCGACCCCCGTAACACACTCTGAATAGCAAACAGAAATGAGGAACGATTCCTGCACAGTGCTAAAGAGCCAGGCACCGACACCCATATTCAAGCCCTGCCCACTCGTTGCCCGATCCTTCTGGCCAGGAAGGATCGGGGTGTGGGTGGCCGGGGCTTGGCTTCAAGGGTAGGCCTTGGTGGAAGGGGTGGGGTGGGGCTGTCCTGGCCTTCCCCAACAGGGCTTTCACCTGCCACCCATGTTCTAGTACCTAAATCAGGAGCCTGGTTTTTCATTAGGACCGAAGCCAGGGGATATTTCAGGGCTGTGTGACACCTCCAGAAATCGGGCCAGGTTTTTTGAGTCCCTAGATCTGAGCTCAGAACTGGAGTAACCGACCGAAATTCCCGTTATACAGAAGGTCAGGCTGTGATCCAATGGGCCTTTCTGGCCTGAAAATCCAGGAGAGACTCAGACTACGGATCGGAGGGGGAATTCTGACTCTAATTCGTGAGAAATATTCCAGCTGGGGGAGACCCACTGACTGCCCCCCCCCCGCCACATCCGAACGTGGCCCTTTGATGAGTGGAGGGGCACGGCCGCGTGCTCTTACCCCAGGTCATTGGGGCGCTCGGTCAGGTGCTCCACTTGCCACAGCCAGCTCTCTGGGAACTGGCTCCGGGAGGTGATATCCTCGTCCGACAGGAAATCTTCGTCCAAGTCACCTGGGAAGTCAAAGCACCAGATTGGCTGGCTGGGACACTGACTGGGGGGAGGCAAACCTGAGGGGATCCCGGGGGCGACCGGCTCTAGGACTGAGCTGGAAGCCTCCGTGCTTTGCCCAGCCTTGCCGCTGACGGCCCAGAAGTGCGGGAATGGCTGGAGGGGAAGCCGGGGGCGTCGGCTCTCGGTGCCCCCTTTGCTGCTTCCCCAGCAGCCAGACTTTTCTGGGCTCCTGTCACACCCGTGTAAGCGCCGGGCTCAGTGTGCACCGGCACCCCCCTGGGGCAGTGGTTCCCAACCTGTGGGCCACAGACCCCTGGTGGTCTGCAACGGTACTGCAGGGGGGTCCATGGAACATTTAAAGATAAGGATCAGGCCTGTCACAGTGGGCCCGATCCTTACTTTTCTTTTTCTTTTCTTTTCTTTCCTTTTTTCCTTTTTCTTTCCTAACTTTTCTTTGTTCTTGTTTCCTTTTTCTTTCCTAACTTTTCTTTTTTCTTTCTTTTCCTTTTCTTTCCTAACTTTTCTCTTTTTTATTGTTTCCTTTTTCTTTCCTAACTTTTCTTTTTTCTTTCTTTTCTTTTTCTTTCCTAACTTTTCTTTTTTCTTGTTTCCTTTTTCTTTCCTAAGTTTTCTCTTTTTTCTTGTTTTCTTTTTCTTTCCTAACTTTTCTTTTTTCTTTCTTTTCCTTTTCTTTCCTAACTTTTCTCTTTTTTATTGTTTCCTTTTTCTTTCCTAACTTTTCTTTTTTCTTTCTTTTCTTTTTCTTTCCTAACTTTTCTTTTTTCATTTATTTTTATTTCCTTACTTTTCTTTTTCTTTCCTTATTTTCCTTTCCTTTTCTCCCCCTCCCCCCTCTGTGAAATTTTAATAGATTGAAAAGGGGTCCGTATGCTTGAAAAGATTGGGAAACACTGTCCTAGTGGATTGCTCGCAAGGGGTAAAAGCCTACTACTATTTCTAGATAGCGGAGTTCCTCCAGTATCTCAAACGGTGGAGGACTGTGCTCTGGAAACAGAGCTGAAAAGGTTAATGCTCAGTGGTGACCAATGAAGAGGTTATTACGCTGGGTCGCCTTATTAACACTAACTGGATTGCCAGCTCTGTGTGCACCTCACCCTCGTGGGATCTGTGCACATGAGCAGGGATGGTTCATGAGGCATGGCCTTATTTCCCTGACAGCGCCCCGCTGCTCTGAGTGGTACAGAAACCCTGGTACTTGCTTCTTGACAGTTGCAGGTGGAGCTCCCGTTGCATCTTGTCCCGCACGGTCTTGATGTAAGTGCAGCACTCTAGGAAGGCCTGCTTGCATTCTTCCGTATCGGTGATGTATCCGAGCCTCTTCTCGCAGCTGTGCCCCATGGGGTTCTCGTACATCCCGTCCTCGCAGCATTTCTTCAGCTTCCGGTCATGGTACTCGGCCGCTGAAACGCACAAACCAGAGCTTCAAAAGGATCTCACCAAACTAAGTGATTGGGCAACAAAATGGCCAATGAAATTGAATGTTGATCAATGTAAAGGGATGCACATTGGAAAAAATAATCCCAGCGATAGGTACAAAATGATGGGGACTAATTTAGCTACAACTACTCAAGAGAGAGCTCTTGGAGTCATTGTGAAGAGTTCTCTGAAACCGTCCACTCAATGTGCAGCAGCATAAAAAAAGCAAACACAATGTTAGGAATCATTAAAAAAGGGATAGAGAACAAGACAGAGAATCTCTTACTGCCTCTATATAAAACCATGGGACACCCACAGCTTGAATAGTGTGTACAGATGTGGTCGCCTCATCTCAAAAAAGACATATTGGCAGTGGAAAAGGTTCAGAAAAGGTCAACAAAAATGATGAGGGGTTTAGAATGGGTCCCATAGGAAGAGAGATTAAAAAGACTGGGACTTTTCAGCTTAGAAAAGAGGAGAGTAAGGGGAGACAGGATAGAGGTCTATAGAATCATGACTGGTGTGGAAAAAGTGAGTAAGGAAAAGTTATTTACTTGTTCCCAAAACATAAGAACTAGGGGTCACCAAATGAAACAAATAGGCAACAGGTTTAAAATAAACAAAGGGAAGTTTTTCTTCATGCAGCGCACAGTCAACCTGTGGAACTCCTTGCCAGAGGATGTGGTGAAGACCAAGACTTTAACAGGGTTCAAAAAAGAGCTAGATAGATTCACGGAGGACAGGTTCATCAACGGCTATTAGCCAGGATAGGTAGGAATGGTGTCCCTAGTCTCTGTTTGTCAGAGGCTGGGAATGGGGAGGGATCATTCCCTGTTCTGTTTACTCCCTCTGGGGCATCTGGTATTGGCCACTGCCGGCAGACAGGACACTGGGCTAAATGGACTTTTGGTCTGACTCAGTCTGGCCATTCTTATGTTCTTACTAAATTACTACTAGACATGGTTAAAGATCCTAGGAACTTGCACTTCTGCTCTCTCTAGTATTTTATCCTTAACAATGATTAGCAGCTCCAGCAGCTTCAGTGGAAGGAGCGAGAAACCCCACCGCAGAATAACCTGCCTGCAGAGAAGTTTCTTCCTGACCCCAATTAGCGGTTGGCTCATGCCCTGAAGCATGAGGGTGTAAAGCTCTTCTTAAAAGATTGAGACCAATGGAACCTCCTCACTGGTCTCAATCCTTTCTGGAATCCCGCTTGGCCCTTGGCCTCCATACAATCCCGTGGGGTGAGCGCTTTGGCGAGAAAATAGTTCCTTTTATAGATTCTTAATTAGAAGCCATTCGGTCTGGTTGAGGGGCTCCTTGTGCTTAACAATTTGCCTGTTGTTGTTATTTGAGCTGCGGAAGCACCGTGGGACCACAAACCTACTGTGTGCCCCACCACAGAACAGACACACGGTCTGTGCCCTGGGCAAGGTACCGTTCATTATTTTCTATATCCATCACAGCCCCTCTGGAAAGGGGCTAGTTCCAAACTCCTCATAGGGAAATCTAGCCAGACTCCCCCCGTCTCCTGCTACAGGTAATGCAGCTGGCAGGAGGCTGTGGCAAGGGTAAAACTGGTCCCACCATGGCAGGGGTGTCATATTACTGGATTCTAAAAATCACTGTTGCACCCATGGGGGGGGGAGGTTGCCCCAAAAGTCTGTACAAAGGGGCTCATGTGAGGTGTCAAATGAAAGCTTGTGTTCTACTGATTCTGTTTATGCTATTGAAGTACTTGTATAATATCTGTATGTGGAGTTATGCCTATGTACTCTGTGTTGATGGTGGAAAATTCTCTGTCTGAGACCGAGCAATGAGCCAGGACTGATTGTTCGGCATCTACGCTAATTAGCAAGGCTCCAGGGACAGTAAATCTCTAGGTGCCAATACACACCTGAGGAATGTGACTGATACCTGCAAACCAGCCAGGGCATAATGGCTAACAGCGTGTGAAACAGAGATAGGTCACTCAACCATGTGACCTGCTCTGGCCAGGAGGATGCCAGGAGAGGTATATAAGTGCCATGTGGCAATTTCCATCTGGTCTTCAGTTCAGCTGCTGATTCCAGATGCAGCCTTGCGAGGAACAGCGAGTTGGAAAGAACCATGGACCCATCCTGACATAGGATGTACACCAGAGACTTATAAGATAGCACTTTATAACATCTCTAAGAGCCTGTATCGAGAACTGGGTGATTCGATGCATGTAATGTATTTTCTTTAACAACCTTATTCTCCTGGTTTTCTTTCTTTTATTAATAAACCCTTCGATTTTAGATTCGAAAGGATTGGCCCAGCGTGATCCTGTGGGTAAGATCCAAAGTGTAAATCGATTGGAAACTGGCTGGTTTCTTGGGACTGGATCCAGAGTGTAAATTAACCGGGAAACTGTGGCTGGTTTCTTGGGAACGGAAGAACCCGTTCTGGGTAGGGGATATTGGGTTCTAAAACCCATCACCTGTGTGACTGGGGCATAGGAAGAGCTGGGGTGTCCGAGGGGTTTTGCTCGTGAGGCTTCTGGTTGGCCAGATTGGCAGCTTAGTGTGACTGGTTTGTGAAGGTCTCCAGTCAGAGGCTGTAAGGAGCTCCGAGTATGAGCAATTTGCCCTGAGCGGACACCCTCTGCTGTGCCCAGACCCGGCCCGGTCCATCACAAGGGGTGCTCAAGATAGGGCCCGTGGCCGAATCTGGCCCACCAAACCATTTGATGCAGCCGGTGGCTGCTCTCCCACCCTCAAGCCAATTGGGCCCAGGGAACGGGGGAGTGAAGTCTCCACCCCCTTGATCAGGGCGTGTGGCACCAGAGGGAACCGCTAGCTGTTCCAATCAGAAGGAAAATTATTGCCCGCCCCAGCGCCTGGGAATCACATTCCACCCTGGCCTGCTTGCTTGGCCCAAGGCCAGCGAATCCCCTGCCCCCGTCTGAACGGTACCTACTTTTGTTTGCCTTGTACTCAATGAGCTGGACGGAGCGGCGCCGGCGTGTTGCGGGCTGGGGACACGCTGGATCTGCAGAAGGAGGCGAGACACAGGACATGAAACCCAGCCCTGCCACCTGATGCTGTTTCCGTCTGGCGGGCAGGGAATCCCTTTCGCACACCGCACCCGGCCCGTTCCCCAGTGTCAAAGAACAGTCCAGGCCAACGGTCAGCAGCCAGCAGGTGGGGATCTACGGGTCGAGCCTGGCGCCTCTGACAGGGGATCTGGACCGGGTCAGTGTGCTCCTGCTCTCGGAGGGGAATGTGCTGGTATCGAGGTGTTCTGCTACCCCCTTCTGGGCCGGGCCTGTGCGCGTGCTCTGTGCCTAGCAACACCAGACAAATTCCTCTTGCTCACAACCTCCCTGCGCTTTAGATCAGCCACGTTTGGAGCCCAGGCCTCACACCAGGCCCCTGAGCCAGGGGCTTTTGTTTCAGGCCTCCTTCCTGCTTCAGGAGCTGTGGAAGAGCTGTCGGGCAGCCGGGAAAGCAGGCAGAGAGGAGAGTGACGGGAGCTTCCTTCCTTCCTCCCCCAGTGTGCTGAAGGGAGAGCGAAGCAGAGAAGGGAACCGCCGCTTGCCCGTCCCTTCCAGCCCGGCAGGTGGAAGGCGGGAGAAACCAAATGACCAAGACGAGAAAGTCTTTGAATCCCCTCGTTGGGACCATCCCATTCATAAAATTAACGCGGGGGGAGGTCAGCGGTCTTTTTCTCATCTCTTCTGTCCTTCCAACAATTCCATTCCAAGGCCGTTCAGGGGAGGTTTTTTGGGGGGAGGGGTTCGCCTGGCCAGACCCCTGTCTCGGATACGACACTTTACTTTGCCAACTCCGTTCCCCCTTCCCCCATCCCGCGTGGCCACTTGTCGGCAGTCCCCAGCGATACCTGTTCTCTGGGGCGTCGAAACACCACCGCTCGTCTCCAGGGCCAGGCCGGCATCTGTAAACACCCCCTTATTGTCCTTTCCACTGCCGGGTGTGCAGCCAATGTCACTCTTTTCCACGGAGTCCCAGATCTGTGAGTGGCGAGCACGTGGGGAGGGAGGAGAGTGAGCGTATTGTTAATATTGGCACCTCTCTTCTCCCCGGCGCCAGTCAGTAAGATCCCAAAGCGCTGCACAGGCTGCAAGCCAGATTCTGGGCTCGGGGACGTCGGTGCAATCTGCAGTCGCTCCCCGGATGCCTCCAGCTTTGCTCTGGGCTTGCCGGGGTGTAAATGGAAGCGAAAGCCGACCCGTCAGCAAAGGGTTTAGTGCAAGTCAGGCCCCACTGAAATGCACCCACCTCTGAGAGGGAGCGCAACAGCCATGTGGCCCCAGCAGCACAGCCGATTGTGGGAGGAGAACGAGAATCACGCAGCCAGTTGCAGCCAGATGGTGGGAAATTAAATACCCACGTTGCAATTCAGCCAGAACACCGGGGGCAGAGTGACAGGACGGTTAATGGCCAGAACCTCTGCTCGATATGCCAACTAAGAAATGGCACATTCAGCAGCGCTGCGTCCCTGAGAACCCGTCGCTAGCATTTTTCCCAGGAACGCAGCACCCCCTGGCACTGGGGTTAGCACGGGCTCTGAGAGGAGAGCGCCTCCTACTGCTGCATCAGGTTCCGCACTGACTGGGAGGAGACAGCGCCCCCTGTCGAGCCCACTGACTCCACTCAATGCAGCACAGCGCCCCCTAGCGCCACCCTGGGGGCACTGGGTTCAGCTCGGACTGAGATGGGAGAGCGCCCCCTATTGAGCACACCCTGGCACACAGCCCCAGCATGGGCACTGGGGTGAGAAATGTCTCTGAAGGGAGAGCGCCCCCTACTGCCTCACCCACACCGGTCCCTAGCACACCATCGGGGTCAACACCGTCCAAAGGGCAGGCTCCCTCCAAATCCCCAGGCGGCACTTCCGACCCTAACACACCCCAGCTGGCGCCAACATCGTTCATGCCCCCACCTTAGATTGCGTAATTTTGTGTTTTTTGTTGAGCACGTAGACGCCTTTGTCCACGGCCACCAGGCCGACATACGCTTTGTGGTCTCCTTCCAGCTTGAGTTTCATTTGTGTTCCAGGCGCATGGATTGCCCGATCTTCCTCGGAGGCTCCTTTCACCACCAGCTGCAGGAAAGACAGTGAGGGGAGACGTTTTGTTTTAAAGCCGAGGGAGCTTGAAACAATTTGTCCTTGGCAAAGCCGAGAAGGAAGAGAGGAGAGACCAGGCTCTGCTATGGGGGCGGCTGTGTAAATCGACACTACTTCCACAAACTTCCGGGCCCTGACTCCCTATCCAGGCTGAGCGCCGAATCCGACCCAAGAAGAGGCCTGTTGTAAGTCCCTTGCCTACAGACCCAATGGAAAGGAGACTTTGTCCCTCTGGCAGCCCTGGGAAATGTACCAAGAAGTTTGAACTGCCATGAATCTGTTCCGTGGGACTGATCCGGATTTCAGATGGGTGTAAACCAGATGAAATTAACTGGCCTCGCGGCACTGCATTGCAATTACCACACAATCGGGTCCCCTTTAGGCATCTGGAGTCACATCACCTGGATCACGGGCCAGAAACAAGCTTTTCACTCCTGTTGGCCCTGCACTGCCTGGAGATGGAATTTACTCTGATCGTTAATGGTGGCGCAGCTACACGTCAGCTCCATCCACAGCCAGCCACAAGCCACCGGGCCTTTGTTGCTGAGCTAGAAGAGACCACGGCGTGACTCCCAGATCCTGGCGTGGGTGAACGGCAGTGGGTTGGTGGGGAGACATCTTTGTATATGTCAATGGACCAAATCTGAACTGGAATGTGTTGGGAGACCACCACTGAGAAGCCCACGGTGCCACGTTTAGAGTCCCTTTTTGAGAAAATTAATCGGTATTTTCAGGCTAAGAAAAACTCCCCCCGTATGAACACCTTCCCAGGAATTAACAAAGCGCTGGCTGGGATGACTGAGGTGGGGTCGGTCCTGCTTGGAGCAGGGGGCTGGACTTGATGACTCCCGAAGTCTTCCAGCCCTCACCTTCCGTGATTCTATGTAGAAGATGTGGATGGACCCCTTAAATATCAACCTACCGTTCCCATGCAAGTGTCCTTGATGTCCAGCCAGACCGAGTCTGCTACTATCTCCGAATCTGCTACTTGGTAGTACCCCACAATGCGGAACGACGGGATGAGGTCGGGCGTGATGGGCAAGGACATGGTCACCAGATTCTGTCCCGCCTGTCTGGCTTGTCTCCCTACACGGATGATCTTCCCTTTGTTCAGGATCTAACGGGGAAACATGAGATGTGGGTTGTTACAGGCCCCAATGGGGAACCCAAGAGGTGATTCAGATTCTGTGAATCGTCACATCTACCTGTAGTAGGAGACAGTCACTTGCAACGTTTCAGAGAGGCGTTGGCATCTGAGAGGGGCGAGGGAAATAAGCTAAAATCCATGTGTCGGCACAAGGATCGAGACGTGGCGGCACTAATATTCACCAACACTGGGTCCCAAATCTGAGCGTGTTTCACCGACACAGACCACCCCTCCTGTGCCCCGTCCCTCCCACCTAACACACTTCATAGCAGCGCTCGAGGGCGACTTTATTACTTGATTTATCTGGCTCTAGAAAGAACAGTTGACCTCCTATTCTGCGTTGAAAAAGTAGCATTGAAGTCTAGTGTATAGGGCAGGGATCTGAGCGCTAGGACTCTCTAACCTCAGTTCTAAGAGGAAATATGGTCTAGTGGTGAGTGCCCAGGGGAGGAGTCAAGACTCCTGGTTCCATCGGACACTCGAAGAGGAAGTTCGATTAAGTGGCAAGTGCAGAAGGGTGGTTGTGAGAACTCCTAGATCAGGGGTACGCATTAATTTTTGTAGGGGGGCCACTTCACCAGTGTTGATAGTGGTCACTGGCCGGTCCTGGAAGAGGCGGGGACTTAGGCGGAAGGGGCGGGGCCTCAGATGGAAGGGGCAGGTCCCTCTAGGTACAGCATGCGGGGTGGGGAGACGAGACTTTCCGTGCTCCCCTGTGGGGCAGGGGAGCACAGGAGGTCTCTCCCTCTTCCCCTGCCCTGCCAGGGGAGCTCAGCACTCAGAGGGAATGACCAGCTGTTTTGAACAGCTGGTGGTTCTCTCTGGCACCGTGCACCCCTGCTAGGGGGAGAAGCCTTTGCATGCCCCGAATTGGCTTGGGGACGGGGGCGTGGCAGGGCAGGCTGCAGGCCGGATGAAAGGGCACGAAGAGCAAGATCCGGCCCCCGTCTCCAGCCCCTGTAGGAAGTGTGCTCTGCTGATTATCCGGGGGCTGGAGTCAGTCACCGGAAGGGGGGAAGGAGAGACTTTATTTCATTCCCACCCCACTGTACTGCCTGGCTGGGAAGAATTCTCCACTACAGGTTCTCTTTCACTAATATTAAAGGAAGAGGGGGAACTCAGATGATGCCGAAGCTCCAGGAGATGCCAGTGCCCAGGAACACCCCACTTACTATGTAGGTGAAATACTTAAGTCCGTTCAGAACAGCTGCATTGTTGCTCTTCAGGTGGAAATTCACAGGTAAGTTGTCTCCAGGTTTGAGCTCGGACGCCGTCACCGCCAGATGGAGGAAGTTTTGAGAGTTGCCCTGGGTCTCATAGGTTTCAGCCACCATGGTCTTCTCGGCCTGGCGGTTCGCCGGGAGGTTGGGGTGGGCAGTTTTGACCTGCAGGGGAGGTGGAGATAAAGTCTTGGCTGAATCTGGGGGGGGGAGGGAGCAGTGTCTATAGCCCCATCACGCTACGGGCAATAGCAAAGCAAGCTGCCTCGAGATGCCGCCGCTGCGAAGAGCCGCTTAGAATGGGCCCGTAGCTTCAGCACAGCCCTGGCAGGGCCCCGCATTTCTGGACTGTCAGAGAACCTCCCTGAACAGAGGAGACCGACCTGCGCCTTGCAGGAGGGCCGAGGGGTGACCCTCTCGGACTCTCTCAAGCGGCCGGTTCGCTCAGGCTTTGTAGCTCGAGGCTGGTGTCGCCTCACCGGCGCTGCGCGCTAAGCAGCGGTGCGTTGTCTAGAGCGGGGGGGTCCCAACTGGCAAACCCGTTCACAAACTGTTGGCGGACCGCTACCATTTTATTTGCATATTTGCATGTATAATGTAGTGAATATGCAAATATGCAAATAGAATGTTGCTGGTCCCGCCTCTAGCAGTTTATCTCTCTCACACACACACACACACACACACACACACACATTCCTTGCAGGGTCCCACCCTGCCATTACTTTTTTACATTTTGTCTTCCCAAGGCTGAAGAAGGGAGACGGAGGGGGAGGGGAAGGGGATGTCATGGCAGCGATCGTCACTCCCCTCCCCTCACAGGAGCGTCACCACTGCGCAGGTGCTGAGCGAGGAAGCCCGGAAGGGGGTGGGGACAAGGCTGAGACTATGTAGCACATGTGTTGGGAAAGTGCAGACATGGGCTGCCTGTTTGGGCCATGCACCGGGGAGGTGGGGGCTCCCCAGCCCCCAGGCTACCTTGCAGGTGCGCTAAAGGAAGGGAGGGGGCAGAAACTACAAGCAGACCCACCTTGCAGCTCATCCACGTGCTTCTCCCCAGCCCCGCCCCCCGAGTCTGGCAAACAGCTGGTTTCAGCTGTGGTAGCCACCACGAACCAGCAGCCAGCGGTGCATGGACCAACACCGGTCCGCAGACCGGCAGTTAGGAACCACCGGTCTATACGGCTCCTTTGCTATGGGCACCTTCCGTGTGAGTGGGGGGATAATCTGGCCCTGCCTATGCCCATGTCAATGTTTTCTGGGATCTCTTCTGGCCCCAGTGTGGAGCATGGTGCCTGGGAGGGAAGACAATGCCACGCTCTGCTGCATATGCTACTTAACTCAGGCTCAGCGTTCGCAGGTTACTCACCGTGATGTGAACCTTTGGCTGGTCCCCGGGCATGTTTATAATCAGCTTAGCAGTTCCATCTCCCTGAGTTGAACCTTGTGACTGGAATTGTTCGGTCCTTACTGGGACACGAGGGGCTGGAGAGCCATCGGGGTTAGTGACATAGACCTGAAAGGCATGATTCAATGGGATGTGTCAAATAAAAAGTGCCGTACTCCCTGCAGCCTAACGTCAAATCAAATTGCCTGCAAAGCATCTCAGGTCCACAGCCTCCAGGGTATTTAGGAGCCTAGGACCTCAATGGGAGTTAGGCACCTAAATAACTCTGAGGAATGGGGTCTTAATGCGTGGCTGCTTCACACCACAAAATGCACACACCTGCTAAAAACTACACGCGCGCACACACAGAAACCACGTCAGCCCTGCTCCGAAGTTCAGCTTACACTTTTGTAACACCCTGACCTACACAAATAGGCTACGTCTACACTGGCATGATTTTCTGGAAATGCTTTTAACGGAAAAGTTTTCCGTTAAAAGCATTTTTGGAAAAGCACTTCTAGATTGGCAGGATGCTTTTCCGCAAAAGCGCTTTTTTGCGGAAAAGCATCCGTGGCCAATCTAGACGCGGTTTTCCGCAAAAAAGCCCCGATCGCCATTTTCACAATTGGGGCTTTTTTGCGGAAAACAGTCCTGTGCTGTCTACACTGGCCCTTTTGCGCAAAAGTCTTACCTTCCTTCCTCCCCCTTCCCACCCCCCCCCCCCACATCCCTCTCCTGTTCTGCAATGTGATTTGTCCTTTTCATATTTGTTCATTTTTTTTAATTGTATCCTTTGGTATATATGGTTGTGACTACTTTCTTCCACTATTTGATCTGAGGAAGTGGGTCTGGCCCACGAAAGCTCATCCTCTAATAAACCATCTTGTTAGTCTTTAAAGTGCTACATTGTCCTGCATTTTGCTTCAACTACCCCAGACTAACACGGCTACATTTCTATCACTATTCTACATGCAAGGCACTACATTTAGCCGTTTGGAATGGAAATCCATCAACCATATGAAGAAACTCGCACAGATACAGACAGACATCATCTTTCTATCCAAGTGCAAGAAAATGGACATCGTACCCAAAGGACTGAAAGTGAACAATCCACTAAGATCAACATACTTCACTGACTACAGTGAAAGACTCTGCCTCACACTATCCAAGAAATTAAGAAACCACCTGATAAGTATTTTATACAAGAAACAGAAAACCATCAAGAATGACATTTCTAACTTAGATCGTCTCATCTCAAGACAAACATCCACACCGACTGACACCTTGCAAGACTTTTGTTCCACCAGACAAGAAATCTACTATACACACTTCTATTCCCTATAACAAAGAAAAGACAATAAATTTTCTAACCTGCTCCATACCACTGGCTACAACAGCAACTGCCTCAACCCACCGGATAATATTGTTAACCTCTCCAGCTACAAACTCAATCCAGCAGAAGAGTCTGTCTTGTCCCAGGGTCTCTCTTTCTGCCCCACGTCCCCCACAAACTGGATACAATTTTGTGGTGACCTTGAGGCTTTTTTTCGCCGCCTCCGTCTCCGAGAATATTTCCAAACCACCACTGAACATCAATCTGACCTACCAGATCCCCCCTACCAACACCAAAGGAAAAATAATTCTATATGGACTCCCCCTGACGGTCGGAATTACAATCTGGTTTTCTATATACACAGCTTCCGCAACAACGCACAGACTGACATTATTCGCAAACGACAACAAGCGACACACAATCTTAGCCGCGCTGAACACCATGCCATCCAGAGTCTCAAAAACAACCTGGACATTGTAATCAAACCAGCTGACAAAGGGGGTGCTGTGGTCATTATGAATAAGGCCGACTATAACCAGGAGGCAACCAGACAACTCTCGAACACCACATTTTACAAACCTCTCCCCTCTGACCCCACCTTGGACTACCAAAAGAAACTACACTGTCTCCTTAAAAGCCTCCCCACAGCTACTCGGGAACAAATCCTCACAGAATCACCTTCTGACCCCCGACCAGGATTGTTCTATCTACTTCCCAAGATCCATAAACCTGGGCACCCCGGACGTCCCATCATTTCTGGTATTGGCACGCTCACTACTGGTCTATCCAGCTATGTAGACACTCTTCTCAAACCCTTCGTAACCAATACCCCCAGCTATCTCCGAGACACTACTGACTTCCTAAGGAAACTACAAAACATCGATAACCTCCCCAATAATACCATCCTTGCCACCATGGATGTAGAAGCTCTATATACCAACATCCCACATGAAGACGGATTACAAGCAATTAGAAACACTATCCCAGAGGACACTACTGCCAACCTGATAGCAGACCTATGTAACTTTGTTCTCACCCACAATTATTTCCAGTTTGAGAACAACTTATACCTCCAGATCAGCGGCACAGCCATGGGTACACGCATGGCCCCACAGTATGCTAACATCTTTATGGCTGACCTAGAACAACGTTTCCTCAACTCCCGTCCCCTTTCACCCCTCCTCTACCTACGGTACATCGATGACATCTTTATGATCTGGACACATGGCCAAGAAACACTGGAGATATTCCACAGAGATTTCAACAACCTACACCCCACCATCAACCTCAGCCTGGACCATTCTACACGAGAGATCCACTTCCTGGACACCACCGTACAAATCAACAATGGAAAATTAGACACCACTCTCTACAGAAAACCCACCGACTCATACAGTTACCTACATGCATCCAGCTCCCATCCAGAACACACCACACGATCCATCGTCTATAGCCAAGCCCTTCGATACAACCGCATCTGCTCTAACCCCACTGACAGAGACCAGAAGCTTCAGGATCTCTACCAAGCATTTATAAATCTCAACTACCCACCCAGAGAAATAAAAAAGCAAATTGAAAGAGCCAGACGAATACCTAGAAACCATCTCCTTCAAGACAGACCCAAGAAAACCAACAATAGAACACCACTTGTCATCACCTACAACCCCCAACTTAAACCTGTCCAACACATTATCAATAAACTACAGCCTATATTGGAACAGGATACCATACTCAAAGAGGCTCTGGGAGACAGACCCATAGTCTCCTATAGACAACCACCTAACCTCAAGATGATTCTTACCAACCACCACAGGACATACCACACTAATACCAACCCTGGTACCTTCCCTTGCAACAAACCCCGTTGCCAGCTTTGTCCACATATTCATTCTGCTGAAACCATTATTGGACCTAACCAAGTGAGTTATAAGATCAAGAACACATATTCCTGCGCATCCAGAAATATAATCTATGCTATCATGTGCCGAAAGTGTCCGTCTGCTATGTACATTGGACAAACATCTCAGACACTTCGCCAAAGGATTAATGCCCACAAAACAGATATCAGACAAGATCACAAAGAGAAAACAGTTTCTTGCCACTTTAACCAGAAAGGACACTCTCTAAATGACTTAGCCACCTGCATTCTGCTACAAAGACCTTTTACATCTGCACTTGAAAGGGAATCCTCTGAACTGTCATTCATGTTAAAATTCGACACTTGCCAACAAGGACTTAACAAGACTTTGAACTTTCTCACCCATTACCAAGACAGTTTCCCCAATTATCACCTGTAATACCATTAACTCACAAACATCCCACTCTCCCTACCTTTAATATCAGCAATTCACAGACACTTACCTTCCTTCCTCCCCCTTCCCACCCCCCCGCATCACCCTTCTGTTCTGCAATGTGATTTGTCCTTTTCATATTTGTTCATTTTTTTTAATTGTATCCTTTGGTATATATGGTTGTGACTACTTTCTTCCACTATTTGATCTGAGGAAGTGGGTCTGGCCCACGAAAGCTCATCATCTAATAAACCATCTTGTTAGTCTTTAAAGTGCTACATTGTCCTGCATTTTGCTTCAACTACCCCAGACTAACACGGCTACATTTCTATCACTATTTTGCGCAAAAGTCTTTCGAAAAAAGACTTTTGCCCAAACGGGAGCAGCATAGTTTTTCCGGAAAATCACTGACAATCTTACATGAGATCGTCAGTGCTTTTCTGGAAATTCAAGTGGCCAGTGTAGACAGCTGGCAAGTTTTTCCGCAAAATCATCTGATTTTGCGGAAAACCTTGCCAGTCT
This sequence comes from Pelodiscus sinensis, assembly GCF_049634645.1. Taxonomy (NCBI): domain Eukaryota; kingdom Metazoa; phylum Chordata; order Testudines; family Trionychidae; genus Pelodiscus; species Pelodiscus sinensis. The sequence continues at coordinate 12,054,892 of NC_134729.1, read as the reverse complement.
AGACACAGCCATGAAGACTAAACTGATTCATGTCAGCCCTGGAGGAAATTCATTTCTTTCCCTGGTTTGGCCCCCAGGCAAATAAAGCCATGGCCCATCTATGCCAAACACGATCACTGCCTCACAATTCACACCGAAGAGGCAGCTGGAAGTAGAACTAATTGGAGTTAGGCAAGCCAGTTAATCAGGACTTCCTAATAGTTCTTGGGTCTCTGGACGCTTTTTACATAAGGGAGCTAGGGAGACGGATTTGTTGTGCTGACACCCAGCAGTTTACAAGGATCCTCGACTCGGAGGTTAATTCAAGTTTTCGCACTCTGACTAGGGTATGTCTAGGCTGTGTTTGTAAGCTGTGCTTCCTGGGTATGGCACCTCATCCCCCTACACCGCTTAGCCACTAATGAGTCTGCTAAAAGCCTTGGCTACGTTCTGTGTGGCTTTTTGCTCATGCAGAAGACTCATGCATATAACTGCTGACATCCCAGCTTTGCTCCGGCCTGCCAATGACCCAGGTCTGTTGGCTTTACACAGTCACAGGGTCAGAGCCGTTGATGGGGGAGGGCAAAGGGGGCAGCTGCCCTGGGGCAGGGGTAGATCCTTGGGGACAAAAGGTGGAACAGGGCAGGTCCTGGAATGAAGCGGGGCCTGAGCCCGACCCTGCCAGGAAATCAGAAAGTCAGCACCTCTGGCACATTTTGGGCCATGCCTGTAGCAAGGTGGTGTGGGATCACTAGCTCAGGAGGAGGGATAGCTTAGTAGTTTCAGCATGGGCCTGCTAAACCCAGGGTTGTGAGCTCAATCCTAGAGGAGGCTGTTCAGGGTTTAGGACAAATCTGTCAGCTCCTTGTGTTGGCTAGAGATGGCTCCTGTTACACCAATGTAAATCTAGAGTGATTTAGTGGACTCACATCACAATTTATTTGGTGAAACTGAGGCCCAACTGTGGCCTTTTGGTTCTGTTCTATTCAAAGTCCTTATACCACCCTCATCTCCCTATTAGCCGTCATCTTCCCCTGTTGATACCCCTCAGGCAACTGGGGCATGAGCCAGAAGACCAGCTATTACCATGAGTTCAAAGGGCATCCCTGGCTTGAAGTACTTGGGTGTTTTTGTGAAGAGGATCTGATAGGGAGACTCCACGATATTAATTCCGGTTCTCTCGGCTTCCACCATGTCGCTGCCTGCGGAGAGAAGCACACGGCTCAATTCAAACTGAGCTAGGGAGTAGAGATTTTTGTCCCTTTGGGTGCATCTACACAGCAGGGCTAAAGTCAAATTCAGCTACACAACTTCAGCTGTGTCAGTTGCGTTGCTGAAGTTGAAATAGCTTCGCTCGCTGATTATTTTCAGGAATAACGGCGTAGACAGCTCCTTCTGGCGCGAGAGCCTCTTCTGCAAAAATGGCAGCTCATTCGGTATGCAAATGAGGCTTGGCGATATTCCATGCTTAGCCTCATTTGCATATTTCTCCTGCAAGAAGCCGCGGGTGTAGACATAGCCTGGGTGTGGGGGTGTAACAAGATTCCAGGACTGTCACTGTGTCCATGTACCACTCGGAAGCCTAGAATGTCTGTTGAGTCTGTGTAAAGTGATGGAAGACGCTATCTAAGCAAGAGACGGGCACTTTTCATTTACAGCGTCACCAGGTTCACTCATCCCTGGGAGTCGCAGTCTGTTACCAGCCGATTTTAAGTTCCCAGCCATTCTGAATTTATGCCGTTCCAGGAAGGGCTGTGCCATGTGCCCTAACCCATTGTAATTATGGTATCAGATACAACTCCATGGTCCAATCACCACCTTTGCTCTACGCTTAATTTGCATGCTATAAAGTCATTGGTTGTATGGGGCAGAGACGACAGATGATGGATTACTTGGTCCAGCTGCTACATCCATGCAACGGCAGAGTTTCAGTCACTAATTTCTTCTACCTCTCCCCCCAGTTTAGCATCATCCACTCCAAGTCAGCTCGCAGGACAGTCTAGGTCAGGAGTGGGCAAAAAGGCCTCTGCAGGCCGGATCCGGCCCACCAGGTAAGTTGATCCAGCCCAGGGAGGCCCGGCCGGTCCCCCCAGGCCAATCAGGACCAGGGGGTAGGGGGAAGCGTGTGAAATCTCCTCCCACCTTGCCCCTGCCCTGCCAGGAGTGTGTGGCGCTTAGAGCCGTACACTCCTGGCAGTGCAGGAGGAGACTTCGCACACTTTGCCCCACCCCCAAGCCCTGATTGGCCTGGGGGCAGCAGTGGGGGAGCATGTGAAGTCTCCTCCCACCGCCAGAGGCACAGGGACCTAGAGGGAACTGCCAGCTGTTCAGAACAGCTGGCAGTTCTCTGGGAGGGGAAGACTTTGCAGCTCCCCCATCCTCAGACCAATCAGGTTCTGTGGGTGGGGGAGCACAGAGGTGTTCTGGCCCTGCCCCTTCTATCTGAGGCTCTGAAGTGGCCCCCGGTCAAAAATTTTGCCCGCCTCTGGTCTAGGCATACATAATCCTGCCTCAGAAAGAACCTCAAGAAGTCAGCTAGTCCATCCCCCACGGAGCAGGTGGTTCCAGCTTCCCAGGCCACGAGCACCAGTAGGGCAGGCAGTGGGGGCTGCAACACTCCACCCCCAAGACGCCTAAATTAGGCACGCTGGGGACGGGGTGCGGGTGTGGCCAGGCTGGTGGTTAAGGAAGGCAAAGCCTTCCCTTGCCTAAGGCACCGGACGCCCAGGCCAAGCAGATCAACTGTTCCAGTGCCAAATGGCACACCGGTTTGGAACACTTGGCTTTGCCCCTATCGCTGATACTCACCAGTATCTGTCAACACCGTGACTGAGATGTAGAGTGAATGGCCAATCAGTTCCCGTAGGTTTGCAAACCGGGCCTGCAGCATCTCTCTTGTCAGTGTGGCTTCCCCCTCGCCATCTGTTATCTAGAAAAGGGAGGGAGAGTTTCATGGCCTCACCCACGCAGTGCCCCAGGCGGCCTAAATTTCCGCCAGCCGAGAATGGGAATTACCGGGATTCTCTTGAGAGACTGAGGGATGCTCCTCTTCTCATCATCCAGCTTTACCCCAAAGAGGACAAAGGCCGTGCCGTGTAGTTTTTTCCCATATAGATACCTGGAGGAGATAAGGATGGGTAAGAGGAGCCTTAAGGAAACCCACTGGTAAATTTTCCTCTATAAGGTCGGCTCCTTGGTTGGTCTGCATCTCCCATGATCCACCATGGTAAGAAGACATGGACCATCTTAGCAGTCCTATGGCTATGGTGCATCATGGGAGTTTAAGAGCTGGCCCAGCCCCTGGAGAAGAATGGGAGAATGAAGCATTCAAATAACAACTAACCCTAACCATTTCCCAATCACCAGGTTTACGGGTAATTTTTTCCTGGTTTTAGGCATCGGTTTTTGGATGAAAAAAAATCAGAATTTTCCATGGAAAAGGAGCAGTCTTCCTGCGGCGGGGGGGGAGGGGGGGCACATAGTGGAAAACATTCCTAGCATGGTGCAAGACTTCCGTTTCTTTCCGCACCAAAACCTGTCGTTGCTACCCCTGCCAGCTGATCCCTTCCACCCACTCCTAGACCCACCTCGCAGTGATAGAAACCCTGAAGTCGTCCTCGCCATCGATGTACAAGAACTTCTCAGATGGTTCCAAGATGACTTCGAAACTCGGCAACACTGGAGAAACAAGAGGAGAAGCTGGAGCGTGTAGGACAGAGCTAGCAAAGCTGAGGAAAAGGCATGGGTTCCACCACAGGGCCAGGACCACTCCCTGAGCCTGGGTGCCGTGGGAGCTGGGTTCTTACCATACTCCTTCACATCAAACTGCGCACTGAAGCTCTGCTGAGGGGAATCTTCATACCTGGCCACGATCTTCCAGGTCCCCAGGCTGGAGGAAGGAAATAAGAAGGAGTATTGATTGCAACGAACACACACAGTTCCCAAAATCCAGCTGACTCATTTGTTTCTCCAGGTAATTTTATTGGCTCCGGAAGCGAAATCTGAGCTGTATATGGAACCCAAGCCTTCTTCAAGGCAGCCAACCACTGGGAACTTAGGGCAAGTTTTTCCCCCTTGCCCCTTGGTGTTTTCATGAACCAGAACTAGAGGTGGGGCTCAGAACAAAACATTCGACCTTCCCAACCTTTGGCCAAAGCTTGTCTCTAAACTTTGTGGCTGGCACTTGTTACTACTGTCTGCATGGACCAAACCCCTAATCCAAACACCCCCCAAACTTCAGGAAACTCAGATCCCACCAGATGGAAATGCCAGGCCAGTTTTACGGTTTGCCAGAAGCTGGGAATGGACAACAGGAGGATGGCTCCCTTGGTGATTGCTTGCTCTGTTCATTCTCTCTGAAGCCTCCGGCATTGGCCACTCACTGGGCTAGACAGATCTTTGATCTGACCCAATATGTCCATTCTTATGTTCTTATTCATGAAATGATGCATGGAGGAGTACAGTACGACTATGTTCCCAGTAGCTGAGCATTCGTTAATCCCACCGAATGGGAGCTAGGGTGCTCAGCGCCTTTGAAAAACAGCTCAACGAGACCCGATCCCGCCTTCACATGCTCTGGCATAAATCAGGAGTCATGGCCAGGAAGTCAGTGGAGTTTCATTCTGGTGTCTGCGTTGACTTGGAAAAATTAGGCTTTTTATCGACAAACGTCATTGATTTTACCGTGCACCCAGAAACCGACAGAAAAACATTTCCATCGGTCATCTTGAAATGTACAGAGAGACAAAGTCAGAAAAATGCCACTTAAGAATTTATCACAGTTTGATTTAAGGCTTAATGCCTTGTACATTCTGTTTCAATGGCTGTAAAGCGCTCGCCATTTTGAATCTCAGTGTCTACTGTCATTGAATTACTGCCAGGCCCCGCCGCTGTGGTCTGATCCCCATGTTTTCCCTCACTTGCGATCATTTAAATTGATATCAGTCAGACGGAGGGATGCTAACACCCCATAACTGTGCACATTTGAAGTTATCAGAATTGAAAATAAATGCCTACAAATAAACATGATTTTGTATCCATCAAAACTATAAAATATAAAAATCAAGTTACACCAAGACTGGATATGTGGCAGGAGTGGTTGGTTTCCTCACATCACTTGGAAATGCCTCCAGAAGAACAACTAGTGGGTGGGCCAAAAATAAGTAGGGTAACTATGACCAGGCAGACTTGAACCTGGGAAGCTTAACAGAGTCACCACTACAGCTTGAGCTATAACACCAGATGTCATAGACCCAGGGCTGTAGAGCTTCCTTGTTCTTACCTCTGGCTGTAAGAGGCCTAAGTGTCACTGCATGGGACAGTGGTCTACACTACAGCTATGTCTACACTCGCGGCGTCTTGCACGAGTAATATGCAAATGAGGCTAAGCGTGGAATATCGCTGAGCCTCATTTGCATACCTACTGAGCCACCATTTTTTTCAGAAGAGGTTCTTGCACAAGAAGGAGCGTCTACACTGCCCCTTCATACCCAAGAAAACCCCTCTTGCGCAATGCCGGTACACCTATTACTTTTCAGGAAGAACGGCATTGCGCAAGAGGGTTTTTCTTGCGCAAGAAGGGGCAGTGTAGACACTCCTTCTTGTGCAAGAGCCTCTTCTGAAAAAAATGGTGGCTTATTAGGTATGCAAATGAGGCTCAGCGATATTCCACGCTTAGCCTCATTTGCATATTACTCGCGCAAGAAGCCGCGAGTGTATCTGCATCATGCATACCTCTGACTAGAGGACAGCTACCACAGACTGCAGCTTGTATGTTCTCTTTTCTTTTTCAAGCTTTTGGGGGGAAAGAGCTTGAGGTACCCCTGAGGTTTTTAGGGAGGAGGTTCCCCAAGTGACCTCTTCCCGGGGTTTTATTTTGGAATACTTGGGAGGTGGCAGCAGTTTTTATTCTCCAAAGTCTGGATATTAGGATTTTGGGGGAGCTTTTTGTACCAAAGCCTGTAGAGATCAGGTTTTGGGGTGCTTTCGTGGGCCCCCACTTCTGCATTCATCGTGCCAGAGTGAGGAACAGCCTATGACAGCCCGGTTGCCCATGGCGACCAGACATCTATTTTTTGAGGCCTGTCCTAGCAGGGGATGGGTGGGCCTGCAATGGCAGCCACGGGCAGAGGCTCCCTGCCCCCTGCCAACACCAGCCTCGCACGAGGAGAGGGGGCAGGGGGCAGGGCTTGCACGAGAGGCTCGGGCCAGACCTGCTCAGGGGGTGGGGGAGAGCTCAGGCCAGGCCCGCACAGGGTCCCATTTTGCCTTTGGAAAATATGGTCACCCTAGATGGGCACCATACAGCAACCAGCTCCACATGCCCATCTTCTGCGGAGCCCCCGTTACAGCCGCACCTGGTGGTAACCTCACCTGATAATCTCCGGCAAGAAGTGGTTCAGGGAGAAGATGCCTGTTTTCAAGGGGGCAGAGACGGGGATCTGCTTGACAATAATGCCCTCGGGGGTCTGGAGAGGAAAAGAGGAAAGAACTTAGGGAGAAAAATGCAGCCATTTCCTCTGAACATCATCGGCCAGGTCGACCTTCCTGGCCTAGGGAAGGCTTCTCCATGCAACTTGGACTCCACTGAATTAATTAGCCAGAGACACCGGAAAAACCTACCCACCTCTCCTGACACTCTGAGACGGTGCAGCGAGGCCCCCAAAGAACTCGAGGAAGTCGTTCGGAACATTTCACAGTCTCCACCGACTCCAGGCCTAACCCGGAGCTATCGTCTGAACTTTTTCCAGTGCCAATTTGCAAAGAGCTACAAAACTGATTAGGAATTTGGAACAGCAGCCATATGAGGAGAGATTAATATGACTGGGACGTTTCAGCTTGGAAAAGAGGAGACTAAGATGGGTGGGGTAGCACTGGGATAGGTTCCCTAGGGAGTGGGTGCAATCTGCATCTCTAGGGGTTTTTAAGTCCCAGCTTGACAAAGCCCTGGCTGGGATGATTTAGTTTAGCTTGGTCCTAATTTAGCAGGGGGTTGGACTTGGTGACTTCTGTTGGTCTCTTCCAACCCTAGGATTCTATGATATGATAGAGGTCTATAAAATCACGGCTGATGTGGAGAAAGTGAATAAGGAAAAGTTATGTACTCCTTCCCACAACGCAAGAACTAGGGTCACCAAATAAAATCAATAGGGAGCTGGTTTAAAACAAACAAAAGGAAGTTTTTCTTCACACAACGCACAGTCAACCTGTGGAACTCCTTGCCAGAGGATGTCACAAAGGCCAGAACTTTAACAGGGTTCAAAAAAGAGCTAGATAAATTCATGGAGGTTAGGTCCATCAATGGCTATTAGCCAGGAAGAGTGGGAATGGTGTCTCTAGCCTCTCTTTGTCAGAAGCTGGGAATGGGTGACAGAAGAGGGATCAATTCGAATCATAGAATCATAGGGCTGGAAGAGACCAGCCCCCTGCTCTAGGCAGGACCAATCCCAACTAAATCAACCCAGCCAGGGCTTTGTCAAGCTGACACTTAGAAACCTCTAGGGATGGAGATTCCACCATCTCCCTGGGTTACCCATTCAAGGGCTTCACCACCCTCCTAGTGAAATGGTTTTTCCTACTATCCAACCTGGACCTCCTCCACTGTAATTTGAGACCCTTGTTCTTCCGGAAGTTGAAGGCTGCTCTCAAATCCCCCCCCCCCCCACGCTTCTCTTCTGCAGACTAAACAAGCCCAAATCCCTCAGCCTCTCCTCGTAGGTCATGTGCTCCAGCCCCCTCATCATTTTGGTCGCCCTCCACTGAACCCTCTCCAATGCATCCACATCCTTTCTGTAGTGGGGGGCCCAGAACTGGACACAATACTCCAGATGTGGCCCCGCCAGTGCCAAATAAAGAGGAATAATCACTTCTCTAGATCTGCTGGCAATGCTCCTCCTAATGCAACCTAATATGCCATTAGCCTTCTTGGCTACAAGGGCGCCCTGTTGACTCATATCCAGCTTCTCACTCACTGTAATCCCCAGGCCCTTATCTGCTGAACTGCTACTTAGTCAGTTTGTCCCCAGCCTGTAGCCATGCTTGGGATTCTTCCGTCCCAAGTGCAGGACTCTACACTTGTCCTTGTTGAACCTCATCAGATTTCTTTTGGCCCAATCCTCTAATCTGTCTAGATCACTCTGGACTCTATCCCTGCCCTCCAGCGTAGCTACCTCTCTCCCTAGCTTAGTGTCATCCGCAAACTTGCTGAGCGTGCTACCTACCCCCTCAACCAGGTCATTAATAAAGATGTTGAACCTGATGATTCCCTGCTCTGTTCATTCCCTCTGGGGCACCTGGCACTGGCCACTGTTGGAAAACAAGACACTGGTCCAGATGGACCTTTGGTCTGACCCTCTGTGACCGTTCTTATGTTCCTAAAGGGCTTTGCAGCCCTGACGGCTACAGCTGCTCCTCATTGCAAGACCCCAGCTGCTTATGTGGCTGCTCTGGGCAGAGTGTCGAAGGAAGAGGAAACAGAGCCGAAGAGGAACCGAAGGGAGGGATGTGCTCTCTCTCCTCTCCGCTGGCTGTGGTGAGGAAAACCCCCCAGGCTTATTGCCCAGGATTTTGCTGCTGATTTACTTTACATTGTGGCCCATAAAGCCCATACAGGGCCTTCCGAGGATTAACGCCTGGAGCTCTGATCCCCACGCTGCCCACCAGTTTACACATCCTTCAAAGGGCTCCTAGCAGTGGCACCTTGTCTTCCTGAAGGACCCCCTGCAACTTTGCTCCAGAACTAACACCCTGGCAAAACCATGGGCCCTCCCCAGACAGCTGCATGGCTGCTGTCCCGGCAAACTTTGCAGCCTCCCTCGTGACCGGAGGATAATTTGCACACAAGAGGTTTGCACGGAGAGGCCTCGAAGAGCTACTTGCTTTTCTCCCCTCTGTACCACGTTGCTTCCACATGCTGGGGTTCTATGCAGCCTTCTCAGGTGCAATAATTACTGCACGTGACCCAGACAAGTGGCTGAGCCCACATGTTCCCCCCATTCCGGGCTCACCCTACCTCAAACTCCACAATCCTCCACGACCCCACCTCAAACTCCACAATCCTCCACGACCCCACCTCAAACCCCACAATCCTCCATGACCCTTTCTCAAACCCCACAATCCTCCACGACCCCACCTCAAACCCCACAATCCTCCATGACCCTTTCTCAAACCCCACAATCCTCAATGACCCCACCTCAAACTCCACAATCCTCCACGACCCCACCTCAAACCCCACAATCCTCCATGACCCCACCTCAAACCCCACAATCCTCCACGACCCCACCTCAAACCCCACAATCCTCCATGACCCCACCTCAAACCCCACAATCCTCCATGACCCCACCTCAAACTCCACAATCCTCCACGACCCCACCTCAAACCCCACAATCCTCCATGACCCCACCTCAAACTCCACAATCACAGTCTTGGACAACGGTTCCAGCTTGTGACCCATGGTGAAGATCCGGAAGAGGACTGAGAAAATAAAGAGAGAAGAGAGGGACCTCGTTAGACACCTTAGCCAAGAATGTCAACGTGGTTTAGGTGCCTAAATGCTGCACCTTTTTCCAGCAGGCTTGGGATGGCCATCAGATGGGGACACGTCTCTTGGTTCAAGATGAAGCAGAACCAGGCACTGTGGTTTGAAAAAGTTCATCTCCCACGCTCAATCCCATGGCCCACCCGGTCTTCCAGGGTCTAACACGCAATGGGACATCCCGACTAGGACAATGGTGAAGGGTGAAATATTATAAAGTTGCAGGGGGATGAGGGAGAGTTTCTTCTCCAGCGCTCCTCTGTCTTCAACCAGACAACAAGCAAAGCAAAAAGCACAGGGAGCCTGAGAGCCCTACTGGGACATCAACAGCTTCCAGCCCCCTCCCATCAGAAGAGACCGGGGAAGGCAGTACCTGTGGACCCGGGGGTGTAGATGGTTTTATCTGTCTGGATAAAGATGTATCCACTGTGGAAATGGACCAGAACCACTTTTTCCAGGGTTTTCTGAGGGAATTTGGCCTGGACCACCACATACTGGTTTTGTTTGGAATCTTTCTTTATGTCTTTGGTGGGGACCTGTGGGAGAAGAAAAACATGCATGAGTTCTTCCCGGTTCCCTCACCCCCACAGGAGACGTTCAAAGCAAAAAACCTTTGCGGGGTTAACCACGCTTATGTAATACGTGGAGAGGCTGCATGAGGGCCCATGGCCTTTTACTAACTAGCACACAAGTGCCATGAACGGGTGGATCTCCTCATCGGGGAGTACCCCGGGCAGCGGGGGAATTCCAGGATGGCACACTCAGAATTGATGTTACGGCCAGAAGAGACCCAGCGTGATCCTCCCATCTGATTGCCTGTGTAATGCAGGCCTCGATGTTCACACAACATTTCCAGCTCATCTTTGGCTTGAGTGTCTCTTTCCGAAACACATCCAACCTTGACGGGATCTGAACGTCTTGGCATGGGGGGGACAAATCACGGGAGGTGCCAAAAATAAGTGGGCCGCTGTTGAAAATGTTGCCCTGGGTGTATTTGTTTCATTGGCTGATCTGAGGCTGCGATTTTCCCACCTTTATGACAGCTGTGCCAATCATCCCTGTGTTAGGGTTCAGTTCCACTGGGACCTGGTATAAAATGTTCTTCCTGAGCGGGAAGTCTTGCACGGTGACCGTGACCGCCATGGGGCCATCGAGGCCATGGGCTTCAACCACGACGTTCTCTTCACTCTCCACCCGCAGGACGTTGGGGGTGATCAGGGAGTAGCTGGGAACGGCAAAAAGGCTGAGGTGAGTAATACTGTTAGTATTTAAAACCCTGCTGGTTGTCAGTCCCACCATTCCAAGGGATTTCCATGCCTGGGTTTCTACCAAGCTTCTTGCTACCGCTGATCGTTTATTGTTATTTGCTTTACAGCTGCATCTGGAAATCCCAACAGTGATTGAGGCATGGTACAAACACAATAAGACACAGTTCCTACCTCAGGGGTATGTCTACATGGCCTCGGAAAAGTGCAGTTCCCAGCGGGGGTCAACACCGGTCACATCTACACTTCGGGTGCAACAATGGCTTAGCTGCATAGAAATCTCCTACATCAGTAGTTCCCAATGCGGTGCCCGTGGGCACCATGGCACCCGCTGGGGCATTTATGTGTGCCCGTCTAGTGACCAGGGCCGGCCCGAGCCACTCTTGCACCCCAGGCGCACAACGCATGCACGGCTCCTGCCCCAGGCATGCGGCAGCCCCGAAAAGTTGGGGACCACTGTCCTACATCAACAGAAGGGGTTTTTCTCTCAGTGCATATAACCCACCATCCATTCCTCCATCAACCTAACTGCTTCTGCTCCGGCAGGTAGATTGGATTAACCACCACGCTGCTAGAACCCTGGCCACCTGAGAATAATCTCAGTTACTGATTCAGGCTGCTGGTGCCATGCTGGGGGCTGTGCTGACCTAGCTTAGGCACGTCGAAATGGAGCGGGCAGAGGGGAACGTCTCTAGAGGCGCTGTATTCCATCGGAATGCACCGATTAAAACCGAAATGTGCCGCGGGGATGTGGCGATTTTCTTACATTTTCTGAGGGAAAAAAAGTGTTTCGTTTCCATAAGGCGGCAGCTCTTCGTTCCGACTTGACGGCGTGCTAATGTTAGTTAATAGAATCACTGAAACGCTGGGCTTGAAGGGGTCGAGAAGGGGTTGGTGGGGGCCGGGAAGATCCATGCGGGCCAGAGGGAAGCCGGAGAGGCCCAGGGCACCAAAATACAACAGTTATTTTCCCTATTGAGTCTGCCCAAAATAAACCCTACATCCATAAACCACAATGATTTGGGCGTGTGTAAATGCATATTTATCATTTCCCCCCCGAAAGTGAATTAAATCCTCGAGGAAAATTTGTCAGAGCAGCCACCCGCAAGAATTGCTGGCTACGGTCTGAGGCCCCAGAAAATGTTCGTTGTGAGAACCCCTGAGCCGGGCCCTGCCTGACGGGTGTTTCTCTAACCTGTTCCTATAAACCTCCCACCCCCTGTTTAGGTCAGCTGTTCCTGTGCTGAATGTAGAAATCCAATTGAAAACGTTGAAACAAAACCCTTCAGTGAGTCCGTTTCAATAGTTCCTACACCAGGGGCAGGCATGATAGGGTCCGCGGGCCGCATCCGGCCCACCAACCCGTTGAATCCGGCCTCTGGCTGCCCTGCCGCTCCCCCGCCTCTGGGCCAATCAAGACCTGGGAATGGGGGCACACAGAAGGTCTCCTCCCCCCACCAGGGACGTGCAGCACCAGAGGGAATGGCCAGCCTGGCAGGGCAGGAGCAGGGGTGAAATACTGTGAGGTCCCCCAACCCAGGCTAATCAGGGCCTGAGGGTGGGGGAGCATGCAAAGTGTCCTGCCCCCACTCACCAGGGGCTGATGGCACCTAGGGGGAACAGCCCCTTTCCACCCAAGGCCCGCCCCTTTGGGGGGCAGCCCGCAACTAAAGTGTGTGAAGTGCCCCCCTGCAAAAATTATTACTCACCCCGGCCTACAGGAGCTTTTCAGAAAATTGGTTTCTCAAGGAATTTCAGCTTCCCAGTGCAACGTGGGACACAAGGACATTTGGGCATTTGCCACAGAATGGAAATTGTGTTTCATGTCTGCTTCAGGCTCGTCTACACGAACATTTAGTTCTAGCAAACGGATGTGAGGCTAGCCTCCCCCAGCCTCCTGCCTGTGTCTATGTGGCCCCGCACTAACAATTCCTCCCCCACTTTGAAACAGAGTACCATAAAGTGCCGTCAGGAACTATTCGTATGCATCAGCAGTGTCCTCACAGACAGTGTGCAGTGTGTGTGTGTGTGTGTGTGTGTGTGTGTGTGTATAGATTTACATCCCAATTTGCCATGAACTAATTGTTCATGTAGACAAGCCTTTGGCAAGTCGAATTAACTTTGCTCCTAAATCACCTAGGCAATCTAGACAATCCTTCCCCCCCCCAGCCACTGAAGCAACATTTGCCACCTTCCCTGAGAAATAACTGACTGATTACATCACTATGGTGTTGTGAATTCACAAGGAAATGCACCTGGAGGGAAAGAAAAAGTGTTGCTAAATGTCAGCCACGTTGTTTGTGTGTCACTCAGGGGTGAAGGGCAACTGATGACTGGACTCAAATTTTTCATACTCAATACAGATCTCGCACACACACACACACACACACACACACACGTGAAAAGTGGAGGGCATAATGCACTCCCGTCGCTCAACGAAAATTGCTTTGGGTGGCTTTGTCTTACAGCCTGATCCTCTGTTGCCGTGAGACCAAACTCGAGCGCCCAGGTGGACACCGAGCCAGTAGGGGGCGCTCTTCGCTGTGAGTCAGTGCTGACCCCATGTCCCGGCACTGGGTGGGCACCGTACTGCAGCTAGTGGTGGCGCAGCAGGGGGCGCTGTCTTCCAACTCTGTGCTGGTGGGGGCAGGCCCAGAGAACCCAACGTGCCCCTCGGGGGGGACCTGTCCACCGGTGGGGCAGAATAAACTTGCCAGATTGTTTCATTCGGCCCATCATAGGCCATCGTGGGGCAGGCACCAAGGAAAGGGACAGGGCCTGACAGGGAGAGGCATCGCCCATGGTGCTTTGGTTAGAGCCAACAGTCTGGAGCAGAGAGCCAGCCCAGCCCCGTGGGACAGGAACCCTCACGTGGGGTATGTGCGGAGGGCTCGCTGTCTGGCCCGGCCCTACTGCCTAGGTCCTCCAATCCCCTGGGGACAGGACCCAACACTCCCCAGTCACACAATCTCAATGGCAGGACCTGGCGTTGCCCACCCCCATTTCCACAAGGCTAAGGCCCCCGAATTCTTCAATCTTGCACTGGGCGGGGTTCAGCAGGGGGCGCTCTCCCCTGGCAGTCAGTGCTGACTCCCATATCCCAGTGCGCAGCTAGGGGGCGCTGTGCGACAGAGAGCAGGGTGGGGACTCAGTAGGGGGCGCACTCCCCTGGCAGTCAATGCTGACTCCCATATCCCAGTGCGCAGCTAGGGGGCGCTGTGTGGCAGAGAGCAGGGTGGGGGCTCAGTAGGGGGCGCTCTCCCCTGGCAGCCAGTGCTGACTCCCATATCCCAGTACACAGCTAGGGGGCGCTGTGCGGCAGAGAGCAGGGTGGGGGCTCAGTAGGGGGCGCTCTCCCCTGGCAGCCAGTGCTGATTCCCATATCCCAGTGCGCAGCTAGGGGGCGCTGTGTGGGAGAGAGCAGGGTGGGGACTCAGTAGGAGGCGCTCTCCCCTGGCAGCCAGAGCTGACCCCAATGCAGTGCTAGGGGGTGCTGTGCTTCAGGGAACAGATTCAGTAGCTCAGCAGGGGGCGCTCTCTCTTGGCAGCCAGTGCTGCCTGTCATGCCCCAGTGCATGGCTAGGGGGTGCTGTGCTGCAGGCAGCAGGGTGGGAGCTCAGGAGAAAGAGCTCTCCCGTCTATGCTGACCCCAGTGCCCCATGGAGAGGGCAATGCTGCCCCTCCTGCATTCCCTCAGCTGCCATCACGCAGTCAGGAGCGCTGTGGCATGCACTGCCCTGTGCACGGCCTGAGCGGTCCTAGTGCCACCCTTTTGCCTAGAGAGGAGCCCAACGGATTTGACTCCTAGTCACACCACACCACTCCCCTCCCGGGCTCTAACCGCTAGACTTCACTCCCTTCCTACAGCTTGTGCTAGAACCCAAACATCTCCCCTTGTGAGAGCATCAGAGCTCCCACTACTCTTCTCACCTCTCTGGCCTGGTTGGCACAGTCCCTCCAGCAGTGGAACTAGAACCCGGGAGTCCTGACTCACAGTCCAGTGGCCAAAGCGTGGACCATGGCGCTTTGGAGGCCCATCAGCCACTTGGAAGTGACCTGGGTCGTGGTCTGCCTCGTGCATCACAAGCAATCCCCTTGATCAATGGAGTTACAATGAGAACTGAATTTAGCCCCACTGGGTGTCTAGCGGATGTAGAAAATGAGCAAGGAGTTCTAGAAGTGACCCTATAGGACGTGATTCCAGTCTCTTTTCAAGCCTGATCCAAAGTCCGCTAAAACCAAGGGGGAAAACAGCCCATTGATTTCAGTGCATTTCAGGTGCGTGAGTACTCCCAGTTTACACCTGGTTAACTCAAAAGTCTGAGGGGCAGCTGTGTTAATCTGTCACTTTAAAAACAACTTTTTAAAACAACAAGTAGCCTCGTGGCACTTTAAAGACTAACATATACATATATATATATAGTGTTGTGAGCTTTTGTGGCCAAAACCCACTTCAAAATCCAGTTTATTCTGTAAAAAAAAAAAAAAATCCCAACTTCCAACCCCCCAAAATCAGCCTCTGAACTGAGCGAGGGAGCAGTATGGCTGGACAGAGTGAGGAAGAGAATTTCTATAGCCTGTCTCCACTCCACACACAGTGGCAGGGAAGAGAAGGCAATGTCGCTTTTTAGCTGCTTCAGGACCTCAGGCTAATCGCGCCACCGTGGCAGAAGCGCAGGGGTACTTACAGTTGGCTGTGAGAAACAGCCGGGAAGCAGAAGGCCAAGGTGGCCAGCAGGTAGAAAGCCGAGCCCCCCATGGTGATGGCAGGAGGGTCAGGAGGAGAAGTTCTTCTCTCAGGGCTATTTATCCTGAGAGCTCCCTGTAAGCGGAGCCTTTGTGCAAACAGCTGGGTGGGTTAATGCCTGATGGGGAGGAGCCCAGGAAACCGGGGAGTTTGGAAGAAAAGACGTTTTCTTCACTCCCGGCACGAGAATTTATTGTTCTGTTTTTTTTCACGTGGGGGAGTTGGAATTAGGGGCCTGTGGTTGTGTTATGTTTGCTCCATGGCAAAGCGCTAGCCACAGAATGGAATGACAGGGTTCCCAACCGCCCCAGGTCAGACCTAGCATGGGAGGGGTGCTGGGAGTCAGGATGTTTGAGTTACAATCCAGGCACTGGGAGTGGAGTGGGATCTACGGGGTTAGAATGGGGGAGGTGGAGCTGAGACTCCTGGAGTCTGTTCCTGACTCTGCCTTTGACTCACTCTTTTACTTTGGGCAAATCCTGAGACATTTCAGGAGGCAAAGTGCTCGCAGTCCTGAAGGCAGCTCCGTAAAGCTCCCCCTGTCTCTTCCATGCACTTGGACTGTAAAACCTTTGGAGCAAAAACTGTCTCCTAGACCAGGACTGCTCTAGGCTCCATTAGGGAATCTACATTGCTACAGATGGAAGTGCTAATACAGACAGGGCGCTGGTGTGTTTGGTCACCACATCGTCTGCACCTGCTCCGTATGAGTGCACAACACCCAGCACCCAGAAGGCCTTCGGGTGCTGCTGCCATAAAAGAGATGACAGGAAATAATAATGTGGGATTAATCTGTGGAACTCATTGCCACATGATAGTCCTGCCTCAGGGCACAAGGCAAGGGGTGGTAAGAGGTAATGTCCCCCAGAGGCAGGCTATCCTCCACACTAGGGTTTCGTGCACCCGTCTCTAGATTATCTGGGAATGATCATTCTTGTAGATGACCCACCAAACCAGAGTGGCAGTCCCTGGTTGGCATTTTCCGAGCCACATAGGGGTTTCAGAGACACTGCATGGCAAATGGGTGTCCAAACCCCTTAGGTGGCTTTGAAGCTCGAAACAGGTTGCTAACCTGGCAGCATTTGCAGGCGCACCGATTAACCGATCCCTCTCCAGCTGCAATTACCCTGGCATTTTAAGGGTTAACCGCCTTGCTACACCAGGCCTTCAGCTCTCTGGGCCAAATCCTCCGCTGGTGTAACCCCGCCTCGCCCCACAGGGACCCTCCCCACGTCTGGTTTGGCCTTCCTCTGGGCAAAAGCAAAGCAAGGAGGAGTTACTGGGGGAGGGCGGGTTATCAGGTGTTTCCAGTAAGAGGTTCCTTTTCCTGGCAGCGGTGTTTGGACAAGGCTTCGGTCTGGACCGGATCCAAAGACATCCAATTGCAACATGTTTGCTTATGGCTACACAGCCGGCGGGCTTGCCTAACAACAAGCATCATAAGGCTCCGGGGGTCCGTGGGACCCACTCGGCAGCCCGGGGAGTGGTGAAGGGAAAAGGTGTCGGGGTTTTGTCACTGGCCTGCCATAGGCCTCCTATGGGGACTGGGCCTCTTGTGACCGGTGCCGGCCCGGCTGGCGCTGTCTCAGCAATAACCCCAGAGCCGGTCGCACCAGTTAGAGCCCGAGGCCCAGCAGTGTAAATGGCCCCGAAACCGGGAGAGTCCAGCCGCCGCACCCGACTCGAATGGGCCGCAATCAGCCGCCTCGCCCTTTAAACACCTGCAGGACGTTTCATGGTCCCATCCGCCCCCGTGGGGGGACTAGTCGTGCTCGCGGGCTGGTATCGGGGGCGCCGAGGGGCGGCTGAGATCGGCGCCGGTGGGGAGAGGGCGGCCGAGCAGAGCAGGCGGCTGCTGGGTGTTCAGGGAAGGGGTGTAAAGGGGGGTGGAGGGGGCAGAGCAGGGGGGACGGAAGAGGGTTTGGGGAGAGGGGTGGAGTGGGGCAGGGAATTGGGGTGGAAGGGGGGTTGCCTTGGGCCCCACAGCTCCCTAGGGACAGCCCTGAAGGCTTTGGATACTCCCCATACAGGCCCGGGGCAGCTGAGGGAGGGGTACGTGCTACTGGACCGCCCGGGACCTGCATGGGGCAGGTCAAAAGCCCCTTTGAATCAAGAGAAGCTTTTCCCCACAGCAGGCAGCGTTACCGTGGCAGCGGGCAGGGCCCCGGGGCCTTTTTAAATTGCCCAGGCCTCGGGGCAATCACCCCTTTTACTGCTCCATCGGCGGGCCCGGGCGGTGGGGAGGGGTGGGTCTCGGTGGGTCACAGCTGCCAGAGGGGACAGGGCGGGGGGGGGGGGGAGTCCTCCTCTGGCCCCAGCCTCAGGCAACCTGCCTGCACCCCAAACTCCTCATCACTCCATCCCAGAGCCTGACCCCCCGCACCCTAACCCTCTTTTCCAGCCCTGAGCCTCCTCCAGCACCCCAAACCTCGCCTCTGCACACCAACCCTCCCCACCCCACCAAACCCCTCAGCCCCCTCCAGCACCCCAAACCCCTCAACCTCACCCCACCCACAACCCTCACCTCTGCATACCAGCCCCCCACCCCTCAGCCACCTCCAGAACCCCAAACCCCTCAACCTCAGCCCTACCCCACAACCCTCACCTCTGCACACCACCCCCCACCCCTCAGCCACCTCCAGAACCCAAAACCCCTCAACCTCAGCCCTACCCCACAACCCTCACCTCTGCACACCAGCCCCCCACCCCTCAGCCACCTCCAGAACCCCAAACCCCTCAACCTCAGCCCCACCCCACAACCCTCACCTCTGCATACCAGCCCCCCACCCCTCAGCCACCTCCAGAACCCCAAACCCCTCAACCTCAGCCCTACCCCACAACCCTCACCTCTGCACACCACCCCCCACCCCTCAGCCACCTCCAGAACCCCAAACCCCTCAACCTCAGCCCCACCCCACAACCCTCACCTCTGCACACCACCCCCCACCCCTCAGCCCCCTCCAGAACCCCAAACCCCTCAGCCTCATCTCCACCCCAGAGCCCTCATCCCCAGCCAGAGCCCTCAAAAATTACTCTTTCCAACCCATTTTTACATTATTTTAAAATATATATATTATCTTACAAGGCAGGTGGGGGCTTGGACCCTGGCCCCTAGGAATATACATCCATGCGCCACACACTGGCCTTGCACATTTAGTTTAATGGGCAGGTAAAATGTCATTAGTTTTCTCACTATTAACTGGTAAGTAGAAGTCATGCCCTCATTAGTGAAGGTTCGTTATTATTTCTTGGTACCACAGCAGTGCCTAGAAGCCCCAGCTGGGATCAGGGCCCCGTTGGGCTGGGTGCTGCTCAGACACAGCGAGAGACAGGCCCTGTCCCAGCTGGGTTTAGGGCCCCGTTGGGCCGGGCGCTGCTCAGACACAGCAAGAGACAGACCCTGCCCCAGCTGGGTTTAGGGCCCCGTTGGGCTGGGTGCTGCTCAGACACAGCGAGAGACAGACCCTGTCCCAGCTGGGTTTAGGGCCCCGTTGGGCCGGGCGCTGCTCAGACACAGCAAGAGACAGACCCTGTCCCAGCTGGGTTTAGGGCCCCGTTGGGCTGGGTGCTGCTCAGACACAGCGAGAGACAGACCCTGCCCCAGCCGGGATCAGGGCCCCGTTGGGCTGGGCGCTGCTCAGACACAGCAAGAGACAGACCCTGCCCCAGCTGGGTTTAGGGCCCCGTTGGGCTGGGTGCTGCTCAGACACAGCGAGAGACAGGCCCTGTCCCAGCTGGGATCAGGGCCCCGTTGGGCCGGGTGCTGCTCAGACACAGCGAGAGACAGACCCTGCCCCAGCTGGGTTTAGGGCCCCGTTGGGCCGGGTGCTGCTCAGACACAGCGAGAGACAGGCCCTGTCCCAAATGGGTTTAGGGCCCCATTGGGCTGGGTGCTGCTCAGACACAGCGAGAGACAGACCCTGCCCCAGCTGGGTTTAGGGCCCCGTTGGGTCGGGCGCTGCTCAGACACAGCGAGAGACAGGCCCTGCCCCAGCTGGGTTTAGGGCCCCGTTGGGTCGGGTGCTGCTCAGACACAGCGAGAGACAGACCCTGCCCCAGCTGGGTTTAGGGCCCCGTTGGGTCGGGCGCTGCTCAGACACAGCGAGAGACAGGCCCTGCCCCAGCTGGGTTTAGGGCCCCGTTGGGTCGGGTGCTGCTCAGACACAGCGAGAGACAGACCCTGCCCCAGCTGGGTTTAGGGCCCCGTTGGGTCGGGCGCTGCTCAGACACAGCGAGAGACAGGCCCTGCCCCAGCTGGGTTTAGGGCCCCGTTGGGTCGGGCGCTGCTCAGACACAGCGAGAGACAGGCCCTGTCCCAGCTGGGTTTAGGGCCCCGTTGGTCTGGGTGCTGCTCAGACACAGCGAGAGACAGACCCTGCCCCAGCTGGGTTTAGGGCCCCGTTGGGTCGGGTGCTGCTCAGACACAGCGAGAGACAGACCCTGCCCCAGCTGGGTTTAGGGCCCCGTTGGGTCGGGCGCTGCTCAGACACAGCGAGAGACAGGCCCTGTCCCAGCTGGGTTTAGGGCCCCGTTGGGCCGGGCGCTGCTCAGACACAGCGAGAGACAGGCCCTGTCCCAGCTGGGTTTAGGGCCCCGTTGGGCTGGGTGCTGCTCAGACACAGCGAGAGACAGACCCTGTCCCAGCTGGGTTTAGGGCCCCGTTGGGCCGGGTGCTGCTCAGACACAGCGAGAGACAGGCCCTGTCCCAGCTGGGTTTAGGGCCCCGTTGGGCCGGGTGCTGCTCAGACACAGCGAGAGACAGACCCTGTCCCAGCTGGGTTTAGGGCCCCGTTGGGCCGGGTGCTGCTCAGACACAGCGAGAGACAGACCCTGTCCCAACTGGGTTTAGGGCCCCGTTGGGCCGGGTGCTGCTCAGACACAGCGAGAGACAGACCCTGCCCCAGCTGGGATCAGGGCCCCGTTGGGCCGGGCGCTGCTCAGACACAGCGAGAAACAGGCCTTGTCCCGCTGGGGTTAGGGCCCCGTTGGGCTGGGCGCTGCTCAGACACAGCGAGAGACAGGCCCTGTCCCAGCTGGGTTTAGGGCCCCGTTGGGCTGGGTGCTGCTCAGACACAGCGAGAGACAGGCCTTGTCTCAGCTGGGTTTAGGGCCCCGTTGGGCTGGGTGCTGCTCAGACACAGCGAGAGACAGGCCCTGTCCCAGCTGGGATCAGGGCCCCGTTGGGCTGGGTGCTGCTCAGACACAGCGAGAGACAGGCCTTGTCTCAGCTGGGGTTAGGGCCCCGTTGGGCCGGGCGCTGCTCAGACACAGCGAGAAACAGGCCTTGTCCCGCTGGGGTTAGGGCCCCGTTGGGCTGGGCGCTGCTCAGACACAGCGAGAAACAGGCCTTGTCCCGCTGGGGTTAGGGCCCCGTTGGGCTGGGCGCTGCTCAGACACAGCGAGAGACAGGCCCTGTCCCAGCTGGGTTTAGGGCCCCGTTGGGCTGGGCGCTGCTCAGACACAGCGAGAGACAGGCCTTGTCCTAGCTGGGGTTAGGGCCCCGTTGGGCCGGGTGCTGCTCAGACACAGCGAGAGACAGGCCTTGTCCCAGCTGGGGTTAGGGCCCCGTTGGGCTGGGCGCTGCACGTACTCGTGGTGAGAGACTGTTTACAGTTTGAACAGACAAGGGGGACAAAGGCTGGTCCGTAACCATTCTGCCGGGCTGTTCTATACACGAATTCTGACTGTTACAGGAGAATTCTGGGGAGATGAGTGGCCCTGCCATGGAAGGGTTAATCTCGCCCTTTCTGTCCTAATGATGCCTCTCCATGGTGGAAAGAGGATGAACAGTCAGACCGGGTCAGGCCAATGGTCCCCCAGCCCAGGATCCAGTCTTTTGAGGGTGAACAATGCTGCATGTTTCAAAGGGAATGAAGGTGACCAGGGTGATTATAAAGTGGTCCATCCCGTGTCATCCAGTCCCGGCACCAAGCACTCAGAATTTTAGGGACACCCAGGGCATGCATCTGTGTCCCTGCCTAGCTTGACTAATAGCCATTGGTGGAACTATCCTCCAGGAACTTATCTCCTTAAAAAAACCCACTTCTGTATCGGTTGGGCTTTTTCAAGATCCCCTGGCAAGGAGTTCCACAGGTTAGCCAGCATGATGTGTGAAGAAGTGCTGCCTTTTGTTGGTTTCAAACCTGCTGACTATCCATTTCATCAGGTGACCCCCTCACCCTTGTGTTCTGGGAAGGAGTAAATAACACTTCCCCCGTCACTTTCTCCACCCCAAGAGCCGCAGGCTGCTTAATCTCTTCTCATAGGGAAGCTTAACCCTTTCATCCCTTTGGTTTCCCTTCCCTGAATCGATTCCATTTCTAACAAACCTTGTCTGAGATGGGGCAACCAGAGCTGGGGACGGGGGCTAGGGAAGCCCCAGGGATTCCCTAAGGGTCTAGCACGCGGTGGCTTCTAGGGTCACCCCCCCCCCCATGCTCTCTGCAGTGGCTCCGCTCATCCAGCCTGCTGTGCTCGGCTTCACCGCAGCAGCAGGAAGCAGCACGTCCCCTGCCCCAGAGCACTCCTTTTGTCATGGAGAAGTGGAGCACAGCGGGCGGGGAGAGGGCGATGGGGTAGAGCAGGCCGCCGGGTTGCTCCAGTTCCCACCACCGCAGCGAGTGAGGGAGCCGCCCCCTGCTGCTGCCCACACCAGGTGCGAGCAGGGGCAGGATTTGGGGCAGGGGTGGGATGGGGTAGAGCAGAGGGCAGGGGCAGGGCCTACAGGTGGGGGTGTTGCCCAGGGCCCTGCACCCAGGTTGTCCCAGGCCCCGTGTCCCCCTAGACCGGCCCTATAGAGCAGCATGCAGAAGTCAAGGGGTGTATTTCAATGTACGAAATAAAGGATTCGCTTCCCTTCCATGCATCTTCTGAAAAGTACCGTAAAAGGAGCTCCTGAGTCATTTCACAGGAAGTAGGGGACGTGGGTCGGAGGAAGGAGCCCAGGCAGTCCCCCAAAACTATTCCTGAGCCCATTTCCATAAAACAGGAGTGGGGAACAATTTGCGATGGGGAAGGTGCATCCTAGGTCTAGGATGGAGGTGTGGGGGGGAAGGGAGCTTGGGGTAGGGGGTGGGGTACAGGAGGAGGTGGGTGAAGGGGGGATCACAATGCACAAAACCTCCCTCTCCCAGCAGTTCCCAACCTTTTCCAGAGGGGGACCCATTCTGACAATTCAGGAAGACTTGGTGACCCAGGGCAATTCAAAAAATGTGTGAATGGCTCCTTAAGAGCCACCTGAAATGTGACCCTTTTGAAATATAATGATGACCTATATTTGGGTCCCGACCCATAGGCTGGGAACAAGGCTGGCCCGAGCCATTTTGGCGCCCTGGACCCCAGGCACATGACACCGCCCCTGGGGCGCATGGCCCTGCCTCTGGGCGCACGACGCATGCGCTGCCCAGTCGGCCTGGCCACCGCCGATGGCACGCAGCTCGGGGCCGCTTGGGGTGGGCTGTGCCTGGCCGTGGAGGGCCCTGTGGCCGCAGCGGGAAGGACGCTGCTGGCCGGTGCTGCAGGGTTAACATGGCCCCCGCCCCAGGCAGCCTCTGTAGCCCGCCAGGAGCCGGGCGCCCCTTGTAAGTTGGCACCCTGGGCAGCTGCCCGGCTAGCCCACCCTTTAGTCCGGTCCTGGTTGGGAAACCCAGTCTAATCCCAGCGGAGAGAGGCAGATGGAGCGGCTGCCCCCGGCCTATGGGTCCAGCGGGGCCACGGGCTGGATTGAAAGGCTTGGTGGGCCGGATTCGGCCTCGGGGCCTTATCTTGCCCACCTTGTCATAAAGCCTCACTCATGCGCGCACTACAGCCCCGTGCTGCCACGTGTCCCTGTGGACACAGAGCGATGCAGGAGCCTGAAACACGCCAAACAGGGCGCCTTAGAAACCCACGTCCCAACGCCGTGAGACGGAGGCCGGCTGCCGCTCGAGGGCTGCGCTTTATCCCCTTGGCCACGAGTGGCTACAGCAAGAAGGGCAACGAAATTCAGCGGGGCCAAGAGGCGCGAGGTGCGGGGGCCACCAGCCCGCTGGCAGCGGCCACGTGTCCAATCGGGGACCGCCGGCTTCGAGGCGCCCTCGGACCCAGGCTTCTGGAAAATTCCTGTTGAATCATTCGATATCTGATCAATTCAGACAGCACGGCCCTGACCCTCCCACGCACAGACGACCGGTGCATGTCCCTGAACAAATACACAGCTGGACTGTGACCTCGGCTGGGTTCCATACTCGGCCCAGGGAGGATCTATTGGGCAACACGTCCTGGGAACAGTTTGCAAAACAAGGGGGAACACGAGAAGGGGAGAGGCCCCCGGCTTTCCAGTGAGAGGCAGGCCCTTTGCTTCAGCAGCTAGAAGCTGCTCTGATTGGTCAGAGGGAATCTGGACACGCCCCATTAGCTTTGTGGCAATATGCTGATTTGCATACTTTTTTAAAAAATCTTTGCTTGATTTGCATACCCTACCACTGGGTTTATTTGCACCCTTTTATCTGCAGGGCACAGGGCCTGCAGGCCAGGTGGCTAGTGCAACACCGAAAGGCAGAACTGAACTTGGGACTGCGGGAGCAGACGCTAGTACCTGCCCTTCCTTGCGGCTGTCGTAGCTGGAAAACACACGCCTTCTTGTCCTTGCTTCGGCGGCTGCGCTGCTCTCAGACTTCCCTGCCCAGTTACTGTATTTAGCCTCCATCCTTTGGATCCAGCCCTGCCAGGTGGCTGTGCCCTCGCCCGGTGGAATGCCACAATGGAGCCCAAAAGCCAAACTCAGCACCTCCTGAGTCTCACCTTAGCACTGAGTAGCAGGCTGGTGGGGCAATCGTGGGGGTCAGGTGCTAGGGACTAACACGACCACACCTGCTAGGCCTGTGCATTACACACACAGACCCCCGAACACACTGGCATAGCGGGAGTGCCGGGCAGTGGCCTGAGAAGAGAATTGGGAGCCAGGACTTCCCCGTATCTGTCAGTGGCTCAATGCTTAAGTGGCAGAAACCTCAGAACCTGCTTACCCGCCCACTTAGTCACCTCTCTTCTTCCCAGGGCAAGGGAGGTGTCACCGGACATGCCAAGTGTCTTACCTACCACGTGCATGGAAAGTAAATTAGAAAACAGCCCAAAAAAGAGGCAGGTGTAGGACCCAGGAGTCACATTTCCCTATTCTAACCACTCAACCTCACTGTCCTCCTAATGGTGTGGATTGAACCCAGGAGTCCTAGGCTATACACTAATCACTAGACCCCACCATCCCCTTGCTTCTGAGGACAGGAGCCCCGGAATCCTGAGTTCGAGTATAAACACCGCTCCAACCACGTGACTAGACCCAACTTCCCTCTAGGGCTGGAACA
This sequence comes from Pelodiscus sinensis, assembly GCF_049634645.1. NCBI lineage: Eukaryota > Metazoa > Chordata > Testudines > Trionychidae > Pelodiscus > Pelodiscus sinensis. Next base: position 12,030,028 of record NC_134729.1, on the reverse strand, counting down.
GAACCCAGGAATCCTTAGCGTTTGCTCTAACCCAGCCCCACTCCCGACCCCTTTAACATACAGAAGAAACTTTGCTCTGTTGCCCAGGCAACCGCTGAGGGTTTTTTTTGCCCCCCTGGGGTTTCCTAGGAAGCCAGGGTGCCCCTCATCTCACGGCCAGGGCCAGCTCGAGTCATTCCTGCGCCCCGGGCAGCGGGTGCGTGACGCATGCACGGCTCCGCCCCCAGGTGCATGGCACATGTGCGGCTCCCGGCCCCGGGATACTGCGAACCTTAATGCTGCAATCGGGCGCGCAGCACCTGATTGCAGCTCTAAGAGGTGTGGCGCGGCCCCCAGCCCCGGGTGCACGGTGCCTGATTGCGCCCCTTACAGCTGCCATCAGGCACCCCCCATAGGTTGGCACCCTGGGCAGCTGCCTGGCTAGCTCCCCCCCGCCGCTTAATCTGGTCCTGCTCACGTCTGCAGAGATTGCAAGGAAATTCCGACACACAGCTGCACTAGGTACCAGGCACTTTCCCGCTCCACCACCCCCACTTCCCGATCCCATACCAGCTGTGCTGCCAGTTCCTGTCCGCCCTGCCGGCCTCGATTGCATCACTGTTTGCTGAGGGGAAATCGAGGAATTTTTACACTCAGCCGTTTTTAGGGGGGTTTCTCCAAATCATCGCTCCAGTGAGGAGGATTCTGGGAACCGAGGAGCACAAGGGCACCCCCCCCCCCCCGGGCCTGTTCCAAATGCACAGTACATGGCTGCTTTCACTCTCTTCCTCGGAGCTGGCCTTGTTAGCAAAAAACTACCCACAGACCAGCTTCCTAGCCCCGCTTCCTTTCCCCAGCCTGGGATGTTTTCAGCTTCCCCCGTACAAGCTCCGAGGCTTGGGCCCCAGATGCTGAGCCCCTGTGAAACTTAGACCTTGTGTCCCACACTGCTCCCCATAGAGCACCTCCCTAAGCTAGCAATAGAACTTACATCTCCTGATCTGCAATTCCCTTCTCTAACCATTAGACAGCCCTCCCCTCCCTCAGCTAGGAGTAGACCTGGCCCATTCTGCCCACCCCATTGGAGCTGGAGATACAACCCAGGAGTCCTGACTCTTTAGATTGGTGTCTTAACCACAAGATCAACTTTCTTCCCCGTGCTGGCTCTTCCTTGGGTGCAGGATATATAAGACGTCATGGCACAGAAAGGGGTGTCAGGGGAAGTACAAGCTCAAGAGACTCAAGCGGTTGGATTGTACTGAGCCTGGCTGCTTCACTGCGTTGCCAGGGAACATGCTCTGGGGATGGTAGTTTGGTTATTTCCCCTGCAAGTCAGTGTCTGGTGGTCTTGTGAGTGAGACACGAGACATCATTCTTCCGCTCTCCTCTGCATTGATTAGACCTCAGTTGGAGTATTTTGTCCAGTTCTGGGCCCCACAGTTCAGGAAAGATGTGGAGAAACTGGAGAAGGTCCAGAGAAGAGCAATAAGAATGATGAAAGGTCTAGAACACATGGACCATGAGGGGAGACTGAGGCTGTGTCTAGACTACATGCCTCTGTCGGCAGAGGCATGTAGATTAGACACATAGGCAAAGGCAAATGAAGCCGCTATTTAAATGGTCGCGGCTTCATTTATATTTACATGGCTGCCGTGCTGAGCCGACAAACAGCTGATCAGCTGTTTGTCGGCTCGCGCGCTAGTCTGAACGTTCCCCCTGTCGACATCAAAGCCCTTTGTCGGAAGCCCCGTTATTCCTCGTGGAATGAGGTTTACCGGGGCTGCTGACAAAGGGCTTTGATGTCGACAGGGGGAACGTCCAGACTAGCGCACGAGCCGACAAACAGCTGATCAGCTGTTTGTCGGCTCAGCACAGCAGCCATGTCAATGTAAATGAAGCCGCGATCATTTAAATCGCGGCTTCATTTGCCTTTGCTGAACAAACAAATCTACATGCCTCTGCCGACAGAGGCATGTAGTTTAGACGTACCCTGAAAGAATTGGGCATGTGTAGTTTAGAAAAGAGAAGACTGAGAGGGGACAAGATAGCAGTTTTCAAGAATCCAGAAGGGTGTTATACGGAGAAGGGAGAAAAATTGTTCTCCTTGGCCTCTGAGGATAGAACAAGAAGCAATGGGCTTAAATTGCAGAAGAGAAGTTTAGGTTGGCCATTGGGAAGAACTTCCCAACTGTCAGGCTGGTTAAACACCGGAATAAGTTGCCTAGGGAGGTTGTGGAATCTCCATCGCTGGAGATATTTAAGAGCAGGTGGGATAGACACCTGTGAGGGATGATCTAGATCAGTGCTACTCAACACGCAGGCCGTGGACCACATGCGGCCGGTGGCCTGTTCGTTTGCGGCCCGCAGGTGGGAACCAAAACAAAAAAGTCATCAATATCATGGATTTCTGTTGATATGTGTTTTAGTAGATAAATTCCTGGAGTGTCATTGTGTAACCACCACCAAGGTGGATTTGAACTTGGGAAGCTGACTATAGGAGCCTCTTCCCTCTGAGCTAAAAGCCTACTGTTTCCTATATATGGTTGTGACTACTTTCTTCCACTATTTGATCTGAGGAAGTGGGTCTGGCCCACGAAAGCTCATCATCTAATAAACCATCTTGTTAGACTTTAAAGTGCTACATTGTCCTGCATTTTGCTACTGTTTCCTAGACCATGTTATAGAGGTCTCTTGATCTTAACTGTTGCAGTGGTCTAGGTGCCACTTGCAGTACTCAGTAACCACACTAGGGCTACGTCTACATTGGCAAGATTTTGCGCAAATACTTTTAACGCAAGAGTTTTTGCGTTAAAATATTTGCTCAAGAGAGCGTCTACACTGGCATGTGTTTTTGCGCAAAAGCATCCGGGCCAGTGTAGACGCTCTCTTGCGCAAGAAAGCTCCGATGGCCATTTTAGCCATCGGGCTTTCTTGCGCAAGAAATTCATGTTGCCTGTCTACACTGGCATCTTGCACAAGAACACTTGTGCAAGAACACTTGTGCAAGAGGGCTTATTCCTGAGCGGGAGCATCATAGTTCTTGTACAAGAAGCCCTGATTTCTTACATTAGAACGTCAGTGTTCTTGCGCAAGAACTCGCAGCCAGTGTAGACAGGTGGCAAGTTTTTGTGCAAAAGCAGACGCTTTTGTGCAAAATCTTGCCAATGTAGCACAGCCTAGGTGTGTGGGTTACAATAACTCATTAAAAGTGCTGGAAACTGGGTAAATATTGCATTTTATTAAAATTAGCAGAACTGACTTAAATGGGGCCTGTGTGTTGTGTAGTTTTGCCTTAATCTTTGTATTCATGCCCATCAATGTGAAAGAAGCTATTTGCATATATTTGCATATATATTTGCAGGTATATGCAACCACACTTAAGTTGCGGCCCTCGCTGGGAGTATCACTGTGGCCCCCGGGGCTTCCAAAGTTGAGTAGCCCCGATCTAGATGATGCTTGGCCCTGCCATGAGGGCAGGGGATTAGACTTGATGACCTTTCGGGGTCCCTTCCAGTTCTAGTGTTCCGTGATTCTATGGAGGAGAGGTCAGGGCCGGTGTTCTAGGCCTCTAACCGCTGTGAGGTTTGTGGGACTGTCCCGCTTTGCCCCCCACACACCCATCCTTATATTTCCCAAGCTTCAGGAGTAGCCAAGTTAGTTTGTTACAACCAACTTTCATCACGATTGAGTCCATTCGCAGTAGGGCATTGCTGGCATTTGATGGCCCTACTGCTATCTGTATTGGACAAACTGGACAGTCTCTGCGGGAAAGAATCAATGGACACAAATCAGATATACGTAAAGGAAACATACAGAAACCTATGGGGAACACTTCACTCTTCCGAATCACTGTTTAAAAGATCTTCAAGTAGCTGTCTTGTCACAAACCAGTTCTACAAGCCAGATCCACCGAGAAGGATTGGAATTAGAGTTAATCCGCAAACATGCTAATGGGCTCAGTAATGATGAAAGTCGGTTGGGACACTACCAACTTAATAGCCGTTGAAGGTGCAAACAGCTCTTTGCGCAGACTCCTCAGCCAGGAAGGATACTATCAATTGGCTTTGATTCTTATCTGCTTCGTTTTAACTGCCCAGTCTTCAGATCCTTACAAATTCCCCCTAGCTCCCTGTCTCCCACCACTCTTCTCCTTTTTCCCCCTCCCCCCTTCCCCTCTCCTATTTATTTTGGGTCTGCACACCCTAAACTCATAACTGCAGTCATCTGAAGAGGTGGGCTGTGCCCACGAAAGCTCATGATCCCATCTCCATGTTTTGTTAGTCTATAAAGTGCTACCAGACCATTTGTTGTTTTTTCCTTATATTTCCCATATTCCAGGTCCCCTGGAAGGGCAGTTTGTCTCAGGCCCCCACTTTGAGGAGCCCCCCACACTCAGTGGCACTGTGACCAGGGCCGACCCGAGCCATTTGTGCGCCCGGGTCCCGGGAGCGTGGTGCTACCCCTGAGAGTACGACGCATGCGCGGCTCCGCCCCCGGGCGTGTGGCGCCCCCTGCTCCCGAGCACCAAGTGCATGCATAGCCCCGCCCATGGAAGCGCGGTGTATGCATGGCCCCGCCCCCGGGTGTGCGGCGCATGCATGGCTCCGCCCACCCGGCAGCCCCACGCGGCTCCCCCTACAATAGGGCGCCCCAGGCAGTAGCCTGGTTGGCCCGTACCTTGAGCCAGCTCTGACTGTGACCTGGTGCATGGGCTCACATTGCCACTCACGTGTGGCCTGCCCGCCCCTCTGATGCCGTTGGCGGAGGGGCGGACGAGCCGCATGTGAGTAGAATTGCAAACCCCGAGAGCTAGGCTCCAACAACACCAGCGTTCCCTGTACACTGAGTGCTTGGGCGGCCACCCAGGAGAGAGTCAAATGATGCGCAGACTGATGAGCAGAGCGCCCACAGCCGGCAACCTGTGTTTCTACTGGTGGTGCACATCTGCACGTGCACTGGTGAACACAACAAAATTTATTCTGCACAGGAATAGGAAAAATTAGAGGGAACATTGACCAACATCACTCAAATGGGGCCCTTCCACCTCCATTTACAAAGGGCAGAAGGGGCCAAAGCCATGAGCAGTGTCGTGTCCTGCCTTAACCACCTGAAATGTTGGGGACTGCGGGGGGGAGTTCACGGTGCGATACCGAGATTAAACTCAGCCGCATTACAGAACCAGAGGCACAGGTAGGCAGTGGAATGGATGTAGAACCTGAATTTGCCCATCCCGCCAGCAGAGGGCCTGGTCTCCTAGACTGGGGGTCGAGGCACCTTGCCAAAAGACATCCCGTACCTCCAGCTAAAAATACCGACTGTCAATCTGTGCATCTATGACCTCCCACCAGCATGAAATTCACTAAGCACACCCTCCTCAAGTAGCCTGTGCAGTTTCCCGTTAGTGTGGCAGGGACGCTAACCCCCCCCCTCCTCCATAGTGAGGTCAAATTAGTGCCGGGGGTCTGGGAGCGTCCGCAATTATATATTAACCACTCAGCCACCCGGGGGAGAATTCACAAGGGAAGAGGCTTCCAAAGGAAAAGCGGAGCTTTCGGGGAGCAGAGGCCTCTCGCGGTGCGATGGGGAGAGCCGCGGTCTACCTCCTGGCTGTGTTTGCGCTCAGCCTGCCAGCTGTGTCTCACGGCCAGCCGCTGTAAGTAACCTCGGGGTTCTGGAGCAGTGATTAGAGGGGAGCAGAGCGTATGTGTGGGGAAGGGGTGTTTCCCTGAAAAGATCCTGGCCAAAACTCACAATAGGAGATTGGGGGGATGTTGTTTTTAAGGCTACGTCTACACTGCAGCGCTATTTCGGGATACCGGAAAGTATCCTGAAATAGCTATTCTGCATCTTCTGAGCGCGCCGTTCTTTCGAAATATTACGGGCTCGCTATTTCGACATCCCTGTAAACCTCGTTGCACGCAGAGCAGGGGACGTTTCGGACTAGCGCTGTATTTTGAAATAAGTGCCGCGCAGACTGCGCCAAATGTGGAAAAAGGCTGTTTTGAAATTGATGTGAAATGAGCGACGCCATTTGCGTGGCTCCAATGGCGCCGCTTATTTCAAGCTACGGGCGCAGGGTAGACGCATCTGAAGTGTCCAACTGCACGCTTCCTTTAGAGGCCTGATGTTAAGAGGGGGGTGGGGTGCTCTAAAACTCAGGGTCACCAAATCACTCCAAATCTGGTCCCTAAACATGGCCTGCCACGAGTCAGGCCCTGAAAGTCACGTGACGCTCTCAGGATTTGTATAAAACCAGCAGGCAGTGGCTTCTTTTTATTCGTCTCTCGGTTCCCGAGCCTTGGAGGGTCCGGGCTTGGTCTGTGTTTCGAAGCTTCCGTTCCCCAATGTGCCGGGCTAGAAACTGGCATTTGATGTCAGTGAAAGCAGAGAGCTTCCCACATTTGCCATGACTCCGGGAAGCTGGTGCTTCAAGGGCCGGGGTCAGCCAACCCCAATTACCACACACCTGAGCAGAGAGATCCGTTGCTTTCCCTATGAAGCGCTTTGAGCTGCAGGAATGTGGAGAGAGGGGAATTTCTAGGCAGGTAGCATAGAGGCTGTAGCGTGTGAGTTAACTCCTGTAGAACCAGGGGCGGCTTGGGGGAACAGGACAACAGGTAGGAAAATCTGGGAGCCACTTGCTAGGAGATGCACAGGAGGAAGGCCTGGGGAGCTTTATTTTGAACTGCTTGTTAATTTAGTAAACCCCGAGATGGGGTGTGAATGGATGACAGGTTCAGGAGTTACTGCAGCCTCTTGGAAAAGGGAAATTGAGGCAGGGGGCTGCCTGTGGGGCTGCTTTTAGTCGAGGGAGTGCATGAGAGGAGGCTGCGTCACAACAGGGCTGTGGCAATGGGACTGTCCAAGCACCGAATGTTTCGCAAGGTGCAAAGAACTTGGCAAGAATTTTGTGTCCCTGAAATTTACCCCTTGAAATTGGCAAGAAATTCAAAGCCAAAGCTTAAAAGCCGAGTCAAGCAGCCTGCAAATACTCAGATGCTTAACTTTCCAATCCTAACCACCACTGTCCCCCACCCCCTACCCCGGCTTGCATTGCTCTCTGGGGCACAGACTGTATCTTTGTGATATGGACCGATCGCACCTACCACCAGGAATCTACGATTCTCCTCTGGGCCCTCCAAATAAATAATCCCATTGTAAGATCAGAGCAGCAGGAGCTTCTTGGGTTTTTGTTCGTACAGCACCTAGAACGATGGTCATGTGCTCATACAATAGCCCTAGTGAATAATCGGTTCTTGCAGATCGCTGCCCTGTAACATTGGCTTCTCTCATTGCAAAAGAAAAGGGGAAAAGATACGTTGCAGCCCCCCCAGGAGAACACCCGCAACTGGGTCACCTCCGCTACTCCCTGGCACCGTGCCGGGACTGGGGGCCAGGAGCGCCCCCTATTGGCTGGCGTAGAAACTGGGGACAACTCTGGCCAAGCGACGCTGGGATGGTGCCAGGTTGGGGCTTGTCCTGTGCCCCCTGCTGTATGTTTCTCTACACCCCCTATGGGGGTGCGTCCCACAGTTTGGGGGCCATTCTATTGAGCCATTAAAACGATTTCCTGGAGAAACCTGGTAGCTCCTGGGAGGTCTCCCACTCAACCTCCGACCACCAGACCCCGGTTGCTAACCTGATACCAGTAAAGATCGCTTGTCAAGATAGCCAAGCAACCCAGGCGGAGAGGGACGGAGGCTGGCTGACTCCGCTCTACCATCTCCTCCCTTCCCTTCCCAGAGGCACCCTGATCGCCCCGAGCGTCCTGCGGGTGGAGAGCGAAGAGATGGTCGTGGTGGAAGCCCACGGCCACCCTGGCCCGCTCGAGGTGACGATCACCGTGTCCGACTTCCCCCAGAGGAAGAGTGCCCTGGTTACGACCACCATCAGCCTGAACGCTGGGAACGGCATGATGAACTCTGCCAAAATAAAGGTGAGGCTGGTGGGAAGCTAAAGCTTAGCTGTGGGAGGGGGACCCTGACCTCTCTCATATCAGTAGAGCCCTACAAAGTCACGGCCATGAAACATGCACCAAGGACCATGAAATCTGGTCTCCCCCCATGAAATTCAGCCTTTGTTTTTACCCTTTACTATCCAGGTTTCATGGGGGAGACCAGCGTTTCTCCAATTGGAATTGTAGGGGGGAACAAGGTTATGTTAGGGGGATTACGGTAGTTGCTCAGCACTGGGCCATCAGAGAGTAGCAGCTGCTGACCGAGGGTGACAGCAGCACAGAAAGAAGGGAGGCCGTATTTCGGCACGGGTGATGGCGCTGGCGCTGCCTTCCGAGCTGGGCTCCCGGCCAGCAGCCACCGCTCCCCAGCCACACAGCTCTGAAGGCAGCACCTTTGCCAGCAGCCGCGTGGATGGAAGAGTAGCAGAACTGCCCCCCACACACCAAATACCTTTGTGACTAGGGATGTTAAATTTAGTTTAATCAACTATTTATTTATTAACTTATTTATTTATTTATTTATTAGTTCCCATAATAGAAGAACTAGAGGACACCAAATGAAATTAATGGGTAGCAGGTTTAAAACTAATAAAAGGAAGTTCTTCTTCACACAGCGTGTAGTCAACCCGTGGAACTCCTTGCCAGAGGAGGCGGTGAAGGCTAGGACTATAATAGAGTTTAAAGAGAAGCTGGATAATTTCATGGAGGTCCATAAAAGGCTATTAGCCAGGGGATAAAATGGTGTCCTTGGCCTCTGTTTGTCAGAGGCTGGAGAGAGATGGCAGGAGACAAATCACTTGATCATTGTCTTCGGTCCACCCCCTCTGGGGCACCTGGTGCTGGCCACTGTCGGCAGACAGGATACTGGGCTAGAAGGACCTTTGGTCTGACCCAGTACGGTTATGTTCTTATAACTAATTGACTAGTCGATGGATTTTTTTCGACTAATCAATTAGTTGATAAGTGGGAGAGCCGGCCTGGGAGCTAAGCCCTCTGCGGCTCTGCCTTTTACATGTATTAAGAGCCGGCAACAGAGGTGCAGTGTCAGGCGCCAGGCACGAGCCGGGAATCAGCTGATTCCCTGCTTGCACCCAGTCCCAGCTACCCCCCTGTCTCCCCTGCCCCTGTGGAGACAGTGCTGGGGGGAACCGGCTTTTAAGCTGGCTCCCCCCAGTACTGGCTTCTTCCACTCCCCTCTTGCTGCCTCTGACAGAGGGGAGGGATAGAGGCAGCAAGGTGGGGGAAAGCAACTCGTCGAGGGACTAGTTGACTATCCGATAAGCTTTTCGCTGACACCCCTATACGCCACCCTGACATTTCTGATTTAAAAAGCTGAAATCATTAAATGATTTTAGAAATCCTGTGTCCATGAAATTGACCCAAATGGACCGTGAATCTGGTAGGGCCCTATTTCTAAGAGGGTGACTCAGAAGAGCACTGGATGGTTTGTGAGACCGGTCACGGCGTAGCAACCTTTCCGGGGGAACCTTTCCCCAAGCGAGGGGAAGGAGAGGGTGACTCGTGGGGGAGGCTTGGCCACTCAGACTTGCAGAGCACTAGTACAAGTGTCTGAATACAGCAGTGGCTTCCCAGAGCTGCTAACGGCTCTAAAATCTCCGTAGTGGAGAGTTTGGGTCACGATGAAAGATCTTTCCCCATGACACAACGCTGCTTCCCCCTGCAGGTTCCCGCTCATCTGCTGCCGAAGGATGCCCAGACGAAGGAATACGTCTACCTCCAAGCCAAGAGCAGCCTGTTCACCTTAGAGAAGGTGGTTCTGGTTTCGTTCCACAGCGGCTACATCTTCATCCAGACAGACAAGACCATCTACACGCCTGGGTCTACAGGTCGGTCCCGACGTTCCTCTGGCTGCGGATTCGCTGCCTCCCTTGTGAGCCAGGGGTCTAAACTCAGGGGTCAACGTTTTCAGAAGCGGCTCCTAATTCTGAGCACGCTGTGTGTTGGGTGACGACCGCCGCCACCCCATGGGCCTGGCGTTCAGGACTGATTTCACTGCGGTGGGGCGGGCAGGAACGTGGCCGGAAAAGGCACTGCTAATGCACAAAAAGTAGCCAGAGAAGCTATGCGACGTACTCTGGAGTGCCATCTGATCTAGCGACTAATATATTCAGACAGGCAGCCAGCTCTCCTGAGAGAGGTCTCCTGTGCTCGCCCAGAACATGTGAAGAAGGACAGAAATTGGTCCTTCGAATTGTAGCACCAAACCCAAGCCTTTGGGGGTTTGTTTCCAGAATAAGGCCTGCCCATTTCTGAGCCGCGCAGGCGATGATCCCTCTCGAAATCCACCCACCGGCCAGGGACGTGGGTTCCGTAGCGTTGGGACTGTGTTGGGAGCTGCTGGGTTAGATAATCGTCACGGTTCCTTCTAATCATTGATGTCGAACAGTCGTAGTTGCTAGTCCCTGGCCTGTTACTGCCCCAGGGCCCCCACCTGTGCTGACTGACCGCCCCGTCTTCCTCTTTCTGCAGTGAGGTACCGGCTCTTCACTGTGGGTCACATGTTGGACCCCAACTTGAAGGCGGTGTCTGTGGAGCTCATGGTAAGACGCGTGCCGTTGACCCAACTTTCCTCCTCCGTCCAGCTCTGGGCTCCACCGTTTGTCACAGGGTGACTGGCCCTTTAAGGCGGGGGAAGGGGACTTTTTTTGGGTCGGGGGCCCCCGACTCATAGAAGAAAATCAATTGGGGGCCTGCACGTGAGAAGCAACAAAAAAACGCTCGCTGAGCTGACCCTCCACCGAGAAGTGGAAAGACACGCCCCACATTCCCCTCCCACACCAGAGCCTAAAGGGGCCCTAGGCTCTGGGGTGGGGCCAAAAATGAGGGGGCCGGTGTGTGGGAGGGGGCTGCCAGGAAGTGGGCTTGGGGAGTGGGTGGTTGGTGAGTCTGGGAGGGTTGTAGGGTGCAGGAGCAGGGTGGGAGTTTGGAGGACTAGGTGGGAAGTAGGGTACATGAGCAGAGAGGGGGTATTGCAGTGGGCTTGGGATGGGGGGGGCACGGGGCTGCAGTGCTGAAGGGAAACCTTGGGGGCCAAATCCAGGCAAGCTGGAGGCCGGATCTGGCCCCCGGGCCTTAGCTCCCCATCCCTGCTTTAAGAGGAGTTAGACCCAACACTTCCTGGGACTAACCAGCAGGCTCCCAGCTGATGCCCTGAGTCAGGTGATACCTCCAATAGAAGCCCACAGCTGGAATCAAAGCCAGCAAGTAGCTCAGATTGAAACCCTGGGGCTGGAGGGAGGTTCCTGGATGTAGCTGGCTGGTGAGTTGGCCTGGGGCTGCACCTCCCAAATCGCGTACAGCGCCTTGCGCGGTGGTGTCCGACTGCCTCCTCGCCGGGCTTGGTTTCAGACTCCAGATGGGATTATTGTCGAGAAGAACATGGTGTCCTCGGTGGACCAAGCCGGCATCATCTCCAGGAGCTACAAGATCCCCGACATCGTGAAGTAAGCTAGACCGGCCGAGGGAAGGGGGTTTATAACAGGCTCTTAATATGTGAGCTTCTATTTCCTGAGCTACAGCTGCACTGAGCACCTCAATCTCCGTATGTGTCCTCCCCACCACTAGAGGGGGACAGCGCCTCACAGAGTGGGCGTGGCTTAGACTCTAAGTGGGCGTGGCTTATGTACATCGCTGTGCAGAGGTAGTTGGGATGTTAAATTTCGATTAATCAGCTAATCGAATAGTCGATGGAATTTCTACCACTACCCGATTTGTTGATAAGGGGGGGCACTGGCTACCCCCACTGCAGCTCTGCCTTTAAAATGCAGGAAGTGTCACCCAGCTCTTACTCCATTTAAAAGGCAAAGCCGCAGCAGTCTGGACCTGGCGCGAGCGGGGTCTGCTTCATCCCTTCTCGCGCCGGTTCCCGTGCTGTGCCTCTACTTCCCCGTCCCCCCCCAACACCACAGAGATGGTGCTGGGGGGAACCGGCTTTTAAGCTGGCTCCCCCCAGCACTGGCTCCTGCTCCCCTCCCCTTGCTACCTCTGATAGAGAGGCAGCAAGGGGGACGGAAATGCAAGTAGTCAACTCGACTATCCAGTAAGTCTTGGCTTATCGGGTAGTCGACTATTCAGCTACTCTTTTACATCCCTAGATCTGGTTGTATTATATCTTGCCAACAGTTTCTCTACAACAATCTCCCTTTTTTTTTACTCCTGTCTCCCAAACGATTCTTTTTTCCTTTAATGTCACGGGTTCCAGTTTGGTGGGACCGCAATGTTAAGGAAAAGGTGCCCCTATTTACTCGTGAGCTTCCCCCGTCCCTAGGATCCCTGTGTCGCAACACCCCAGGGAGAGGCCAAAGTACAAATAGTCTCATTTTACAGATGGGGAACATGAAGCCCAGAGCAACTGTTAAGGTTCATTACATTTTTCAGTTGCTTCGCCCTCATCTGCTCCCAGTGTGACCCGATGTTTATCCGAAGAGCCCAAGACAAGCTGAGCTGAGGGAGTCTGTGACAGGGCTGGGTGTAGGACCCACGAGCCCCCCATCTCCTCCCAGAGCTGGGACTAGAACCCAGAACTCCTGACTTCTAGCCCAGCCCCCTTCTAATCACTAGACCCCATTCTTAGGCTTGCCAGATGCTTTCACCAAAAATCCCAAACACGGCAAAACTTGGTTGAGCAAAAAAACAAGGAGACAAAAGTTGTTGAGCAAAAAAAAAAGGGGGGGGGGAGAACAAAAAAAAAAAGGTACCTGCGCCTTTAAGAATCCCCATGCTCCTTACGTTCCCCTGCCCTCACCAGATACGGCAGGGGACAAATGTCCCTGCCAGCCTTCCGTCCGAGACAGAAAATACTGAACATTTTACATGTCCAGTATTTTCTGGGGATTTTTACCAGACAGGGGCCAGAAATAACAGACTGTCCAGGCAAAAACCAGTCACCTGGCAACTCTACCCACTCTCCACTCAGATCCAGGATACGACCCAGATGTCCTAGCTCCCAGCTTGACCCTCCTGCCCTCCCAAGAGCAAAAGACACAGCAAGGAGTCCTGACTGCCCGCCCCCCTGCTCTAACCAGTAGACCCTACTCCCTTCCCAAATCTACAAAGAGAATAGCCATTCCCAGCCCCGGGCTTTAGCTCCCCACCCAGCGGTCTGGGCTTTTGTCTTGCAGCAGCGGCGTGTGGAAGATTGTCTCCAAATACGAGCATGCCCCGCAGGAGGCCTTCACCGCGGAGTTTGAAGTCAAGGAATACGGTACCGTCCTGCTCCTGCCAGGAGAGGTTTCCCTTGTCCTAGCTGGCTGAGTTGGGGATCCAGGAAGAACATCCATCCCTTCTATTCCCTCCTGAGTGCAGCGGGCTGAACTTTGGGGCACATCCATAGGGCAGTGGCAAGGCCTCCCGGGGCACTGAGCGGGGGTGTTTGGGGGCCAGTCCTATGGGGCGAGCAGGGAGAGGAGCCCAAGGTTGCTTGAGATTTGGGGTGGACGCCAGCTGTGTAGGACCTTGGTCCGTCCCCCTGCTAGGTAGGAGAGACGATAGAGGGGTCCGTCCTAGTGTAACCTTAGGTGGGCTAGATTGTACTGTCCTTCTCCGGTACCTTAAAAAACAACCCAACTCCCCTAGAAAAGTAGTTGGAGTTGGAGACCAAGAGTTCAGTCCCTAAGGACAGCCCAGAGTCAGCCTCCCTAAATCGAAGTCCCAAAAGGAACTAAAGAAATGAACTTCATTAAAAAAACCTTATAAAATCTTAGGCTGAAGGAACAAATAATCCAATTTTTACAACATAACATTGCTATTGCATAGCCCACACACATTGTCTTCCCATTCACGACAAATGTGCAGGAAGAGAAACCCAAAAGTAAAACGTGAACAGTTCCGTCCACTCAAAACTCAGTAAAGAAGAAACTGAGGGTATGTCTACGCTTACAGAGTTTTTTCAGAAAAACAGCCGTTTTTCCAAAAAAACGTCACTTACGTCCACACTGCAATCGCGTTCGTTCAAAAACAATGAAAGAACAGAGGGGGTTTTCTGACATTGGTAAACCTCTTTCTACGAGGAAGAAGCCCTTTTCCGAAAGCGCTCTTTTGGAAAAAGGCGTGTGTGGACAGAGAAGAGGGAGTTCTTTCGAAAGAAGAGCAAAGAGGAAAAAGCACAGGTGCCCTGGTGGCCATTATGCCCATCGTAATCACAGCATAAATACGAGAGAGTGTCCATTCAGTGTGGATGCTATCTTTCGAAAATGCAGATCGCTTTTTCGTCGCACTTTTGCTGTGTAGACGTTCTCTTTCGGAAGATGTTTTTTCAGAAGGTCTCTTCCAGAAAAGCTTCTTCCAAAAGAAGCTTTCAGTCTAGACTGAGAGAGCCCGGAAGCTTAGCGTAAGTTCCTCTGCGTCTCAGTGAGTGTGTCTGGTCACCGAATTGGCACAATATGCTGAGTCTGACCCATCTCTTCACTTGCCTGTTAGGATCCTCAGTTGGCCCAGGTCTACGCTAGGGAGTTAGTTCGAAATAACTCCCCTTAATTTGAAATAACAAGCGTCCACGCGACCGTTATTTTGAAATAAGGGGCTGCTGATTTCAAAATAACAGCTCCGTCTTTCCTCGGGAATAATGCTTATTTCAAAATAGCAGTCTTGTGGACGCTCCGCTGCTGCTATTTCGAAATCATTCAAAGTCATTCAAAGTAACGACTCCCCACTGCTCTAAGCTGAGGTAGCGCATCCACATTCAGGACTAATTTCCTCGGACTAATTTCAAGGCTTCGCTGTAGTGTGGACACACTATTTCGAAAGAGTTATTTTGGGAGTTATTCTTTTGAAATAATTTCCTAGTGTAGACATGCACCACTGGAGTCCAGGACGACTCTTCCTCTGCTGTTGATCACTGGCAGGCAGCCAGCTCACTGATTAACCACGCAGGCTGCGTCTACACTGCGGGCTAAAGTCGAGTTAAGCTACGCAATGTCAGCAATGTTAATTGCGTCACTGAAGTCAAAGTAGCTCAACTCGTCTGCAGGCGCTGTCTACCCTGCAGGAAGTCGAAGGAAGATCACTCTCCCTTCCTCCTCGTGAAACTTACAGAAGTTGGAGTCAGAAGCCCCAATATTTCGAAATGAGTTCAAAATAACAGGCTTGCTGCGTAGCCGCGCACGCTGTTATTTCGAAATAGCCTGCTAGTGTGGACGCCGCTGCAGATAAGGCACAAAGGGACGGGTTTAAAGATCGCTCTGCTCCAAGAAAACACAAAACCGGAGACCAACGAAATAGAAACGGCCCGTTCCCCATTGCTGCGTGGGAAGCGGAGCTGAAGAATCGCGCCGGCGGAGACAGTAACGGGAGCCGTCTGGCTAAAATCAAAGCAACGTGCCAAGCACACAGCTAACCCCGAGGAAGCTATTTCCCTCCCAGGTCCTCCTGGCTATAACTAGCGCTGGCCACATTCCCTGATGGAGGGTCAACACCCTCCCTTCCTGCTGCGAGTGAGGGCCATCGGCCGCTCTCTGCTCCTGGCTCAGTGGCTCCTGGCTCACCCGGGACACACCGGCCTTAGCAAAGTGGCTACCCTGCCTGCAAGCTCCTGGAGTCTGAGCCCAGCAACAGAGAGGGACCAGACTGGAGCCGACCCCAAACGACCACAGCTGACTCCTTCTGGGGGTGGGGTGCTAAAGCCGCCTAGCCACAGTGACCAGGCACTACTCCCTCCTACCTCCCCCCATGGGTCTCTTAAAGAGATAGCTCCCTATTAGGGACATGGGTTACACCAGGAGCCACAAACTCTCCCCAGCTAGGGCTGCAGCTAGGTGTAAAATTAGCCCCCGCCAGGCTCGCTTAATGAGTGAAAGAGAAAGGCATGCTGGGAAAAAGGCTGATAAAGCAGCAGTCCTAAGGGGCATCCCTTAGGGGCGAGCTGCTGCCCTCCTGAGGACAGGGAGAGCGTCCCCACAAACCCAGCCCAGGGGGAGTCCGAATCAGTGCCATGACCCCCTCCCGACTCCCTTGGCCTAGGGTTGCCAGATGGTCTCCCGAAAAATACCGAACACATGGGCTAAAAATTTGTCGAGCAAAAAAAAAACCCCCACACACACCGAACGCACATCCTACTGCCAAGAGCCACCACGCTGGGAACAAAGCGGGAGAGGCAGACCTCGGGGCAACACGATGGCAGGGCGGTGGGGGGAGGGCGACGAGGGGTAGGAAGGTGACTCCCCCATAGCCAGGTCTTGGGGTATCCCAGTGGAAAGAAGCAGAAATTCCGCCTCAGTCAGGCCCCTGGAAAGCGCCTCCACGCAACCCCAAAGCGCTTGCGGGCTTCTCTCCTGGACCACGGCGCCGCAACGCGCTTGAACAGCGCCCAGGAGCAGGGACGGGGCTTCTCCTCCTCCCCGCGGCGTCTCTCCTCCTTAGACGCAATCAGCTGAGGGCTCCCAGCGCCGATCGCGGCCCCGCCTCCCAGCCGCTCCCCCTGCCCTCGCCAGGCTGCCGTCCAGCGCCCCGCCGGAAAAACAGAAAATACCAGGCATTGCACAAGTCCGGTATTTTATGAATTTTATTTACCGGACAGAAGGCGCAAAAACCGGACTGCCTGGTAGAATACCAGACAACCCTACCTTGACCATGGCTTTTGGCCCTCGGCGGCTTCCTGCCAGCGTCTCTCCCGCCCTTGGGCCCAAGTCCCCTTCCCTCTGGTGACCCTGGGGTGACTGTCCCCCACCTTTTGCAGTGCTGCCCAGTTTCGAAGTGATCCTGGAGCCATCCCACAAGTTCTTCCTCGTTGACCAGAATGAGCTGAGTGTCGACATTTCGGCCAGGTGGGTTCCCCTTCTCTCGTACGCGTGCTCCCGCCGTGGCTCCGTGCAGCGGGGCAGCTTCTGGGCATGAAGTAGAATCCCCTGGTCGGCTCCTGGCTGCATTCGTCGGTGTCACCAGACACCTGGGTGTTGCCTTGGTAACCCACTTATTTCTCCTTTTAATGGAGTGCATTGGTTACCGGCTCTGTCTCCCCCATGAACTGCTGTAAGGGGATAACAGCCTACTACTGCTGTCAGCAAATGGAATTACTCCTTTAGCGCCAGTGGTTCCAGCTTTGTGACCTGGGCTTGTCTCGCCTGCCCCTCTGTGCCTCAGTTTCCCCCATTGCTTATATAGGAATAATGTGGAGTATTTTCTCTCTCTGCCACACTCTGTTCTCTGCACAGATTCTTGTATGGGAAGCCAGTTCAAGGCCAGGCCTATGCGCTCTTTGGCGTGATGGTGGAGAATGAGAAAAAGAGCATTGTGAACTCACTCAACAAAGTTCCGGTGAGAACCCTGCCCCCGAGCATAGGTTACGCTGATGGGGCTGTAATGGAGCAGGGAGCTTTTTGGGATATCTGCTTTGCTTTCATAATCTGAGATAAGAGGGGAGGCCAGGGGCAGAGTTTGGATCGATATCCAAATACAACAAACATCCTATATTTGCCAACATATAGCATATGGGGAGAAAAGGGGAAGTAGATAGCAATGAACATAGAAGTTATGGAAGGTAGAAAACTGATAAGGGAAGCTAAAGAGAAATGGGAAAACTCCAGAGCTAGGAACAAAAATTTTTTTAAGTATATTAAAAACAAAAATATTCTGGCAATGGCACAGGCCCATTACTAGATGGAGGCAATAAAACTGAAAGAAGAAAAGAAAGAGGCCAGGTAACTGAAACCAGTTATTTTCCTGTCAATTTCAGATCAAGAATGGCAAAGGCAGCGCGAAGCTAACCAAAGAAATCTTGCAAAGCAGGTTTCCCAACCTCAGAGACATTCTCGGCCACTCGATCTACGTGACAGTGACTGTGCTGACGGACACAGGTGAGGGAGTGGCCGACGGTTGGGTTTTTAGACCGGAGCAGAGCGTAAGTGATACACTGCTAATCCCAGCAGGCTTAGCGCACCTCTCATCTTTCCAGTGCCTCTGTCGCTGGGCACAGGGGAAGCACAAGGGTGGGGGTTGCTTTGTATCTGAAGAGCAGGAAAACATGGACTCATCCTCATTGCTGTTGTCTTTCAAACCTCCGGGGTACTATTCCAAATATTACAGCAGAGCTCCAGCTGGGATCAGGGTCCTGTTGTGTCGGGCGCTGCACAGACACAGCGAGAGACAGACCCTGCCCCAGCCGGGATCAGGGCCCCGTTGGGCCGGGTGCTGCTCAGACACAGCGAGAGACAGACCCTGCCCCAGCCGGGATCAGGGCCCCGTTGGGTCGGGCGCTGCACAGACACAGCGAGAGACAGACCCTGCCCCAGCCGGGATCAGGGCCCCGTTGGGCCGGGTGCTGCTCAGACACAGCGAGAGACAGACCCTGCCCCAGCCGGGATCAGGGCCCCGTTGGGCCGGGCGCTGCACAGACACAGCGAGAGACAGACCCTGCCCCAGCCGGGATCAGGGCCCCCTGGGCTGCACAACACATAGTCCCTGCCCTGAGGCGCTCCCAGTCTCACAGGCAGAGGGAAGGTCGCTGTCTACATGGCCCAGGTCACACACAGGAGTCAGTGCCAAATTCAGGCACCAAATCCCCCGAGGCCCAGCCCGGCCATGGCCCCAAGACCAACAGACTTTCTCTTCATTCCCAAGGGAGCGACATGGTGGAGGCTGAGAAATCCGGGATCCGCATTGTGACCTCCCCCTACAAAATCCTCTTCACCCGGTCCGCTGCGTACTTCAAGCCCGGGCTGCCCTTTAACCTGGTGGTAAGTCCAGCCAGCGGCGTCTCACACCACGGCCTTCACCGCGTCCCCTTACAGCCTGGGAGCTGTGCAGCACCAGGGGAGAGCAGGGGGCCTTGGCTTGCTGACAGTGTTCAGTGAGAGAGCCCGCGTCCCTTCTAAGCGGCCATGTCCGTGTGCGGAATAAATTGTGTGACGCGCATCAATATGCAGATGGCGTGCGACACGCCGGTGACGTGCGACACGCCGGTGACGTGTTGCACGTCGCTTCCGTATGGGCGCACATAACAAAATTCATCCTGCACGTGGGTGATCTGTGGTGGGGGTAGGGACGAGGGGTTTGGAGTATGGGAGGGGGCTCAAGGTTGGGGAGGGACGAAGACTTTGGCTGGGGGTGCGGGCTCTGGGGTGTTTGGGGAGCAGGAAGGGACTCCAGGTTGGGACCAAGGAGTTGGGAGTGCGGGAGCAGGCTCAGGGCAGGAAATTGGGGTGGGGGTGCAGGGTCTGCGCAGGAGTTAGGACGCAGGAGGGGGATCGAGGCTGGAGTGCAGGGTCTAGGAGGGAGCTAGGGTGCTGGAGCAGCTCAGGGCTGGGGTGCAGGATCTGGAGGGAGTTAGGCACTTAGGATGCTGGAGGGGACTTGGGGGTTGGGCTGCAGGGCACATACTTGGGGCAGCCCACCTTGGGTGGGGAGGAACAGGTGACTCCGCATGGCCTGGGTTGCCCCGTGCTCACGTTCAGGCCCCGCCCCCACTGCTCCCATTGGGCATGATTCTCAGCCAATGGGAGCTGCGGGGGCGGAGCCTCCAGGTAAGTGCAGTGCTTCCCAGATGTCACAGCGAGATGAGTCCTGCCAGGAGGGGATGAACGGCAGCACAAGGAGCCGCCTCCTCTCCCTTCCCAGGAAGGACTGGACCAGAACTTGGAGGCTGTAAGGCCCCTTTCTTCAGCCAGCCCTGCTCCTGGGGCTGGAGGCGCATGTCTCTCCCACAGCCTGGCAGCTTTGAGCCTCCATGAGGGCTTATTAGGCAGCTGCGCAGAACATAAGAGTCTTAAGAACATAAGAACGGCTGTACTGGGTCAGACCAAAGGTCCATCCAGCCCAGTATCCTGTCTGCCGACAGTGGCCAGCACCAGGTGCCCCAGAAGGGGTGGACTGAAGACAATGATCAAGCAGTTTGTCTCCTGCCATCCTTCTCCAGCCTTTGACAAACAGAGGCTGGGGAACCATTCCTACCCCCTGGCTAATAGCCTTTTATGGACCTAACCTCCATGAATTTATCTAGCTCTTTTTTAAACTCTGTTGTAGTCTTAGCCTTCACAGCCTCCTCTAGCAAGGAGTTCCACAGGTTGACTGTGCGATGTGTGAAGAAGAACTTCCTTTTATTAGTTTTAAACCTGCTACCCATTAATTTCATTTGGTGTCCTCTAGTTCTTATATTATGTGAACAAGTAAATCACTTTTATTCACCCTCTCCACACCATTCATGATTTTATATACCTCCTTAGTCTTCTCTTTTCTAAACTGAAAAGTCGCAGTCTCTTTAGCCTCTCCCCATAAGGGACCCGTTCCAAACCCCTAATCATTTTAGTTGCTCTTTTCTGAACCCTTTCCAAGGCCAAAATATCTTTTTTGAGGTGAGGAGACCACATCTGTACACAGTATTCAAGATGTGGGCGTACTATAGTTTTATACAGGGGCAGTAAGATATTCTTTGTCTTATTTTTTATCCCTTTTTTAATAATTCCTAGCATCCTATTTGCTTGGTGAGTCTTTAGTGGCTCATGATTCATCAGCCTTGACAAGGGCACTGGAGCAGGTGGAAAACAGCCAGGCAGATGTCTGCATAGCAGAGCCAGGCCTTGTAACGGACGAGATCAGACCTGCGGGTCTGGGAGTCTGTCGGGAACATTGGACTGCAGGGAAACCTACCGGGCACCTTCACCCATCACTAAGCTCACATCCCCCCTCTCTCCCGTCTCCGGACACCCAGGTCTCCGTGGTGAACGCGGACGGCTCCCCCGCCCCCCAGATCCCTGTGCGCAGTGGGACAGGCGCCAGTGGTGTGACGCAGGCCGACGGGACCGTGCAGCTGGCTGTCAACACCCCCGCAGATGCCTCTCAGCTCTTTGTGAAGGTGCCTGTTGCATCGCTCGGGGCGGGATGCTCCTGAGGGCCGGGTGCTGGTTCTCCACACGGTCGGGAGAGGTTGGAACTGGACCCCTGGGCGGGTCTGAGCGACCATTGCTTGGGTCTCCGGACCCAACCAATGGCCAGTGGGTCTGATTCTCTGTTGCCCATCCCATCTAAGACCCACCCACCCCCCACTGAGCAATGGGCCTTCTTGGCTGACAGCATCCTGCCTTCTGCCCTCTCCACCTCAGTGCCAGAGGCACCTACGGGAAGGGGTTTGATGGCTGCTTCACTCTGTTCTCTGCTCCGAGCGGCCCAGAGGGGTTGTGGGCAGGGGAGGGGAGGTCAGAGCAGCCCTCTGGCTCCTCTAAACTCAAGCTGGGGTCTGGACCCTAGAGGCAGGGGGCACGAAGAAGCTTAAATCCACATTGAGCCTGGGCCCGTCTGCCATTGGCTCCAGCCGCATCAGGGCCTGTCCGCTTTCAGTCTCTCCAGCGGAGACTGTCTGCTAACCTTCCCCTCACCCCCAGGTGGAAACTGTGGTTCCCAACCTCCGGCAGGAGCATCAGAGCGCCGCAGTCTTCGCCCTGACAGCCTATGGGGCACAAGGGGGCTCTGGGAACTACCTGCACATGGCGGTGTCGACCGCCCAGCTCCAGCCGGGCCATGCCCTGCCCGTGAGCTTCAGCCTGCGCAGCGGGAACGCCGAGGTGCAGAAGCAGATCCGCTACTTCACCTACCTGGTAAGGGGGGACCGCAGGGCAGGGGAAGGCAGCTGGGAGTCTAGTCCCAGCACTGGGGGGAAGGGGAATCCAATGGTTAGAGCAGGAGGCTGGGAATCAGAACTCCTGGGTTCTGTTGCCAGCTGTGGAAAGGCAGTAGGGTCTAGTGGTTAGTTACAGGCACTGGGACTCCTCGGTTCTCTTGCCAGCAGTGGAAGGGCAGGACAGTAGTGGCTAGTGGCTAGTGACAGGCACTAGGACTCCTGTGGCGAGTGGTGGAAGGGCAACGAGGTTTAGTGGCTAGAGATGGGCACTAGAATTCCTGGGTTCCTTCACCACCAGTGGAAGAACAGTGGGGTCTAGTGGTTAGAGATGGGCACTAGGCCTCCTGGGTTTCCCTCCTGGCTCTGTGTGATGTTGTGCTAACGGGCTCATTGGGACTTATCCAGTGACCGCTGGTGCTTCCTGCTGCCCCCCCAGATCCTGAACAAAGGGAAGATCATCCGCGCTGGGAGACAGGCCAAGGAGGCAGGACAGAGTCTGGTGACCATGTACCTGCCCATCACGCCCGACCTCATCCCGTCATTCCGCATCGTGGCGTACTACCACGTGGGGCAGAAGGAGATCGTGGCGGACTCGCTCTGGCTGGACGTCCAGGACTCCTGCATGGGAACGGTGAGCTGGCCTTGTCTCGGGGGCGTACGTCAACATATTTACACTAGATCTACCTGGTGTTGCTCAGGTCTGTACCTCAAATAAGTTTAGTTTTTCTGCGTTTAAATCATTGCTTTAGGTTGGGCCTGGCGTGAGGGGTTCAGTATGAAGGTTACCCTGGGGTGAGAGGCAACCCCTGCCCTCTCCCACCATAGCAGCCTGAGAAGCACCTGCCTGTGGCTGCTGCAACTGCAGCGGGCACTGTCGGGGGACAAACAGCCACTCAGACAAACAGACACACAAACAGAAAAGCTCTCTGAAATATATAGTACATAGCTGTCCCTTTCTCCACCCCTGCCTCCTACTGGCCCAATGGGGTTATAGTTGTCCCGGGCCTCATCTCTGGCCCTTTGCTGCCCCCTGTGGTCACTCTGCAATATAACCATCCCTCCTGCCAGACCCCTCCTTTTCCATTTTATGGGAAACAATCCAATTCAAGGCACATCCCATTGTCCTGGCACAACCAAACCCTGACTTTGCTTTAAGTTATAATAAGAGGACGCTTCCTCCCAAATTTGGTGCTCCTGGCGCTTACCGGTGAGGAGGCATTCTTGATCAAAGGAACTCACAGATAGACGATCACACTGTCACATTTCACAGACCAGGATTGTTTTTCTGACAAAACACCGATTCGTTGAAGAATTCCTGGTTAATGCTGCCTGAGAACGGGGCTGGCTCAACCCGTCTCCATGTCTGACTGCTCCGGAGACTGCTCCTTTAGCTCCAGTGGCTGACACCGGTGTTTCTACAGCCCGAGGACAGCGGTTCTATGCCCTCTTTTCCAGGGGCAGCAGGGAGCTCCCATATCTCTGGAGTCTTGTCGTCATGGGGGAGGGGGTCTACATTCAGCAGTCACCCTCCTCCCCCCATGGCTGATTCGTTCTTTCCTCCTGTCTCTACGGAAGCTGAAGGTAACGGGTGCCGCGGAGCAAGACAATGGAGTCCAGGTGCCAGGCGGGCGGATGAACCTCCGCGTGAAGGGAGATCCCGGAGCCAGGGTCGGGCTGGTGGCTGTGGATAAAGCCGTTTATGTCTTAAATAGGAAATACAAGTTCTCCCAGGCCAAGGTGAGTGTAATGGCAGGGGGGTGGCAGGTGGCAGGTCCGGGGCCCGAACCTGGGACCACTGCCTCTTAAAGCAGAACCTTCTGCTACCAGGGTGAAAAGAGCTCATCTTGCAGCAGTTTCTCTGAATGTTGCAGCCGCCCCTGGTGCAGGAAATAGCAGGGGGAGGGATGAGTTATATGTGTGGCTGAGGGGCATCTGTGATGGAGGAGAGTGGAGTATAGTGGTTAGAGCAGGAGCTGGGGGTCAGGACTCATGGGTTCAGTTCCTGACTCTGGGTGGGAAGTGGTGCTAGTTGTTAAAGTGGGGGCAAGGTTGGGGGCAGGGCTGGGAAGCCGGGCTTCTAGGTTCTCTTCCCAGCTTCTGGAGGGTAGTGGTGCCTAATGGTTAGAGGGCGGAGCAGGGAATTGCATTGTGCCCCCCCTGGTCTCTCCAGATCTGGGATGCCGTGGAGAAGAGCGACATCGGCTGCACGCCCGGCAGCGGCAAGGACCACGTGGGGGTGTTTGCGGACGCAGGGCTGCTGCTGCAGACCAACGTGGGCACTGAGACGCCCCTGCGGGCAGGTGACCCGGTCGTGCCACGGGGCTCTGCTGGGCGGCCTGGGATCCAGCCCCTGCTCAAGCCGTGTGGGAATGGAGTGAAGACAGGCCCGGCCCCCCGGGCACCGGCAGAGCTGGAGACCGATCTGCACAGATAGCCCATGCTGGCCTCGTAGGGGGCATTAGGTTGTAGGGAGCCAGGCAGGGCTCTGTGGGGGCTCTCTTCTGTGCGAGTCAGGGCTGACCCCAGTGCCCCAGTGTGGTGCTAGGGGGTGCAGTGCTACAGGGAGAGAGGAGCTCTGCAGGGGGCAGGGAGCAGGGAGGGGACTCAGCAGGGGGCGCTGTGGGGCAGGGAGCAGGGAGGGGGATCAGCAGGGGGTGCTGTGGGGCAGGGAGCAGGGAGGGGGCTCAGCAGGGGGCGCTGTGGGGCAGGGAGCAGGGAGGGGGCTCAGCAGGGGCCACTGTGGGGCAGGGAGCAGGGAGGGGGCTCAGCAGGGAGTGCTGTGGGGCAGGGAGCAGGGAGGGGGCTCAGCAGGGGGCGCTGTGGGGCAGGGAGCAGGGAGGGGGGATCAGCAGGGGCTGCTCTTCCCTCTTAGTCAGTACAGACCCCAGTGCCCCAGCCCAGGCGAGAGCCCCAGCGTTGAGCCTGGCTAATTCCATCTCCCTGCGGAGATGCTGCCACATCCCCACCACCCTGAGGTGCACTGTTCTCTCTTGCCAGAGTCCCGCTGCTCCCAGCCCACTCGGCTCCGGCGCTCGCCCCTGATCTCGGGGAAAAAAGCTGCCAAAGGTAAGGGCCCCTCTGCACGGCCTTGGGCCGGCTTCCTGCTTGCACGCACTCTCGCGCCCTCTGCTTGCACACGCTCTTGTGCCACTTTCACGCACTCTGGTGCCCTCTGCTTGCACACGCTCTTGTGCCACTTTCACGCACTCTGGTGCCCTCTGCTTGCACACGCTCTTGTGCCACTTTCACGCACTCTGGTGCCCTCTGCTTGCACACGCTCTTGTGCCACTTTCACGCACTCTCGTGCCCTCTGCTTGCACACGCTCTTGTGCCACTTTCACGCACTCTCGTGCCCTCTGCTTGCACACGCTCTTGTGCCACTTTCACGCACTCTCGTGCCCTCTGCTTGCACACACTCTTGTGTCATTTGCACACACTCTCGTACTCTCTGCTTGCACGCACTCTCGCACCATTTGTACACACTCTCGTGCCCTCTGCTTGCACCCACTCTTTCACCCTTTGCACATCTCTCCCTTTGCACTGCTGCTCTTGCCCACCCCCTCTCCCAGACGTGTGCCGTGCCGCACACTGAGGGGGCCCTGCTTTCCCGCAGCGAGGCAGTACCCGAGCCCACACCTGCGGAAGTGCTGCGAGGATGGCATGCACGAGAACCCCATGGACTACTCCTGCGACCGCCGGGCCAAGTACATCCTGGAGGGCAGCGAGTGCGTCCGAGTCTTTCTCGACTGCTGCAGGCACATCTTCAAAGCCCCCCTCACGGTGCACAGAAGGGAATTCTTCTCCAGGCACATACTACTAGGTAGGGCTGCCAGGTGTCCGGTTTTCTACCAGACAGGCCGGTATTTGCGCCCTCTGCCCAGTAGAAAGATGCAATGTGCAATGTCTGGTATTTTCTGAATTCCCGGGGGTGCCAGATGGAAAAATGGTGGGGGCGGGGGAGCGACTGGGAGGCGGGACCACGATTGGCGCTGGGAGCCCTGTGGTCGCATGCAAAAGCTGGGCGGGGCAGGGAAGGGCGGGGTGGGGGCAGTAGCCAGGACTCCCAGTCCCCTCCCCTGCCTCCGCCCGGCTTCTACTAGCACCTAGAGGGAGCGCCTGCCGGGGGCACGGCCTGTTGGACTCCGGCTGCGGCCAGTGGCTGCATCCCCCACCCCCCACCAGCTCTGCTTCCCGCCCCCCTTCCTCCCGTCCAGCCCCCCAGCCCCCGCACCCTTCCCCCTGCCAGCCCCGCCTCCCATCTCCCCTTCCTCCCAGGCGGCCCCCAACCCCCCTGCGCCAGCCCTGCCTCCCAGCCCCCCTTCCTCCCAGCCAGCCCTGCCCCCTCCTGGCTGGTCCCTCCCCCCCACCCACGATCAAGTGTGTCCGGTATTTTGGGGGGGTCTACCAGGTAACCCTACCTGCTAGGTACGTCTCCATCTGCCCCAGGGGAGCAGAGTGCGCCAGCGTCACCAGCACTCCGAGAGCTGGGATCCAGGGTGTGATGGACCGGGCCGTGTCTGGGCACAGCTGAGGGCATCCGCTCAGGGCAAATTGCTCAAATTTGGGGCTCCTTACAGCCCCCAGACTGGTGACCTCTCCAAACAGGCCACAAACCAGTCCCACAGAGCGCTCCAGCAGCCTGCCTGAAGCCTCACGAGCAAAACCCCTCCGACACCCCAGCAATATCCGTGCCCCAGATGGCCCCGGGCCTCATACACAGGTGGGGGGTCCTAGCACCCAATCCCACCTACCCCGAACAAGTTCTGTCCGGTTCCAAGAAACCAGCCACAGATCCCTGGTCAATTTACCCTCTGGACCTTACCCACAAATCACGCTGGGCCAATCCTTTAGCATCTAACAACTAAAGGTTTATTAACACAAGAAAGAAAAGCATGAGAGTAAGGTTGTTAAAGAATAGTACGTTACATGCACCGAATCTCCCAGTCCTCGATGCAGGCTCTAGCAGAGATGTTACAGCTGCTGGTTTAAAAGTTCTTGTTGCACATCCTAGCATCAGGATGGGTTCACAGGTCTTCCAGGCTCTTCAATCCCTGCAGTGCTGCCTCTGGGATGAAGTGCTGAGCTGAGAACAAAATGGCATCGACCACATGGCCTCTTTATACCTCCTTCCTGGCCCCTTCTTGTATGCAGCAAGTCACCTGGTCAGAGGCCAATCTCTATGTTCCCTGCTGGCTGCTCTCAAGTGACAGCCCCCATTCTTTGGGTGTGTCCTTGGCCCATCAAGTGCCATTGTCCCACAGGGCCTGGCTAATCAGCCTGTCCATAGCAATGCTCAACCACATTCACAGAAATATTCAGCTTCCACACAGATTACAGATTCCTATCTACACACACAGACATTATACACTCACATAAATAGCATACATAGGCTCAGCAAACAATAAGCTCCCATTCAATACCCCACATGGCTCCCTTTTATACCAATTTCTGGGGCCAACACCCCCACCTAGGGGTGCCGCAGCGATCTGGCTGCTTCCCTCCAATTCGGTAATGTGACACAGGGGCAGGTCCTTGTAAGACGTTGGAGCCCCCTGCTTCTACCAGCTAATACAGGGATGAGCAAAAGGACCGGCCATGCGGGTTGATCCGGCACGCGGAGGCCCTGCCTCTCCCCCCGTCCCCAGGCCAGTTAGGGTCTGGGGATGGGGGAACGCGTGACGTCTCCTCCCGCCCTGCGAGCAGCGCGTGGTACGTGCCGCGTGCTCCTGACCGGGCGGGGGTAGGGCGGGAGGAGGCTGCGACGATTTAAATCGCCACTTCATTTCCCTTTGCCGAGTAAACAAATCTACATGGCTCCGTCGACGGAGGCCTGTAGTCTAGACGTGCCCTAAGTGATTGCAAGTGAAAACAGGCCGCGCAGAGCGGATT
Source organism: Pelodiscus sinensis (assembly GCF_049634645.1). Classification (NCBI taxonomy): domain Eukaryota; kingdom Metazoa; phylum Chordata; order Testudines; family Trionychidae; genus Pelodiscus; species Pelodiscus sinensis. Next base: position 12,002,639 of record NC_134729.1, on the reverse strand, counting down.
ATAAATATGCACAGCTAGTCCTAACACGTAGTACAAATTTACCCTAAAACGGTTCTTATTCCAGCTAAGTCTCCAAGCCAGGGAAAATTGTTTTTCCCTGGGGCTTCTGGTTCATTCCCTTGCGTGTTCCCGGCTGTTTTTCTGAAAAAACTTCACTTAAGTCCACACTGCAATTGCGTTCGTTTGACAAAAAATTGAAAGAAGGGAGGGGGGGGGTTCCAACATTGGTAAACCTCTTTCTACGAGGAAGAAGCCTGTTTCCAAAAGAGCTCTTTCAGAAAAAGGCTTGTGTGAATGGGGAGAGGGAGTTCTTTCGCAAGAAGAGCAAAGAGGGAAAAGCACAGGTGCCCTGATGGCTATTCCGCCCATAGTAATCACAGTGTACATGTGAGAGAGCGTCCATTCAGTGTGGACGCTATCTGTCGAAAAAGATCGCTTTTTCGATGCCCCTTGGCAGTGTGGACGCTCTCTTTCAGAAGTTTTTTCAGAAGATCTCTTCTGGAAAAGCTTCTTCCAAAAGAAGCCTGCAATCTAGGCATAGCCTCAGACATTGAGGGAAACACTTTTGATGGCTTCCATTTTCACATTTAAAACCATAAACCCCATATCTCCGACTCTTCTTACAAGAATCATGCCGACACCAAAATAAGAGATACAGATCCAGCAGTGTGTGACATTAAAATTGACAGGTGACATAAGGTATTTTGCCCAAAGCATCTTCGAGTTGTGCATATTTGTGTCCATAAGACTGGGACTTTTCAGCTTAGAAAAACGGAGACTAAAGGGGGATAGGATAGAGGTCTATAAAATCATGACTGATGTGGAAAAAATGAATGAGGAAAAGTTATTTACTTATTCCCCTAACATAAGAACTAGGGGTCACCAAATGCAATGAATAGGCAGCAGGTTTAAAACAAACAAAAGGAAGTTTTTCTTTACTCGGCGCACCGTCAACCTGTGGAACTCCTTGCCAGAGGAAGTTGTGAGGGCTTGGACTTTAACAGGGTTCAAAAAAGAGCTAGATAGATTCATGCAGCTTAGGTCCATCAATGGCTGTTAGCCAGGCTGGGTAGGAATGGTGACCCTAGCCTCAGTTTGTCTGGAAATGGGTGACACACATGATGATTGCCTGTTCTGTTCACTCCCACTGGCATTGGCCACTGTCAGAAGACGGGACACTGGGCTAGATGGGCCTGTGGTCTGACCCAGTTTGGCCATTCTTACATTCTAAGTCAATTTCATAACGCATGGTGGCGGCGGGGGAGGCAAAACTGTCACAATGGGCCAAACAGAAGCCTAAGGGACTCCCTGCCCCAGTACACCAGCCCCAGGTGGAAAAACTCACCTTTTTCGCACTGTTGGTCCAGGGTTCAATCCACCCCTTGTACTAACCTGGCTGTGACATGCCAGGTATCCGCACCCGCTTGGGTCCAGGGATGCACAGCAAAGCCGACCCATCTCCGGGCTCAGGGCAGGCCTGACTCCTTGTTTCGCTCCCTCCCGCAGCATCAGCAAACGTTCAGATGTTAAGCCGGGAGGTCCTGGGCCCCGTCGCAGAGGACGGCGAGTACCTGGCGGATGAGGGCATCGTCTCCAGGAGCCAGTTTGCGGAGAGCTGGCTCTGGCAGATGGAGCTGCTTCCGGAGGAGGCCGATCCGGACGGGTACGCATCAGGCCGCTCTTGGGCGGAGGAGAAACGCTCAGGGGCAGATCCGCCCGGGTGGATGTGGCCTCACCTTGGGCAGCTCCCGGTCAGCAGTGCAGCGAGGCCAAGGCAGGCTCCTTGCTTGTCCTGGCACCTTGGAAGCAGCCACCAAGCGCCTAGGCAGGGAGCAGGGGACATAAAAACATAAGAACGGCCAGACAGGCTCAGACCAAAGATCCATCTGGCCCAGGATCCTGTCTCCTGACAGTGGCCAATGCCAGGTGTCCAAGAGAGAATGAACAGAACAGGGAATCATCCATTCCTGACCAATCCTCCATCAATTTGTTTCGCTCTTTTTTGAACCCTGTTAAAGTCCCGGCCTTCACAACATCCACTGGCAAGGAGTTCCACAGGGGGACTGCGTGTGAGTCAGGAGGTTCTGCGCGCTGCTCTCGCTCACAGGCACCGCCCCCCAACTCCCATTGGCCGGGAAGCAGCCAATGGGAGTGTGGAGCCAGTGCTCAGGTGGACCGGAACCATCAGGATCCCTTTTTGATTGGGCGTTGCAGTTGAAAACCAGACACCTGGTCACCCTCTGCCCTGCCTCCATTCGCACTCAGCCCCAGATCTGTTCCCCAGAGGGGGTCCACTCTCTGCAGCCAGAGGGACCTTCCTCAGGCCGTCACCCCAATCAGTCCCACTGCTCTGTCTTCCAGGCTGGCTTCCAAAACGCTGCTGGTGTACCTGGAGGACTCCATCACCACCTGGGAGGTGCTGGCTGTGAGCCTCTCCCAGACACGGGGTAAGGCTGGGAACCACGTGTCCCCCGGTGATGTGGCTGAGAGCGCAAGGATGGGCATATGGTTAAAGAAGAGGACAGGGAGTCAAGTCTCCAGGCTTTGGGGGAGAGTAGGGGCTAGTGGTTAGATCAGGTTGGGAGCCAGGACTGCTGGATGTTTCCCCACCACATCTGGGAGGGGAGTAAGGGGTAGTGGTTAGAGCAGGCTGGGCCTCAGGACTCTTGGCTTTTATTCCCAGCTCAGGCAGGGACACACTGCCTGCCTCTCACTCATCACCATCCCCCCCTCTCGTTCTGTGCCTCAGTTTCCCTTTCTCTGAAACAGCATTAATCCCATGCATTAGCCCAGTGAAGATTTGTGGGGTGCCCTGTGATTTATAACACTCTAATTCCCTTGGCGATGAGGGCTGGGAAGCTGGGGCTAGAACCAGCTACGCCTGGCTCTGCAAACACAGGTTCCTGCCCTGGAGCTGACGGAAATGCCCTGGTAGGGGTCAGAGCCAGCCCAAAGCCAAGTGAGACCCAACCCAGCACTGTTGCCTCCTGCCCCTGGGGCTGGCGCAGCGGCCTAGTCCGGCCGCTGCCGTGCCCTATGCGGCCAGCAGCCCCTGGGGTGCCCCGGTGCCCTCGCTCCACAGTACAGAGAGGGGCTGGCGAGTGGGGGGCTTGCAGCCACCGAGGCCACGACTCCGCAGGCAGGAGCGGAGCTGACCCGGCCCACCCTGAGAAGTCTGGTTGTTTGCCCATCTGGCCCAGCCTGGGCCCAAGGCGTGGGGCTGGGTGCGAGTTGGACTCGAACCAGCGGCGTGTGTAAGCGGGGGATGGGCCCGCTGTACTGGGGAGCGTGTCTGGCTTCCACATGGCCCTAGGCTGGCGAAAGGCTCTGAGTCCCTCCGTCACTTCCTTTACCCAGAAGCCTCCCTGCCCTCAAGGGCTCCCCTCGTGTTCTCCCGTGGGGCAGAGCCGCCGGGATGCTGCAGGTGGGACACTCGCTCTGGAGGTGGCCACAGGCCTTCAGGCTCTGGGGGGCAGGGCCCTTCTCCCCAGCGACAGCCCCCCGGCCGGGGTTACCCCCCCCCCCAGTCTGGCTCGTGAGGCCGCTTGGCTGGGGGCATCTCTCTGGGCTGGGCCCTCTGCCTAAAGCCTCCCTTGCCAGCCCCAGCTCCCCTCTCTGCTGCGCTGCCTCCAGTCCCCGGCTGCTTCTCTGGCGACAGCCCTGTCAGGCTGACTGGGAGCGGAGGCCTCTTCCCCTTTGCTCTGGGGGACTGTCAGTCTCAGGGCCCTGCCACTTTAGTAAGGGGCCAACGGTCCCCTCACACATACCCCATCACTCCTCTTTGGCCTGCTCACTAGATGGGAACCTCCCTTGCTCAGCTGAGACAGGCCTACTCCACCCCAGAGCTGGCTGCATTTCCTGGGTGCGACTCTCAGGCCCGCACAGCTGCGGGGGACGCGGGACGCGGCGGCCAGGAGATCCGATCCGAGGAGGGCCGGGCTCTGACGGCACTCCCTTCCCTTGCAGGGATCTGTGTGGCCGACCCGCACGAAATCACGGTGATGAAGCAATTCTTCATCGATCTCCGGCTGCCCTACTCCGTGGTGCGGAACGAACAGGTGGCCATCCGGGCCGTGCTGTACAACTACGCGCCCCAGGCGCTGCAGGCGAGTAACGATCCGCAGCAGCAGCATGGAAGCTGCCCCTTTGTGAAGGATGGCAAGGGGAGTGGAGCCTAATAGGTGGAGCTGGGAGTCAGGGTTCATGGGTTCTAGTCCCAGCTGTGAGAGAAGGGTGTGGTCTAGTGGTTAGGGCAGGGGGCTAGTAGTCAGAATTCTTGGCTTCTAGTCCCAGCTGTGGGAGAAGGGAGCTGTCTAGTGGTGGGAGGGGGCTGGATGTCAGGATTGTGGGGCTCTGGTCCCAGCAATAGGACTGGGGTCTACTGGGTAGAGCAGGGGAGGGTTAATTAGCATGCACTTGTGATGCATGTCAAGGCTTTTAAAGGAGGAGTGTTAATTAGCTATGGATGGAAATGAGATTTGCTGTGGATGTTGCCAGGGCCCCATAGCAGCAAGCACTGAGGCTAGGAGGGGAATTTAAGAACAGACAGTTTGGGTCAGACCCAAGGTCCATCTAGCCCAGCGTCCTGCGCCTGATAGTGGCCGGGGCCAGGTGCCCCCGAGGGGAAGGGGAAGGGTAGCCCGGGATGAAGAATGCCTTTGGGGCGAGGCTGAGGGATTTGGGCTTAGTCAGTCTGCAGAAGAGAAGAGGGAGGGGGGATTTGAGAGCAGCCTGCAACTACGGGAAGGGGGCTCCAAAGAGGCTGGCGAGAGGCTGTTCTCAGTGCTGGCAGATGGCAGAACGAGGAGCGATGGGCTCAAGTTACGGTAGGAGAGGTCCAGGTTAGATATTAGGAAAAACGATTTCCCTAGGCGGGTGGGGAAGCGCTGGGATGGATTCCTTAGGGAGGTGGTGGAGTCTCCATCCCTAGAGGTTTTGAAGTCCCGGCTTGACAAAGCCCTGGCTGGGATGATTGAGTTGGGGTTGGTCCTGCCTTGGGCAGGGGGCTGGACTTGACCTCCCAAGCCAGGTCTCTTCCAGCCCTGGGATTCTACAAATACAGCAGGAGCCAGGGGGGTGAGACACTTAGAAGCGAGATGCCGGCCACCCAGTTTGCAGTGTGGGTCAGGACTGCGTTATGCCCCCCCCCCCCCCCACGCTCTGGCATGTCCTGGTTCTGGTCCATCATGGAGAAGGAGTTTTACTCTGGATCAGAACTTCCCCAGAGCCTGCCGGTACTTGGATCCAAGCCTCTGGTTCCGACCCATAATGGAGACCGGGAGCAGACACGCAGTTTGGGCGTGGACCAGAACATCCCTAAAAGGTGGCGCTTTGGGGATCTGGGTTCCTGGTTCTCCCAGGGCCCGAGCAGGCTTGGCCTTGCCGAGGGCGTGGGGCGTTTGCTGGAGCCCGGGAAGCCCCCCCCCCCCCGACCTGGCTGGTAAGGAGGGGGCTTGTGGCCCGCAGGTCCGGGTGGAGCTGATATACAACGAGAAGATCTGCAGCTCCAGCCGGCGCGACAGCAGGTTCCAGCAGGAGGTGGTGATCCAGGCCGGCGCCTCGCGGGCCGTCTCCTACGTGATCATCCCCCTGGAGCTGGGCGAGGTGGAGATCGAGGTGAAAGCGGCCGTGCACGGGCTCCCCGTCGCGGACGGCGTGAAGAAGAAGCTCAGGGTGGTGGTAAGCGATAGGGACGTCGGCGTGGAGTCGGCGACGCGCGGCATCGCTAAAGCCAGGTTTATCGGTTAATCCTATCAACTACCCACACCCCGTCCCGCCTTGTGTCAGAGGCAACACGGGGGGGGGGGGGGGAGAGGGAGCTGGTGCCTGTGGGGAGCTGGCCCCCTCCCCCCTGCCCCACTGCTGTCTCTGGCATGGAGCAGCCTCTGTCCACCGTGCGCCCCCCTCGCCGCAAACAGAGGCTGCTCCGTGGGATGCCAGCGCAGCCTCTGTCCGTGGGGAGCTCAGGATTTTAAACTGCCCCCCTCGCAGGCCGGCCCCCCTGCTACCCCACGCTGCTGCCTCTGGTACCCACCCCCGGGGATGACCAAATAATCTTGTAACCGCTACGTTTTGATGCAGTTACACGACTCTTCAGTTCATCGACATCTCCCGTCACTAGGAAACAGCTGGGCTTTGGGGGTGGTGCCACCTGGCTGCCTGATGCTGCTGCTCTTAAGCTGGGCTGGGCCTGTCCAGGCTTTGGCTGGGAGACCTGGGGTGGAGGGTGGTCCCTGGTGCTAAGGGTTGTTGTGCTGTGATGAATAATGTGGTTGGAATAACACCTGGTATTTGGGGGCAAACTGCTGGCTGCATCCTGCTGCCACATGCCCCCAGAGGAGTGGGGTAGGGACAGCCCACATCTGGGGCAGTTGGCTCTTCCTCTTCTGCCCCCTTTCCCCTGAGGCCTCAGGCCCAAAGGCTGCTGCTGGGGGGTGTCCAGCCCTGGAAGTCTTATGGTGCCAGGTTTGGGGAGCAAGCAGCATGGCCCCCACCAGCCTTTTCTCCCCTGCAGCCTGAGGGCATGAAAATCTTGAAGAACATCAAGAGCGTCCTGCTGGACCCGGTGGCCCGCGGCTCAGGTAGGGCCCGCTGGGGCAAACCCCCCACCCTGTGGGGCTGAGGCCCTGCTTCGAAATCCACCCCCCCCCCCGCTCCGAGCTTTGCTTGCTGATTGCACATGCCAGGACAGGAGGGGCAGGTGGCTTTCTGAGGCTGGTCCCAAGACACAGTGCCAGGTCTGACTGCTGGGAGCGGCCGGGCTGCTGCTAACAACCTACAGCTGCAGCCAGCTGATGGAGCTCGTCCTTTAGCCCAAGTGCGCCGCTGGGGGACGGAGGTTGTGGGTTCTAGCCCTGCTGGCACGAGGCATGTTAGAGGCACAGTGCAGGTGACCCTGGCAAGGGGCAAATGAACAGTCTGAAGGGGTGAGATGTTCCATAACCAGCCCCCTACCCCAGGAGCACGTATATTTCATGGCAAGAGGGGTGGCCCCAAAATTGGAGCCCCAAAAAACCTCCACTCCCAAAATGCCCCAGACTGGGGGCCTTCTTGGCACACTGTAGGGCTCTGGGTTCCCCAGCCACTGCTCGGGGGTTACAAAAGCTGGCCCCAACCCCTCACCACGCCAGCCTAGTCACAGATGCCCAACGTGGTTCCCTCGGTGACCCGGGCACTTCTCGCAGCCTCGGGGGAGCAGCTGGAGACAATCGGGCCCGTGGACATGAGTAACGTGGTCCCCAACACGGAGCCAGTGACCTTTGTCAGCGTGAAGGGTAAGGGCTGGGGGCGAGCCGGGCAAAAGGGAGGGGGGCACAAGAGAGCTGCTGGGGGGGGGGGAGATGGCAGCGTGAGGTCCCCCTCCGCCTCGTTTTCACCCGTTAGCCCCCACGTCCAGGGCTTTGTCGCCAGGCGACGGGCGCTTGGAGCGAGACAGAGAACAGGCCCCCGGCTTTCATCAGGAACAACAAAGTCCCCGGAGCCCCCGTTTCCAGGGCAGGGGTGGGAGGCAGGAGCAGCAGATGCTCCTAATAGTGGGGACCATTGGTGCCTGGACCATAGCCCCACCTCCTGCCCCGCCCCTTCCCTCACAACTCTGCCCCCACTCACCCCGTCGCCCGCCCTGGTACCTGATAGAAAGTGATGGGGCCGTGGCCCCCGGCACCCCCTGTCCCAGGACCCCTAGTTGGAAGGGCAGCGCCCAACAAGGAGCAGAGGGGCCAGGACTTGCTTGGCGTTGGGGGGGTGGGTCTCAGGCCCACGGGGGGGAGCAGGGTGCTGGCTCAGAGGGGTGGGGGTGGGGCTGGAAGGGAGATGGGTGGGGAGGGTCCGGTAGGAGAGGCCCTGCCCAGCCCTCACCCCCTCTGTCCGGCCTGGCCAGGGGACATCGTGGGCGACACGGTGGAGAACTCCATCGACGGCGCCAACCTGAAGCACCTGATCCAGGTCCCGGCGGGCTGCGGGGAGCAGAACATGATCGGCATGACGCCCGCGGCCATCGCCACCCACTACCTGGACAGCAGCCGGCAGTGGGAGCGGCTCGGGGTGGAGCGCCGGGCGGAGGCCATCAAGTTCATCACGCGGGGTGACTCTCTGGGCAGGGGTGGGACGGGGTGGGAGGGGTCGGAGGGGGCTGGCACAGGCTGCTCTGAATGCCCTGGCCTGCCCCCAGCCACCGCAGCCTTGGGGTTGCTCGAATTTACTCTGCGCGGGGAATCAGTGACTGGCTCAGGGGGAGCAGGCTCTGGCCACACCCACCATCGCCCCCCTCCCACCAGGAGGCTGGGGGGGCAGGACCCTGCAGTCCCGCTGGGATCACCCCGCTGGAGGGGCCCACACGTAAGAGGAACTCAGGACACCATTCTGTAAGCTCTGCCCCGAAGCAAACAGGGGGACACATTCATCCTGGCCTGGGCTGCTTAGGACGTGCTCCGCACCAGCCTCAGCCGCCTTGTGGCCGTGCTGCTGGGACCAGGGAGATGCTGCGTCTAACTGGAAGGGGAGGCGGGTGCTTGGGGCTAAGTCCTCATCTAGAGGGAGGAGGGGGGCAATTTGGACTGTGCTTGGCTAGCAAGGAGCCCGGTGAGCCCTTGAGATGAAGGGCTGCAGAGGGGTCTGTGGGGATCAGCTTGTGACCAACAGCTGGGATAAGCGTCTAACTGGGAGCGCCCCCTGCTGGCCCCCCTGCAGCACAGCACAGAGCCCAACCTCTGGTCTCTGGGTTTCAGGGTACACCCAGCAGCTGGCCTACCGCAAAGCAGACAACTCCTACGCGGCCTTCACCAACAGACCTGCGAGCACCTGGTAAAGGGCTGGGAACAAGGGCTGTAGAATGCCGGAGGGACTGGAGCGGGACCCAAAACCCCTGGGGTTCAAGGCTCCCTCTTCCGCTCACAGCCCCATGCGGGCCCTGGGCAAGTCCCTTTGTCTCTGCCCCGGGGTCTCCCCCCCAGTAAAACGAGCCCTTTGGAGCAGGGCCGGCCTCGGGCCCTGGGTCTGTGCACAGCAGGGCCCCAGCCTCCGTCGGGGACGGGTGCCGTGTGGCGTGGTGACGGGGTGACTCAGCCGGCGGCCTCTAGGCACAGCCACAACGCAGCGCCCGGTGGCTGCTTAGCTCGGGGGTGGCCGCACGCTTTTACCGTTCGGGTGCGGCTCAGCCAGCCCCCCATGCGCCCCCGTTCTCTGCCTGCCAGCTGGGACTTCTGCCCTGCCCAGGGGGCTTCTGCCCGAGACAACTGGGGCATGCGGAGTGGAGGGGGGGAGGCACTTGGGGCTCCTCCTCAGCATTGGGGTGCTCCTCATTTCTCACCAGTGCCCGGCCCCCGCCTGATGTTTCTGTGGGTCAGCGGCCCCCGACCCAACAAAGTTCCCCACCCCTGATTTAAAAGTTCAGCCGCACAGCTCGAGTCCCCCCCGCCTTGCCCTCGGGGGACCCCCCCCTCCGCTCCAGGCAGCGAGACAGTAGCGAAGTTGCAGAGGGGTCCAGACTGAGCTGTGCCAGGAGAGGCAGCAGCCAAACCAATAACTCCCCTGGCTGTTTGCTGATGCCTCCCTGCCCTGCTCGCAGCTCCCAGCTTGCCAGCACCAGCAGCAGGGCGGGCGTCTGGGGGTACCCTGTGCCCAAGCCAGGCCAGCAAGCCCCGGGCTCTCGCGGGCGCGGCCTGGCTCCCGACAGCGGCGTGCGGCTCGAGCGGTCAGTGCATTCGGCCAGCCCGCGTTTAGATTAACCGACGGCGAACCACGGAAAAGTTCGTTAGCGTCGCTGGCGGGCAGCACTCGCGGGGGGTCCCTCGCGTGGACCCCTCGTTAATAGTGGGAGCCACACTAATCCAGGGCCGGGGCGGCTCGTCCCTTGCTCACCCTGGGCCTGTCCTGCCCGGCAGGCTGACGGCCTACGTGGCGAAGGTCTTTGCCCTGGCCTACAGACTCATCACCATCGACCCTGAGGTGCTGTGCGGGGCGGTGAAGTGGCTGATCCTAGAGAAGCAGAAGCCGGATGGGGTCTTCCAGGAAGATGCCCCCGTGATCCACGGGGAGATGGTGGTGAGCGGCTGGCCCGGGGGGGGGCTGGGGCAGGGGTCGCTTGGCTCCCTCACAGAGCAGCCACTTGGGGGCACTGGGCCCGGGCTGCGCATTCGGGCTGGGAACGGGGCACACAGGGTGCGGGCTGCGGAGCCGTCCGGAACTCAGCCCTTTCCTCGGGCTCGTCTCTCCCTAGGGGGGGTACCAGGGGTCGGAGCCGGAGGCATCGCTGACGGCCTTCGTTGTCATCGCCATGGTGGAGGCCAGAGAAGTCTGCCAGCAGTACGTGGAGGTGAGTGGCGTGGGGCATGAGCCCCGCCCGCCTGGCGAGCGGGGGGCAAGAACGTAGGACCGGGGGGCTAGCAGTCCGGGGAACGGGGGTCAGGACGCCTGGGTTCTATTCCTCTGCTGATTCACCACCCAGCCTTGGACAACGTGACTTCCCCTCCCCCTGCCTCAGTTTCTCCAGCGGCTCGGCCTCCCCTCTGGGCGCTAACGTGGTCTCGGTGCCTTTCAGAGCTTGGGCAGAAGCATCGCGAAGGCAGGCAATTACTTGGCCAGGCGCCTGCCAGACCTGAGGAAACCCTACTCCGTAGCCATCACGTCCTACGCGCTGGCGCTGCTGGGCCACGCCGAGACGGGCGAGCGGCTCATGGCGCTTTCCACGGGTGAGCGAGGCTCTGCTCCCGCCTGCCTGGCCCCGCAATCCATCCCCATCGCAGGGGGGGCGGCAGGGGAGACGCCCGACCAGAGCAACAGAGCCTCATAATCCCCCTCCCCTTCCTTGCTACATGGGTCAGACCCCTGGGCCCAGTTGGGCTGGGCTCTCCCCTTCCGCTGCATTGGGTCAGAGCCATGGGTCCAGTACCACCTGCTCCCTGTACCCACGCACTGAGTTTTTTCTTTTCCCCAAGTTGCTCCGCCCCCTCCTCTACCCTTAAGCCCCGCCCCTTCCCCAAGGCCCCGCCTTCTCTGCATCTTCCCGCCCGTGCTCCGCCCCCTCCCCCAAGGTGCCCTTCTGCCTGGTTCACCAATGCTTCCAATCAGCTGATCGAGGGTGTCACTGACCAGCTGTGGCTGGTGGGGGTTAAGAACCCCCCTTTTTTTTTCAGTGGGTGCTCCAGCCTGCTCCCCCCAGACTGGGACCCCCCTTCCTTGTGTCTCCCCCCCCCATAACTAAATGGCACCAGACCCCCAGTGGGCCCCGCCCGCTCCCAGGCTCTGCTGTGTCGGTGACGGGGCCCCTGGCTGCCCCACAGGAGGAACGCACTGGGCTGACCCCCAGTCCCATCTCTACTCCATCGAGTCCACCTCCTACGCCCTGCTGGCCCTGCTGAAGCTGAAGAAGCAGGCGCTGACGGGGCCCGTGGTCCGGTGGCTGACGGAGCAGCGGTACTACGGAGGGGGCTACGGCTCCACCCAGGTAAACCCCCGGCTGCAGCGCCCCAGGAAGGGCTGGTGGGCTCCGGCGGCTGGCTCTGCCGAGTTAGCACATCGCCTAAGGCCAGGGCACCAGCCCGTCTCTGGAGACATCGCCTGGCCCGGGGCTCCCATTAGCCCCATGGGAAACTATTCTGCAGCCGAGTGGTGAACGGGGCCACGGGCTAGGAGCCAGGGTTCCTGGGTTCCCTACCCAGCTCTGGGAGGGGAAAGGGCCCGAATATTAGAGCAGGCGGCTGGGACCCTGCCCAGCTCTTCCACATTGTTACTCTGGGACCTTGGGCGTAAACCCGTCCTTTCCCGTGCCTCAGTTTCCCCCTCTAAAAAGCACTGTGGTTCTTCCTCCCCCACCCCGGCTGCAGGCAAGCTGCCAACCTCCCAGGCAACGGGAAGGCAAGCAGCTTGCTAACCCCCCGTGGCCCTATTGATGGGGGATGTGGGTCACTGTGGTGGGTTGGGCCTCTCCCCTTCTACCTCTTCCTGCTCCCACGGGTAGGATACACCTCCTCCTCCTGCCCCCCCCCCCGGTTACCCCCTTTGACTCCTTGCCGTCCCAGCCGCCGGGAGGGGATATGTTACCCCCTTCCAGAGCCTTTGCCCCCCAGAAGGGCGGATTGCCCCCTCCTCAGCCTGGCCTTCCTCCCCAAGGAGGGGTTGTGTTCCCGCCCTGGCACCCCCCCCCCCATTCCTAGCCAGGCAGCTGCACCCTGCGCTGTTTGTACCTCCCCTCCCACCCCCCCTTGCCAGGCCGGTGGGGGCTGCCTAGTTCCATGTGGGAGACAGGCAGCTCTTTGTTCCACGTTAATCTCAGCGGCTGTAGGAGCCTCTTGTTAAAATCCTGGCAGCAGCTCAGTGACCAGGGGGGTTGGTCCTGGGAGACGGGGATGGGCTGCATCTGAAACACCTGCCTCTTGGGGCAGGCCTCCCCCACAACGTGCAAGCGGGGCCTGGAAGATCACCTCAAGCCACGGAATTGGCCCCATGGCCACAGAATCGGGCCACGGAATTCCCGCTCCTGGCCTGGAATGCTTGCTGCCGGCCACGCGTCACCCAGCTCGGCCTGCCTGAGCCTGCAGACAGCCTGACAAGGCTGGGGGAGACATGGGCTGCTCCCCAGCTGCCCCCCTGGCTTGTTTGAACCCTCAGGAGCTAATGCTAGGGATGGGGTATTTATTTGTTACTGTGGCTCAGCCGATGGGCATGTTCACTCTGGTCCCTAATGATGGCAGCCTACTCGGCTCTGTGCAAAAAATTATGCAAGCATCCTCCAGAAAGGCCTTCAGTAGCCTATCAGTGCCGGGATAACTGGATGGCATTCCCTGGCCTGCCCAACCCAGGCGCTCAGGCTATGGTCTGAGGGTCCCGCCTGGCCTGATTATTTGTTCTTGTTCTGTGCTCCTCCACTTGATCAGCGCATCTTTAGACCCAGGGATGCCCCCCGCCCCGAGGGTGCGGACACGCTGCCATCCAGTCCCCCCGTGGTCTCTGAGACGCTGAGCAATTTCGGCCCCGTCCGTCTCCCAGCAAAGGCATTTGCTCCAGCCCTTCGAAAAATGTTCGGGGCTCGTTTCTACCCCCCCTCCCGGCTGCAGGGTTTGCTGGATGTTCCTGGGAGCCCTCGTGTATTAACCCCTTTGCTCCGTCCTTGCCGCAGGCCACCATCATGGTCTTCCAGGCCCTGGCCCAGTACCAGATGGACGCGTCGGACACCCAGGACACGGCGCTGGATGTCTCCATTAACCTGCCGGGGCGGAGCAGGCCGCTGCTCTGGCGGATCAACCGGGACAACGCCATGGTGGCCCGGACGGAGCGGGTATGTCCCAGGGGCGGGATTGGGCGCAGGAGAAGGTGGGAGGAATCAGGAGTGTTGCCAGCTGTTTGATTACACAAGCACCTTTTCCCTGTCCCCGCTGCCACGGCCTTTCCCTAAGGCCCCGCCTCCACCCCTTCGCCGAGGCCACGCCCCTTCCCTAAGGCCCCGCCACCACCCCTTCGCCGAGGCCACGCCCCTTCCCTAAGGCCCCGCCTCCACCCCTTCGCCGAGGCCACGCCCCTTCCCTAAGGCCCCTCCTCCACCCCTTCGCCGAGGCCACGCCCCTTCCCTAAGGCCCCGCCTCCACCCCTTCGCCGAGGCCACGCCCCTTCCCTAAGGCCCCGCCTCCACCCCTTCGCCGAGGCCACGCCCCTTCCCTAAGGCCCCGCCTCCACCCCTTCGCCGAGGCCACGGCCCTTCCCTAAGGCCCCGCCTCCAACCCTTCTCCGAGGCCACTCCCCTGCGCACTCCATTCCCACTGTCCCCCCCCCACCTGCCTCCACTTTCACTGGGATGGGGGAGGGGTTTGGGGTGTGGGAGGAGGATCCGGGCTGATCCGGGGCGGGGGGTCGCGGGCTAAGCAGGGGATGTTTGCTCTGGGCGGGATTTCAGGTGCGAGGCGGCTCAGGGCTGCAGCTCAGGGTTGGGGTGCAGGAGGTGTCTCGGGTGCATGTGGGGGAGTCAGGCCGGGGCAGGAGGTTGGAGTGTGGGAGGGGGTTGGGATGCAGGGGGAGGGGAGGTTGGGGAAAAGTCTCCAGCCAGGTGGCACTTACCCCAGGCAGCTCCAAGTCCCAGTTGGCAGCAGGGCAGGGCTAAGGCAGGCTCCCTGGCTCCGGGCTGCCCCCGGAAGCAGCCAGCGTGTCCTTGCGGCCCCTAGGCAGGGGGCCAGGTGGCTCCCACCTGCAGGCCCTACCTGAAGGCCCCGCCCCCACCGCTCCCATTGGCCGCATTTCCTGGCCAATAGGAGCTGCAGAGTCATCGCTCGGTCAGGGGCAGCGCACAGAAGGGACGTGCTGGCTGGTTCCTGGTCCCGCTGGGCCACCGGACTGTTCGTTGGCTCCGGTGGCAGATTGATCCCCATTCCGGGAAAGCAGGCGGGGGGGCGGTGGAAGGGCTGGGGTTCGCCACGCCGGCGGGTGGCACGGTCATCCTGGGGAGGGTGGGAAATTGGTCATGTGTGAGGAGCTGGGGGAGGGGAACGGCCCGTGGGGGAGAGGTACTGCGGGGTGAGGGATGGCCCATGAGCACGGACCAGGCCTGCCCCCTACAGCAGAGGTCTCCAAACTCTGGGCCAGCCCCCGAGTGAGGGAGAGCCACTCAGCTCTGTTCCTGGCCTCCGCCCCAGCTGCTGGCCCCACTGCTGGGGCCCTGGTTCTGCTCCCAGCCCCGTCCCCAGCCCCCTCACCCTCTCCGTACGGTGCCCCCCTCCTGGGGCTGCGGCTCTGGGGGGAAGAGGAAGCGGGGGGCACATCTGGGGCAAGCCACTTGTATCTCCGACAGCCTGGTCGCTAACCTGCCCCCTCCTGTCCCCACAGACCAAGCTGACCGACGGCTTCACCGTCTCGGCCAAGGGACACGGCAAAGGGACCCTGTCGGTATGTGTGGGCCTCTGAGACCCTCCCCCTCCGCCTAGGGGGCTCCTGGACGTTCAGCCTGTGGCTCCCAAAGCCCCTTTCCCCCGCGTCCTGGATCGGAGGGGGCAGCAACACCGGACTGATGCCCCCCTGGTCCCAGCACTGCCCCCTGCTGGGTCCCCTGTTCCGGCCCTTTCTCCCCCATCCTGAGCGCCTCTCCGCTCTGGCCGTTTCTCCCTATAGATCCCCTAGGCCGGAGCAGCCTGGCTGATATCCGTCTCCTCTTTCTTTGCCAGGTGATGACGGTTTATTACGCGCCCCTGACCGAGGGGACGGCCGCCTGCAAGAAGTTTGATTTTAGTGTGTCTGTGAAAAATGCGCCGGGGGGTAAGCTGGAGAGAGGGGGCTGGGTTGGGGAGTGTCAGGCCACAAAACCGCTACCTCTTTCCCAGTGGGATGGGGTTAACCTCCATACAGCTTTTCTCTTCCTTGAGCGGGCAGTCCTTCCTGAAGTCAAATGCCACCCAAATGATTATTCTGGCTGCATGTGTTTCTCCTGGTGGTGCACATCTGCCCATGCCTTGGTGCCTGGAATAAACTTTATTCCGCACAAGGGTGGAAAACAATTTACAGGGAACACGGGTCCCAGCTGAGGATGCCAAATGCAGAACAAACTGATGAGAATTAGGGCAGGTTTGCCAATACACCCGTGACTATTCTGTCATGAGAGTATACCCAGCCAGCAGCAAAACGAAACTGCAGTCTCACCGCACTGTTAACGAGGAGCCAAAAATGCCATCTCTGAAGGCCTCCAAGCCCTCGACTCCCCACCAGGCACAAATGTAATCAAATAGAGGCCTTCTAAAAGCATTTTTGGAAAAGCACGTTTAGATTGGCAGGATGCTTTTCCGCAAAAGCACTTTTTGCAGAAAAGCATCCGTCGCCAATCTAGACGCGGTTTTCCACAAAAAAGCCCCGATCACCATTTTCGCGATCGGGGCTTTTTTGTGGAAAACAATACTGTGCTGTCTACATATTTGCCCGAACGGGAGCAGCATAGTATTTCTGGAAAAGCACTGATGATTTTACAGGAAATCATCAGTGCTTTTCCAGAAATTCAAGCGGCCAGTGTAGACAGCTGGCAAGTTTTTCCGCAAAATCATCTGATTTTGCGGAAAAACTTCCAGTCTAGACACAGCCAGGCTGTTTCAGAACCGGGTTCCAGCTCCTTGCTTGGAGCAGGGGTTTGGGAGCAGAGTTTGAGCGAGGGGTTCGCAGAAACTGGCCCCTTGGCTCATGGTTAGCCTGGAGCTGCAAGGGGCTGGGAATGCAAGTTGGGGTACAGGTACATTTCCCAGCTAAAAGAAACAAGCCCTTCCTTTTACAGATATTTCTGTACAGGCTTCATCTCTCAGCTTCAAACCTAACTACACCCCAGCATGGTGGGGGAAGCATTAGCCACTGTAGAGCTGGGGAAACTGAGGCACAGGAAGGGGGCATGGCTTGCATAAGTATTCCCCACCACTAGACCCTATTCCCTTCCCTCAGCCAAGGCTAGAACCGAGGAGTTTTGATTCCTGGCCCCCCTGCTCTAACCGTTAGCCTGCTCCCAGACCTGGGATGGAAGCCAGACATCCTGGTTTGCATGCCAGTAACCACAACATCCCCTTCCTACCTGTGAAGGAAACAATTGCATTTGGCAAACAAAGGAGGCTTCCCAGGAAAACTGCCTCAGAGTCTGGAATGAGTCGAGCTGTTTGCCTTGGAGGAGGGAAGGAGACTAGTCAAGGATCCAGGGGCCGTTCGGCTCTGCCACCGACTCCTCAGTGGCCTTGGGCCAGTCATTCAGCCACTCCGGGCCTCAGTTTCCCTACGGGGGAAATGGGACTTCCTGCCTCCCCAAAGAGGACAGACTCATATACCACAGCAGTGGGGCCCAGGGAAATACGGTGGAGGGCGAAGGGAAGACCTGTGCGGCAGCAGTGATAAAACCGGGCTCTCACCTGGCGCTTTTCATCAGAAGAGCCCCACCGGATAGATACTTAAAGGAATTGAGGGGCCCGGTTCCCACTGACATCAAAGGGCGTTTGGCACCAAGGGACCTTTAGCTCTCTGGTCCCAGGCGCTTCCCAAAGGGGAAGGACCCAGAGGCACAGAGAGACAGCCACGGGAGCACTCAGCGCAGGAGACTCATTGCTTTCCCGAGCGGCTGGAAGGCGCCCAGACGCTGCGGTGATGGGAGTAGGCCAAGGCCGGCGTGGAGCAGACAGGACAGGACATCGGGACCCACCTTGTGTGATTAGAGCCAAGCGCCTGGCGGGGGTGGGGATGCCCTGGCCGGGGAAGTCTGCCTCTAGGGATACATTCTTAAAGGGGCCTGGGGAGGGAGGGAGGGTCTGGATCCGCTGAGGATCTGGAAATGTGACAACCCTGCTGACGGGTCTTGCAGCCAAGAAGCCGGAAGGAGCCCTGGCCTCTGTGTTCATCCAGATCTGCATGCGGTGAGTCTGACCAAGGGGAGCTTTGCTGCCCCCCCCCCCCCAGCCATCTCCCCTTCTGCCATCTCCCCCCATTCCCCCGGCCATCTCCCCTCCAGCCATCTCTCCCCCCCCCGACCATCTCCCCTCCAGCCATCTCTCTCCTTCCCCCCCCAGCCATCTCCCCTCCTGCCATCTCCCCCCCATCCCCTCCAGCCATCTCTCTCCCCTCCATCCGTCTCTCTCCGCCCCCTGCCATCTCTCCTCCCCCCCCCGGCCATTTCTCTCCCCCCCAGCCATCTCCCTCCCCCTAGCCATCTCTCCCCCACCCTCCCGGCTATCTTCCCGCCCCCAGTCATCTCCGTCCCCAGCTATCTCCCTCCCTCCCCAGTCATCTCTGTCCTCCCCGGGCAATCTTGCTTCCCCATCAGCCATCTCCCTCCCCCACTGGCCGTCTCCCTCCCAGCCATCTCCATCCCCTCCCCCGGCCATCGCCCCTGCCTTTGAATGGCGGCAGGCGTGTCTGAGCCTGGCTTGAGGTGTGTCCGTGTCTCACGTGTCCCTGCAACACTAAGCCCCGAGCCAGGAAGGGCCGTGTGGACACAGCCTGCCGGGCTGGTGACCTCCCCCGTGGCTTCGTCAGCCGGCTGCCCCTCCGCCAGCCAGCGGCCACGGATCCATAGGGGCGGCTTCGTTGCCCGGTCGGTGTCCTAGCCACCTCTTCTCTGCGTCCCCAGGTTCCTGGGGACAGTGGACTCCACCATGACCATCCTGGACGTCTCCATGCCCACCGGCTTCTCCCCAGACATGGACGACTTGGATAAGGTAAGTTCCCCCCCGCCCCTCCCCCCCAGCGCACGGGGAGTCGGTGGCTCCACAGCGTGGCCACGGTTCAGAGCAGGGGTTCATGGGCACTGGATGAGGGCCCACCTGGGGAAAGCAAGCCTAAGCCCCGCCCCCTCTGACCAAAGCCACACCCCTTCCCAAGACCACGCCCCTTCAACATGCTGCTCCGCCCAACCCCAGCCTTAAAGCCGGATCCTCCCTGGCCACCCAGAGGTCAGGGCTGGCACTGCGTCCTCCCGGGCGGATGAGCAGTGCAGGCAGTTTTGGGAAGGCAACACCTTCCCTTGCCTCCATTACCCACTGCCCACACCAGGATCCACACAGGCGCTCATACACTCATACACATTCACACACATGCACGCACACATACATGCACAACCACACACGCACACATACACGCACACACACAGAAGCATACACACGTGCACACAAGCGTGCATGCACACACACATACACGCACGGGCACACATACATGCATACACGCGCACACATACACGCACGTGCGCACACACAAGCGTGCACCCGTACACGCATGCACACACAGACACATGCGCCCGCACAGACATGCGCACACATACACACACGCACAGAGTAATCTGCAGAAGGCATCACAACCTCCTGATGCCTGTTGGGTCATGACCCCTGCTTGGGGGTTTGCTGTTCGGCCACAGGCTCCGAGGGAGCCCAGCTGGGTGGTAGCCGGATGCTGTGCTCAGCTGGCGGCTGTCTGGGGGGTTCTCCACCTGGGTCCTGGCAGGACAGGGTGAACAAATGTGACCGAGAGGTTGGCAGGAACATCGGCAGCTCCGGTGTTGGACAGGCTCTAGAGATGCTGCTCCCCCTTGCTCCTCACGGGGTCCCGCCCAGGCAGGGCTGAGCCGCGTCCGGAGAGAGGGAGGCGCTCGGGAGCACTCGCACCCCTGGTGGGTGTCGCTAGCGGGATCAGACCCTGGGGGTGTGGGTTGGCCGGGACCGGACCGGACAGCAAGAGGCAGATGGGGGAGGGGGGGTGCGAGGCCAGGAAGGGCAGAGCTGGGGGGGAGACGACGGCACCGTGGCTTGTGGGGTCTAATGGCTGATCCATTTGCTTTCCATGCCCAGCTCACAAACCGTGTTGACAAATACATCTCCAAGTTTGAACTGGACACAGACCTGTCCGAGAGAGGCTCCCTCATCCTCTACCTGGACAAGGTACGGCTTGGCCTCGTGTGCGCATACACACACACACACACACACACACCGCACGCGGGTCCATCCTCCCTCCCTTTCTTCCTTCCTCTCTCCCTCCCTCCCTTCTTCTCTTTGTTCCTTCCTTCCCTCCCTCCCTTCCTCCCTTTCTTCCTCCCTCCCTTCCTTCTTTCTTTTCTCCCTCCTTGCCCCACTGTTTTGTCTCTGTCAGTCACCTTTAATACAAAGCCCCCTGATAATGGATTAATAAGCACTTGAGAGGTTCCAGTACTTGGCCAGTTAGTTGTTCCGGAGGAGCCCGGCGGATCTGTAGGCTGCTTACGCCTATGGGAACGTCTGCACTGTGGCTGGAGATGTGATTCCCAGCTCTGGGAGACAGGAGCACGCGAGAGCCGCACAAGCGAGGGCACTGAAGAGAGCCGAGAGAGGTGGCCACTGTGGGTAGCCACCCTGCGATCTCCGACCGGGCTGTAGTTCAGTGTCCCTGGAAGTCGGGTGCTTGTGCGGCCGCTCAGGAGAGAGTCCGGTGCCGCTCAGCTGATTAGCAGCACGCCTCCAGCTCGGTTTTTGTATCTAGTAGTGGTGCACGTGCCTCAGTGCACGTAACACTATTCCGCACATGGACACGATGAGCAGGAGCATTGCTGTAGTTGGGTGGCTGGTTTAAGTGGTTCCCCGAAGGGGCCGGGGAGGCTGAACAAGCACTCAGGAAGCCACGATTCCTCTTCCAAATTCTGAAAACACACCCCAGCGGCACAGCCAAGCAGCACCGGGCCCCTGGGGGAGACCTCCTGTCGATTTCCAGGGAAACATCGTGCTGGGCCGGTTCCCTCGCCCTTCGGGGCAGCCACAGACGCTTCTCGGCGCGCGTCCCCGTTTTGTAACCAGTTCCGACGGGCGAGCTCCAAGCACGGTCGCTCTCAGGGACCGAGCAGAACCGCGGCGACCGGCCTGATGGGCAGCTGGGTTCGTCCACGTTATCGGGCCCTGAAAAATGTTCACCGTTTCTGCCTTCCGTTCCAGTTTGGAATGGGGAAAAAGTCCCGTCCTCTCGCAAAATTGACATAGGATGGAAAATACGTTTCCTGCCCTGCCCCAATCAGAACCGCCCCCCCCCAAAAAAACCCAGTGTGGTCTAGGGATGTAATAGTAGCGTCGATTAACTGATTAACTGATAAGCAAAAGCGTATCGGTTAATGCTAGAGATGACACGCATCCCCCCACTCACCAGTACATGTGGTAGCAGGCTGGCCAGCAGCCCGGCCTAGTCCTGGCTTGTCAGATCCGGGACCTACCCCCGCTGCGGTTCTGCATTTCGAGTGTATTAGGAGCCAGGCGGGCAGGCAGCCCGGCTCAGTTCCAACTCCCGCTGGGTCTGGAAGCTCAGACTCACCCCCCCCCCCCTCGGACAGGGGCTGCTGCCAGCCAGCGCGGCTGCCTCTGTATCAGCGGGGTGCCAGGCAGCTGGTCCGCGAGGGGAGCTGGTTTTTAAACTGGCTCCCCTCACCGACCAGCTTCTGCCTGGCCCCCCCATTGCTGCTGCCTCTGATACAGAGGCTGCAGCGCAGGGTAGCTGGGGGCTCCTGGCGGCTGCTGGCCCCGCCCCCAGGGACTATAGACTAGTCGACTAGCCAATAAGAATTCATGAGGTCAATTGACTATTCAATTAGCCGATGTTTAACATCCCTGGGTTGGGCCCTAAAGCTGCTCTAATTTACGCTGCAGTCGGAGCATAAAGGGGGGTTAAAGCCCCTCCCGTCTCCTTACGCCCCGGTCCCAAGTGCAGTAATGGAGAATCAGACCCTCTGCCCCATGGCGCTCCCCCCGCCGACCCCGGCGATGCCAGCGCCTCACGGGCCTTTTCTCTTCCTCCCTAGGTGTCCAGCCAGGAGACGGACTGTCTGAAATTCAAGGCTCACCAGCACTTCGAAGTGGGCCTGATCCAGCCGGCAGCCGTGACGGTGTACGAGTACTACTCCCTGGGTGAGCGCACTCCTCGCTCGCTCCGCCCCCAGCAAAGCCGCCTGGCCCCAGCATGGCCCCCGGCCGGAGCCAGCTGCTTTTTACCTCGCCCCTGCTCGCTTACAGCCCTGCTGGCTCTTCGGGACTAGCCCACGAGGCAGATGGGGCTTTGATTCCCCACCGCTGCTTTAGGCTGCGTGCCTCAGTTTCCCCGCTGCTCTCATGGGGATAATAGCCCTGCCCCAAAAAGGGGGTTAAAGGGCCAGGGTGCTCAGAGACAGGGACGCTGCCTTCGGTGCCTTCCAGCGGGGACCGGGGGAAACCTGGGCTCTGCTCCCAGTTCTGCTTAGAGAAGTCGGGGCTCCTGGGTTCTTTGCCACTGACTCCCCGGGTGACCTTGAGCAAGTCACTTCACTGTGCCGTGCCTCAGTTTCCTCTTTGGCAAAAGCCTTTCCACCATAATGCCACTCCCCCCTCCTTCTGCCCCCCTCCCCCCACCCACCCACCCAGCCCAGTTTGCTAGGCTCTTTAAGCCCGAGCAGTCAGGCCACCAGTGTGTGTGGGGGTCATTTAAGGAGAATGAATCCGCTGGGGAGTTACTGGACTTGCAAGCGGCTGGGCCTGACCAAAGTCCATCATTCCCAGGGGGTGCTCGGGCGAAGAAGGATCCGCTCTCCTAA
Source organism: Pelodiscus sinensis (assembly GCF_049634645.1). Classification (NCBI taxonomy): domain Eukaryota; kingdom Metazoa; phylum Chordata; order Testudines; family Trionychidae; genus Pelodiscus; species Pelodiscus sinensis. Next base: position 11,980,639 of record NC_134729.1, on the reverse strand, counting down.
GGGTGCCTGGAGAAACACAAGCCCCCTGGAGGGGGCTGGCTGTGCAGCCCCTGGCCCTACGGGGAGACCCTCTCGAGCCGTGTTATTTGTGTTTAATAAAGTAGGGCCCCAGCCGGTCCTGCATAGTGTTGGGAAGGGCAGCAGGGAAGGGAAACAAGCAGAGAGGCCTCGCAGTGCCAGCCTCGGCCAGCAGGGGGCAGTGCAGGACGGGCAACCGAACCCCATCCCCGGCAGAGTTTTAGCCCCAAAAAGGCAGGCGAGCCCGAGGCGCCACTGAGCTCCCCAAGGACGGTGCCCAGAGGCTGCGGGGATGGGCTGCAGGCTACAATCCTGCAACGCGGAAGGAGCTGCCCCAAGGGACCGGGGACGTGAAACCAGGTGTTCTGGATTTCCCGTGTTTCGGGGTTCTGGGGGGCAGGGACTGCCTCTCCCGGCGAGTGCGCCCCCGGGGCGGGAGTGCCCCCGCCTGGCCCGGCGTCCGTGTGGGGCTGGGTGCCGCGGGGCCCGTCTCCCTCGCCGGGACTCGGGCTGGTGACACGACCCTCCTCCCCCCCCTCGCTCAGAAAACCGCTGCACCCGATTTTACCACCCCACCCAGGAGAGCGGCATGCTGAGCCTGCTGTGCGAGGAGGACGCCTGCCGGTGCATGGAAGGTAAAGGGAGACCCCAGGGAGGGACGGACGCTCGGCTCTGCCCCTTCCCTGGCCGCTGCGGTGGGACCCGCAATGGATCTGGGGGGCTGGGGCCAGGGAGAGCCTGGGGAGGCATGAGGAGCCGAGGGGGATCTAATGCTTCCGGTCCATCCTGCTCCCCTAGAACCCCCTTTGGCCGGGCCCTGCTCTCGGGCTGCCCCTGGGACCCTTCCGCATGGACGGGGGCACACGCCAGAGCATTGAGACTCTGGAGTTCTGCTCCCCGCTCTGCGAGGGGAGCTGGGACTAGTGGTTAGAGCAGCGTAGGGTGGGGCGTCAGGACTCCTGGGTGAGCCCCGTCGGCCGGTTTGGGCCCCTGCAAGGGGGGGGGACCCCCAGAGCGGTGCTGGGGAGCCGAATCCATTCCTGTCCCCGAAGGGCAGCGAAGGCCCGGAGGGAGGGGGGCCGAAAACCTGTCACTTCCCCAGGCTCGGCAGCTCTTCCCTCCGCTTCCGTCCCCAGAGAAGTGCAGCCGGATCAAGACGCTGACACAGACCGACGCGGACATCTTCTTCCGCATGGAAGCGGCGTGCGAGGCCGGGGTGGATTACGGTAAAACGGGCTCTTGGCCTGTTTTCGTTGGTATCCAGGGCAGGGCCAGTGCTGGGGGGCGGTAGGGGGAGGAGAGCCTGATGGACACAGCAGTGGCAGGACCATCCGTGTAAACGGGGCACGGCTGGACTCCCCCCCGCCATTTCTTGGCTCCCGTAGCTGGGGGGGGGGGGTTAGATGGGTGTTCAGGGCACTCAGCTGGGAGCTAGCAGAGGTGGGATCTATTCCTGGCTCTGGCCTGCTGGGAGACCTTGGGCAGGCGGTAGCGCCTCCGTACCTCAGTTTCCCCAACCCGGACACGGGGATGACCTTGAGCGCCGTGGAGGATAAGATCTCGGCACGCTCATGTCTCTGAAATGGGGTCGGGGGGGGCGTTTTAAACCCGCGTTTACCCCCCCCCCCCCCGCCTGTTGCTTAGCCCTGGGCGTGAGATGTTTCAAACCCACCATGGTTCGCAGTGTGACCAAACCCCTGCTCCCCCTTCTCAGGGAGACCGGGGGCAGGTGTGGGGAGAGGGGGGCTGTGCTCCCCGGGCAGCCCCTGCGGTGGGGGGGCTCTGAATTCACCATGGCCTTTCACGCAGCAAGAAAATCGGAGTCCGGCCCATCCCCACCCCCTCCTCCAAGTTCCCCACCAAGGACGGAGCCCTTTGCAGGAAGTGCTGGGCGCGCCGGAGTCTAGGTGACGGGCCCAGCACCCCGGGGGTGGGATCTGATTCGGCCTTTGCCTCCCATAATACTCACCCCCGGGATCCCCCGCTGGGTCATGCGCCGCACCCTGCGGCAGCCCCTCGCCACGGCGTCAGGCCTGCACCCCGGAGCCCAGCCTAGAGTGTCCCGGTGGCTCCGAGTCGCTCTAGCGGGCTCCTGACTCCCATCTCCCCCCCCCCCCAGTCTATAAAGTGCAGCTGGAGAAGGTGGAGCGGAACGGGATGTACCATTACTTCACCATGCGGATCCTGCAGGTCATAAAGGAAGGTAACGGCCTGGCTGGGAATCTCGCTCGCCCTGCCTGTCGGCTGCCCTGGGACCCCCCCCCCCCCGCGTTCTAGTGAACACCCTGGGTGCACGCGCGGGGGGGGGGGATTTAGAGCTCCTTGCACAGGGCAGTGGGGGAGAACCGCGCAGTTCAGCTCCAGTGAGCCAGACTGTGCAGCCAATGCCCCGACTCCCGACCAACAGCCCCCCCAGAACCCAGCCCTGCCAGTGCCCCCCACTCCCGGTCTGCAGCCCCTGCCACCCCAGGACTGCCCCCCCAGCCCTGCTGGTGCCCCCCACTCCCACCCTGCAGTCCCTGCCAGCCCAGGCCTGCCCCCCCAGCCCTGCTGGTGCCCCCCACTCCCGGTCTGCAGCCCCTGCCACCCCAGGACTGCCCCCCCAGCCCTGCTGGTGCCCCCCACTCCTGCCCTGCAGCCCACGCTCTGCCCCGAGGCCTGGCCCTTGCTCGCTTGGGGCAGGAGTGTGGAGAGGCGGGGGGAAGGGGAGCGGTGGGCGGAGCCACAGGGGCGGGGCCACAGTCCAGGAGTGTGAGCCTGACCCCACCCAGCATACCCCCGAAACTGAGTGTCCCCCCCAGGGCTTCCCTCCCCCAGCTCTGCTAACGCCCTTAATCCCATCCCGCAGCCTCCCCCCCCCCCCCCGTTCCAGCCCCCTGCTCCCCCCTTCAACTCTGCCAGTGCCCATCGGGTCGGCAGAGGACGTGCGGCAAACTGCCTTACTTGTCCAGAGAGCAGGTGGCACCGAGCTGTGCGGACACAGATCACTTCCTGCTGAGCGCTGTTACCTCCGGAGCACCGCTCCCCCTGCACCCCGCTGCTGGCTTTTAGCAGCAAGCGTCCGCCTTGGGAGCCTGGCGACGGCCCTTTGCGGCTGCTCGCCACATCCGCAGCCCCCCTGGGGCTCAGCGGGAGAGTCGGTCCTGCCGAAACGCCGTCTTTGTTCTGCCTCCAAACCAAGCCCAACGTCGAAGATTCCCGCCCACTGAGATTTCAATCCAGGCCAGTGGAAACGTTCCTGAGGATCAAGTCAAGTTCTTCGGCTTTTTCCCACCTTTTCACAGCATTTTCTAACCGAAAATCCCTCAATAGTCCCCTCCCAGAGGGTCAAAGTGGAGAATTTTGGCCGTATCAAAGCACTTCTTTTCAGTGTTTTCCAACAAACGTCTATCGCAATTGACACGCTTAACGAAACAGCATCTTGTGATGGAAAAGTGTTCTGATAAAAAATATACTAATCAACCTTAGCCCTGCCCGAGAGGCTGCCCAGCCTCCTTTGTGTTCCAGGCTCTGAGCTAGGTGCTTTCAGCCCATTTAGCTGCATGTTTTCAGATACGATTAAGGGAGTTAAACACCCAGTTCAGCATGATTTGGGCCCTTAAATCCCTTTGGCTCCTTTGAAAATCCCAGCCTACATTTCAGCATGTTGACTTTCACTCTATATTTTGGCTTCTTTCTGTCACTGTGCACTGCAGAGTCCCAGACCACACATGGTCCTCCCTGGTAAACAAGAGAGACACAACTGCATCTCAAGCTGTGTAAAAGCCAGTCTGTTAGAGTCTATGATTAGGTCTGTTACTAAATGCCCCCTGTTTAAAGGACTGTGATTCTGTGTCTTGTGACAGTGGGAGGCCTTTTCCAACAAGACAGATGAATCCAGATTCTGATCTCACTGACACCAACATAAATCCCAAGTAACTCTGTTGATGGAGTCCTGATTTCACCTGCCCTACAATCCGTCCCCTGTTGTCCTCTCCCAGCGCCTGGCAGTCAGAGGGTTAGGGGCGCCCAGAGCCTGGGGTCGCCTCCCAGACCATCTTGGCTAACGGCCATCCTCCAAATGTCCATGCTGAGTGACCCCACTAAGACCGATTCTGAGCCCACGTCACCCTAAAATTGAAATCACACGTCACTCTGGATTGACACCTGTTTAACCGAGCTCGGACTCTTCTACCAGGGGTCTGGGTTCCTGTTCATGGATCTTCCCCCAACGCTCACGGGCGTCACTGGTTTTTCTTTTAGGGACAGAGCAAGGCATCCAGAGGCAGACCCGGCGATTTATTAGCCCAGTGGCTTGCAAGGCGGCCCTGAACATGCTGGAGAACCGGAGCTACTTAATCTGGGGCCTCAGCACCGACCTGTGGGACCTGAAGACCGAGTGAGTCTCCAGCAGGCCTCCAGAGAGCAGGGCAGGATGGGCGGGGTGGATCAGGCACTAGGCTGGGGCTCAGGAGAAGTGGGTTTAATTCCCAGCTCTGCCACTGACTACATGTGCCCTTGGGTGAGTCACTTCATCTCTGTGCCGTCATTCCGGAGCTGTATGGGGCACGGATGGTCTGTGCAGGGCCATGAGCGGGGTGCTCCCCTAATTACAATGGGAAATGGTTCTCCTTAGTGCCCACGGGCTCCCCACCACCCCCAGGGCTGCGGTAATGGTTCCTCCCACTCTGTTTCCCAGGATGGCTTACTTGCTCGGGAGCAGCACCTGGATTGAGCTGTGGCCCAGCAATGAGGAATGCCATGAGGAATCTTTCCGTGCCCTCTGCTCGGGCCTGGAGGCCTTTGCCCAGCACCTGGTGGCAACCGGCTGCCCTTCGTAGCCAAGGAGAAGAGGACACAGGAACATCACCGTCTCCCACGACCTATTTATAGTGTAACCTGGAACCCCAGCCGAACCTCTGTACATCCCACCACAGCAGGGGTAGGACTCACACCCTCCTGCATGCAGCCCCTACCTCTGGATCTGCAGGAGAATCTCCTTCAGCTGCTCATAGTATAGGGCCTATGACACACCACGGTGCAGTTCACATTCCATCCCGTAGAGGGCAGCGGTGGACACACGCCGCTCACAACGCAGTGCTTTCCATAGCCCTCCATTACCCTGGTCTGCGATTTTGAGAGACTGGGCCAGATTCGGTCTGTTTTCACATGGCCACACGCGACCGGCTAGGGATGACAACGTGACACGAGGCCGAGCTCGGAACGGAGCCGGACCTTGTGTGGGTCAGACCCACCTCTGAGACACCCCAGGGCTTGGTCATTTCCTTACACCAGGCCACTGATCTAATTCCTCAACTGTACACCTGTTGCAATCCCCCTGAATCCTTGATCCACGGGCTTTGTGCCTGCCGGGGGGCTCGCCAGAGGCATCTGCCTCCTTTGTACCTGAGTTACCCCTTGAACGTGAATAAAGTTTTGCGGCAGCAGGGGAAGGGCTGTCAGCACCCAAGGGTGGAGACTTAGTTCGAGGGCTGCCTCCGAGCCCTCAGTAACGCCAGGGAAACTTAACATCCCGGGGGGAGGCTCTGAAGCGTAAGCTCTTTGGGGCCTGGTTTTTCATTCTGTGGTTTGTACAGCGCCTAGCACAGTCAGAGCTGCCGGCAGAGTTGCTGGGCCCTGGGCGAGGCAGAAGGGGCGGGGGCTGGGAGCTAGCCATCTCCTGCCAGCACTTCAGCATTGCCTGGCCGGGGGGGCCCTTTTAAATCACTGGGGCAGCTGCCCCTTTTGCCCTCCCCTCCCATCAGTGGCCCTGAGCACAGCGGCAGTTATAGGTATTAAGACTAGCCTGGAACAAAGGCGACTTGACCCCAGAAGGACTCTGCTTGGGCAGGAGAATAAAGCGACTTCTGTTCTGTAATAGGGAACATCAGAACGGCCAGGCTGGGTCAGGCCAAAGGTCCATCAGGCCCAGGATCCTGTCTCCCGACTGGCCTATGCCAGGTGCCCCAGAGGGAGTGAACAGAACAGGGAACCCTCACGTGATCCTTCCCCCGTCGTCCATTCCCAGCTTCTGACAAACAGAGGCCGGGGACACCGTCCCTGCCCAGCCTGGCTAACAGCCATTGAGGGACGTATCCTCTGTGAATGTGTCTAGTTCTTTTTTTTAACCCTGTTCAAGTCCTGGTCTCACAACATCCTCTGGCAAGGAGTTCCACTGGTTGACCGTGCTCTGCGTGAAGAAAAACTTTCGTTGGTTTGTTTTAAACCTGCGACCTGTTAATTTTATTTGGTGACCCCTAGTGTTATGGGAACAAATAAATAACTTTTCCTTATTCACTTTCTCCACACCAGTCATGACTGTATAGACCTTTATCTTAGCCACCTTTAGTCGTCTCTTTTCCAAACTGAAAAATCCCAGTCTTTTTAATCTCTCTTCGTGTGGTGCGCACACGCACACGCGCGCACACACACACACGGTTTTTACAGGACAGCAGAAATCACATACAACATAGCAAGGGAAATAAAACCCCCTACAGTCCCCACTTTGTCACAGACGGCCCTTGTCAAAGGCTCTCTGGAAATCTAAGGACACTCTATCCCCAGGGTCCCCCTTGTCCACATGCTTGTTGAGCCCCTCAAATACTTCCAGTGGATCAATGCGGCTGGATTTCCCTTTGCAGAAGCCGGGTTGGCTCTTCCCCTGCAAATTGTGTTCATCCACGTGTCTGCTAATTCTGTTCTTTACTCCAGTTTCACCCACTTGGCTGGTACTGATTCGGGTTTACCAGCCTGTAATTGCCAGGATCTCTGGAGCCGTATTTAAATATGGGCGTCCCGTTTCCGGGGTAGCCTGCGTACCTCACTCCGTAGTGCTGCGGGTGACTTTTATTTGAAAGAATTTTTTACGGACCTTTTTTGGACTCTCCAAAGCCTTGCGCCAGCTGGTCCCAGCCAGGCCAGGGGTGGTGCGCAGGCGAATGCGGTGCAATTTCTGATGCATCAGCCCACAGCGGAGCAGCCGGTGGCACAGAACCGCACACGAAAACGGCCGCAACCTCAAAATAAAACCCCACCCACGACAAACACGGCAACGCTCGGGTACTGCAGAACAAAGTGCCAGTATGAAGAGAAATCTGGAGTGGCAGCAACTCTGCTATCACACGCCACCGTACAATGCTCCAACCCTACCATAACAAGCAGGCCCCATGGGGGGGAGGGGCAACTGGGGCCCCTTTGAACTGCCACAGGAGCCCCGGCTTTGAGGGCTGGGGGGGCCCAGCACCACGGTCCAGGCAGCGCGAAGCCACTTCCTTTGAGCCTGGGCTGCGGTGGCTATTGGCCCTGCTGCTAACAAAGTATTGTACAAGTCACCCTACAATAACAAAGCCCCCACTGCACCCCAGCCCTACCATAACAAGCTACTGGATAGGCGACCCTACCATAACAAAGCCCCACGTGCAGACTCCAGCCCTACCATGGGAAGCTACAGTGCCCACAACCCTATAATAACAAGCTACTGTACAGGCGACCCTACCATAACAAAGCCCCACGTGCAGGCTCCAGCCCTACCATGCCAAGCTACAGTGCCCGTGACCCTACAATAACAAGCTACCGCACAGGCGACCCTACCATAATGAAGCCCCTCCCCCCGTGGACGCTCCAGCCCTATCATAAAAAGCTACTGTACAGGCGACCCTACCACAACAAAGCCCCACGTGCAGGCTTCCAACCCTACCATGCCAAGCTACAGTGCCCTCGACCCTACAATAACAAGCTACCGCACAGGCGACCCTACCATAACGAAGCCCCGCCCCCCGTGGACGCTCCAGTCCTATCATGACAAACTACTGAACAAGCGACCCTACCATAACAAAGCCTCACGTGCAGACTCTAGCCCTACCATGCGAAGCTACAGCACCCGCGACCCTACAATAACAAGCTACCGCACAGGCGACCCTACCATAACAAAGCCCCACGGCCCTGCCATAGCAAGGCTGCGGGGCGGGCGCGGCAGGAGCCGGGGGCTGGGGGGCGCCGGGCCGGGCCGGCTGGCGGGGACTACAAGCCCCGGCGTGCTGCGGGGCGAAGCGGAGCGGCCGCCCTTGCGAGGCGGGGACTGGCTGAGCCGGGGAAACTCCAGCCCGCAGCGCCGCAGGTAGGCGGGGATCCGGGCGGCGGAGAAAGCGGGGGCGCGGGGGGAGGTGGGGCGCCGGGCGGCTCGGGCCCAGGGGGGCCCGCGGCAGAGCTGAGAGCCAGGGGGTGCGCGGTGCAGCGGGGGCAATCTGGGGGTGCAGCGGGGATGGAGGAGGCGGGGGGGGGGGTGCAGTGGGATAAGGAAGATGGGGTGCAATGGGGAGCCGATCTGGGGGCCCTGGGAGGGGCTGGAAAGATCGGGGAGCAGATCTGGGAGGGGCTGCATTGGGGGAGGGGAGGGTGGAGCTGGAAGTGGGGGGTGCAAAATGCAAGGGGGGGTTGGGGGCTGGTCCTGCAGCAGGGACAAGGTGTGTGTGTGTGGGGGGGGGTGCCCATTGCAAGCACAGAAGGTCTCTGGAGCTGGCCTGAGAATCACCTTCCAGGGTGGGGCAGCCCCCGGGGGTGGGGGGGGACCTCCCTGGGAGGGAGAGAGCAGCCCCATCTGAGCCTGGCTGGGCCGGAGCTCAGCCCAGATTAGACAGGCTGGCGGGGGTTGCGGCTTTTCCCCAGAGCCAGCGAAGGTCACCGAGCTGGTGCGGTTTTGAGCAGGAGCCCTGAATTCCCTGGGAGGGGTGTGTATGGCCCAGAACTGACCCCTCTCACCCTGCCCAGATCAGACTCCCACATGCCGCTGCTCCCGGCCTGGCTTTTGCCCTGGGCCCGGATGAACCAGCTCCTGTAGGATACAGTGAGAGCCAGAGCCAGCCCTCAGAAGGCCCAGAGAAAGGGATTGTTATTAGCCCTGTTTTGCAGGTGGGGAAACTGAGGCACAGGTCGGCCATAACTTGCCACCACTCACACACGGAGGCTGCGTCCGAGCTGGAAAGCTTCCTCCGCCGGTTGCTTTCGATTGTGAGTTCTTCGGGGCCAGGGCCTGTCCCTTAACTCTCTGCGGCACAACGGGGGACCCGGATCTCCGCTCTGGATTCTAGGGGCTCCCGAGGAACCAAACCACGGCCCTAGAAGTGTTGCCTTTCCTCCGAGGCGCGACGGGGCTTGTTGGGTGTAGCCCCCTTGCCTTGGGCGCGCTCCCTTTGGAAAGAGCTTTCGGCGCCTCGGTCGAGATCTATGTCCGTGACGCCGGAGCCCAATTAAACAGGAATCACCCAGGAGCAGAACCTCCTCCTTGCTGGCCCGGCCCATCTGAATTGTTCCCGCGTGGTCAGCTCTCTGCTCCTGGGATCCTGCTGGGGGGATTCCCAGCCGCCGGCGGGAGATGGCAGGATGGCCTTTTGGTCCCCAGCAGGGCGCAAGGCCACGATGGCCCAGCTCCGGCCCTTTGACTGGCCGTAATCCCCCGCCCGGAGGAGCAGCGTCGCTGGGTCAGAACTGGGTCAGGAGAGATCCCTGGCATGGATCTAGCTGAGATCTGGGTCAGCGATTGCCATGAGGAGCTGTGGCCCGTTAATTATTAATTGCCGACTGCCTTGGCACAGCCCTCGGGCTCCCTCCTGTTGCGTCTGGCCTGGCCAAAGGAGCTGCGGAGTCTTGCCAGCTGGCCGAGTTATTAGGGGTGTTATGGTAGCTCCCAGGGACACCCTCTGAGATCAGGGGGCCCGTGGTGCTGGGGGAGAGCCGGTCCCCTGCTCCAAAGACCTTGCGGCTTAAATAGACCGGAGCAGGGAGGGGGAGCTTGTTCCAGGGGCTGAGCTGGGATGTAGAACCGCTGCCCTTCCTGCCAGGGCTGGCCTGGCTGCATGGGCCTCCGGGGGGTGGCGTGTGGATGCAGCCCCCATCAAGGGCCGGGGGGTTCCGGCAGCGCGAGAGGCCCCAGGGCTGCCCGGGCTGTGTCTGCACCAGGGGCTGGGCCGGTTGGTTACGGGCGGGTCCAGGTGCAGAGCCGGCGCCGGCTGCGGGAATACGAGGCCAGAGCAGAGCAGTGTGTTGTCCTGCGGGAGGGGGAGGGGCTGGCGCCAGCATGGTGGAAATCCTCTCCTAGGACAAGCTGAGCTCACAGGCTGGCGGGGGGGGGAGACTGGCACGGCAGAGTAGATCAGTGTTTCATGCCTCACTCCCCCCTCTGCTAAACCCTGCTTCCCACCCCCCCAGCTGGGAAATTGAACCCAGGAGTTGATGCCCAATGCTGCCCTTCCCCTCCCCCCCAACCACTAGGCCCTACTCCCTTCCCAGAGCTGCAGCAAGAACCCCTGTCCTCATCCCCAGTTCTTTCTCCCCTCCCTCCCCTAACTGCTAGGCCCTGCTCCCTTCCCAGAGCTGGGAACAGAACCCAGCAGTCCTGCTCTAACCACTAGACCCCCCTTTGCCTCCCCCCTGATTTCTCTTGCTCGGACAGCCAGCCAGCCAGACGGGATGTCCTGCAGGAATGTGCTGCTGACGGGCTGCTCTTCCGGGATCGGGCTGGCTCTGGCCGTGCGGCTGGCTAGAGATGAGCTGAAGCGGTTCCGAGGTGAGAGGCGAGGGGAGGGGAGTTAAAGAGCTGGAGAAGAGGCGCAACATGGGGCGGAGGGCTGGGAGATTAATGGCCCACGTCCCAAACCGCTTCTCCCAACATGGAGATGCAGCCACCTCTGGGGTGGGGCGTGGCTGCTGGCAATACGGAGATCGTTCAGCCAGTGCTGAAAAGCAGCCACCTCTGGAGTGGGAAGGGACGTGGTAACTGTTTATACGAGGACGGCTCACCTGCCCCTGAAATGCAGCCACCTCTGGGGTGGGACAGGACGTGGTAACTGTTTATATGGGGACTGTTCACCCACCCCTGAAATGCAGCCACCTCTGGGGTGGGACAGGACGTGGTAACTGTTTATATGGGGACTGTTCACCCACCCCTGAAATGCAGCCACCTCTGGGGTGGGATGGGACGGGACGTGGTAACTGTTTATATGGGGACTGTTCACCCACCCCTGAAATGCAGCCACCTCTGGGGTGGGACGGGACGTGGTAACTGTTTATACAGGGACTGCTCACCCGCCCCTGAAATGCAGCCACCTCTGGGGAGGGACGGGACGTGGTAACTGTTTATATGGGGACTGCTCACCCGCCCCTGAAATGCAGCCACCTCTGGGGTGGGGCATGGCAGCTGCTGATGCAGAGATTGCTCAGCCACTTCTGGAGGAGGGTTGGGCTTGCGGGTAACAGCTTGGAGGGTCTCGGGAGGCAGAGAGTTGCTACCCACCCGGACCGGGGCGGGAAGGGGCAGCTCTACGGCGTGGGATGTCTGATGGGGCAGGCCCCTTGCCTGGGGAAAAGGCACCATTCTGCGCTGGTGTCACCCTGGGACACTGAGGCTGCCAGGGGAGAGCGCCCCCCCCCCCCCCCGGACCTGCCACACAGCGCCCCCTAGTGCATTGGATTCAGCACGGAGCGCAGCCCCCCAACTCCAGCTTCATGCCCCGATCGCTCTGCCTAGTCATCGCCACCATGCGGAACCTGGACAAGCGCCAGGAGCTGGAGAAGCAGGCGGGGCCGGTGCTGGACGAGACCCTGGAGATCCGCCAGATGGACGTGACGAGCGAGGAGTCCATCCGGCGCTGCGTGGAGGCCATCCCCCAGCGGAGAGTGGACGTGCTGGGTAGGAGCCCTGCCGGGGCTGCCGAGCTTGGAAAGCCAGTGGGGGCTGCGCGCTTCCCTGCAGACAGTGTCGCTTGTCTACCCCTCACTCCACTGTGGGGGCCTGGGGCAGCTGGGGGTTCCTCCAGAGGAGGGGGTCCTGAGTACCTTGGACCCCACCCTCTTAGGCCTGCCGGTTTAGGCTCCGCCCACGTAGGCCTGCCGGTTTAGACCCCGCCCACGTAGGCCTGCCGGTTTAGGCTCCGCCCATGTAGGCCTGCCGGTTTAGACCCCGCCCACGTAGGCCTGCCGGTTTAGGCTCCGCCCTTTGCCCCTGCTAAAAATCCATCAGGTTGTGGATCTTGGTCACTAGAGCAGCCATGTGGGGCAGGGTCTCATGCGGGGAGCGGGGGGGGGCGCTGGCCTTGCTGGTGGCGACCCAATGGGAGCTCGGCTGAGCACCGAGGGGGCTGCTCCACAAAGCCGGGATCTCGCCGCTTTCCCAGTAGCGCCGGGCTCCGGCTGAGGGGGAACCATATGGGATCGGGCCCCTGGGCCCATCTATTCTAGTATCTCCCCCCTTGGCCTGTCCAGCACATCCAGCCATGAGGCCTGTGGGTCGCCCCACGGCAGGGGCCAGCCGGAGGCGGGTGGGGAGCCACACAGACCAGGGGTGCCTCTGCCTTTGGTAACACGCACTGCCCCCTGCTGGAGGGAAGCGGGGATCACAGGGCACCCCAGCACAGTGGGGCTCCCAGGCTGCGCCACTGGAGGTGGGGGGGGGCTACAGCAGCTGTGACCCCCCCCGGGCGAGTCCAGGGGCTCACAGGCCCCCGTCCGTTGCAGTGAACAACGCAGGGCTGGGCATGATCGGGCCGGTGGAGAGCCAGAGCGTGGCCGCCATGAAGAGCCTCTTCGACACCAACTTCTTCGGGCTGGTGCGGCTGGTGCGCGAGGTTTTCCCCGACATGAAGCGCCGGCGCCGGGGCCACATCGTGGTGATGAGCAGCGTGCTGGGGCTGCAAGGTGGGGGCGGGGGCCGCGGCCCCTGGGGACCGGCTGTGCCTTGGTGTGGGGGGGGGGAGGGCGGGTCCAGGCTGCCTTTGGGGGTGAGGGACCTCTGTTGAGTGGAAGCCTCCCAGAGCACCCCTCCCGCCAGGGACACTGACCTAGGAGGCCCAGCTGTGGCCCCGGTCCTCTCCGTGCCGGGTGCTGCACAAACACAGGGCGAGAAGCTGGTCTCTGCCCCAAAGACCTTACAGTCGAGCCCTCAGACCCATGGGGGACCCAGGAGCCAGCGGGACACTTCTGGTCAGCACGGGGCAGACGTCTCCGCGCTCCAGCAGCCGACCCTTGTCCCATCCAGCCCTGCCAAGCCTTCCCTTGGCCGGCCCAGCTCCCTCCCCGCCCACGGCTCGTGTGGGGGGCTGAATCCCTCTCCCCACCGCTCCCCAGGCCTCCTCTTCAACGATGTCTACTCCGCCTCCAAGTTCGCCGTGGAGGGCTTCTGCGAGAGCCTGGCCCTGCAGGCGCTGAAGTTTGGCGTGAAGTAAGTCGGGGGGGGGGGTGAATGGAGCAGTGGGGGGTAGAAAGGGGAGGGGTGGTTGGAGTGGGGAGTGAATGGGGGAGGGGTGGATGGAGTGGGGGGGTAGAACACGGAGGAACGGATGGCGCTTTGGGGGGTGGAAGGGGGAGGAGTGGATGGAGCTTTTGGGGGGTGGAAGGGGCTGGAGGGGTACAAGGGGGAGGGGTGGGGGAGCTGACATGGAAGGGGGCCAGACGAGGGGCCCAGTGGTCTGAGGGGGAGGGGCACCAGCCCGTCTGGCCCAGGCTGCACCCTGCACAGCAGCTGCCCTCCGCGTTTGCCCAAAGGGGCGCTGGCTGGGTGGGTGCGGGCGCTGCCACGTGTCACTCACCGTCTCCTGCTCCTCCCCAGCATCAGCCTGATGGAGCCCGGGCCGGTGACGACCGAGTTCGAAAGGAAACTCTACGAGGAAGCCGCCGCCATGGACCTGTCGGCCGTGGACAAGGAGACGCTGGACATATTCCAGGGCTTCTACATGACCTACTCCAAGGAAGTCTTCACGGCGCTGGGGCAGTCGCCGGAGGAGGTGGCTGAGGTAGAGAACTGTCTCCCCACCCTCCTGTGCTCAGACCGACCCCTCCCGCCCCCTTCCTAGCCTCATGGCACTCGGCTCCCACCCCCTGGAGTTTAGGGGCCCTTCCAAGCAAGGCTCAGGGACCCTGACGCAGCGGACAGAGGGTGGGCAGTTCGAGCCCAGGGGCCTGCTTGTTGGGGCGCTGAGCACCCCCAAATCCAGCTGGCAGCCCTGGCATCAGCGGGGGCTGCCAGCATCGTCTCTGGGCTCAGTCTTCACATGCTGCCCAGCCTGTCAGTGACCTGCCGCGGGGGGCAGGGCGGGGTGGGGCTGTGGAAGGGCAGGGCGGCCAGCGAGGAAGCAAACATGCTACCGTGCAGCGCTGGGAGATCAAGGTGGAAATGGTGGAGCAGGGCACTGCTATGCCCATTTCACAGAGGGGGGAAACTGAGGCGTAGGGAAGCGACTTGCAGAGCTGGGATTGAACCCTGGAGTCCTGGCTCCCAGGCCCCACTCTCCTCCCCAAGCTGGGAACAGAATCAGGGAGTCCTGGCTCCCCTGCAAGCTCTCTGCTGAATCTGGGAAAAGTTCGGGGTAACAGCTCGCTGGGCCAGACCCCCACCTGGTGGCATCAGCTCAGCCCCGCAGGAGATTCAGGCTGCCTTAGAGAGTGAGGCCATGGGGCAGCCCCCAGCCTTCTGTTCTGTGTGTCTGCAGCACCTAGCGCAGTGGGACCTGACCCATAGTTGGGGCTACTAGGCAGTACCGTAATACACCTAGTATAGTGGGGTACGGCTTGTAGGCAGTACCGTAATACATCTAGTATAGTGGGGTACGGCTTGTAGGCAGTACCGTAATACACCTAGTATAGTGGGGTACAGCTTGTAGGCAGTACCGTAATAGATGCGCTTTTCCGGAAAAGAGCCCCGATTGTCATTTTCGCAATCGGGGCTTTTTTCCGGAAAAGACTACTGGGCTGTCTACACTGGCCCTTTTCCGGAACAGTGTTCCGGAATAAAGACTTATGCCCAAGCGGGAGCAGAATGGTTTTTCCGGAATAGCGGCTGATTTTGTACAGTAGAGTGTTGTTGCTTTTCCGGAAATTCAAGGGCCAGTGTAGACAGCTCGCAGCTTATTCCGGAAAAGCGGCTGATTTTCCGGAATAAGTGGCCCAGTGTAGACACAGCCTAGGTGTATTATGGTAGCATCTAGACACCCTACCAATGGTGCTGTACCTTTTATTAGGTGTATTATGGTAGCAACCACCGGTGCTGGGCGCTGTACATTCACTAGGTGTATTACAGTAGTGTCTAGGCGCCCCAGCAGGGTGTTCTACAAACACCGGGGGGGGTCTGGCCGGTGGACCCGGGGCTGATCCATGCCCAGACCGTTACGGGTGAAGCGGAGGGCGCACGGCCGAGTGTCTAACAGCCCGTCCCTTCCTCCGCCCCCCCAGCACACGGCCAAGGTGATCCTGGCCGAGAAGCCGCCTTTCCGCTACCAGACCAACAGCCTCTACACGCCCATGACCACCCTGAAGCACGCCGACCCCAGCGGGAACCTGCCTCTGAACGCCTTCCACCACATGATCTTCCAGCACGACCGGCTCTTCAAAGCCAGCCTCAGCCTCCTCAAAATGCTGCAGTGGAGGAAGAGGCGGGACATGGCCTATAACAAGTCTCCATGAGACGCAGGCGCCAACCCCCTCCCTCCCCCCTGGACAGCACAGGCCGCTCGGATAGAGATCCCCCCCCCCCGTAGTGAGACCCTAGCTTTAGTGTGGACGGCCCTTGTGAAAGCAGCAGAACCTCGGCCCCAGCCCGGGGGAGAGGGAGGGACCGTGTTTAGGAGCATCGATCTAGACCAGTGGTCCCCAACACGGTGCCCGCGGGCCATTTCTGTGCGCCTGCCGAGTGACCGGGGCCGGCCCTGCCCTCGGGCGCGCAGCACGTGGACAGCCCCGCCCCCAGGCGCGAGGCTCATGGGTGCTGCCGGCTCCTGGGGGCGAGGCGTAGGAGCAGCGCTGACCCTCGGGAGTGCTGCGCATAGGCGGCGCCAGCACCGGGCACGTGACGTATGGATAGCCCCGCCCCTGGGCGCGTGTGCAGCCTCGCACGTGAGTGGCCCCGCCCCCGGCAGCCCCAAAAGGTTGGGGACCACTGATCTAGACAGCAGCCCCCCCACCCCCTCTTTTTAGCTCATGTGGGGTTTTAATGGGATTTTTTTTAAACCAGCTTTCGCAAGGCTGAGGACTGAGGCCCTGCGGCTGGGCTGGGCCCCAGGAATCCTGCCCCCCTCCCAGCACTGGGGCTAGGACCCTGCCTGTATCCCGGTGCCCCTCACGCCCGCTGGTGGGACTGGACCCGGCTGATCAAAGCCTCCATAGGCAGGCAGCCCGGCCAGGGTGTGGCTAGGGCATAGGGAGGCAGCGGGCCGGGTTCCAGCCGCGCTACCAGGGTAGGAAGAGGGGGCGGGGGGCAGTCCAGGACTGCGACGCTGGCCGTATTTGCTCGAGTGAGGGGCAGTGTGTTTGCCAGCAGGCTGGGAAGGGCAGTGATGCAGCCAAACTTCCAGCTCTCTGCTGAGGTTTGGTGCGGCTCATGGCCCTGGATTCAAGGGGGCTTAGTGACAGCTGTGGGGGGGGGGGGGGGGGAGCTAGTACCTCTTAGGCAGGCCCCAAGGGGCTGCACCAGCAACCCAGACAGGATGGAGCATTTCTGTATTGAATTCCAGGCTGCAGCCTTCTCCTCGTGGCCCTGCACCCCCTTAAGGCCAGTTTCCTGGTGCCCCAACCTCCCAGCAACTGCTGGGACCGTGAGCCTGTGTGCGCAGTGACTGTCCCCCAGCAGCTGTGTAGGGCTAAGGACAGCCCGGAGGCTCCCTAGAGCCCCATGCGAATTGAGTCCCGCGCCCGCCCCCCCTCCCAAATAAACAGAGGTGCTGGAACATGCTGGCTGGGGTCAGTTCTTAAGGCCTGGGAACTTTCCAGGGCTGGGGGAAAGCAAAGGGCCAGATGCAGGCCCTTGGGGGTGGGGGAGAATGATGCCAGGACAGCTGCTGGGCTCCAGCTACCTAAATTATCTCCCCCCATTACTGCATGCAAGGGGAGTGTGTCTCCTCGCAGCCCCTGTGGGCAGCAGGGCAGGGCTGGCCCTGTCCCTTTCAGAGACGGGAATGGCTAAGTGAGTTGCCTATGGTCACGCAGGAAGGCTGGGGCAGAGGCAGGATCAGAGCTATGCCTGGTCCTGCAAGCAGGCTGGGCCCCAACCTCTGCCTCCGAGAGCCAGCTCCACCACCCCGGCTCCTGGAGCAGCCAAGCTGGACGGGGCAAGCTGGGGCTGTTTGCAGCTTCCTGGCTCGGATGCTGAATCCTAACGCCACCCCACTCCGGAGCTCAAGGCCCCAAGCACATTGGCTGCTGGCTGTTATGGACCACAGAGCTACAAGCATCCCCACCCCCCGGCTGCCAGATTCTGCTCCCTGCTGTAATGAGACCAGGGCCCTCTGCCAAGCCTCCCCTCAGCCTAGTCCCCGGTGCTCCTCCAGCAGCAGTGTTCCTGGAAGCCACCCACGAAGGAGCAATTTAGGGGCCAGCCAGTCAATTCACAGAGCACCTGGCACCAGCAGCGCGTGTCTATTGGTGGTGCACATCTGCACACGCCTCAGCGCACAACACAAAATTTATTCCGCACACACTATACTCAGGGCTCCTCTCCAGAGCTGGGCTACTTCCCGCCTGGGCGGGAGAGGCCTTAGCTGAACCGTCAGGCCCACACACACAGCTGCCCTCAGAGCCCAGCTCCCCCCCTGGCTTGCTGCAGGTGCTGCCTTAGCTACGAGTCACGGCGCAGCTCCAGGCTGGGCCATTCTGCGCCTCCCCCCCGCTGAATGAAAACGGCCGAGCCGAGGTAGGGAAAAGGCGATTTATACAGCAGCGTGGGACGCAGGGCACGGCCCCACACCTGCCCCGGTAGCCCCGCCCACGCCCAACGGTACCAATCACCAGCCGAGACTCCCTCCCACCCCCTCGCAGGGAGCAGCCCCGCCTAGGAGTGTGAGAATCCCATTCTTGGTACAAGGAATTTCAATTGGGGGGGGCAGCAGCGCACCCCTCCAAGGGCATCACAGCCCTGAGCAGCGTTGGTAAGCTGGGTAAGGGAGGCAGCCACAGAGCGGGGTCCCCCCCCCCCCCGGGCAGCAGGATCTCCCTGGGGGGAGCCGCCCCCCCCCACCCGCCCACAGCCACCAAGCAGGGGGCATTAACGCGGTGACAGCACCTGTATTTTAACACTGGGCTTCCCCCTCCCCCCCTGAAGTCCACGAGCCTCATACGGGCCTGGTCCCCAAATCCTACGTAGCCTCTCTGCGCCAGCCCCTCCCCCTGCCCGCGCCGGGCTGGGGTCAGAGCAGCTGGTGCCGGGGGGCGGAGACTCGGCCACCGGAGGCCCCAGCTCCCTGGGTCAGGCTGGGAGCTAAACAAAGCCAGGTCCTCCCCTGCCGCAGCGGCAGGGCTGCAGCCACGACCCCCGGGCGCCCTGCGAATGGCCGAACGCCCGTGTCCACGCAGGGGGCAGAGCAGGCGCTGGGCCCAGCTCCCGGGCAGGGCAGACGGGTCGACCACCCCCAGCAGGGTCCAGCCTGAGGCAGCTCCTCCCCAGAAAGCGGCCCCGCTCCGGCTCCAGGGAGTCATGGGCCAGGGTCTAATGGGCACCGGCCTAGCAGCAGGCCAACAGGAGCCCAACCTCCCAGCGCAGCTGGTGCCTAGAGCCTGCCATTTTGCTCGGCCCCATGGGGCCGGGGAACTCTGAGCCAGGGCTGTGCCCTCCTCCGGCCTCTGCCCTGGAGTCCTCGAGCCCCTCAGCCCACGGGGGGCAGAGCCCTTGGACCTCAGCCCCACGGTTCTCAGCGCCACGTCCACTGTGCTAGGCAGCCTGCTCGGGCCCAGCTAGTCGCTGGGGGGGGGGGGAGGAGAGGGAGGAAACTGGGGGCTCCCGCTGGAGGGTGCCTCTAAGCCAACAGCAGGGAGGCACGGCCCAGGAAGCCGGCATGGAAACCAGCCCTCCCCCGCCCCGCCCGAGAGACAGCAGCCCCCAGCTCGCGCGGGTGATCTTGCTGCTGGCCGGAGAGCAAGCCGGGGCCTGGGAACAGCTGCTGGCGTGGCGCTGCCACGAGGCAGGGGAGCAGAGGCAGGAATTCGACATCAAACCCCAGCGGTCTCTGTCCTTGGGAAGCTCCGGGCAGACCTGGTCCAGGCACTAGTGCCAGTCGGGGCGGGGGGCAGGCCTCACACCACCTCCCGGGCAACCCTGCTCTTCTTCAGCTTGGAGAGGCCCTCGTGGATGCCGGCTTCCGTGACCCTGCGGGCGACAGCGAGAGAGATTTGCGACCCCACACTCAGGCAGGAGGGAGCCGAGGCGACGGGTCGGTGGCTACCCAGGGCCCTGCCTGGGGAAGGCAACAGCGCCCGCTACACCTGCACTTCCCCCGCCATGCAGCAGGGGGCGCTGAGGGGCGGGAGCGAGGTGACTCCGCCCACAGGCCAGCGGGAGCACTGCGATGGATTTCAGCCAGCATCCACAAAAAACGTGTCCGTGGATAACTGACATCGGGGAGGACATGGGGGACTCCCCACCCTGGGCCGCATGATCGACCCCACCCCACATGACTCCTCCCCATCCACCCCAGGCCCCGCCTCTCCCTGCACCGAGTGACATGGCTCAGGGCACCACCGGGACAGGATGGAGAGGGCACAGGAGGTCTGGAGCCCACCACAGGTAACCCCCGACCCCTACACTCACCAGCAACGTGTGGGGTGGGGGCGGGGGTGAGAGCAAAGCCCTGGCTCACTCTGCACCGCCGGTCATATCCTTCCGCTTCCTGATATTGAGTGTGGGGGTCAGTCCCACCCCCTGCCCTGAGTGCAGGCCATGGAGCGCCGCTTCCCCCACCGGTGAACATGGGGTGGACCCTGACCTCTGCTCTCAGCGCCCCTCACCCCCACGGCCTCAGGAGGGCACACTGGCCCCTGTACACCGCCCCAACAATGTGCGGGGAGCAAAGTAAATGCAGCACGAGACCTCCGCGTTCTCTTTACTGTGCACCTTCTGCCTTGGGACATTGCCAACTGGCGCTGAAAATGTGAACGTCAATTTCAACAGCCACCACCATTGGCCAATTATTGTCCGACCCCCTTCTATTTCCCCCACAACTGGTGACAATGAGAGAGTGTTAAAAATGGGGGGAGAAAAATACCTGAAAGTAAACAAACAGGGATATTGTCCATCAAAACAATACAACCCACAAACATCCAGTTCTGCCCAGCCTGCTCCTCAGACTCACGTACAGCGGGGAACCAGCTGAGAAGAACTCGGGCCCAAAGAGCTGCACCACATATGCCATGCGGCTGTAGCCGTGACAGTCATAAGAACAGTCAGACTGGGTTAGATCAATGGTCCATCTAGCCCAGTGTGCTGTCTGCCGACAGTGGCCAATGCCAGGTGCCCCAGAGGGAGGGAACACAACAGGGAATCCTCACGTGATCCCTCCCGTGTCACCCATTT
This sequence comes from Pelodiscus sinensis, assembly GCF_049634645.1. NCBI lineage: Eukaryota > Metazoa > Chordata > Testudines > Trionychidae > Pelodiscus > Pelodiscus sinensis. The sequence goes on along the minus strand of NC_134729.1, from coordinate 11,960,322 downwards.
CCAGACAAACAGAGGCTAGGGACACCGTTCCGACCCATCCTGGCTAATAGATTCATGGAGGTTAGGCCCATCAATCGCTATCTAGCTCTTTTTTGAACCCTGTTAAAGTCCTAGTCTTCACCACGTCCTCTGGCAAGGAGTTCCCCAGGTTGACGGTGCGCTGTGTGAAGAAAAACTTCCTTTTGTTTTAAACCTGCTGCCCATTTGGTGACCCCTAGTTTATATATTGTGGGAATAAGTAAATAACTTTTCCTTATTCATTTTTTCCACCCCAGTCATGATTTTATAGACCTTTATCCTATCCCCCCTTAGTCCCGGGATCTTAGAGGAGAGTTTCCCTGATCGTGGTTCACACCAGCCCCTACAGCACTGGAAGAAACCCGGCTCCCTCCCAGACATCCGGCTGCTTACACTTGGTTCATCTGCAGTTCCTCCTCCTCCTCCTCGTCCTCTTGGGGCAGCTGGAGATAAGGGTTGTTCGAAGCTGGGCGGAACTTGTATCCCGTGAGGATGAAGAAAACCAAGGTGGAGACTTCAACCAGGAGCTGCAAGGAAGGAAAGAAGGGTCCTTAGGCCTAGTGACCAGAGTCCAAAATCAGGGCAGCTGCTGCTGCAATGCAGCTGGCTCTGGGGTGGGACATAACAGCGCACAGCAACAGTTCAGGATGGGAAGGGAGGCGGGGAAATCACACAGCAAGTTACAGAAAAGGAAAAAACGAGCCTGGATGTGCATTGCCCGCCCTGGACTGGGGCAGGAAACGGACGTGGGCTGTTGAAATGACTGCCATCAGCTCCGAATATCAAATCGGAGCAAGCACAGCACAGCGCCCCCTAGCACCAGCCTGGAGAAGAGTACCACCGCTGACACCAGCAGGTGCTTACGTAGCACCGACTCTCAGCACTGGTGGTCGGACCACAGGACAAGCCGAGCTTAGGGGCAGGTCCAGGGCAGCTCCCTGCCCATCTCCGCTTCCAGCTCAGAGGCATGAAAACCCAGCCTCTCCTGCACATCTTTCCAACCAGACAGCCCCTCCCTGACGGATCTCAAAGCATCTCACACCCAGAGCCTAGCAGGGAGGGGTCCCCGTCTTGTCAATTAGGGACAGCCTGGACCTTGGACTGCTAGGATTAGAACCCGGGAGTCCTGCCTCCCAACCCCCCGTCCCACTCACCTCATAGAGCCACTGCCACTGAAAGGGGACGGTGAATTTGAGCAGGATGGCGAGGACGCGGGAGAAGTAAATGTAACACACGACCTGGGGGGGGGAGAGAGCGAATGAGGCCACGGCCCTGTCAGGCAGCCAGCGCTGGCAACTGCAGGCAGCCCCGAGGCACCTACCATGACGTAGTAATGTCGGAAGAGCTTCAGCTTGGCCAGGTTTGTGGCGGCTGGAAAGGAAACACAAGGCGTTTGTCACGTGGCACAGGGGGAGGTTCCAGATCGAGGGCGGGGAAGGGGCATAGGGCTCCCCCCGCCTCTGAGCAAGGGGGCGGGGGGAGGGAACGGATGAGACAGACTCACCTTTGCCGTCTGTAGTGGAGGCCTCCTGGAGGTGGCGGATGGACCTGCGGATGGACAGACAGACGGACGCTCAGTGGTTCCTGCCTTCCCAGGGGCCGTTCCACCGGCCAGGAGCAGACGACACGCCAGGGCCGTGCCCGGGAGGGCCAAGATCCACGGATCGCATCTGACAGGGCGTGGCCAGGCCACAGCCATGCCTCCCGTGGAACCGTGGGGAATATTCCCCCACTCTCCCCCACTTGGATCTATGGAGCCTTAAGTGGCCCCATCCCCTGCGGGTTACAGACCCGTGGAGGGGAGGGGACCAAGGAGGCTCAGGAGAGCGCCCCCTGCTGCTGATGTGGGTGAGCACCCCCTGCTGGCCACCCCGCTGCTGATGTGGGAGAGCGCCCCCTGCTGGCCACCCTGCTGCTGATGTGGGAGAGCGCCCCCTGCTGGCCACCCTGCTACTGATGTGGGAGAGCGCCCCCTGCTGGCCACCCTGCTGCTTGCCATTTTCCTCCAGCTCCCAGCCAAGCACCGGCCCAGCTGAGCTTGCAAGACCTGGCGGGTTCCCAATCCGAGGCACTACCGCCGCTGTGACGGGCTTCAGGGCAGCCGGACCACGCCCGCCCCGCCCCGCCCCACCCCTTGGCTCTTACCACACCACGGGGAAGAGAATGGCCCCGCAGCACAGCAGGTCCACCAGGAAGAGGATCTGCATCCAGGAGGCGTAGTCGCTGCTGCCCTCCTCCGAGGACTCGATGATGATGTAGGCGACGTTTGCCAGCACCTGCGCCATGGGACAGGCGGGTGGTGAAGGGACTTCGTGGGCCCGGGCGGGCGTCCTATGGGGCACTAGCCGCTGCTGCCCAAGCACCCCCACCCCCGAGGTGCCTGGTATCCCTCCCTTGCCAAGGCGAGCGCCGGCTGGCGCAGGATGCCGCCTGGAGGCCAGGGCAGAGCAGGGAGTTACTCTGCCCGACCGGCACCGACCGCTCTTGACATTAACGTCACCAAACTTTTCCAGTCCCGGCAGCCACTTCGTAGCTGCCCCCGGCTTCTCTTTACCCTTCCCTCCTGGAGATCTCCCCGTGAGCGCACGAGGAAGGGCAGCACGGTTCCCCACCTCGCACGTGGGACTTGGCCAAAGTCACCAAGCAGGCAAGGGGGGGGGGAGCAGGGAGCAGACCCCAGATTCCCCGAGTTCTAGCCCAGCAGACGCTGCTTCCTGCAGGGAACCGCTCCCCTGAATCGCTCCCTTTGGCGCCGGGAGGCCGAAAGGAGAGCGGATAGAACCGGATCCGGCTGCCGTGTCCCTGGGAGGTGATGGGGGCACCCCAGGATGGGGCGTACGGGACCCTCCCACCTGCTGGATCCCTATGTCCCCGCCCCCCCCAGCTCACCTGCAGCGGGATGACGACCACAAAGAGCTTCTTCTCTTTGTCCGACAGGATGTACTTGATGAAGGCCCAGCCCGTCCCGATCAGCGCGATGGTGATGAAGAGCAGGGCGCCCTTCAGCCTGCAAGGCAGCCAGGGGCACGTCAGGCCCTGTTCTGGGGGGCGGGGCAGGCCTGGGGCGCGCTGAGCCACAAGGGGCTGGGGCTGAAGAAACCAGGGTGCCCGCTTCATGGCGCTACTGCCCCAGCTCCCCACAGCGCCCCCTGCTGGGCAAGGTAGGAGCTGCAGTAACCTGGAGCCCCTCACCTAGGCAGCGCCCCCCCCTCCTACCCCCACAGCACCCCCTGCTGGGCAAGGTAGGAGCTGCAGTAACCTGGAGCCCCTCACCTAGGCAGCGCCCCCCCTCCTGCCCCCACAGCACCCCCTGCTGGATGAGGCAGGGGCTACAGTAACCTGGAGCCCCTCACCTAGGCAGCGCCCCTCCCTCCTGCCCCCACAGCACCCCCTGCTGGGCAAGGTAGGAGCTGCAGTAACCTGGAGCCCCTCACCTAGGCAGCGCCCCCCCTCCTGCCCCCACAGCACCCCCTGCTGGATGAGGCAGGGGCTGCAGTAACCTGGAGCCCCTCACCTAGGCAGCGCCCCCCCCTGCTCCCACAGCGCCCCCTGCTGGACGAGGCAGGGGCTGCAGTAACCTGGAGCCCCCCACCCAGCCAATACCCATGTCCTGCTCCCCCACAGCGCCCCCTGCTGGGCGAGGCAGGGGCTGCAGTAACCTGGAGCCCCTCACACAGCAATGCTCTAGCCCTACTCTACATATCGCCCCCTGCTGGGCAAGGCTGGGACTGGAGTAGCAGAGGGCTCTGCCCACAGCCAGCCCTCTTACACTATCTCCTGACATTATCAGCGCCATGCAATGCAGGTCAGGCTGCCTCCTGCCAGTCTTGCAGCAGCGAGACCACCCCTGCAGCCTCCCCTCGTGGTGGCAAGCTCCCCTCGTCCCCCATGGCGCCCCTTTGAGTGGAAGCTGCCCAGAGCCAGCTGCGATGCCAGGCTCTGTCTAGAGGGTCTCCCTGCACAAGCCCCATAACCAAACGCTCTGCACTCACAGGTGGGTCACGAAATACATGACGGCCAGGCTCTCGATCGGGTGCCCCTCGGTGTTAATGAAATAGTAGTTGATCTGAGAGAGGGAGAGGACAGAGTCAGGCTGGGAGCGCGCCCACAGGCCATCTGCCGGCGAGGGAGCTGCGGGGCTCAGAGCCACTCGCCACCTGTGCGCCAGACGAGTCCGAGGGGTCTCAGCCCCGCACGCCGAAGAGCCACCCTTGTCTTCCTGGGGCTCCGAGAAGGGCCCGAGTCCTGGCAGAGGTGCCCTGGCTTGTGGGGAGGCAGTGGGACGCTGTCCCTGCCTGCATGCAGAGAACGCCAGGACCAGGCGGGGCAGCATTTTGGCCGCTCACCGGGTTCTGTTTCAGGTGGTGCTTTTCAAACTGCTGGGTTGCGGCTAACACTCTGCTAGCGTCTTCCCCGGCACCACCCAAGCAAGCCCTGGGTGTAATTCACCCCGTAGAGACAGACCCGCTGAGGCTCAGAAGGGTCAGCATGAGCCTGACACGTTACCAGTGACGCTTGCAGCTGTCCAGCAATACCAGGTTCTACCAGCTTTTCGTGTGTGTCCAGCGCCCAGCGCAACGAGACCTTGGCCCGCGGCTGGGACACCCAAGCACGACACAATCCACACACCTCGCTCAAGAAGCACTTTTCACCCACAGCCCTCAAAGCCCTTCACAGGAAGTGGCATCATTTTCATTTCATAGATGGGGAAACTGAGGCACGGGGCGCCCATTCTACCGAGTCATCACCGCCGGGCCTCCTGCCCAGCCATCTACTTACGCTGTGGAAGAGGAGCGAGAGGGCCTTGGTGTACGCTAAGGCAGCCATGAGCCAGTGGATTTTGAACACGCTGAACCTGTAGGTAGAGAGACCCCATCAGGCCGACGCCCCAGCAGCTGTGGGGGCGGAATGGGGGCAGGGCACCACAGACAGGAAAGTGGGGTGGTCACGGCCCCCCAGAGGGGCGGGACTCACTTGTGCTGGCAGAGGAAGTAGACCCACACGGTGGCCGCGGCCAAGAAGCAGGCGGACATGACCAGGTAGAGTTTGATGAGGGGGATCTCGGCAGCGGACAGGTACCCGTCCGGGTTCTTCTCTCGGATCATCACCTGGAAGGGCCAAGACGGCATCAGCCCAGGGCAGGAGCAATGGCTGGGGGAGGTGCCAGCATCCCTACCGGACTGAACACACCATCCCAACCCCCAGGGACGCCAGGAGATCCGATCCAGGGAGCTCCAGGGGCCCCGGCTGCTATAGATGGACCATTGATCTGATCCGACACAGGGGGGATGCCAAGCTAGAGACACCTGCGGGTCTGATCTGCTGGCCTGGGAGCAGGGCAAAGCTAAATGGGACCGGGAGCGACAAATACAAACCAAGGGCGTATGCCAGGACGTCAGTTTGCTGCGCGATAGCTGCGCCTGCTGGATAAAGGCCTGGACTGGAACGCCAAAGAGCTGGGTTCAAATCCCAGCCACAGCCTGGTAAGGCCCGCTGGTTACCCACTCATCCAGCCTATGGCATGACAAGTGCTTGGACTCAGTGTTGGCGCCTGCTTCGGGGCTTTGGAGCAGGGGCTGGGCACTACACAGGAGGGGCCTGGGCACTACAGACGTGACGCACTTTCCATCCACAGATCTCAAAGCACTTCAGAGGAAATGCTGCATCGGTGTGCCCATTTCCCAGATGGGAAAACTGAGGAATGGAGGACAGTGACTCACTCAACAGGCCAGCTGCAGAGCTGGCCACAGTAACCAGATCAGCCTTCCTTCTAACTGCCTATGCCCAATGTTGTTATGTGCACCACCGTGGAGAGGACACGGAGGCGACGTGCGACAGAGGTGGCATGCAATACATCACCTCCATATTGGCACACATCACTAAATTCATTCTGCATATGAATGATCGGGGGGGGGGGGGAAGCGGCTGATGAGTTCAGAATGGGGGAAGGGCTCACTGTTCCGGGGGGGATGAGGACTGTGGCGGGGGGGGGAGGGGGGTGCAGGCTCTGGGGTGGCCCTGGAGATGAGGTGTTTAGGGAGCAGGATGGGGCTTCCGGCTGGGGCCAAGGGGGTTGGAGTGTGGAGGCAGGCTCAGAGCAGGAGGGTGGGGTGGGGGTGCAGGGTCTAGGAGGGAGCTAGGGCGGTGGAGGGGCTCTGGGCTGGGGTGCAGGGTCTAGGAGGGAGCTAGGGTGGTGGAGGGGCTCTGGGCGGGGGTGCAGGGTCTCGGAGGGAGCTAGGGTGGTGGAGGGGCTCTGGGTTGGGGTGCAGGGTCTAGGAGGGAGCTAGGGCGGTGGAGGAGCTCTGGGCTGGGTTCGGGGTACAAGCACTTAGCTGGGGCAGCTCCCATGGAGGAGGTGGCTCCGTGCTCCCATTGACTGCGACTCCCAGCCAATGGGAGCCGCAGGGAACAGAGCTCGTGGCGATGTGTCTCCAGATGCAGGGGGGAGGACGGGAGGGGGACGGCAGCACAGAGCTACCTCCCGCCGGCACACTCACAGTGATGTCGTAAGGCAGCTGGTTTCCTGGGGCTCTGTTGTGGCAGTTGTGAAAGTTGAGGTTGTACAGACCTTCCGCCTCCGAGCTGATGAAGACGTGGAACTGCAAGGGCAGAGGGGGAGAGGCCCCAAGTTACCCCGGGGGGTTCTGATTGGAGCTCCCCAGCCTGCCTCCATGAAGGAGATTGGCTGAGGATCTCCCTGCTCTGGGGGAAGGAAGCATCCCAAGGGATTTGCCACTGCAGGCCCGGTAAGACTCCTGGGGATACCCGCCTAGCCTGGGGATACCCGCCAAAGACTCCTGGGGATACCCGCCAAAGGCCCTGTCCCACACAGCAGGCGGCAGGAGCTACTGGACCAGGCCGCTTATCGGATCGGACGTGGCGGGGACGGGAGGGGAGCAGAGAGACCAGACTAGTTGGACCAGCCTGACCTGACTTGGAAGGAGGTGACAGGCCGGAGGTCAGAGCTGGCGTGGGGGAGGGGGGACGGAGAGGTGCCACGCCAGAAAGGCCCACCGGTCAGAGCTGGCAGGGGGAGGGGTCAGGCCAGAAGGTCAGAGCTGGTGTGGGGGAAGGTGCCAGGCCGGAGGGGCCCACCGGTCAGAGCTGGCAGGGGGAGGGGACAGGCCAGAAGGTCAGAGCTGGTGTGGGGGAAGGTGCCAGGCCGGAGGGGCCCACCGGTCAGAGCTGGCGTGGGGGAGGGGGGACGGAGAGGTGCCAAGCCAGAAAGGCCCACCGGTCAGAGCTGGCAGGGGGAGGGGACAGGCCAGAAGGTCAGAGCTGGTGTGGGGGAAGGTGCCAGGCCGGAGGGGCCCACCGGTCAGAGCTGGCAGGGGGAGGGGTCAGGCCAGAAGGTCAGAGCTGGTGTGGGGGAAGGTGCCAGGCCGGAGGGGCCCACCGGTCAGAGCTGGCAGAGGGAGGGGTCAGGCCAGAAGGTCAGAGCTGGTGTGGGGGAAGGTGCCAGGCCGGAGGGGCCCACCGGTCAGAGCTGGCAGAGGGAGGGGTCAGGCCAGAAGGTCAGAGCTGGTGTGGGGGAAGGTGCCAGGCCGGAGGGGCCCACCGGTCAGAGCTGGCAGGGGGAGGGGACAGGCCAGAAGGTCAGAGCTGGTGTGGGGGAAGGTGCCAGGCCGGAGGGGCCCACCGGTCAGAGCTGGCATGGGGGAAGGGCGGGGAGGACGGACACAGGGGACGAACACGAGCCAGATGGCCCCTTGGCTTGTTCCAGGAGGACCCTTCCCCCGGCCAGCGGGCGACACTTACGCTGAAGTTGTAGGAGCCATTCACACTCCCGAGATCCAGGGCCTGATCTTTCACTCGGTGGCTGGAATCCTGCTGCACAAGAAAGGTCCGTCAGGGCACAGAGCTGTCCCTGCTGTCCCTGGGCAAGGAGGGACAAGGGGGCCTTGCCTGTACCAGGGGGCTCCCGGTGCCTGGTTTCCAGCCATGCCATCGGCCCAGCCCTGCTGCAGGCCTGTGGGCTACTCATCACGCTGGCACGCCCTGCTTCCCAGCCAGCCACTGCCCGTGTGCCCCACTGCCGGCAGCCAGCCCCTCGGGCTCTGCAGAGGCTGGCGCTGCCATCGGGAGGTGGCAGGGCCCGGCTGGGTCCCTCGAAGCCAGGAGAGCTGGTGCAGCTGCCTGGGAACCGCCCTAGCTCAGTCCCGGACGGGCATTTACCTGCTTGACTTCGCCCTCTGTCTTCTTCTGGGCGCCGTCCGCCTCAGGCCCTTTCCCAGGCGTTGCCTGCTGGGGTGTTGTGCCTGGGAGAACGAACACGCCCCTTTGTCACGGACGAGGCGCCCAAAACCAGCTTCTGACGGTGGAGCTCAGGCTGGGACCCACATCTGCCCCCCACCTCCTTCAGGCCCTTGCATTAGCTGCTCCCCCAAAACCGCCCTACCCCCAGCTGACTCCTTAGGCAAGCCGGTTTGCCCCACGGTGTCCCTCGCGCTGAGCTGCTGCTCGATCCCACGAGCTCTGCAGGGTCGGGGCGGGTTAGCGGTGGAGGGGAGACCCCCGTCGAACAAATAGATAATCCCCTCCATCCACGCCAGCGCCGGGCAGGAGGTGAAGGCACCGTGGTTAAGGCGCTGGCCTGTGACCCAGGAGATCGGGATTCATTCTGTGCAACCGTGGGCAAGTCACGCCAGCTCTGTGCCTCAGTTTCCCCTTCGACATAATGGGGCAAAAACCTTCCCTCAGCTGTTTAGACTGGACTCTCCAAGCCAGGGACTCTCTCTGACTGTGTGTCTATGCAGCACCCAGCACAATAGGGCCTTCATCGCAGCTGTGGCTGGCACAGGACTAAAATTACACAGCACAATATTATGGGATACTTGACAGTCACTCCAGCCATCTGCTAGGCCAGCTCTGACCTGCCTCCCTGCAATTAGCTACCATAGTAGAAACAACTTCCTGTCCTAAACATGGACGCTAATGCAGGGCAGCTATTAAAGAGCTGCCACGTTCCAGCCCAGAGCTAGCTGCATTTCAAGCAGTGGGGTCCTCTTACAGCTGTAACCTGGCTACCTTCCCTCTAGTGCTTTGAGATCCTGGGCACAAAGGCAGCCCTGGATGCCCACACAGAATTATGGATGGAGCACCCAGGGATCTAGGTCTCAGCAGAGAGAAAACGATTCCTCCTGCGCGGCAGAGAAGCCTGCTCCAGTCAAGCAGGAGACGGCAGGGCCTGAGCGTGTAAGGCGCCCCCGACTCACTCACCTGCACTGGCAGCAACCTGGGCCTTGCCGCCATCGGCGGATTTCGGATCCGAGCCCCCATTCTGCGCCTCGGAGATCCAACCGGGATAAATCTGCAGCTTCTTCTGCTCGCCCAGCTTCTGCACCCGGACCCTGAAAGGACGGAACCGAGCGTTGGGACCGGGAGCACGAGGCAACGGAGACGGGTTCACGCCCCAGATGTGGAGAGAGGGGGTGGGATCAGCTATGCCAGGGCTGCTCCCCTAGCATGCCTGCCTGAAGGAGAAGGCCTCTTTGGGAGGCAGGACTCTTGGGGTCTGTTCCTAGGGATGTGGGCTCTAGTGGTTATAGCCAGTGTTCCCTTTAAGCTGAGTGCTTGGGCAGATTCAGGGGTGACCCATCTGATTAGCAGAGCACCCACAATCGGCAGCAAGCACAGAACAAAACTGATTCCACCCATGGATGGAAAAACTTATAACCTGGGTTCCCTCTAACTGGGAGCCAGGACTCCTGGGTTCTACTCCCACCTGGGAGACGGCTGTGGGTGCGTTGCTCAGAATAAAAGTGTCAATTGATTTACCTGCTGCCTGTTCCATTTCGCGGCGCAGGTTCCTGTGGCAACAGGAGCGCCCGAGCGATCTGTATGCCATTCGCTCGTTAATTTATACCCCAACGGTCACATCCCCTTATCGATTCCCCGTCTAATCCCAGTCATCTCTCACGTGCCAGCCAATACCGGGGCGGTGGCAGGCAGGGCTGGAAGCAACATGAGCTGTTGGCGTATGTCCTAAGGGCTTCTCCGATCCCAGACGGATCTAGGTACTAGGCTAACGTGCCACTCATGCAGGGATGGGCAAGAGGCTGCCAGAGGGCCAAATCTGGCCTGCCAAGCCACCGGATCCGGCCCGCAGCCACCCCCCCCGGAACCCTTAGGTGAGAACAGCTGTTCGGCAGGGGAGGGAGGAAGGAGACTCCTCGTGCTGTTCCAACACCCCCCCCCCCCCCAAATCTCTTAGCGCTCATTGGCCAACCTCTCCATTTCTGGCCAATAGGAGCTGAGAATTTTTGCTGGCACTGTGGGAAGCCTTTTTCCTCCCTCCTCAAACCCCTCCCCTTCCCGCTCATGCCCAGAGCAGAGCCGCAGGTTTCTGCTGGTAAGCGCCTCCCAGCCAGAGCCTGCCTCTGGCACCCTAGACCCTCCCTTCCCTAACCTTCTGCCCGCCCCTTATCCAAACCCTCTACCCCCTCCCAGATCTGACACCCAATCTCCTGCCCCAGATCCCAACCCCCTCTTACCCTAGATTACAACCCAAACTCCTATATCCCGGTCCCCTGCCCTAAGTCACAACCGTCTCCGTCACCCAAACGCTCCCCCAGACCCCAGTCTCCCTCCTGCACCCCAATCGCTTTCCCCAAGCTCCCTTCTGCACCCAGCCTCCATAATTCCTCCATTCACATCCTGGAAGAGTGCGGCCCTCGACCACTCTACAAAATCCTGGAGAGGCCCCCCCCCCATCAAAAGTGATTGCCCACCCCGGCACAAATGGCTCCAGTGGATTTAGGCAGGGGCCAGAGGAGGCACCCAGGGAAAGATACATAAGCGCAGACAGAAGGTCACTTGCTGGTTATTTTTGGCATCGATGAGGAAGAGGATCCGGGACTCGGCTCCGGCTTGTTCCAAGGTGCAGTTATGAGTTTCCTTCCCCTGCAGAGAGGAAAACCCACAAATGAACCCTCTTCGTTACCACCATTGAATTAGAGCAGGCCCCAAATCGCAGCCCTGCTGCGCAAGGTGCTGTACGTAATAAGAGACAGTCCCTGTCTCCGAGAGCTTACAATCGAAACAGCCAAGACACAGCCAAGAAGGGAGGGAGGGAATGACAACAAGTCAAGGGAACGGCCGAGGTCCTACCAGCTTCCAGCCCAGAGTTCTGCTCACTAGGCCCTGCTGCCTTGCTCAGGGAGTGATTCATGTTCACTTCCCCTAGAGCCAGGCTTTCCAGAGGTAACTGATGGCAGATTCCAGACACCCCCCTCTTCTGGATTCTTTTGCAACAGCCTGGCCCTGGAGCAGGGTTTCTCTACCTTTTTGAGACCAGTTTGCTGCCATCTCAGGGACTGGCATCGGTCCACGGACCGGTCACCGAGAATCGGTGCCTAGAGAACCCGGCCTGGGTGCTAGGCGGCGAAGCCAGGGAGCAGCCAGGTCACTCAAGAGCAACGCAAACATTCCCAGCATCTGGCTGACTGTCCCTCACCCCGACCATGCAGAACAGGATACTCCCCGACCCACCCCCCGCGACCCTCGCTCGCCCGGGCAGAGACAACAGCGACTCACAGGGTAGGAGAGAGTCTCGCGAAGCCTGGTCCTGGACAAGCTGAAGCCGACCTGCAAAGAGAAACGGTTCATCTGTGACAACCGAGCCCCCATTCTGGGTCCCAGCAAAGGGCAGGGCCTGGAGCCTTTTACAGAGCTGCCCACCCCCACAATACGTCCCGGATGTTATGGACAGTCCCTTACTGGGGGAGATCTCTGCTTCTAGGTAGGTCTTCGCTGCATTTCGGGTTCTTATTCAAGTAGTTGCCTTTTCCCCTGCCCTTGGTCACACATAAGCCCTCACCCCGCTGGCCCAGCTGAGGGTACAGGCTAGAGCCAGGGAGCTCATCTTAGGTACGTAAATGACCTCCCCACACAGGGCCTCAGACACTGTGGTCGAGTGTCTCACAATATTTCACGTGTTTATGTCTTTTTTTTAAAAAAAAGAGCATCTCTCTGAGCCGCTATTCCCCATTTAGGGAACTTGCCCGAGGTCACACAGGAAGTCAGTGGCAGAGGACAGAACCGTTCTCCAAATCCTCCACTAGGGACCGGGCCATTCTTCCTCTGCCAGATTCGAACTTAGACCAGTAGGCGTCTCAGACCTGCAGTTTAGTCCCACCCAGCCATCTCTGCTGCTGCTGCTGGTGAGAACGCGAGGCTCATCGCGGGAACATGGCACAGCTGGGAAGCACCCTGACCCGGTGCCTTTCACACCCGCTGTCCTCCTGGGAAGCACAGGAGGGTGGGGAGGTGTGCGCTCCCCCCGGCTCAGCACAGATGGCCATGTGACCGCAGGCCCGAGGCGGCCCTTACCCAAAGCTTCTCCTGCTTGGCGTTGGCAGGGCTGAGGTGCAGCCGGCTCACGTTCACCTCCAGGGAGCCGTTGGCGTAAAAGCCGAAGGTGTTCAAGTGGATGTCAGCCCGCTTCTCGCCCTGAAACAGACGAGCCAGGGAGCCGTGACGCGACCCGGCCCAAGAGCTTGGCTAGCCGCAGCAGCCGACTGCAATGACAGGGCTCCGCGCACGGCCCCAAGATGAGAAACAAGGGGCAGCCCCACGCAGCAGCCCCGCCCCACGCCTCATGGTGCAGCCTGCAACAGGCAAGGCCCAGCCCCAGCTGGACAGAATCGACCGGGAGGCCACAGAATCACTTCCCCTGCAGAAGAGGAAGTGACTCGAGTGACATGGCGGGGGGCGGGGAGGGGGGTGGAGAAAGAGGCAGAGGCTGGCACAGGGTTTGGAGCCTAGACCACACTGGCCCAAGCCAGTTAAGCACCGTTTCGCCGGATGAGGTTGCCTGGGGTGTGGCAATAACAGTGACCCATCCCCGGAGCAGCCCTGAGCCCTGCATCCGGGCTGCGTTTTGCCCCTGCAGAAGGGAGCCAGCTGGGACGCTGTTCGATGCTTCCAGCCCCGGGGGAAACTCACACTTGGATCCAAGCTCAGAGCCAGCCCTGGTCTCTCTTAGGGGGACAAATCAAATCCCAGGCACCCTCACCCCTTCTGAGCGCACCCAAGCATTGGACCCAAGTTCTGACCAGTTTGTAATTAAAGTCCTAGGTCTCCTCTTTCCCCTCCCCTCCTCTGGGAGACCAGACTGGGATGTGAAAGATGAGGGAGAAAGGTTTGAGGGACGGGAAGGGCATAAGGTGTTGGGTGACCAGAAGGGAGGCGGGGAGAACAGGAGAGTATCTTCACCTTGCAGAAGGTTGGAAAAGAAAATCAACCCTCCCCCCCCCCCGCAATCAACAAGTTCATTTGTGTTATCTGTATCCTGCTGAATGCATCTGGTTTCAGTTTGCTAACCAAATATTGGCTGCATATTGACATAAAACAGAAAGCTTGGGAGACCTGGCCAGCTCCCTTCTCAGCTGCTCGGGCACGAGGGTCCAACCCCGTCCCTTAGCCAAGTCGCCACACTAGGGCTATGCTACACTGGCAGCTTCTTGTGCAAGAACACCTCGTGCAAGGGTTCTTGTGCAAGAAGTCTTGCGCAAGAAAACGTCCACACTGCCATGTGTGCGCTGTACTTTTGCGCAAGAGCTCCCATGGCCGTGCGGATGCTCTCTTGCGCAAGAAAGCTCTGATGGCCATTTTAGCCATAGGGCTTTCTTGCGCAAGAAATCCCTGCCGAGCGTGCACACTGCCCTCTTGTGCAAGAGCGCCTGCGCAAGAGGGCATGCACCTGATTAAAAAAGAGCGTAACTCTTGCGCAAGGAGCCCTCTCTTACCACGCCGTACTGTACATGTCCTTGCGCAAGAGCAGGCGGGCAGTGTGGACGCTCTGCAGATTCTTGCGCAAGAACGGTGTAGACATAGCCTAGGGATGTTGCATTTAGAGTAATCCACTCCTCCAACAGTGGCTGGAATTTGCATTGACTATTCGATAAGTCGACAAGGGTACTTTGAAACATGGCAGGAGTCCTGCCAGGTCTTGCTACATTTCAAAGGCGGAAGCGCTGCCAGTTCCCTGCTGCGCCCCTGCTCCCCCTCATGTAGACGGTGCTGGGGGAAACCAGCTTTTAAGCCGTCTCCTTCCAGCCCTGGCTTCCCTCCCTTTTCTGTCTCTCTAACAGAGGCAGCGGGGGGAGGAGGGGTGATTAGTCGAGTTATTAGTCAAGTGGTCGTTTACATCCCTATTCCACATCCCAGAAATGTTGGGCTGCCCAGACGTGTAACTGAAGCACAAGGCCCGGACAATCAGCCTGTTGTTATACTGCAAGCAACACCTTGCAGACTCAGATCCACTCGTAGCTCCCCCCATGCCTCAGCTGGTGATCCCCCCTCCCCCCCACACACACCCCCAAGGATCTTGTGCACTCAAGGGACCCGCCTCCCCCACCACGGCTGGATTCTCAGGGCTTTTCCATCTGGAAGCCCAGGGGCTGCTGCCTTAGACGGGGAGGAGAGAGGCCGGGAGGCAGGAAATCACAAGATGCTGGGGAGAACTGGTGGGCCCTGGGCGGAGGAAGGAGATGGAAGTCAGGGAAGAGGGGACTCAGGGAGACTCTGCCCCAGCGCGGGGGAGGGGGCATTAGCAAGGGGTATCTAGGGAGAGCCTCAGGGAAGGCCGGGGGAGGGGCGCTCACAGTCAGAGGGGGGCTCAGTCCCATGCCAGGTACAGCTTGGGGAGCCCCCAGAGCCAGGGCAGGTTGGTCCATCCCAGGGGCTGGTCTCGCCCTCAGGCTCCGGGGGCCCGTCCTGGGGTTCCCAGAGGCGAGAGGGTCAGCGCCAGTCCAGGGAGGGAAGGGCCGGAGCCCGTCCGACCCCGGTTCGCTCTAATGTCAAGCGGGGGGAGGGTCCGATCCAACCCCGAGGGGAAGGTCTCAGAAAGCGGAGGGGTCCGGGCCTGTCCCGGAAGAGGGAGTTTAAGGGGGGGGGGGCCGGTCCGATCCCGGGGGGGGGGGGGCGGAAGGAAGGGAGCCGGCCCGGCCCGGAGCGAGGGTGTAAGGGGGGGGGGGGCGGTCCGATCCTGGGAGGGGGAATCAGGGAGGGTCCGATCCAGGGGTGGGGGGGGTCGCTGCGCAGAGGTGGAGGGAGGGAACCGGCCCGATCCCGGAAGGAGAGTCTGTGTGTGTGTGTGGGGGGGCCGGTCTGATCCCGGGGGGGGGGAGCCCGGGAGGCCCGGTCCGGTGGCGGGGGGGGGGTTCGATCCCCAGGGGGGTGTAAGGGGGGGTCCGGTCCGATCCTGGGGGGCCCGGGGGGGCCTGTCCGGTGCCGGGAGGGGCCGAGGGGGGGGTGAGGGGGGTCCGGTCTGATCCCGGGGGGGTCCTGGAGGGTCCGATGCCGGGGGGGGGGGCGAGGGGGGGTGAGGGGGGGCCCGGTCCGATCCCGGGGGGCCGAGGGGGGGTCCGGTGCCGGGGGGGCGAGGGGGGGTCCGGTGCCGCCAGCCCCGCTCACCGTGAGCACCAGGCGGTGGATGCGGCCCGCGGCGCCCCCCAGCAGCAGCAGCAGCGGCAGGATCCGGCCCAGCCCCCGCGAGGCCCCGGCCCCGGGCCGGCCCCGACTCCGGCCGCACATCGCTAGGCAGCGGCTGCGCCCGCCTCGTCCAGTTCCGGCCGCTCAGACCCCGCCCCCGCCCACCTGCGGCTCCGCCAATCGGCGCGCCGCGCCCCCGCCGCCCCGCTAATCGTCGCCCACCTCGTCGCTCGCGCCCGCCCCCTGCCGGGAAGGTCGACCAATAGCAGCGCGACGTCGGGTAGCCCCGCCCACCAGCCGTGAGGCGGACAGGGAAGCGCACCAATGGCTGCCTTTCCCAGGTAGCCTCGGGCTGCGCCTTCATTTCCGATTACGTCTAGCGCCGGAAACTACATTTCCCAGCAGCCCCAGAGGCTAAAACTCTATTTCCCATGACGCCCAGCGATAGCGCCTTCCCCTTCCTGATGGTCACCAGCTGGAACTACAATTCCCAGGATGCTCCAGGAGCTAGGGCTTGCAGCCCCTTCTGGGGTGGGGCATGGCAGCTCTACAACAACAAGGGGCAGAGAGTGGCCAGTCCCTAAGGCAATGAAAAGGGGGAGCTAGGCTGCCTGGGTCCTATCCCCAGCTCTGGGGTGAGGGGACACCTGGGTTCTGCCTTGGGTCAGGGAGGTGGTGTGGTCTAGTGGTTAGAGTAGTGATGAGCTGGGAGTGGGACTCCTGGCTTTTAGCCCCATCAGATTTTTCAAGAAGGGTTGTTTGTGTCAGTATTTTTTAAGATCCTGAAGACACAGTGCTGGAGCCTGGTGAACTAGCAACATGAATAATTCATCACAGAGTGCCGAAATAACTGGGATTTTTCCTGACCACAACTGCTCAGCGCTACCCTTTTATGTCTCATCTCTTAAACTGCATCTACCCTGCATCCTCCTCACGCCACACTGCATCCTTGGCATCCAGCTGAGTCATAGGGGACAATACCTCCTACTACAGCCCAACTCCTCTGCTTGCAGCCCGGCTAGTTTTTCTTAAGGTCACCCCTCCAAATTATGCTTCAGCCTAACCCGGTTTAATTCATTAGTTATTATTAGTTGGCTTGCAATAGCACTCGGAGGCTGCAACTAAAGTCTGGGCCCCATTTTGCTGGTGCTGCACAAACACATAGCAGAGACAGACCCTGCTCAAAAGACCTTACAGACCAAGACAACAGAGAGCAGGTGATAAAATAAACAGCTGTCTGGTGAGCAGAGTGCCAAGAAAACCAGTGATAATCTCAACTCAGTCGTTTTACCCAGGGAAGTGTTTTACAGGCATCCCAGCAGAGAAGAGTTTTAAGGAAGGATTGGAAGGAGAAAAATAAGGTCACACTGGACAATGCTCAAGGATGCTTGTGGAGAAAAATATTTAAATGAGCATTTAGGACTGCCATCATTTCTGGAAGGAGGATGAACTTGGTGTGGATGTGATATCTTATTAGAGGTAAGTAGGGTGGAGACAGGCTGAAAAAGTGCAGGGAGAGAATGAAGATAAGTCGATTGGCTTTCTCAGTTTGGGCACACTCCTCTAGCTTATTATGGCAATAAAGGAGCTGAAAGCCACTGAACGTAAGAACTGCCAAACTGGGACAGACCAAAGGTCTATCTAGCCCAGTGTTCTGTCTGCCGACAGTGGCCAATGCCAGATGCCCCAGAGGGAAGGAACACAACAGGGAATCCTTACATGATCCCTCTCCGTCACTCATTTCCAGACAAACAGGCTAGGGACACCATTCCTACCCATCCTGGCTAATAGCCATTGATGGACCTAACCTCCATGAATCTATCTAGCTCTTTTTTGAATCCTGTTAAAGTCCCAGCCTTCGCTGCATCCTCTGGCAAGGAGTTCCACAGGTTGACTGTGTGCTGAGTGAAGAAAAACTTCCTTTTGTTTGTTTTAAACCTGCTGCCTATTCATTTCATTTGGTGACCGCTAGTTCTTATATTGTGGGAATAAGTAAATAACTTTTCCTTATTCATTTTTTCCACCCGTCATGATTTTATAGACCTCTATCCTATCCCCCCTTAGTCTCCTCTTTTCTAAGATGAAAAGTCCAAGTCTTCTTAATCTCTCTTCACCAGTGTTTCTTAAACTGTGTTCTGTGGCATACGGGTGTGCCGCAGAGAATAATAGAATTAAAAAATGGCCACCCTTAAAGGGGCACACGGCTTTTTTTTTCTCAATAACTTTCCCCCAACCCTTTTTTTCTCAATAACTTCCCCACGACCCTTCCCCCCAACCTTTTTTTTTCTTTCTAATTCTCAAGAAAAAAATCTGTTGTGTTCCTCATTAAAAAATATATATTGTTTGGTATTCCTCGGTCTTAAAAAGTTTAAGAAACACTGCTCTTCACCCATGCCAAACCCCAAATCATTTCTGTTGCCCTTTTCTGAACCTTTTCCAATGCCAATATAGGCTAGAGCCCTGTGGGAACAGGCCAGCTGACACGGGGAGGCAAAGGGGGCAGCTGCCCCAGGGCCGGGCGATTGAAGAGGGCCTGGGGTTCCCAGCAGCCAGAGTCCCAGACTTTAAATTGCAGCACTCTGGGTGTCGTTGAGGTTTGGGGGGAGGCATGCAGCATAGTCAGGGCAGTGCTGAGGGGCCAGTGCTGTTATTTTCACCTCCTGTCCCATAAAAAAATTCAGAAAATATCGGACACCTGAAATGTCCGGTACTATCTGATTTTTCCTGGCCAGGAGGCAAAAATCCTGAGCTGTCCAGCTCAATACGGAGGCAGCTTGGCAACCCTAGTGCTTACCAGGGAGCTGTGCAGTCCGGCACAGGGAGGCAAGATGGCAGGCGGCCGCTGGCAGCCCGTTAGGGACAAAAAGCCTCCCCATGCCGTTTTTAAAGGGGCCAAGGTGGGTTGGTTGGTTTTTTGGGGGTTTTTTTGCTTAAACTTTTTCCTGGTGTGTTTTTTCTTATTGTTCGGTGTTTTTTCTGAAACCATCCGGCAACCCTAGTGGCCAGCCAGGGCCACCACGAACAGGGGCTGCTGACGGTGTAGCCTCTGCCCACAGCGAATCTCGGACTGCCACGGGTAGAGGCTGCTTCACGTCAGCCTCCCCTATCCTCTCCTCCACCCCCACTGCTGCCTCTGATAGAGTCAGCGATGAGATGTGGGACAGGCGGCACCACAGAGATGGTACTGGGGGGAACCGGCTTTTAAGCTGTCTCCCTCCAGCACCAGCTCCAGTTCCCCTCCCGCTTGCTGCCTCTGATAAAGAGGCAGCAGGGAGGGGGGGAGTGAGTAGTTGAGTATTCGACTCGACTACCCAATAAGCTTAGGCTTGTCAGATAGTTGAGTACTCGACTACTCGCTCACATCCCTAAAGCATTTCATTTCTGACCTTAGCAAGAAACACAAACACTTTGTCTTACCAATGCATTAAGATTTCAAAATGAAACTCTGCAGGGAACATAGATAAAAAGAAACTTCCATTGTGAACATGTTACCTACCAGCCCTGTGCTCTTGGGGAGCAAGGGAATGACATGGAAAACCATCCCCTTTTCTCAGACCTCTGCTAGAATCAAAGACAAAGCAGTGAAAAGGCCGGGGAAGACCCACCTAAACTGCTTCAGACAAGGGTGATACAATTAAGGAAACACCCCAGCCTGGTCGGCATGGAAGACAGAACAGAAAGTAATCTCCATGAGCATCCAGGATGAAGACCAGCTCTTCCAAAGCAGAAACTGCACTCAAGTATGGGATACCTAAAGCAGAGAAGAACTGACTGATGGGAAATCTCTGCTCCAGATGTTAACGAACCCAGGCCTGCTCACAC
Source organism: Pelodiscus sinensis (assembly GCF_049634645.1). Classification (NCBI taxonomy): domain Eukaryota; kingdom Metazoa; phylum Chordata; order Testudines; family Trionychidae; genus Pelodiscus; species Pelodiscus sinensis. The sequence goes on along the minus strand of NC_134729.1, from coordinate 11,941,047 downwards.
CCAAATTAGTCATTATCAGACCAATTCTAGTAATGGATCCTATTGACATCCAAAATACTGACACTGCCTCCTTGCATTGTGAGCTCCTTCAGGGAACTTCACCCATAACCAGGGGTGATCAGTCTATTGTCTTGCCTCTGTTTACCCATAAACAAATCCAGTGTTCTCTTTGAACTATTGTCCTATCCCTATAAAAACTCCTACCCTTACCTAAGAAAAACTGTTCTGATACCTGGATTTAAACTGCATCAGTTCCATTGAGACTTCTTCATCTCCTGTCTGATCATGCTGGGGGCTCTGCTTGTCTCCTGCCCTCTGGACCCCCAGCTCCTATCACCATCTGGGAACCCCGATCAGTGCAAGCTCCATGGAGTGGTGAGCTCTCTCTCTCTCTCTCTTCCTCTTACCCCTGCCCCCCAAGCATAGGACAGAGTCAGGAGCCTATGTAAACTGTTATATGGTTAGCTAGCCCTAAAATTTGTAATCAGTTTCAATTTAGATTTCCTATTGTAACTGTTAGATTTCCTATTGTAACTGTTGTGTGTTTGGCTTCCTATCACTACCCAGAAATGAATCACTTTCGTTGTTAAGCTGGTTGCTTCTCTCTCTTTCTTTCTCTTTCGCTCACTCTTCCTCAAGGGGGGTTGTTTTGGGTTCCCCATTTGCTCTGCAACAACGCTTCTTGAATCCAAGCTAAAGATCCCTGTCGTGCTAAAAATCCTGTGGGGTTTGCTCATCGTGTGGTTTACCAGTGAATGATTGTGGTGTGAAAGTGGGGCTAGGGGGGTGTTGAATCTGGGGGTTTATGAGGATGGCAGCGGAAAGTGCTGTTTAGTCCAGCCTACTGAGTCCAAAGGCTCATGAGGATGCAGCGTGGCATTGCTGTTAAACCCAGCCTGCTGAATCCAGAGACATAGGAGGGGTCAGCTTGGGAGTGCTGATTATCCAGTCCTCTCAGGTGTGCTCTGTTAGCAGGTGTGAGTGTCTGTGTGTGTTGCTAAGGAGGGAAGAACTCCATCCTGGGGAACCTAGTTCCTGCAGGAGAGCTCCAGTGGGAGGGGGAATTGGCAATAGAGAGAATTCAGCTCTATATGAAAGCACACGTAAGCACAAGCAGCACACTGATAGAATTGTCAACTTTCCCCCAGTCCCATAAGAGTAACCCTGATAAATGAGCATACCCCAGAGTATTGGGCAACTCTGGTAACAAATATGTAGAAACGTGTTGACCACATGATCGTTTTCCTCACCATATACTTTTGGACAGGTTTCCACGCTCTGTTTAGGGTTTATGTCCCATCCTCCATTTCCTGTCATGTACACGTTTGGCCCGGTTGGACCCGCTGGAATTTGTGATGGTTATTTTATCTTTGTACGGAGGAAAGTGGTGTATCTGTGTTTTGACATGTTTGGCTGGGTTTTGAGAGAAGCAAACAGTTTGCAGAAAAAAATAAGACTGTTTGAAAGAAAGCAAGAAAGTCGGTCACTGAACACAGGACAGAGAAAGGTTTTTAACGAAAAAAAAGGGTTAGTTTCAAAGAGACGGAGCAAAAAAGTTTTTAAAAATAGAGTTGGGAGCCTGTGGCACTGAGCACAAGGTTTTAAAAAGAGTTCTAGAGAGGAAAAAATTAAAAGAAAAACTAAAAAGTTATTGGAAATATATAGAGAGAGGTTTGGTCACTTAGCACAGCATACAGAGAGTTTTTTAAAAGGTTCAAAAGAAACGAGAGTTAGTTTGAATTAAATAAGAGAACATCAAGTAGGTTATAAAGGTACATTTTCACACAGTCAACCTGTGGAACTCCTTGCCGGAGGATGTTGTGAAGGCCACAGTTTTAACAGGGTTCAAAAAAGAACTAGATACATTTATGTCCATCAATGGCTGTTAGCCGGGATGTCAGGAATGGTAAAGTATAGAAAGCAGCAACAGAGAGGCAAGCAGCAAGCTTGCTGGAGTGGAGGCAGGGAAGGATAGGGCCTGTGGTAGAGTGGTTATTCCAAGCCCCATGCTCCCCCCTTAGGATGGCCCTGGCCTCACCCTCACCCCCCCCCCCCCAGGACAACATTCCCTCCTGCACCCAAAACCCCTCATCTTTATCCCCAGCCCTGAGGCTGCACCCCCAGAAGGAACCCTCACCAGTTCCCACACCCCAATCCCCGCCTGGTGAAAATGAACAAGAGTGGGGAGAACAAGTGATGGCGGGAGAGGGGATGGAGTAAGTGGGGATGGGGCCTCAGAGAAGGGGTGGGCTGTCAGGCAGTGGGGGGGGGGAAGGGCAAGGGTGTTTGGTTTTCTGCAGTCAGAAAGCCTGCCCAGGGCCCATACACCTCCTCGCCAACCTCCTCCTGGCTCTGTCGAAAGCCGCCATATCTAGCACCAGGAGGAGGATGCTGGATGAGGGGGGCTCTGCGACTGTGGGGCCTACTTCCATTCCTCCCTGGTCTCACGCATCCGGGCAGAGTTCCGCTGGGCGGCGTCCTCTGGCTCCCTGGACAACGTCAAGGGGCAGTGGGCGCTGTCCGGGGATCTCTGCTCCGTGTCCCCATCCGGCTCCCTCGTTTTAAACCTTTGATCCCCACCCCTTGCCCCTGTTTTTCATGATTTGTCCCCCAGAATTAGTTGGGCCCTGGGTCCAGTGGTCCCTCCCGCAAGGCTGGGGGAAGGGCTTTTCGAAGTGGGTTCAAATAGTGCCCCACTACACACATAATAATTTGATTAAGAAATTAGAATGGTACAAATTCCACATATGGCATACGTTCAATTCATTCAAAATTGGCTAACTTAAAAAAAAAAGTCTAATGGCTCTCTGGTTTGTTTTGGTGGACCCCTGACATCTGCTCCAACCTGGACCCCTGAAACCAGGATGCTCCAGACTGAGAACTACCGAGGGGGGCACCCCTTATAATGACCGAACATTGTCCCACCTTCAGTGGGACAGAGCCTGGAACCTGGAGGGTCAGTCGTGCGGGGCAGCGTGTGCGCTACGGGCTGACAGAGGGGCTGTTGGTGCAGTCGAGGACGGATGTTGCTGACTTTCTGGGGTGATTCCTTGATGATCATGCGCACCCCGAGGAATGCAGGGGCTCCTCGCCCCATAGGAAAATCCCTAATAAACCTTTCCAGGACCTCAGAGTCCAGACCAGAACCCCCCCTCTGTGGAACAGTGTGTAATGCTACTTGTTATCCCTGCTAAATTCCATAGGCTGGTTTTTAAAAAAATCCTACAAAAAGGGTCGCTCTTTTTATTAAACCCCTCACTTTTTAGGGTGATATTTATCAAGCCCCACAGGGCTTCCTTTCCTTTTCAATTCGATGGGACTTTTCCCACAAGGGCTGACAACATCAAAAATGTTTCCAGGAGTTTCTAATGAGCACTCCCTGTTTTTAAAAGTCTCCCTTTCATCTGATCCTGGAATCTCAACTCCTGGAATTTTTCCATGGGCCAAACTCATGAATTTCACAAGAGTTAGGATGCAAGCTCTCAGCATCCTAGCTCCAAGCTCTTCTGTGTGTACTACTTCCTTTCTCAATCTTTGTACCAGGAGAAGTGCCCTACTACAGCACATCTTATAAACTGTGATTTAATGGAGTCCACAGAACCAGTTTTTTCCCTTCAGAATTCCCTCCCCGACTCCCAAAAGGATTTATTAAACTCGCTTTGTGAAACCTATTAACTCAAAACTGCGTAATTACATTACTGTGAGCTTTGAACCACTTTACAGTAATTTTTCTATACAAGACTCTAGGAATTTATATTCCTCCGTGACAGAGTTGTGAGTCAGTCAATGAAAACATTTACATAATTCATCTAAAAGTTATGGGTATTTAACTAACATCAGGAGACCATGACGTGCAGAAGCCTTGAACAGCAAGAAAAGAAAAAGCTGAAAGAGGATAATCTTCTAAACAGCGTTTGAAAGGAGACAAAAAGCAGCAAACCAGCTGGACTTGTCTTTTATGCAAGCAAGCAGAGCTGCCCCAAGGGGGGTGCAGGGCCTCGGGGCAACCTCTCCACCCCATCCCGCCTCTTCTATTTTCTTGCCCAGCCAGTGAGATCTTTTCACCCCCTTTTCCAGATTACTCATGGGTCTCCATACAGCTCCCTGGCCCACAATTTCCCTCGGTGAAAATGGACCCTTAGTTCGTATCCTTTGTTTCCCATCTTTTAACCAATTTCTGATCGATGGCTTTAGCCAGAGGGTGCTCGACCTCTCGCTCTGCTCCAGATCCTGACTCCACTGAGGGGAGCCAATAGCCTTCTGGAGTCCCTGGGCAAGATGGGGGAGTGGCTCTGTGAATCCAGAAGGGGCGGGGTCTCGGAGAGATGGGGCGGGATTTAGTTCACCAAAGTCTCAGTTTATGTCTCTGATCATTCAATCTGCACCATATGCTGAGTCTGAACTGACTTCCCTCCACTTGCTTGTAGGGATCCTCAGCTGGGGTACGTCTGCACAGCATACTTATTTCAAAATAAGCTAGTTTGGAATTCTTTTTCCCGAAATAGCTTATTTCAAAATAGCCCGTCTATTTGAGGGAAGCCGCAAAATGAATCCGAGGCAGGCTCCCCCAATGTGGACGTGCTGCCTCGATTTAGAGCCCCAGCAGGCACTGGAAAGTAATTATTTTGAATGGCCCTGGGGAAGAGCTATTTCAAAATAGCTGCGGTGGAGCATCCACACGACTGCTATTCCAAAATAGCTATTTTGGAAGAGGCGTTAAGTCCTCGTGGAATGTGGGTAACAGAAGCCCTCCGTTATTCCGAATGTATGTCGACTCCAGCGACGCAATTAACATAGCTGGAGTTGCATATCTGAATTTGAACTTCCGCATAAGTATAGACGAGGCCGTAGTCCGAAAAAGTGACCAATGTTAGGAACCATTAAGAAGGAACAAAAGAGATAGAGAACAAGACAGAAAATGTCACAGTGCCACTCCATAAACCCTGGAAGCATTGCTGAGAACAGCAGCATGGAATTCCTTGACTTTAATCTGTTAACTCGCAGTCTAACTGGCCTCCAGACCTGTGGCCTACCTTTCCCTTGTCATTGGTATTTACGTGTACCATGACCTCTGGCGTCTTGCCCGCACTCTTGTCTCATGTGGTCAGCAGGAAATTTACCATGCAGTCCTGGCCATCTCAAACTCAGCTGCCCATCAAATCCCCCATTACGCTGATCTGGCTCTTTCTAGTCACTGGGGTTCCCTCCTTTAGTGGGGGGGGGGCTTGGAATAAAGGGATACCGCGGCATCATCTGGAAAGTGGGTCCCTACTATGAGATTGTTTCCCTCTGCTCCCGCTCGATGTTCTCCCTCCCCAAGACTTTCATTCTGTGTCACCGGCTGAGCTGGCGTGGGGAGGGAGCCGCTGGGGCGGGGGCCGGGACCTGCCGTGGCTGCATGGCGGAGAGGCCTGCTCTGGGCGCAGGGAGTACAGGGGATTCCAGGGCTTGTTCTGGCGGTAGGGGCATGGCGGGGGGAGGGGGGAGGTGTATATGTCTGCTCCGGCAGCGGGGAACAGGAGATGCTGCATGGGGGGGGGGGGGCTTCTGCTCCATTGGCTGGGAACGTGTGTGTGTTAATAAATTGGGTGCCATGATGGCACACATCAAACCAGCACACATGACCTCAGTATTGGGGCACAAGCCAAAATTCACTCCGCTCATGGTTGGGATATCTTAGAGGGAACCCTGGATGGGACTGTTCTGTGGTGTCTCCAAAAGTCTCCTCTGGGGGGTCTCTCTGTTTCCCTTAGCTCCTTCAGTTCATCCACTTGGACACCAAGCACAGGGTTGCCAGATGGTTTCCCCCAAAATACCGAACACACGTGGGAAAAATTTGTCAAGCAAAAAAAAAGCAAAACCAAAACAAAACCACCACACTGAATGGGAACTTTATTATCAACAGTCTACATCATATATTTTGACTACATGAACCTCCCAGTGCCGATCGCGACCCCACCTCCCCAGCCACTGCCCCTACCCCTGCCCGACTTCTGTCAGGTGCCCAGCCAGAAAAGCAGAAAATACCGGACATTGCACATGTCCAGTATTTTCTGAATTTTTTTTACTGGACAGGGGGCACAAAAAACGGACTGTCTGGTTGAATACCAGACACCTGGCAACCCTAACCAAGCACCCGCACCTTGATGTGGGCTGCGAGCGGCTTGTCCCATGCGTACAGGTACATCAGCGCAGCACACAGCTCTGGGGCGGGGCTCCTGTCTGCATTCATTTTATCCCTGCTGGGTGTTGTCGGGTCACCACTGTTGTAAGGTCGGGATTTACTGGTGTGGTGTCCGGACTGGTCTCTGGCTCCATTGAAGACGATGACCAGAAGGCTGTGTGCGTGTGTGCTCCAGGATGTGTCAACTTGTGCAATGAGTCACCTCCGCAGACCCCGAGAGGGCCCCCAAAGACCACAAATCAGACCAGGATCGAAGGTGCCCAGCCACGTTTATTGTTAAGCAAAGTACAGACATAGTTGTCAGCAGGCTCTACCGAACCGCTACGCACATGTACCCTGTAACTATGGAATGACTTAATCAATGGGAGGTCCCACTTCCCCCTAGGCCGGACAGAGACAGCCTCTCCAAGCCACCGCCTTATACACAAGTACAAACAAGTTACACCTCACTCCTGGCGTGTCAGGTTACCACCGTCTGACGCAATACCACCCATCCCCCTGCACCTTGTGATTTGATTAGATCATCTCTATCCATCATGCTGTTGTTTTAGACCCTTTCCTGAACCTGGGTCGGTATCCGTGGGGAGTGTGGGTACCAGGGTCTTTTTTAACGAGCTGGCAGTACCATGTGCTTTCAACCTGTGACCAGTACCAACGACTGTTGGACGGTTGGTACCTAGCACCAGTTAGTGTTTTGCTCTCTCTGCCCTGTTAGTGCCAGGTTTGGTGAGCCGGGGCTGGCCTCTTGCTCACAGCTTAGCTTTGCTTTCTATTAGCCAAGTGTTGTCGATTGATAGATAGGCCTCAAGCCTCAAACCAGGCCTACCCTACAAGGGCTTTGGTTTCAGGCCTGTATCTTACATTACTGGCTTAAGTTTAGAGTGTTTCTTAGGTGGGTTTGGTTTTTCTCTCTCCCTCCTCCCTCTTCCCACCCCCATTTCTTTTTTAGGAGGCTTTGCTAGCACCCTTCTAGTAGATAGCTTAGGGCACGTCTACACTGTGACGCTATTTCGGGACACTTCTGGTATCCCAAAATAGCTATTCCACGTCTTGGAAAGAAGCCCGTTATTTCGAAATATAACAGGCTCGCTATTCCGATGTCCCTGTAAACCTCGTTCCACGAAGGATTAAGGGACTTTTCAGACTAGCGGTTTATTTCGAAATTTGGCACGGTGCGTCTACACTGCACCCTTAGCTCGAGAAAAGCTTTGCAATTTGAGCTACGCAAATTGTGTAGCTTATTTCGAATCAGTTTCGAAATAGCTTATTTCGAAATTTGGCACAGACTACACAGCACTTATTTCGAAATAAAGCGCTGTTCCGAAACGTCCCTTGCTCCTCCTGGAATAAGGTTTAGAGGGACATCGGAATAGTGGGCCTGTTTTGTTTCAAATGGGCGCGCTCAAAAGACGCGGAACAGCTATTTCAGGGTATCTCCAGTATCCCTAGTGATGTAGTTTTTCCTAATATCTAACCTAGACTTGCCTCACTGCATCTTGAGACGATTGCTTCTTGTTCTGCTGTCTGCCATCTCCCTGAGACTTTTTAAATCCTTGTTCTCCCAGAGCTAGTCCCTAGATCCCAGAGGGGTTATGGAGCAAGGGATAGCAGCAGGCTAGATCCCCAATAGGAAGTTCTCAGGCTCGCCTAGCCAGCTGAGTAACTCAGCACACAGCCCCAAAGCAGTCCAAACAACCAAACAATCTCACTCCAGGATCACAGTCTCCCTTCTTCCTCTGGAGGACTCGCCTACTAGCCTTGCCCGCAGTTTGCTTGTCCCGTGCACAAGATCTCCTTCGAGCTGTGCAGAGACCATTAATTCCCTGATCTTTGCAGTGAGGCGTCTAGCTGCAGGTCTCAGGCCAGCGGCAGAATTTGAACCCAGCACTTCTGCGGCTGAGCAGGTGAGCCTGCCGCAATGGAGTGAACACCGTGGCAGACTCATCGGCCTGTTGCACAAAGTGGCCACGAGAGGGAGCGATGAACCCACACTGCAGGTTACTTGATACAGCCCGGGTCACCCTAGTCACGAAACTGCTGCTGGATCCCAATGCAAATCCGTGTCTAATTTGACACCCGTAGGTCATTTTACCCTTTGCGGGTGGAGGGCAGTAGGGATGGGGTCTAGATCTAATTGCCCCACGGAGTTGCCTTGCCAAATTCACACCCTTGCGTCATGGACTGTGAAATCTGGTGTTCTCCCTGGAAATCTGGCCTTTTATGTGCTATTAACTGCTACCATACAGATTTCACCTTTCTCAAATTGGGGGTCCTGACCCAGAAGGGAGTTACAGAGGAGGGAGGGGGGTCACAAGGTTATTTGGTATTGCCCCCTTACTTCTGTGCTGCCTTCAAAGCTGGGGGGCTGGAGCGTGGTGGAAACAGTGCAGAAGTGAGCCCCCCCCCTCCGCCCGCTAATCTTGCGACCCCCACACCACTCCTTTGTGGGTCAGGCCCCTTACAATTGCAACCCCCCTGACATTGCTGATTGCAATAGCTGAAATCGGGCAATTTAGAATCATAGAATCCCAGGGTTGGAAGAGACCTCAGGAGGTCAGCGAGTCCAACCCCCTGCCCAAAGCAGGACTGACCCCAACTCAACCATCCCAGCCAGGGCTCTGTCAAGCTGGGACTTACTACCCTCCAGGGATGGAGATTCCACCCCCTCCCTAGGGAACCCATCCCAGCGCTTCCCCACCTTCCTAGGGAAATAGTCTGTCCTAATATCCAACCTAGAACTCCCCCACTGTAACTTGAGACCATTGCTCCTCCTTCTGCCATCCATCACTACTGGAATTTACCCCCTTTAAAAGCCAGTGACTGGGAAGCTGACCGCAATGGACCATGAATTTGGTAGGGCCTGGGCCATCGTCGATGAAACCCACCATGGCCTGTCGGTGCCGCGTTGTCATGAACCGGGACTCGGTCTGTACAGACACAGGCTAAAGACAGTCCCTGTCCCACCCGCAGGCCAAAGCCACGTCCACAGTGACGCCCAACTCCATGGGATAGACGCAGCCCGCAGCAGCCGAAGGGGTTTTTCCCGCTGGGGGAGTCGAGTGACGATAGTGTGGTCGACGGAGGCGTCCTTCCATCAGCCCCCTCCCCGCGCCTGTCCCCTGTTGGGTCGGCCCCGTGGGGCGATAACAGGCTGGCGGGGCAGTACAAGGAAAGGACGAGGCAGGCCTGGCCAGCAGGGTGGGTGGGTGGCGTCAGAGGAAGGTGCAGGAAATGACCTTTTCTATAAGGGGGGGGCCGGGGGGCTCAACTCTATAAGCGACAGTGGGAGAATGCCCTTCCCTGTTGTGGGCACTGTGTCTCTGGGCGGGGGACAGTGGGGGAACACCCTTCTCTATAAGGGGCAGTGCATGTGTGTGTGTATGGGGGGGGGGGGGTGTTCCTGTGTCTTTATAAGGACCAGGGAAGGAAATTCCCTTCCCTATAGCGGCAGTGTGGAGGGGGGAGTTCCCATCTCCCTGTAAACATCAGAGAAGGGGGTGCCTTTCCCTATGAGGGCAGTGTGTGGGATGTCTCTCTATAGGGATCAGGAGAGGAAATTCCCTTCTCTAGAGGGCAGTGAGTGGGGTTCTCATCTCTCTATAGGGGCAGTGAGCAGGGTTCCTGTCTCCCTATGGAGGCCATGGGGGACCCTTCCCTAGGAAGCAGTGAGTGGGATTCCCATCTCTCTATAGGGGTAGTAAGTATCCCATGTACCAACAGGAGCAGTGGGTGGGGCTCCTGTCTCTGGTCAGGGCCATGGGGGGGTGTCCTCTATCGGTGCAGTGAATGGGTTCCTGCCTTTCTATAGGTGCAGTGAGTGGGGGGGGGGGGTCCCTTCTCTCTATAGGTGTAGTCAATGGGTTCCCATCTTTATATAGGGGCAGTGAATGGATTCCTATCTCTCTATACAGGCAGTTAATGGGTTTCTGTCTCCCTATAGGGGCAGGGAGCAGGGTTCCCGTGTCCCTACAGGGGCAGTGAATGGGTTCCCGTGTCCCTACAGGGGCAGTGAATGGGTTCCCGTGTCCCTATAGGGGCAGCGAGCGGGGCTCCAGTCTCTCTCTGGGTGCTGCGAGCAGGGTTCCTGTGTCCCTACGGGGCAGTGAATGGGTTCCCGTGTCCCTATAGGGGCAGGGAGCGGGGTTCCCGTCTCCCTAGGGGGCAGAGAGCAGGGTTCCCGTGTCCCTACAGGGGCAGTGAACGGGTCCCCGTGTCCCTATAGGGGCAGGGAGCAGGGTTCCCGTGTCCCTATAGGGGCAGGGAGCAGGGTTCCCGTGTCCCTATAGGGGCAGGGAGCAGGGTTCCCGTGTCCCTATAGGGGCAGTGAACGGGGTCTCCGTGTCCCTATAGGGGCAGTGAATGGGTTCCCGTGTCCCTATAAGGGCAGGGAGCAGGGTTCCCGTGTCCCTACAGGGGCAGCGAGCGGGGCTCCCGTCTCCCTAGGGGGCAGTGAATGGGTTCCCGTGTCCCTATAGGGGCAGTGAATGGGTTCCCATGTTCGTATAGGGGCAGGGAGCAGGGTTCCCGTGTCCCTATAGGGGCAGTGAATGGGTTCCCGTGTCCCTATAGGAGCAGGGAGCGGGGTTCCCGTGTCCCTATAGGGGCAGGGAGCGGGGTTCCCGTGTCCCTATAGGGGCAGGGAGCGGGGTCCCCGTGTCCCTATAGGGGCAGCGAGCGGGGTTCCCGTGTCCCTATAGGAGCAGGGAGCGGGGTTACTGTGTCCCTATAGGGGCAGTGAATGGGTCCCCGTGTCCCTATAGGGGCAGGGAGCGGGGTTCCCGTGTCCCTATAGGGGCAGGGAGCGGGGTTCCCGTGTCCCTATAGGGGCAGGGAGCGGGGTTCCCGTGTCCCTATAGGGGCAGGGAGCGGGGTTACTGTGTCCCTATAGGGGCAGTGAATGGGTCCCCGTGTCCCTATAGGGGCAAGGAGCGGGGTTCCCGTGTCCCTATAGGGGCAGGGAGCGGGGTTCCCGTGTCCCTATAGGGGCAGGGAGCGGGGTTCCCGTGTCCCTATAGGGGCAGTGAATGGGTCCCCGTGTCCCTACGGGGCAGTGAATGGGTCCCCGTGTCCCTATAGGAGCAGGGAGCGGGGTCACTGTGTCCCTACAGGGGCAGTGAATGGGTCCCCGTGTCCCTATAGGAGCAGGGAGCGGGGTCACTGTGTCCCTATAGGGGCAGTGAATGGGTCCCCGTGTCCCTACGGGGCAGTGAATGGGTCCCCGTGTCCCTATAGGAGCAGGGAGCGGGGTCACTGTGTCCCTACAGGGGCAGTGAATGGGTCCCCGTGTCCCTATAGGAGCAGGGAGCGGGGTTCCCGTGTCCCTATAGGGGCAGTGAATGGGTCCCCGTGTCCCTACGGGGCAGTGAATGGGTCCCCGTGTCCCTATAGGAGCAGGGAGCGGGGTCACTGTGTCCCTACAGGGGCAGTGAATGGGTCCCCGTGTCCCTACGGGGCAGTGAATGGGTCCCCGTGTCCCTATAGGAGCAGGGAGCGGGGTCACTGTGTCCCTATAGGGGCAGTGAATGGGTCCCCGTGTCCCTACGGGGCAGTGAATGGGTCCCCGTGTCCCTACGGGGCAGTGAATGGGTCCCCGTGTCCCTATAGGAGCAGGGAGCGGGGTTCCCGTGTCCCTATAGGGGCAGTGAATGGGTCCCCGTGTCCCTATAGGGGCAGGGAGCGGGGTTCCCGTGTCCCTATAGGGGCAGGGAGCGGGGTCCCCGTGTCCCTAGGGGGCAGTGAATGGGTCCCCGTGTCCCTATAGGGGCAGGGAGCGGGGTTCCCGTGTCCCTATAGGGGCAGGGAGCGGGGTCCCCGTGTCCCTATAGGAGCAGGGAGCGGGGTTCCCGTGTCCCTATAGGGGCAGTGAATGGGTCCCCGTGTCCCTATAGGGGCAGGGAGCGGGGTCCCCGTGTCCCTATAGGAGCAGGGAGCGGGGTTCCCGTGTCCCTATAGGGGCAGTGAATGGGTCCCCGTGTCCCTATAGGAGCAGGGAGCGGGGTTCCTGTGTCCCTATAGGGGCAGTGAATGGGTCCCCGTGTCCCTATAGGAGCAGGGAGCGGGGTTCCCGTGTCCCTATAGGGGCAGTGAATGGGTCCCCGTGTCCCTACAGGGGCAGCGAGCGGGGTTCCCGTGTCCCTATAGGGGCAGGGAGCGGGGTTCCCGTGTCCCTATAGGGGCAGGGAGCGGGGTTACTGTGTCCCTATAGGGGCAGTGAATGGGTCCCCGTGTCCCTATAGGGGCAAGGAGCGGGGTTCCCGTGTCCCTATAGGGGCAGGGAGCGGGGTTCCCGTGTCCCTATAGGGGCAGGGAGCGGGGTTCCCGTGTCCCTATAGGGGCAGTGAATGGGTCCCCGTGTCCCTACGGGGCAGTGAATGGGTCCCCGTGTCCCTATAGGAGCAGGGAGCGGGGTCACTGTGTCCCTACAGGGGCAGTGAATGGGTCCCCGTGTCCCTATAGGAGCAGGGAGCGGGGTCACTGTGTCCCTATAGGGGCAGTGAATGGGTCCCCGTGTCCCTACGGGGCAGTGAATGGGTCCCCGTGTCCCTATAGGAGCAGGGAGCGGGGTCACTGTGTCCCTACAGGGGCAGTGAATGGGTCCCCGTGTCCCTATAGGAGCAGGGAGCGGGGTTCCCGTGTCCCTATAGGGGCAGTGAATGGGTCCCCGTGTCCCTACGGGGCAGTGAATGGGTCCCCGTGTCCCTATAGGAGCAGGGAGCGGGGTCACTGTGTCCCTACAGGGGCAGTGAATGGGTCCCCGTGTCCCTACGGGGCAGTGAATGGGTCCCCGTGTCCCTATAGGAGCAGGGAGCGGGGTTCCCGTGTCCCTATAGGGGCAGTGAATGGGTCCCCGTGTCCCTATAGGGGCAGGGAGCGGGGTTCCCGTGTCCCTATAGGGGCAGGGAGCGGGGTCCCCGTGTCCCTAGGGGGCAGTGAATGGGTCCCCGTGTCCCTATAGGGGCAGGGAGCGGGGTTCCCGTGTCCCTATAGGGGCAGGGAGCGGGGTCCCCGTGTCCCTATAGGAGCAGGGAGCGGGGTTCCCGTGTCCCTATAGGGGCAGTGAATGGGTCCCCGTGTCCCTATAGGGGCAGGGAGCGGGGTCCCCGTGTCCCTATAGGAGCAGGGAGCGGGGTTCCCGTGTCCCTATAGGGGCAGTGAATGGGTCCCCGTGTCCCTATAGGAGCAGGGAGCGGGGTTCCCGTGTCCCTACGGGGCAGTGAATGGGTCCCCGTGTCCCTATAGGAGCAGGGAGCGGGGTTCCCGTGTCCCTACGGGGCAGTGAATGGGTCCCCGTGTCCCTATAGGGGCAGGGAGCGGGGCTCCAGTCTCTCTCTGGGTGCCGCGAGCGGGGTTCCCGTGTCCCTAGGGGGCAGCGAGCGGGGTTCCCGTGTCCCTATAGGGGCAGCGAGCGGGGTCCCCGTGTCCCTAGGGGGCAGTGTGGGGCGCCCCCGGCCGGGCGGGGCGGGCCCTGTCGCTTTAAGGAGCAGGGGGCGGGGGCGGGGGCTGCCCGGCCGCGGCAGGAGGCAGCGCCGCGCTGGGATGTTGTGAGCCCGGAGCGGGCGGCGGCGCAGGCGGATCCGGGCCCGGCCGCGCTCTGACCGCCGCGGGGGCCGCCAGCATGGACTGGGGCACCGAGCTGTGGGTGAGTGGGGCGCGCCCCGGGCCCCTCCCGCCCCGCTGCCGTAGGGCGGGGCTCCTCCCCCCCCCCGGGCTGCCTCAGTTTCCCTCCGCCCCGCTCCCGTCGGGCTGGGCTCCCCATCGCCCCCCCCCCCCCACGTGTGTGCTGCCCCTGGGGGTGGGCTCGCCCCCAATCTTCTCTTTCTGGGCTTCCCGTTATTTTCCTCTCCCGTCGCCCCCCCCCCTTCCCAGCCTCATTTCCTTTTCTCGTGATCAGCCCCCAAAGCCGCTCCCCTTCCCCCTGCCCCATTTCTTACCGCCCCCCCCCCATCCCGCCACTGGGGCAGCTTCTCCTTTCCCTGGCTCAGCCTGCTTCGGGCTTGCTCCCAGTCCAGGCCATGGGGAGGGGGCCCTTACATCCATCCTGCAGTCAGAGTGGGGGCGGGTGTTTCCCTCTCCTTCTCCAGGTTTCCTGGGCAGGGAATTCCCCAGCCTTGTAATGGGGGGGGGGGATGTCATGTGACTCTCCAGCAGAGGCTCTAAGGGGGGGGGAGCCATGGGAGGATCTTTACCCCCCTTCTCTGAACCCTTGTCTGTGCTTCCCCCCCCCCCCCCCCCCGACTTTAAAGCCCTGCACCTCTAAAGTATTCACTTTGCCACATGGCTGCAAGCACTTTGGGGGGGGGGGGCCTCTTGTCTCAGTGGTGTGGGGTCAGTCTCCATTTTTGCATTGGGGGGGTCGTGTGGCTGGGTTCATAGCGGGGTTCCTGGGGGGGCATACTCAGGGCAGTGTTCTCCGTTTCCCCGCCCTGCGTGCGCCTTTGACCTCTCCGGATGGGCCTGTGGGTTTCAGTGTCTCTGTCCCGGGTAGTTTCCTCCCCGTCTCTTGTTTGTGGTTAAACTCCAGACGCTTCTCTGCAGTTTTGGGATCCCTGGCTTTCCTGGGGAGTGGTGGAGGTGCTGGGCCTACGAGTGTGTGTGTGTGTGTGTGTGTGTGTGTGCGTGCATGTGCGCCTGCCCTCCCCGCCTTTCAGCGCCCCCACTCTAAAACCGGTTCCAGTGCTTCTGGGGTGGGGCTGGTGAATTTCCATTTTTCCTCCTCCAGGCAGTATCTCCAACAGGGTCACTTGAGTAATCTCCTGTGTTACTCTTAGGCTGGGGAGGGGGAGTGCTCAGGGCCCACCCCTGCTGGGGCAAAAGGGGTGTGTGTGGTGGGGGCGGGAATATGGCCATTCCTAGGTGTGTGTTGCCGGTATCTGTCATAGGGAACTTGGCTTGCTCCTGTCTGACTCTCCTTTCTACTGCAGGCCTGTGCAGTGCAGGGGTGGATAGAACAGGACTCCTGGGTTCTCTGGGTGGTGACATGCCTGGGGGTGCTCACACAGGAGGAGGTAGCAATGACCCCTGGATTCTTCCCTGAGCTGGCGGGAGGAGTTGTGGCTTTTGCAGGGGACTTGGCTTCCCAGCGTTTGGGAGGGTGTGGGCCTCTAGTGACCAGCCTGGTAATAGGGTAGCCAGGACTCCTGGGTTCTTTCCCCGACCTTGCTGCTTGGCTTGCCATCTGCTTCGGGGAAGGCAAGTCCAAACTTCGTGTGCCTCGCTTTCCCTGCGTATACCAGGGAGCTCATGCGGTGGGGAGGAGAGAGGGATTGGGAGGCTCCGTCCCTAAAACGGCTTTGATCTCTCTGGGATAGAACCTAGTTACAAATGCTTTCTCTCAGCAAAGCGCCCGTAGCTGAGTTGTGCCGAGCGTTGGCACTGGGCCTGCTGTTTGGAGCGGTGTGCTTCGGGTGGGGGAGGAGGAAAAGGGAGCCCATGAGCAGCTGCGCCGGATCAAGCATGTGCCATGTTTACAGCCCGGCAGCAACTTGCTGCCCCTCGCCTCCTCCGCGCAAACGTGCTCCCTCGTCCCATAGGAAGCAGCGTGGGATGCTCTCCTGCCTGGGATGCCACTTGCAAACAATGCCTCTGCAGCGTGGCCAACTCGGAGCGCCAGCCTGCTTTTAAAAATAGCTGTTGGGGCCACTTTAGTTGTCTGCCGGTTTCGGAGCCCCTAGGGTGCACTTGCTTCCAATTTCCAAGCTTTCGTCAGTGCCTGGGGCCAAGAGCCCGTTTTTGTTTGAATGGGGGGGGGGGGGGGGGGGGAATGAGTTTCCTGGAGTTTCTGGATTCCAGAAACCGGAGCTCTCAGAAAAGCCCCAGAGATCGTGACAGGCTTGAGAAAGCTCGGCGAGTTGGCAGCGCTGCCGCTGGGCTCTCGCGCGGGTTGTGTTTCTCTCCTTGGGAAGCGGCGCCTCTGGGCGTTCTCGGGCCAGCTCAGCCCCGTGGAATCTTCCCTCGTCCAAGTTCGCACCTGCCCAGGGGTTGACAAAGGTGTCGCCGTCCCAGATCTGTGAGAAGCCAAAAAAGCAGAAAGACCCTCCCCTCCTTCCCCTTGCACACCAGGGCCTGGGAGGGACCAGGGCAGGTTAGCGGACTTTGTGCGCTCCAGCCCCATGGCCTGCCAGCGTGGGCTCCCCGATATTGGGCGGGGCCTGAGCCCTGCATCCACTCCCCCACTTAGGTTGTCTATCCCTGCTCTCAGAAATGCAATTCACCTGCTTTGAAGGGAACAGGTGTGGACTCTTGGCTCTCCGTAGTTAGTACGTCTCCAGCAGATGTGGCTACCTTGACTGATGACTCGACGCCCTCCCAAGGGTGCTAGTATTGTGGCATTGACTCCCTCTTCCCCAGCTCTCTGCTGAAGGAACTCTCCTCCCTCCCCGCCTTTTGCTTTTCATATTTATTGCTGTTGTGAATGTGTCAGGGGAAATTCCACAGCAGGGGGGTGTAAGCGGGAAATCCTTCCCGAAGAGGGTTTCTAGGGTGGGAGGTGGAATGACTCCGAGCCATCAACTTTTGCAGAGTTCCCAGAGTTTGCTTAAATACGCTGTAACCCCAGGAGACCTGGTGCTGGGGTGGCGGGAGGGGGCTTCTGCCCTGAGCCTTTGTCACAAAATTAGCAAAAAGTCATTAACAAGACTGGTAAGTTTCGCAGCTGGGGTTGGGAACACCCCTCCTCCCCCTTCCTCTGCTGGGCAGGGGGAGGCGGGCTGCTGAGATGCCGCAGCAGGAATCGGGACTTGTAGCAAAGAGGCGTCTCCCCATGTCTAGAAGAACCCGAGGCGGGATGGAGAGGGTGGCATGATAAACCTGCCGGGCCTTCTAGTCAGGCAGCTCTGCCTTTGGAGGGGCGTGAGAGCCCCCCGTTTCCAGCAGATGGGGAAGGGCTGGTTGCCTATTTACTCTTCGCTTCTGCAGAGCTGGCTTGAGATGAGATGAGGTGCCTCTTAACAAGCCCCTTTCCCCGCTGTCTTTTGCCAGGGCCTTGCCCTAGGCCTTGGCCGGTGGGGTGGGGGCTTGTCTCCTGCTTTCAGGCTTGGGGCATCCGGTTTAAAAAAAAAAATGTGCGAGTCTCCCGGCTGCCTGCAGAAGACCCTTCCTCCTCCCTGCTCCCTTCTTCCCCATTGAATCTGGCTTCTGCCAGGAGGAGCCTGCAGCCCCAGTTACCATGGCGACTGACTCTCACGTGTGCGCAGCAGAGTATGCCACGGGTGTGGATTGGGGGGGGGGGGGGCAGGAAACCCATGGCTCTGGGGAGGGGGTGAAGGGTTCGGGGCTGCCCTGCCCTGTGGAGAGGCCTGGCTGTGCACGGGGATGCTGCTGGTGTGGCTGGTAACCGGCGGATGTCCTGGGTGCCTCAGAGCAGGGGTACGGGGATGGCTCTGTGGTTTCCCTTGTATGAGCGAGCCTCTTTGCGCAGGACTGAGCGTGTGGCGATGGAGGGTGGCTTTCCCCTCGCTGGTCTACAGCCCCTGGCGCTCTGAGGTCAGCAGATGGTTTACAAAGGAAGGGCTGTAGCATTGTCCTCATGTTAGGCGTGGGGGGAAACTGAGGCACGGGCCAAAAAAATCTGAGTGCCTGGAGCAGGAAACCCCGCCCCCCCCATCATGGTCTTGTTTGGCACCATCTCATGTTGCCCCTCTCAGGAGA
This sequence comes from Pelodiscus sinensis, assembly GCF_049634645.1. NCBI lineage: Eukaryota > Metazoa > Chordata > Testudines > Trionychidae > Pelodiscus > Pelodiscus sinensis. The sequence continues at coordinate 11,923,217 of NC_134729.1, read as the reverse complement.
GAGGCTGCGGATTCAATGGGCCTCGGGTCGGACCCCATCCCTACAGAGCCCAGCCCGGGGACTGGGCTGGGCTGTATCTTTGGAGCTAGTCCTGCTGCCGTGTCTGTTCGGGGGGGCTCTGGCAGGCCCTGGGCTGCGGCGTGATCACCTCCTTTGTTGGTTGTGCAGCTGCCTCGGCGGTTGTGTGGCAGGTTGGTTGCGTTTGACACCAGGAAGGAGCCTTCCCAGCAGGCATTTGTGTCAAAATACAACCTAGTCACCAGTTTCCTGAGCGAGGCTAGTGGCAGCCTTGTGGGAGGGCTGACAATGGCCGAGCCCCTGGGCACGGTAGGTGTGCGTGTGTGACGGCATGTTCCTAGAAGGGGCGGGGCTTGGGCGGAAGGGGCGGGGCTTGGATGGAAGGGGTGGGGTTTGGGGTAGTTGGCTCTTAGCACTACTTGGAGTGCACCTTGTTCCCCAGCCTCCTGCCAGGCCTCAGAGCTGCCCAGAGCATGCCACGTGGTGCTCTGGCGGCGATTTAAAGGGGCCAGGACTCTGGCTGCCATGGCCCCCTCATTGGTGGGGGCTGCAAAGCCTGGGGGAGGTGGGCGGGGAAGGAGGATGGACTAAGAAGAAGGGTAGCCTAGTGGGTAAGTCACTGGGGTGAGAGAGACCAGGCGTCAGTTATTGGCTCTGCTGCCTACTGCGTGACCGTGGGCAAGTCACGTCATGGCTCCATGCCTCAGTTTCCCAGCTGTAAGATAAGGGCTCTTCCTTTGGGCCCTTTTGAGCAGCTCTTTAGAGCAGGCACTTTCCCGCTAGGTGTGCTCACAGCGGGGCCTTGATCGAAGCCAGGTGCTACTGTTATGTACTACTAAGAGGTAGTCTGCCTGAGGAAATTGACCGGCTTAGCTAATCTGGATAACCGTCCCATGTGGACGCAATTCTTTCGGAAGAGCAGGAACTCAGAACATCCACAGCCAACCTCATTCTGGGGTAACTCCCCTGTGCAGCTGAGTCCTACCCAATAGCGTGTTGGCACAGGATAGTTTGGGGCAGCTCCCTTCCCGCCGGTCTGTGCTTTGGGGGACCCTGTGGCAGTCCTATGGATGGGCCTGGCACAGGGTGGCAGCAGGAGTCACTGCCCCCTCGCCAGAGCAGCCCAGCAGCCTCCTCTGCCCCACCCCGCCACCCTCCCCTCGCCCGCTGCGCTTGGCTTTTCTGAGGCAGCAGGAAGCAGAAGGCCCCAACCTCAGCGTACTTGACTCCTCGCCGCTGCTGAGAAGCGAGGCGCAGTGGGGCGGCAGGACGATGTGGTGGCAGGGTGGGGTGGAGCAGTGGGAATGCCCTAGGCTACCCCCCACCTCCCCGGACGGCCCTCCAGGTTTGTGCTGGAAGCTGGGGTCGCCCGGCAGGGTGGTGTGCCAGTCCGGAGCCAGGTCATGGCACCAACGCTCTCCCACGCTGGGCTGCAAACCCGTCCAGCCAGGCCACTTGCCAGAGGCTCGTACCAGTGCTGGGTCGCGCCCTCCCCTCCCTCCCCCTCCGGGCTAATAGCAATTTTGCTCTGGCTACGCCGGCACAGCTGGCATCAGGGCTACTCCCTGAGGTGGCCAAAGTAGGGATGTTAAATTTAAATTAATCAACTAGTCGAAGTCTATCGACTATTCGATTGGTAGATAAGAGCGCCTCTGCCTTTGAACTGTAGGAAGAGCCTCTTGCTACAGTTCGAAAGCCCCGCGCTCTCTGCCACTCCTGAGCCTTTGAAATATACATTTCAAAAGTCGAATTGCGGCAGAACCGGCACGCGGAGACTGCAAAGGGAACCATCATTGTGATTCTCCCACCTGCTTCTTTCAGGGCTGCTTTGGGCTGCCTGAGGGCCATAAGAGACCCAGTGTAAACCAGGCTCTGGCCCTGCCATGAGGCGTTTCCCCAAATGATGATGGGAGAGGAGGAAGCTGGGGTCACTTCAGGTGGCTGCAGTCTGAATGAGCAATTAGAGCAACTCCTGCAGGTCTCAGCTTCCAGGTTCCAGCCAGGCAGGATCAGGTTTCAAGCAACTTTTAGATTTTATTTTTAGTGTTGTGCGATGCTGCTTTTGCATTGGCTTCTCCAAATCTTGGTGGACCCCAGTTGTGCCTGCCTGCTCAAACGTCTCTCTGATCCCCTGGCTCTGAGTTTGTCTGCTCAGAAACGTTTGAAGTTTGACATGTCGCAATGTTTCTCTCCCCCCCCCCCCCTCCCCCTTTTGGCTTCTTGCTTTCAGTTCTTAAATCTTCTGTACACAAGATCAGTCCCGTCCTGAAGTCTGGGCTGTCTTATCTCTGGTCAGAAATCTTGAAAGTCATTTACAGGGAGTGGTAAAGGAACCTTTTTGGCTGTCTTTTAATATTAGTCAGTGGTGCTTGGATGAGGGTTCTCAAAGTGAAACGGATAACTCTGAAGGGAAGCAGAAATCAGTAGCGGTCGGAGGAGGGGAAAGACCGAGAATTGGGCCCATGGGCGAGTGTGGTTTTATTCAACGAGTCCGACTCAAGAGTTCTGTCCTCCAGCTGTGTTGTAGTCTTGCAGCATGATCTTGGGCGAGTCATTTAATCTTTCCAGCACCTGTACAACAACGTGAGCTTCGAGACGTCATAAGTGACTAAACCCGAATCTCTGACTTAAAATCCAGTTTCTTACAGCTCTGGTTTGCATTCACTCAGCCTGCAGATTGAAGCTGGGTTAGTCAATTTCACTGCTGTTACTAGTCTGTTTCACTTCCTGGTGAGCAGTGCCTGCTGGGCACTTATATGCATTGGTTGCAGACAATGCATGGAAAGAACTCTTTTCCACACACACTCACACACGGTCACAAAAGTTCCCTCTAATCTGTTCCATCCATGTGCGGATTTTTTTTCCCATTCAGGTGTGGAATAATTTTTTTCATGTGCTCTGGGGCACCATCAGTAGAAACAAAAACTTTGCTGCTGACATGCTGCTGGGCAGCCTTTGATTCTCTCCTGAGCAGTTACACAAGCTGTCAGGGAACAATGGTCACAAAACCATTTAATTTCTGCTAAATTGCCGTGAAATCTTTAAACGTAGTTAGCAATGTTGGATCTCCACAGCTTAGATGTTTCCCTTTGTAAGGGAGGTCTTGAAAGGGGTCAGATGGCAAGCCAATCATTGGAAGGGTGCCACCCCCCATTACACACAGCTGACCTGTGGAACTCCTTGCTATAAGATAATTAGCTACAACCTCAGCAGGATTTTTAAAAGGTATGGATGAAAGCATCCTGGCTTATAATAAAACAAAAAGCAACCCCCCAAAATGTAGGCAGGGCCATGAATCCTTCTGCCTTAGGATGGCTATAAACTCTTCAGAGAGCAGGGTAACGTGGAGTCTGCCTTGGGCGTCACTCCCTCTCCCCTTCTCATCCGCACACAGTCCTCTCGCCCGAGTGTGAGGGTGCTGTCACCCCAGGCTTGCTGGCTTGCCTGATGGCACCTCTTTCACTTGGGCTAGATTGCAGCAGTGCAGTGTGACACAGGCTAAAAATCACACCAGTGCTGCAGGTCTGAAGGTGCTGCCCCACAATTCCCCTCTGTGCCCTGGAGGACAGATGGATTTTCCCTTCTTTTTGCTGGGGGGGGGAAATCCTGGAGCATGCTGCAGAGACAATGGGGCGCGCCCCCAGGTGAAAGCAGTAATGGTGACTCATTGCTGTCGGGCTGTTCGCGCCTGCCCTGGCTGCTCCGCTCCTGATGCTGATCGCTCTGCATTGAAGACACCCCCTTAATCTTGGGGCCAGGCTCTTCTTGGCCAGTCGCTAGGCTCCCCATACCTGAGGGGTTTCTTGTGTCTCCCTCTAACGCATCGAGTGCTGCTGCAGAGACCGGGGTTTAGGGTTCGACCGATTGTTGCTTTTATCCAGCCTGGTGATTCCGATCTTCTTTTCCTCAAAGAGGCCATTGCAAATGTTAACCCAACCATCTCCTCGTCCAGGTGCTCGCTCGCTCCTCCCTCCTGTTTACTGTGGTTGTGCAATCAGTTGGGGGGGGCGTGTGTGTGTGTGTGTAAAGAATCTCTCTTCCCATTGCTGTGTAAGACACCTGCAGGGGAAAACTGGTGAAACTAACCAGAGTCGAGCTGAAAACAGGCCACCGGGTTTATTGCATATACCCGAGAGCCTGGTCTTTTTTTTCCTCATTGATTTGTATCATAGTAGCATTTGGAGATGAGAACCCCTAGCAGGCTTCTGCCGGCAGAGCTGTGTCCGCCCAGGCTGTGATCCGTGGCCAACAGCTAGGCTGGCAGAAGCCCCAAGTGTGGGTGCAGCTATTTTGGGAAAACTGGCACAGCTTGTTTCACGCGGGGTGGATCCAAGGCTGATATTGCTGCATCCACAGGAGCAGGGCTCTGCTTGTGAGGCGTGCCAATTTCCTAGTGTAGCTACTGCCTAAGAGAGCTCCAAACAGCTTCCATGCTAAGTCAAAAGGGAAGGGAGACTGAGGCCTGGTCAGAAGATGCCAAGGTCAGAGGCAAGCCTGGGTATTAGGAATGTAAAATCCTGGTCAATCAGTAAACCTAAGGTTTAACTGGTTCACTGACTAAGCAAGATCCGGGCAGGGGACTGCACCCAGCATGTGGGGCTCCTACCCCCAGCGCCTGTGCTGGGGCTTGCTGCCGGCTCCCGGCCCCTGTCCGCAGCAAGCTGGAGGCTGCTCCAGACCCCACTGGTTACTGGAACAGGTAAGCCTCCCCCTTTCCACATCCTTCCTGGGAATAGAACCCAGGAGTCCTGACTCTCTCATCTTATCTACCTGACCCATGTTGCCTTGGAACTAAACCTCTCTTCCCAGCTCCATCTGTCCTTCCCCAAGGGCAGACGGACCCTCTCCCCCTCCAGTCCAAGGTGCACACCCTCCAAGCGTGGGACGTTTCTCCATCCTCCCCTCCACCCTGCCATGGTGCCCCAAGGCCTGCGCTCCTTGGCCACCCGGTGCTAGGCAGAGGCAGAGGTTTGTGGCTCCATAGAGCGGTGTCAATGGCTGTAACGCAACAGCGGGAAGCGAATTGTCCCCAGCGTGAGCCGCCAAAACTCTGGCACGGCGGGGAGCTGATCTATAAGGACCCGAAGGAGCGGTGGCTTTCCAGACCTGAGCTGCCCTCCAGCCAGATGAATGGGGCGTCTTGGGGAACCCCTCAGTGGCTTCTGCTCTAATGAACCAGTCCCCTCCTTGTAAGGGCCGTTCCCACCTGGGGGAAACTTCCCCGTCTTGGAGCAGAGCCGTGGAGGCCTTGTCGGCAGTGGGGATTTGCCCCACTTCTACGGCCCTTGGTGTCCAGGCCCTCGTAAAGCTGCACCAAGCAAGGGGTTGGTATCCGGATTCTCAGTGCTTTGGGGCAGGGTCTGTCTCTCGCTGTGCCGGGCGCTGCACAGACACAATGGGGCCCTGGCCTCTGTTGTTCCTTAGACACTATTGTAAGAAATATGATGAGCCCCCCCGCCCCCAATCAAATTCAGGGTCCTTTCATATTTGATGCTGCAGAAACAGTCACCTAGGAGCTCACAATCGGACAGAGGGCAGGAGAGGAAACTGAGGCACCAAGAAGGGAAGTGAATTGGCAAGCAGCATGTCAGTAGTCGAGTTGAGAACAGAATCTGTCTCCTGACTCCTAATCCAGTGCCATAACCACTAGGCCCCACTGCTGGTAGACCACGTAAGCTGTCCTAAACTGAGCTTTGCAGCACTTCACTTCGGTCAAAAATCTGCTTTGCCTGTGTGCGCAGATGCCACGTGCATGTCGGTCTCCCTAGGCGGAAAAGGGCTTTTGGGGCGGGAACTCCTCAAAGCTTCAGCACCTGCTGCTTCCGGGGAGACAGTAAAAACGAGGCTGCCCATGTAATCGCCCGGCTTGGAGCTGCAGAAAAAATGTGGCAGCCAGGTCCCTTTAAAGAGCCCTCCTGGTGCAGTAATAGGATGTGTGTTCAGCGCCCCTAATCTCATTATTGGGCTTTAACTGTTGTTTAACCTTGGTGTGCTGATTTTTTAAGTGGCAGCCTTAAGGTGCTGCATGGCCTCCCGCCCCTGGGTAACAGCCATTAAAAGGGCTTTGGGATGGGAGGAGGAGAGATGGGGTGTCCTGTCTGAAGCAGCATTAAAAATAGCACCAGGCTTAGCAGTGCTGCATCATTCTCAAATGACGCCCCCTCCCCTCTGACACTGTTCTTGGCTGCACGGGGGAGAGAAAACGGTCATGAAAATCCCCAGCCAAAATCCCACCTCTGGATGATTTAAACCCTGACTCCTTGTTCCTTTCTCTGCAGATGAGCTGGGGGATTTCCCTGCTTGTTTTAAAATCCCCTGCAGGACGGCTTTTGGCTGCTCACCCCTGGTTAGCGCTTCCCTGGGAGACTGTGTTAGCGGGATTGGGGGAGGTAGCGGCCCCCTGACATTGACACACAGAGCCGTAGCCCCAAAATCCACTGCAGTGAGGGGTGTCAATCTGATGATGCTTTGTGTGGGGACACAAGTCATAATTCCTCTTCTTCCCCCCCCCCCCAGCAGTTGTAAAATCAACACTAAAATTAGCATCTCGCAAGCCACTTAACTTCTTTACATGATCCAGCTTGTCACAGTCAGAGGGGTGCTAACGTTTATATAGAAACCCCCCACTTTGTCTTGTCTCTTTCTCCACTCCAGAGTTCCCTAGGCTCCCAGGGTTCCAAGTGGTCCCTTATTTTCCCAGGAAAGGAACCAACTCTCTTTCCCACTCAAGTAGCCTGTGGAACTCATGGCCACAAGCTTTCACAGAAGCCAGATGCATAGGAGAGGAGAGTTTTAGAAAGCTTGTTCTGGAGATAACTGTTGGGTTTAGGTGCAAGCTTTCCATGGGGGCGAGTTGTCCCCTCGCTCAGGGGTAAGGCTGTGCTTCTGTCAGGTCTGGTTGCAGGGTGTCTAGCTGGAGCGAGTTTTAATCCAGCGGGGGTACGATGTATGGTGCAGCTGTGACTGCACGTGCTCAGCTGCTTCAGTGCAAACTTCTCAGGGAACCTCTGTATAGACCAGGGATGTAAGTGACTAGTTGGCTGTCTGATAACCTAGGCTTATTGGGTAGTCGAGTCATTACTCAACTAGTCGCTCCCCCCTTGCTGCCTCGGTATCAGAGGCAGCAAGGGGGGGAGGAGCAGGCTTAGAATGGGGGAAATGGCATGAGCCAGGCGGCTCTTACCATATTTAAAAAGCAGAGCCACAGCGAACCCCCTTATCGACTACATAAGGATATAAGAATGGCCAGACTGGGTAAAACCAAAGGTCCATCTAGCCCAATATCCTGTGTGCCAACAGTGGCCAATGCCAGGTACCCCAGAGAGGGAACACAACTGGTAATCCTCACGTGATCCCTCCCCTGTCACTCATTTCCAGAGAAACAAAGGTTAGGGACACCATCCCTACCCATCCTGGCTAATAGATGATCCATGAATCTATCTAGCTCTTTTTTTGAACCCTGTTAAAGTCCTAGTCTTCACAACATCCTCTGGCGAGGAGTTCCACAGGTTGACTCTGCGCTGAGTGAAGAAAAGCTTCCTTTTGTTTGTTTTAAACCTGCTGCCTATTAATGTCATTTGGTGACCCCAAGTTCTTATATTGTGGGAATAAGTAAATAACTTTTCCTTATTCACTTTTTCCACACCAGCTATGATTTTATAGACCTCTAGCCTATCCCTCCTTGGTCAGCTCTTTTCTAAGTTGAAAAGTTCCCATCTTTTTAATCTCTTCTGAGATGGAAGTTGTTCCATTCTCCTAATCTTTGTTGCCCTTTTCTGAACCTTTTCCAATGCCAAGACACCTTTCTTGAGATGAGATGACCATGTCACGTGATCCCACGGATTTCCAACTCGATGAGTGTGCTAACCACTATTGACCATCCCAATTATGGCCCTAGGGGGTGGGGATCCCACCTTGAAGGCGAGCTCAGGAGGCCTGGCAAGCCAGATGCTCGGCTGCCGATGATTTGCCAATGGCCGGTATTGCTGCAAGAATGCCTGCGCGATGGGGAAGCATACGGGTTTTTTAAAGGATTTGTCTGTGACTTAAATAACGGGTCATTGGGAATAAGGCTCCGTTGGAAGCAACTGGAGCATCTGACTCTTTTCATTCCTCTTCTAATGCATCCGTGCGCTAAAATAATTGACCAACTATCTCTGGCCCGGTCATGTGGCCAACCTGTCGGTGATGTTGCACGTGCACCTTGGACTGCAGTCGAAACACGTCGGCCGGGCCAGCCCCAGGTCACGTGTCCTGGCCAAAGTGTCACGGCAAGTCCACTATGGAGCAGGACTGAACCTGAGCATCCCAAGTGCCAGGCTGTGCCCCTAACCACAGGGCCCCTTTTTGCCCCCCTTTCCTTCAGAACAGACCAGATCTCATGGCAGGCCTTGCTTATGTGGGGACTTCTGCCGCCCCTGAGTATAGACGCATTTTACCCCAATGCACATTTTTGCGTCTAAAATACACGATGCTGTGGCTTGTCCTAACTGCAAAATGGACTGTGGATCGTCAATTCGTAGGTTGTAACGGCCCTTAAATTATCTAGTCGGACCACCTGGAAAACGCAGGCTAGGTAGCTTCACCAGAATCTTCCCTAGAGCGGATCTGTTAGGAAACACATCCAACCTGAACTCCATATTGGCGGTGACTCCAAGGCCCTGGCTATGTTGTTCCAGTGGCCACCTTCGTTCCCGTCAGAATGGCGCTAGCTTTCGTGTGCAGCTGTTGGATCTCGTTAGATCTTTCTCTGCCGGACTGGAGAGCCCCTTAGTAAATATTTGCCCCACATGTAAGTCGGTGTAGCCTTAGCTGTCTCTCTAAACTAAATTGTTACAAGGAAGAGAATTGTTCTCCTTAACCCCTGAGCGCGGGATAAGAAGCAATGGGCTTAAATTACAGCAAGGGAGGTTTAGGTTGGACATTAGGAAAAACTTCCTACCTGTCAGGGTGGTTAAGCACTGGACTAAATTGCTTAGGGGGCGTTGTGGAATCTCCGTCACTGGAGATATGTAAGAGCTGGTTGGACAGACACCTGTCAGGGACGCTCTAGGTCAGGCATGGGGAACCCGCGGCCCTCAGCTTGCATGGATCTGGCCCCCGAGGCTCAGGGTTCCCCCCAACATTGAGGAGCCTGTGCTGGCACTTCCCCTCCCACTGCCACTATCCCACCATGAATGTCCACACGATGGTTCGTTTGACCTCGGGCATCTCTCTTAATGCTGGAACCCCAAAACTCCAGCCTTGATGTAAAGGTGGCCAGGGCAGAGCATTCCCCGTGGTCCCTGGCGGCTGTTGCCATGTCTGTCCCAGCACTGGAGATCAGGCGGGGAGGTGATGTTTCTTCTTGGACCATCTTCTGAAGGTGAGACGTTTTCGGGCGGCTCCGAGCTCCCCTTCGGGTCCCCTCGGTGCTAAGGGGTTTTTGCACTGGCGCAAGCCGCTAAAGTCCCAGCCCTGTCCGTGCTCTGTTAAGCGCTGGGTTTCCACGTCATCTGGCCAGTCATCGTGTTGCTTGTTGGTAACCAGATCCCGGCACTGTGGCCCGAATTGACCCATCGTTGCTGGAACAGGCTGTGTCTGGAAAGGTCAAAATGCTTGTAAAAGTCTGTGGGCCGCACGGTGTAGAAACCGCTGGTGCTCTGTTTGAGACAGCTTCTGGGGATGCAGAGCAGGGGTGGGGGTGTCAAGGCGTGTAAGCAGTCACTTATTCGGCCTGATGGGATCCCCGGTTGGTCGTGAGTGAGCCGCACACTAGAGCTGGGGGGGGGGCAGGAGGAGATTATATGTGTTGTGTGGAGGCCTCAATTGGAGAAACTGAGGCACAAAACAAGGGAGGTGGTTTGTCTAACGTTTCCAGCTCAGCAGACTGACCTGTGTAATATGGAACCATGCCTAGTGGTTAGAGCCAGCAGGGCTGGGAGTCCGGACTGCTAGTTTCTAGTCCCATCGTTGTGGTGCAATTGACTTACCTCCTTGCCAGGAGCCACTCCCTTCCCAGACTTGCGAAGAGAATCCAGGAGTCCTGGCCCTTTGCTCTGACCACTAGACCCTGCTCCCCCCCAGAACCAGGAATAGAACTGAGGCGTTCTGTCTGACTCTTCCCCATGCACACGTGATCTAACCCACTAGACTCCCCGTGCGCTTCCCCTGCCCCCAAAACCCGGGAAGCGAGACCAGGCGTCCTGCCTCCTGGGCCCAAGCCCAAACCACAAAGCTGTCCTTACGAACTCCCAGGATGTCTGATCTCTGCAGCGCACGGAGGCCGGGGCGGGCGGAGCGGAGCCCCGACCGTGGGAATCAATTCTCTTGATACAGCTGCGCTTCTGCTAGTGAGTCCGTCTGTACCCGGGGTCCTGGCTCCCAATCATGTCAGGTGGGAGAAGATGCTAAGAAACCGGCGGGATGGGACCACGACAGGCACTTCCTTGAGAGAGCCGGGGGGTGGATTTCCCTCCTTGGAAGAGCGATTGGAGCATTTTCTGGCCGCCTCCTTCCACCCTCTGCCACCCAGCTGTGCCGAGCAAGGGCCTGGTGGTTAGGAGTAGACGAAGGACGTTAGTTGCTCTGCGGAGCCCGGGAAACGCCGCCTCCATCATGGGTGATTTTTAGGACCCGAACGGGTTGGGCGGTGAGAGGAATTGGGCAGGAATCCGGGCAGGGTTTGCAAAGAGGCGCTATTGCTGTAAGTGCAGGGTTGTAGGGGAAGGAAACACTGTTCAGGGCCTCTGACTAGATCCCAATATGCCCCTCCCCCTTGCTGTTACATCTCTCTCCAGTCGGGAAAGGGAGGGTGTTGATAGTTGCTGATGGGGAAACTGAGGCAGAGAGTGAGTGGTGTGCCTGAGGCCCCACCTACATCTCCCAGGGCCCAGCCTGGTGTCTTACTCGCAGCACTGGAGACCTCCAGCTGAGGCTAATAGTGTTTTGTGACTGTCCGCAACCATGCAGATCATCAAACCTAGATCATTTCACTCCAGTGTGCTGGGTGCTGTACATATATTGAGCCAGAGACCACCCCTACCCCAGAGTGCTGGAAGGATCCCCTCCCTTGTGCAGGGGGGAAACTGAGGCACGGATGGAGACAGTGATGGGCTCAGAGCCAAGAACTGAATGCGGATCCCCAGAGACCCAGCCTGCTGCCTTTTGCTCAGGGCGAGACCGTTGACTGACTCAGCGTGTGCGCCCATCCCCTTCAGACCAGCGCTTCCACAGACACACACTGACGAGAAAGCGCCATGAACTCTCTAGACAGGAAGATCTTCCTCGCCTCCTATGGATGGGGAAGGGGTGGGAAACTGAGGCACGGAGCTGGGACAGGACTTGCAGAAAGCCTGGTGGACTGAGGCATGCAAGACTTGGTGCCCCCCCAGTTTCCCTCCTGTTTTAGCCACAAGGGCCTGGCCTGGTCGCTTCTCTGAGCCGGCCTGGATCTGCGGCCGGAGCCTGCCTTTAGTGCCAGCTGTCTCCCCTCACTCTCCCCTTGTCCGTCCGTTCCCACAAGCTTATAAATCCTGCTCCTAAGCAGTGGGGCCTGGGAGCCAAATTTCCTCTCCAAGTATCCTTGAGGAGGGGGCTGGAGGCGGCCAATGCTGCATCTCTCGACCTCCCCCCCCCCCTGCTGCTGGGGTGCTCTCCCCAACCCCTGCCCGCCTCTGAGCTCTTCGAGCCCCGCCCAGGAGGGGTGGGGTCGGGGGAAGGGGGGAGAAAAGCACTGGGAAGCTGCAGGCATTTCTGGGGGGCCCACAGCTGGACTCTTTCCACTTCCTGCCTCTGTTGATTCCTGTTCTGCCGGGGAAGCGAGACAGTGGGAAGTTGAGACCAGCCGCCCCCCGCCCTGTCGGAAGGTGGGGGGGTCCTTTTCAACCAAGCCCAGCGCCTGGCATGGAACTTGGACTTGTGAACCGGGCTGCCTGCGTTCTGCCCCCACCCCTGGGAGGGAAGTGGGGTCTAGTGGGTGGGGTGGGGTGGGGGTCGGGATGTTAAATTTCGAGTAACTGACTAATGGAACAGTCGATGCATTTTGCAGCGACTCTTCGATTAGTTGATTGGGCGCCTAAGGCTGTTCCGACACTTCAAAGGCGAAAGCGCCACGGGGAGCCCGGGATCAGCTGGGGACTCCCTCGCTGACCCCGCCCACTTTGAAACGCCGCAGGGAGCCCGACATCCGCTCCCAGTGTCCGGCTCCACGAGGCGTTTCGAAGCGGCAGCGCCGCACGGAGCCCGGGGTCAGCGGGGGAGTCCGGCTTTTTCTGATAGAGGCAGCAAGGGGGAGGGGGGAAAGCGACTAGTTGACTCTCCGATTATCCGATAAGCAAACGTTTGTCGACCGGTCGTTCACCCCCTAGGTGGGGTACTAGGTGTCGGGGTGCCTGGATCCTGCCCCTGAGTCTGGGAAGGCAATGACACAACATAACGTGACTGGAGTCCGGGCTCTGGAGAAGGGCTGAGGATGGAGCTTTGGGATGCAGGAGGGGGGGTCTGGGTTCAGGGCTGGGGCAGGAGGGGGGTCCCTTGGGCGATTCCCGCTCCCATAATTTGCAAACCACTGGGCTAGTGGAAGACTGTGGCAGGGGAGGGGGCTGGGAGCCAGGACTCCTGGGTTCTATTCGTGGCTGCTGTGTGACCTGACACAAGTTGCTTCTCTTCCGTGTCCTCCGGTTCTGGTGTCCCTGGCTCCCAGCTTTGAACGTGTTTACACCGGTACGCTGCGTCCTGGGGGGGCGGGCGCTGACCAGCGTTCCCTGTCAGCTGAGCGCTTGTGCGGCCCCCCAGGAGAGAGTCCGGTGCCGCCCAGCTGATGGGCAGAGTGCCCACAGCCGGCAGCAGGTGTTTCTACTGGTGGTGCACATCCACGCACGTCTCCGTGCACAGAACAAAACTTATTCTGGACACGGATGGAAAAAAAATAGCAGGCGCATTGGTGCGCACCCTGGTGATCTACAGGGCCGTGCACAAATCGTGGGTTCTTAGACTTAGGCTGCGTCTACACTTGATGGGCAACTTTTGTCGTTCACGGGGCTTCGCCCCCTCGGGGAAGCGTGAAGGCTGCGCTGTGCGCAGGAGCGCTCTACTGCTGACAAGCAAACCCCCCTCCTGGGGATGAGGATGGGGCGGGGGGGGGAGTATTTTGTCCCCAAAAGTGCAGGCCGAACAGTGTTCAGGCAGCTGCCTACCAACAGGGCTGTGCAGCCCCTGCCTCGAGGCTAAAAGCTGCCGAAGGTAGGCGTTAGGGATGTAGTAGTATAGTTGATTAACCGATGAGCAGAAGCGTTTTGGTTAATGCTATAGACGACAGCATTTCTCTTCTCTTCTCTTCCCCTCCCCCCCCCCCATACATTTTTTAGCAGGCTGGCCTGCAGCCTGGTCTAGTCCCGGCTTGCGCCAGACCCGGAACCCACCCCGCTGCGGCTCTGCATTTCAAGTGTGTTAGGAGCTGGGCAGGCAGGTAGCCTGACTCGCGCTGGGTCCAGGAGCACCCCTCCCCTCTCCTCCCCCGGCAGGGCCTGCTGCCACCCTGAGCTGCTGCCTCGGTATCAGAGGCAGCAGTGCGGGGTGACAGGCAGCTGGTCCGCGAGGGGAGCTGGATTTTAAACCGGATCCCCTTGTGGAATAGTTTCTGCCTGGCCGCCCGTGCTGCTGCCTCCGCTACAGAGGCAGCAGCGCGGGGTGGTGGGGGCTCCTCGGGAGCGGGGCCCGAGCGCACTGGCTGCCGGCCCCGCCCCCGGGGACTATAGACCAGTCGAGTAACCGATACGAATTCATGGGGTTAATGGGCGAATCAATTCACTGATAATAAACACCCCCAGTGGACGCACCCTGAGCCCTGTTGCATCCGAGGAGCCGGAACCGCTGGCTCGGAGTGAGGCCTGGCTTTAGGGCTTCCGGCTCGCTGACCCCCCCCCCCCCCCCCCCCGGCCTCCTGGGGCTGGGAGCCGAACCCGGCCGGGCCGAGTCCCAGCCCCCGGAGCTGGGAATGGAAGGGAGCCAGGAGACCTGGCTGAGAGCGCGAGGGGGCCCGGCAGCATCTGCTCTGCTGGGCTGAGACCCCCCCCCCCTCCCCCCCCCCCCCCCCCCCCCCCCCCCGTGTTCCCGGCTGGCTGCGGGCTCTCCCCCCGCCCTGCCCTGGGGCAGACAGGCCAGAAACCAGCCAGGGGCTGCAGAGCTGATTAGCTCAGACAATGCGGCTCCCTGGCTCTGAACCGGGGTGACTCAGTCCTTGTGGCCTCTTTACAATTCCAGCTCTGTTTATCCAGACTGGAGCCGCGCCCCCCCCCCCCCCTCCAGGCTCTCCTCTTGCTGACCCCCCTCCCCCGCGAGGCTGTCCTGCAGGTGCACTTTTAAGGTGCGGGCACACGCCCCTCCCTGGCACCGGGCCCTGGGGCTGGCTATCGATTTCTGCTGGGAAGCAGCCGCTCCGTGGCCCATCCCAGAGCTGGCTGCCACGGCCCGCGTTGCATAAACCCTGGGAGTGGCGGGGGGGCTGGCTGGCTGGTTTGGGAACTGGAGACGGGACTGGGCTGGTCCTGGGGACCTGGCTGCGATTTATAGGGAGGCTGTTTGGTTGGGGGGGGGGGCGGGGGGTCAGGCGTGAGTCACGCAGACCGCTCGCTCTTCTTCCTCGCTCCAGCTCATCCCGCCTGTAGGGTGCCCCCAGCAGATCCCAACAAGCCCAGAATGATCCTGGGAGATAAAATTCCCCGGCCCCCTCCCCCAGGGCAGACTCACCGGTGGGCGGAGGGGAGGGGCCGACCTGATCTATTACCAGGCCGACTCCAGGTCCGAGAGGCCGGCAGTAAATCAACTGGAAGCGAGTCCAGGGCCCCTTCTACCTAAAGCAGATCAAAGCCCCATGAAAATAACTTCTGGACTCCAGCCACTTTTTTGTAGAGCTCCTTGTGGAACCTCCTCAGAGTGGGGGTTGCCTGGCAGTTAATCCCTGGGGTTTGGGGGGTCCTAGTGCAGTTCCTGACGCTAATATGGGGATAACAGACCTTCCCTGTCCTTGTCCAGGCAGATGGTCCGCTCTTTGGACCGGGGCTGCCTTGCCCGGTGGGTCCACCTGGCATCCGGTGTGATGGGGGTGCTGGGTTTGCAGTTGGGTTCACTGGTGATTGGGGGCAGTGGAACATCTCAGGGGGCTGGACCCACATGTCAGGGTTTGTCTACATGAGAGAGTGGCTCCTGTTTAAGGAAAGGGAGGCTCTAAACCGGTTTAGTTAAAACTGGGGCAAATTCCCACGTTGGATGCTCTTACATCGGCTTAGCTGCATCCTATTCCCAGCTACTTTGTGTTCAAAATCTACTTGTGTAAATCCAAAGTGCAGCGCACACGCTGGAGTTCACACCTGCCCAAGGAGATCAGCTTCAGAACTTAATTTGATTAAATGTGGGCATCTTTCTCCTCCCCCAAGACCTCAGCAGATGGCCTTAGATGATACCGTAATGCACCTAATAACCTGCAGTCAGTTGATGTAGAAACTTCTCCACTCTGGATTGCGGGGTGTAAGGGGTTTGGCTGTGAAGCCCAGGCATTGCTGATGTCTGAGATGTATGTGAAAGCCAGCAGGGCCCCTTATGGCCTGGCAGCTGCACTGGGCAGGGATCGTCTCCTAGTAATGTCTGGATCAAGGCCGTAATTTCTGTAGGAGCTGTTGTGGTGAAGTGACTCCGGCCGGAACGGGCTGTTTGGTGGCTCGTCGTCCTCAATGGCGAAAAAGCTTTTGGTTTTTAAAACTGGCTTGTGCCATCTGTTCCTGCCTCCTTGGATTTGAGTGGAGCTGACTGCAGCAGCGTCTCGGCGCTCTGTAGACCCCTCGCCAGCTGATTTTGTGGCTGCCAGTCCCGAATGTGGGGAGATGGAACGTGGCCGGAATTATCCATCCAATGGGGCTGTGTAAATCCCACTGGGGTCAGCAGGCACCACGAGCATCCTTCCAGGTCTCCATCGGCGCGGGGACCCGGCCTGATCCTCTTTAGCGCCGTGATCGCTGGTGTTCTCGCTTGGCAGACTTCCTGCATTCTCTGCCCTGCTCCTGCTGTTGCCTGCCACCCCCGGCTGGGACACCACGCCCCTTCCTGGCCTCCTTTCCATGCTACCCGCTGGCATCGTAACAACTTGCATCTATTACAGCTGGTCAAGGGGGCCGGGGAGTTGTCCGCTGTGAGGGGAAAGCCCCCTTGCAGTAGCACCCCACCTTGACCGAATGGCAGTGCCGTCTAGTAGCTAGAGCAGGGTGGACAAGGAGTCAGCCCTTCAGTTAGGGAGGGGAGTAGGGCTGGGTTCCCGCTCTGGAGGCGCGGGCACATGGGGATCTATCGCGGTCAGTTGCCCCAGGCAGATGGGTCCCAGCTGCATGGCGGAGACGCTGTTTGTCTGTTTACCTGGCTTAGGAGCGTGCCGGGGCGCGCACGTGTGGGTGCGTTTTGGGGGAGGACTGCAGCTGACTCCGGAACCGGGCCAGGTCGGAGGACTCGAGTCTTGTTCCGCTTGCGAAGAGCAGAGCCGAGGGGGAACGTTTTAAGACCCACTGGCTGCAGAGAGCCTGGTCAACACGGCCAAAGGTCCCGCGGCTGGCGGGTGCAGCGAGACCCGCTCGGCCACGGAGCCGAGGCCTGGCTCTTTCACAGCCCTTACGCTGGGCATCTTCGCTGGCCCTTGGAAAATCAAGACTGGCTTGATTGGGAAGGCTCGGCTCTAGTTCAGACAGGGATTGTGTTTGGGCAGGACTCGGGCCTTGGCCTTAAAAGAGCAGCTGTTCATCCTGTAACATTCTCTGTCGTCTCTCAACCATTGCCCTTTTAACCGCATTCTCCAGCTCCTTTCTGAACCCCAGCCCCGCAGGGCTGGCTCCCCCCACTGAGCCCCGCTTCCCACCGAAGGCAGCACCTAGGAGTGGTGGCGGCTGCCCCGGCTAGGCCATCGGGCTGCTGTGTTTGACTAGTCAAATTACCGGAGGACTAGCTTGTGCTGGGGCTTGGGTTATTGTGTGTGTATGGGGCCGGGCGAATGAGTTTCTCTGCTGCTGCATTCGCCTGCTTAGCTGCCTCTCTTTGGAAGATCTCAAAGCACACTGGCTAGCTAACCCTGCGCGCCCCCCCCCCCCCCCCGCGTAGGTGTTGTCCCCCGGAGGGCTGGAATAATTTGTATAGCGTGGGTGCTTAAAGCGGACGCAGCGTGGTTTTGATTGTTGCTACTCCAACCGGAGCATGCTGGCGCACCTCTAGTTCCTGAACCACTGGTTACCCCCACTTTAGTGCGGGGGGACTTTGCAGGGGCAGGGAGTCAGTAGGAACAGAATCCAGGAGTTCTGGCAAAGTAGCTTCTGCTCTAACCACTAGACTCCACTCCTCTCCCAGGCCTGGGAAGAGAGCGAAGAGTCCTTTATCCTAGCACTGCTGCCCACTCGGCCTGCCCCCTCCCGGAGCTGGGAGTAAAACCCAGGAGTCCTGGCTCCCAGCCCCCTGCTCTGACCACTAGACACCACAAGACCCAAGTCTCCACTTCGCTGTTGTAACCTCAAGACGACGTCCTTGGCTTCTGTTTCCAGTGAGGGGCAGGAGTGAGGTCTGGAGTAGGGTGTGCGGCGATCGGCTTCTCCTCCAGGCCCTGGGAGGGCAGTGCGGTCCAGTGTGCAGAGCCGCAAGGATGCGAGGGGAGGGGAGTCCCCCGCAGAACCTACATGGAGACGTTCTCCTGTTTGCTGCCTCTCCTCTCCCCATCGCTTGGGGCAGAAGTGAACAAACTCCCACAGCGCTAGCTGGGGGCTAGGGAGGTATTAACTCTGAGCCAGCAGTCGTGATCCTGGGTATGGTCGTTAGGAGGCGCGCTACCGCCCTGTTGTGGGAAGGTGAGAGCCAGAAGATCCCCAGGAGTCTGTTGTGATACCCCCTTCTGCCTGTTCCCCCAACCGCTGGTGAATGGTGTGTGGGGAGCCCAGTTGGCAAAGGGGGGAGCTCCCCTCTAGGGGCCCTGCCTCTTACAGGCAGGGTGGTGGTGTAACTCTGCAGCTGTGCTGCTCCCCAGAGCCAGCTGCATCTTGGCACCAGTAGCGTTGGATTTGATCATGGGGTAGGCATTGCGCTGGCTCTGCAGGCTTGGCAAAACGTTTGTGGGAGACATGACCCAGTACGATGGCTGGAAGCTGAAGCCAGACACATTCAGACTGGAAAAGAGGCATCTGTTTTGAATGACGAGAGCAAGTAACCCACTGGGACAATTTACCAGGGTCGAGGGATTCTCCAGCGCTGGTGATTTTTTATGGGTTGTTTATCTAAAAGATCTGCCCTTGGAATCTTTTCAGGGAAGTTTTGTGGCCGGTTTGAGACAGGAAGGCAGGTTAGATAATCCAGACAGCCCCTTCTAATCTGTGACTGGCAGGGAGGCCTGAGGGGGTGTGGAACCCAGAGCAGCCCTCTCCCCCAAGGAACGCAAGCCGGGGGCTTGGTGTGGGGGGCAGCAGGAATTGCCCCCCTTCCACACTCCCCACGGTGGTGGAAGCCAACATGAGCCTACAGCCTGCTCTGCTCCACCCTGCTGCCCAATGCGCGCCACTTCTCCCAGCCCACAGCCACGGAGGGGCAGGAGGGGCCTGACACTGGCTTCCTCTCCACACCAGACCCCCAGATAGTCCCCTGGGACCTGTCCATAGGACAGTTGAGGCAGCTGCAGCAGGGCCCCCCCAAAGTGTGGGTCTGGGGGGACGGCTCTGCCTGTGGGATAGTTAAGACCACCCTGGAGATGCTGCCACCTCTGGGGTGGGGCATGGGACTGTGCGTACCCAGACCCACTGCCTGGCACCCAGATGCAGCCAGGTCTGAGGGGGCGCATGGGCTGTTCCATGCTTGAGGCAGTTCTTGTACCATGGCATCCGCGTGCCTTGCAATTTCGAATGCGCTATTCCCAGGCCGTGCCGTTCACACGCAGCTTGTGAGAGAGGCGGGGCTGTCCATGTCCTAGCCGTGAAATGGAGATAAGGGACGTGCCCGAGGTTGCACAAGAAGTCTGTGGCAGGGTCCCCGAGTTGCGGATGAAGGGCCAAACCACAGGACCATCTTCTCCTGGCTTCCTGCATTGGGATGCAGCTGCCTCCAGGGTGGAGCATGGCAGCCATTTGTGCAGGGACGATCAACCTGGCACGGAGCCGTAGCTGGCTCTGGAGTGGGGCACAGCCGCTGTTTAACCCCAGTGCCCTTCGGGGCGGGAACTGGCGACTGGCCTGGAGGAATGAGATCTGAGCGCAGGACTTGAGGAGCAGCGATGCTGCAGGTGAGTCCAGATCTGGAGTCTTGGGGATGCGCTGCCCCTCCCGGGGCTGAGGACAGCTGCAGGGCAAGCCAGATCTCGCGCTCAATAGCCAGCTGCGGCCACGACCCTCGGCCCGCCCTGGGATGTTTGGGGCGAAAGCCCCTGCTCTGTATAAGCTGCCATGGATCGGCACCCACAATGGAGCCAGGTGCAAGCCAATTTCTGCACGGTGCTGGGCTCGGCACTGACGGAGGGGAGAGAGCCCCCTGCCCCACAGTGCCCCCTACTGAGCCCCTACCCTGCCGCACAGCGCCCCCTGCTGAGTCCTGGGGTCAGTACGGATTGTGAGGAGGGAACTCCCCTAGCGAGCCCTTCCCCCAGACTAATCCTTGCCACACAGCACCCCCTAGTGCTGCACTGAGATCAGAACTGACGGAGGGGAGAGCACCCCCTGCTGACCCCTGCCCCATAGCGCCCCTTCAGCCCAGGGAGTCCCAGCCATCAGCGGATCTCCAGGAGTTCTCTGGGTCCTAACTCAAAAGAGCAAGCAGAGAGCTGCTGTGTTTCTGCTGCAAGGCAAGGGGCCTTGTCTACTTCCGTCCCTCTCAACCGGCTCCCTCTGGCTCCAGGCCTCTTCCTTTCCACTCTGGACGCTCCTTCTGCCACAAGCTTCCCTGAGATACATCACCCTCCCCAGCCCTCGCCCTGTCTCACTGAAAGGCACTGAAGTCGGGGGTGGGGGGAGCGGATCGGCATTCCCCCCTGATGGCCGCTGAGGGCCCATGGTCTGGGAGGTGTGGCTGCAGGGTGTGTCTCAGTTTACTACAGCCGAACTACACCTACCTGTTGTCGTGTGGGTACCTTGCTGGTTGCTATGCTGCGCAGTGGGTTGTGAGTGACCTCCACTGGCTGCAGCACGGCCCAGCAGGGCAGGGGATGAGTCATTATGCAAGGGGGCTCCAAACCTGTCTAACGAGTTATCTCCCAGGGATCGGAACAATGGGAAGAAGGGGAGTGGAGCCATGGCTGGGTGCAAGGCTGGAAGTGAGTGAGTTAGTTTCTGTCTGGTATCCTGGAGGAAGTAGCCTAGGCAACAGGCTGGGATTTAGGGGCCCAGGCTCCCCCATCTCAAGGGGGGCTAGGCCTGTCCTGTAACCAGATTTCATCTGTGCTGTGCTGTATCCTGGAGAAGCAATAAACTCCCTCTATTCTACTGGCTGGTGGAGTCTGTCCGTGCCATTATGGGGGTGCAGGAGACGGGAAAAACCCGATGCACTGTCACACCTGTCCCCAGAGACATTATCTCCTCTAGAGCCTCTTTCAAAACCGGCATCGCCTGGTGGGTTTGTAGCACGCGGCTTGGGCATCTGACTACTGCGCTCATTGGAGCCGCATGAGGAGGCTTCACCTGTTAAGTTTCCTGCCGAGAAGCCAGGTCTGAATAGGCGCCGGGGGCCCCATAAGGTGCATCCGCTGGGTTTCTTTGTCGTCCGCAGTGATGAGCGTCTCTGGGACGTGTGTGGCTCCTGTTTGGGGTGGGACGTCCCCCACCTGATCCTGACACCGGGCTGGGACCGTGGGTGCTTGGAAAAGCCTCTTGGCCCGGTGCGGACAGGCTGGTAGCTAGCAGTGCGGCGGAGATGCGACTCTCTGAGCTCCTCCTAGCTCCGTCCTTTGGGAGGGCATCTGGGCGGTTGATTGAAGGAGCTTCCAGGAGAAAAGGCCCCGTCGCTCCTGTCCTACAGGGACTTGACTCTGCACTGCCCTTAGTCACACTCCTGGCTCCTCTCCTCCGCCAGAGGGGCTGTGATGTGTCTCCGCCATGTGGCACTGCCCTGCCGCAGATCTAGCATCGCAGCTATGGGGCAGGAGGGGACATCCTGTTGGGAGCGGGGGATCGGAGGTTAAAAGCCCTAACCAGCCTGGCTAAGCAAGGAGCAGTGGGCTGCTGGAATCTGGAGGCAGTGTGTCCTAGTGGCCAGGGCACTAGGCTGGGGCTCAGGAGATGGGGGGGGTTCTACTCCCGGTTCTGCCACTTGCTGCTGGGTGCCCTTGGGCAAGTCATTCCTGAAGTTGTGCCTCAGTTTCCCTATCCTAACATGGGGATAATGACACTAGCCCCAAGTGCTTTGAGATCTACAGATGAACAGTGCTGTAGAGAAGAGCGAAGGGGTATTAAAACACCTGCTCGTGGCAGCCTACTCAGAGAACAGCCGCCTGCTGCTGCCTGCTAATGGAGTTTCTCCTTTTAGCTCAAAGGAGTCTGTGTGGGGAGGGGTATTTTCCTTCCACGATGCTTAGGGTGGTCCAGGAATAGGAGACCTCACGCTGCCGTCTGGGGCCAATCCTCCACCTCTCAGCACTTGTCCGTGCAGCACCTAGCGTGATGGGGAACCGATCTCAATCGGTAGCTGCCTGGCCTTAGTGTGCATCCTGGAAGTGAATCTGGGCTGGGTGCCAAGGGCAAGAGAACCGTGAGATCAACTGGATCCTGGCCTCTTGCTGGAAATCGATGTCACTGGGCTTGGGAAACGCCGCAGAGAACGTCCTTTACTCTGCCCCCGCCCCACCGTGGGATGGAGGCTAGTCTTCTGGACATAGGTGTCAGTTGGATGGGGGTTCTACATTGAGAGCCTGCCCTCTTTTGCCACATGTTCCCGCCTTTCTCACGACTTCAGGGCAACTTTTTTCCTTAAACCCTGAGGCTTCTCAAGTCCCATGGGCGTGGCCGTTGCTGCTGAATTTCTAACCCTCAGGCCTGCTGGGGAAACCTTCAAAAGGTGCAAAGGCTTGGAAGCCGGGCTGTAAATGGGAAAAGACCCCCCCCCCCCCCAAGCTGACCTGCAGTCTCAGGCATTTTAGAGGGACCCACTGAAAGACTTCAGGATGGACGGGCTGTTTTGGGCCGCGACAAGACTCCTTTTGGTGTCCGTCGCCTCCGCGCCCAGCTGCTCTGTTCTGATGCGCATGCCCCAAGGCAGATTTCCTGAAAGCTGGGCCGGTGGGAGCCCTCTTCCTCCTGCTCCATCTGCTGCCACCTGGTTCTCCTCCGATAACGGAGGGGAGTAGGAATCTGGACCGGTCGCAGCCGCCTCCAGGAATGTAGGGATCAGCGCCCTTGGCATGCCAGAGTCCGTCATGGGGGCCACAGCTCCGGCACTCAAGGAGTTAACTCTTCCCAGGGTCCGTGTTTCCTGGTGGGGGCAGAGCTGGCTAGAACAGGAGAGCCTAGGCTAAATAGTTTGCAGCTTAGATCCTAGGGCTTGGGGCACGTCATAGGGCCAGGCATCTGGCACGGCTGCTGAAGGTCACATGAGGTCTGTGCTGGAAGGAGGCTGCGTCCTGATCTCTGCTGCACAGCGTAGATCCGGAGCGGCGACTCTTGGCAGCAATCGCGGCGTATGACGGCCGAAATGCGAGCAGAGTCGGGCACGTTGGTTGTGCTGCAGCATCCGTGCCAGGCCTCACGGTACATGTGCTGCAGTTAAAAGCCCCGTGCCGGCTCGTGTCACCTGACTTGGGCTCCGGTGATGAGGCGGTTGAATCATGGTGGAGATGTTTGAGCTCAAGCTGGAACTCCGGGACCCTTCCTACTCACAGGGTCCTACAGCCTCCACCCCGAGTCAGCTGGCACCGAAAAGCAGGTTAACTCGAGAGCTAGTCTCTTCCCCCATCGCTTTTATTGGACCGGCTTCTATGACCTCACCCGCCTTGAGTCTCTATTACTGGAGGGGGTGGAGGTGGGGCACTTGACACTGACTTTCTTCTCCCTCCCTCCCAGCCATGCTGGGATCAGGCTGTGAGTTACATGGCACCTGGGTGAAATCTCTAGGTCTGGTCTTCAGATCCAGCACCAGGCTGGGAGGCAGGTCACTTGGGCTCTGTTCCTGGCTCTGAGTGACACATTGGGCTTGAGTCCCTGGGCTTCCCCACCTGGTAAGTGGGAGGGAAAGTGCTTTGAGGTGATGGCTGGCAGGCACTATAGAAGAGGCTCCAGCAATGTAGAATCCATAGCTTGGTAGCATCCCCACAGCGGGAGGCCAATGGGAGCAAATGTTCGAGCTGGCTTGCCTTCCTCCTGGCAAGACAACAGCGGAGGTACCCTCTGAGTTCCATTTAGCGAGTCTTTACTAGACTTGCTAAATCAAACTCCAGAAGATTGATCATGGCAGGGTCGAACATTGGCGGAGGAAAGACTTGGCCTTAGTGGAAAATAGATCTGACAGGCTAACCTGATGGGAGAGGAATAAAGGATGTAGCCGTAGTTATTGGGTAGGGACTCTCTTGAGCAGCAATGACTGAAAAAGATTTGGTGGTTGATGCAAAATGAGCGGAGCTTGGCCTGCTGGTCGTGCTGGGGCTGGAAGGGCGCGTGTGTTCATGAGGTGTAAAGAGGGGAATCGGGGGGAGGAGAAGAGGTTCTACCACCGCTGAACTTGGCCCTGGTGCGACTGTCGCTGGAATCCCGTGCCCAGGCCTGGGGCCCACACTTCAAGCAAGATGTGGAGGAATTGGAGAGAGCTCCGAGAAGAGCTGTGAGCGTGAGCAAAGACAGCTTTCAGCGAGGAGTTTGGGGAGCTTGGTGTAGGTTGATTGATCAAGTCGTCCAAAAAAAAAAAATTTCAGGAGAAAGTTGAGCCAAAAAAGAGTCGCCTGCTCCTTTAAGGGTGGCCATTTTGAATTCTGTTCTCCGCGGCACACGGGTGTCCCACAGACCAGTTTAAGGAACACGGCACTAGGGGCTGCTCTATGATGGGACCATGGCCGGTGAGGGGTCCACTCCACCCCAGCCTGCCCCTCCCGCCCTCCCTTTAACCAGTTAGCAGGTTAACCAATGAAACGGGATTTTACATCCCTACTTGGCACCTGTATACGAAAGTGTCCAGAGTACTGGGACTGTCCCTGTGGAGTGGGGGCGTCTGATCGCCCCCTTGTGGCTGGGAGTGCGGGCAGGGTGGGAGCAGAGACCAGGCCCCATGCCCAGGACATGGGGTGCTGACTGACATGCCCAGGTGCTGGCTCTGCCATGCTAGAGATGCCTTTTGCATGGGAGGATTTGCCTCCTTCACTGAGATCAGGGAAGGTCAGTGTAACTGAGACCCAGGGCTCTGTGGGTGACACAGAGCAGCCTTTCCCTGTGCAGCCTGGTGCCCCCGCCCCCTCCCTCCCTCCCAGCAGCTCTAACCTGGCACGAAGCTCTTTGGCATCCAATTACAATCCACTGTGGAGCACGGCAGGAATGCAGGGAGCCGTTGAGTCACGCTGGGGAAGCATGTGAGCGGTGCCGAGAACTTTCGAAGGCCCACGTGTCGGGCTGTCTGCTCCTGCGGGGAGGGTGGGGATGGGATGATGGGTTCTATACCTGGCTCTGGGCAGGGAGTGGGGTCTAGTGGGTAGAGCAAAGGAGGGGTAGGCACCAGGACTCCTGGGTTTTATACCAGCCTCTGGCAGGGGAGTGTGGTATAGTGGTTAGAGCAAAGGAAGGGCTGGGAGTCAGGACTCCTGGGTTCTGATAATCCTGAACCAAATGTTCCAAAAAGAAAACAAGAGCTCACTTCAAAAGAAGCTTAACGTAATGACTTGTCTTGGGTAAATCTACCTCAACTTCCCCCCCAAACACAGATTGCGACCACTTCCTTTTAGCTGTCAGTAGCAAAATATGCCTCTCCGGGTGCTGCATAACTGTTGCCACCAGAGACAGAGTCATATCCAAGGGTTAATGCAGGACAAGCTGGAAGCCAGTTCCCCGTCTGGGAGAGGAGTGGGGTCTAGGGGTTAGAGCAGGCAAGGTGGGGATGTCTGAGCATTCACGTGGGATGGAATTTGGCTTATTGGTTAGAACAGGGTCACAGGTGGCTGGATTCTAGCTCAGGGAGGGGAGTGGAGTGTAGTGGCTAGAGCATGTGGTGGAGTTAACACAATTGAGGACTTCTGGGTTCTATTCTTGTGTCTGCTAGCAACTCCCTGCACAATCACGTGACTGGCCCGTCCATGCCTCAGTTTCCCCACTTCTAAGATCCTTTAAAAATGCCACCCAGGCATGCTGCTGAATGTTCCACAAAGCTCCTCAGCTGACCGGCCCTAGAGGCGGGGAGTCCGTTCTCTGCACAACTGAGCCCTGACTCCCAAGCTGCTCCGAGCTGTGTGAGGTGAGGCCCCTAAATCCACACCCCATCCTGCCCCCGGCAGTCCTGCCTTCCCACGCTGTTGCATTCATGGGGGAGGGGCATTGGAGGTGGTTCGATACCGGTCATCTTCTTTTTATGGGTGGCTTACGTTTTATTGTACAGCGAGAGCCGAGTTTTCCTGTGCTTTGGATAGTGGCAACGTGTCCTCCTTGGCTCCCCAGGCTGAGTTAGAACGTCACCTTGAAGAGTCACATTAGCTACTGCATGGATGGGCACAGGCCGGGTTCAACATTGCGCCAACTGCATGGGGCTAGCTCCAGCATTCCCGGTAAGCTGGGCATTGGTACAACCGCTCAGGAGAGATTCCGGTGTCGCTTGCGGAGTGCCCACAGCTGGGTGTTTTGTTTCAGTGGGTGGTGCACTTTTTCACATGCTTCTGCGCATGCAATTATTCTGCACGTGTATGGAAAAGCTACGTGGGAAGGTGGGTTAGCTCTCTTATTCCCTCCTGACCAGCTGGCCGCCCCGTCTACCCACTCTGTAAAGGAGCAGTTAACCTTTGGGCTCCTTTAATGTGACTCCAAGCTCATGTTCGGACACTACCTTGTTGTGTAGTCCCAATGCGTCCTGACTGAGCTATTTATGGCACGTCTCTTAGCTCCCATCATCGCTGGGAGCTGGGCACCTCAGAATGGCCATTTATCCGCCCGGGGCGCTGCCCTCGCGGGGCGGTTGCCTCCGGACCCTAAAAAGTGATGCTGAGAAGCTAAGGGAGTCTCCCCGGGGAAGAGCAGCATCTTCCACTTGGCTCTCCAAAGAGCAAGACCAGGGTGGAAAACATCAGGCCCAGGGACCGGATCCGGCCCACCAAGCATTTCTCTCCGGCCCTCCCAGCTGAGTGTGCAGACTTACAGCTGGCAGCCTGTGTTTGGCTGCCTCCCTCTACTAGGATTCTCCTGCTACCTGTGCCGGGGAGGGGGGAGGAGACGGGGCGGAGAGAGGGTAGCACTGAAGTCAGGGTGCCCCTGCCTCTGTACCCCATCTCTGCAGAGTAGGGGTGGGCAAGAGGGGGTCACACAGAGGGGTGCCTGTCTTCCGAGGCAGTGTGTTGTTTCTAAGATTTTACGCACACCCTGCCTGTCTCTGCACAGCCCAGGGGCAGGGAGGCACAGAGCAGGGCAGCTTTCCCTGCACACGCACACGCACCATCCTTTTTGCCCAAGGCCCCGCCCATGCTGGGGGGGGGGTGTCTAGAGCCGGCTCATGGCCACCTCCCAAAATGCTTGACGTGGCCCCTCTGGGAGAAGTATTTGCCCACCCCTGCTGTAGCCGGCTGCCCTCAGCCCTGGCCCAGCTGTTCTCTGACCGAGCTCGGGAGAATGGTCCCAAATCTCAGCTTGTCTCTCATCCTCATTGGTGGGGGGGGGAGGAGGATTTTGGGGTGAAAGTGCAGGACTCCTGGGTGCTCTTTCTCCCACTTCCGCCCCGTGGGCCTCCGCTGACTGCAGCTTCATAGACCCCAAGGCCAAAAGGAGCGACTGTGATCATCGCCTGATCCCTTGTATCGCTGGCAACCAACAGGAACTTCCCCTTTGGCACGTTCACTTCCTCCTTCTCCCCCTGCTCAGCCCATGGCCGGGCAGCTTGCTGCGAAGCTTCCAGGGGGCTCGGCGAGCCTTTGAGGGAAGGAGCTCCGCGAAGCGCCTTGCCAAGTATTTCCAGAGTCCCTCCTGTATTGACCTTCCTGCTTCAGGCAAGGTGGGTCGGAGGCTAGTCGGCCGCCGACTCCGGCAAAGTGGAGGATGTGGCTTTGAAAAGCGGCGCTGCTCTTTCTCGAAATACCTCTGTGCAAGTCGTGCACCCTTAGCACCTATTGATCTTATTGCACCAGAGCAAAATGTTCTCCAAGGAGATCCGGCCCTAGAAGGAGTTTGTTTTGCTTTATTTCTAGTCAATGTCATGACTCTTTTTTTCTACCTGCTCCTCCGCCTTCCGTCCCCCCCATCCCGGCTGCTCCAAAAGCTGTTGTCTGGGCCAGGTTTTAAATCTCTCTCTCCTGCCTTTGTTTTCACCTGCAATCTCACCTCTGAGACTTGGAACCAAATCTCTCTGTGATATTAGAATTGCAGCACCCAGTTCGCTTGGTGCAAAGATGCAGAGCGAGGTGGCCCTACCACGGCTGATCCGGCCAACTTGTTTCCTTGTGCTAGGGATGTACAAGTGCGTCCGTCAGTCTTCAGCTGTGTGGCTTTGTTTGTGTTTGGTTTTTTTTGGGGGGGGGGAGAAGGGGGGGTTGGACTTCTCCTGGACTGTCAGCTCTCTGGGGCAGGGGCCGTCTTTGTATTCTGTTTGTGCAGGGGCCGAGGTCTGTGACTGGCGCGCCAAGACGCTGTGGTAATACAAATAATAACCATTCAGAGGGGTTCTTGAGGCCACATGGAGTGTGAGACTGGAGCCGGGATTGAGCTAAGAGTTCCTGAGTCTCCGTATTTGTGTAATGGCAGCAGCAGAGGGGAGAGTCCCTGGTGTCGCAGCCCCCCGCAAGACATGAATGCTGCTCCCCAGGCAGGGTGTGGGGGCCCTGTGCTCTTTTCTGGGGGGGGAGGGTCTTCTCTGTGGGATGAGGCACCCAGCCTCGTGATGTGGCGTTGGCAGCTCAAAAGCCCAATGTGGTCTGGACGGTGCCTCGGGGGCTGGTTTTATGCCAAGGACCCGGCCGTGATCTGTGCTGTGAAAACGTTTGCCATTGAATCAAGGGCTGCCGAGCTGAGAGGCAGGAGAAGAACCTGACTTCCTCGGTAACCTAGAGACTCCTGCCTCCAGCCGGTATCTGGTTGAGCTAGCACGGAGCTAGCACGGAGCTTTTCAATCCAGCTCCACTTTCTCTTGCTAACAGGCTGCAAGGGGCTGGACAAGCTGCCCCATCTCATTTGGGTGCGTGAGTTGAAGCTCCTTAAAGAGGGGTGGTTGGAAATAATGGGGCTCGGGAGCAGCGCCTGAGCCCACGCAGCGTGACGGTGGAGCCTCGGTCGCTAACAGTCCCTGAAAATCATGCCCCAGACTGTGGTGGGCTCGCACCTGTTCTGTGTCTGCGTCCGTCAGCCCGGAAGCGTTGCGTCTGGGCCTGAGGTTGTCTGACTCTGGGGAGCGTAACATTAGCTGACACCCATGGGTCTCCCAGGCCAGGCTCCCGTGAGGGTCTCGTGCCAGCCCCGAACGGCGATGGCGCCACGCAGGAGCTTTGTGTCCTTTCCGATACTCCGGATAGAACGAACGCCTGGCCCCGCGGCTCTGCCCGGTTTCGCTCCCCGACTCTTCAGGGCAGTGCCCCTCACAAAGGCTCTGAAGCGGGATGGGGGTCTCGACCGAGGGGGATTTACAGTGAAACATCCGGGGCAGTGCGGAGAGGGCTGGGAGGTGGGGGGCACGAGAGCAGGGAGGCTCCCTTGCAGGCTGCAGTCTCAGGAGAGCCATGGGGGGTGGCGAGCAGCACGAACGTGGGCGGGACGGCTTCAGGGGAGCGTGGGGCAGCCGCACGGCCGGCTGGAGGAAAGTGGCGCTTGGAAGCAGGAAAGCGGCGCTTCTCTCTGGCCACTGGCTGTGTGGCTACCCCCTCGCGCCCCTTCCCCTCCCGATGCCTTCCCGCCTGTGTTCCCCGTGTTCGTGCTGCTGGTGTGAGGGGGAGGGCGGCCGGGAGGGGGTGGGGGTGGAGAGCCTGGGGCGGGGGACTCAAGTGACAGATGGGACTGTCCTGTCCCCGACTCCCCCACACCTTTCCTTAGAGCACATGCGGCTCTCTGCCCACTGCTCCGGGCCAGCCAGCGCAGGGCCTCAGCGGCCCTTGACGCTGTCCCCGCAGCCGTGGAAACTTGTGTTTTTTTTACACAGCGCTCTTATCCAACGCACTGTACAACGGCTAACGGTGCAAACAATATTCGGAAAGATCATGGCGTGGTCCACGCGAGGCCTTCAGCAATTTCCTAGTGGTCTGTGTGGGGGGGGGGGCTACAAAACCAATCCGAGCCCCTCCCTTCATTTTCATTTCCCTCTCCTTGCTTCTCCTCGGGCAGGGCGGGAAGAGAGAACGGTCTTTGTCTTGGCTGGGTCAAGGCGGCGGAGCAGAGGGCCCCATGAACTCTCAATCCGCTGCTGGATCTCGATTTTCGGGCAGGGGCCTGGCTCCCTGGGGCTTGGGTTGGGCCTCGAGGCGAGTGAGGGGGCCGCAGGAGGGGCCCTTCGCCGTCTCGGTGGGCCGCAGGATTGGCGTCACTGGGATAAGGGGGTTTTGCTCACTCCGTGGGCGTACCTAGACTCTGCGGGGTGGTGGCACCGTAGCGGCGCTTGGCTTGGCAGAGAGAGCGCGTGTGTCCCGTCCCCCCCCTCAGAAATACTGGTAGGAGACCAGCAGGATCTGGCACCGCTGCCCTGGGCGCAGCCATAAGACGCCGGGCGAAATGACGAGGCCGGGGGATGTCTGTGTATGAATTGTCACGTGGGCTCACAGCAGGGCCCTGCCTAACCCGGCATCCCGTCTCAGGCAGGGGCCTGCGTCCGCTGTGTCAGGCGGCGCGAGAAGCTCCGCGGGAGCCCGTTGGGGGCAGGTTCCCACACGGGGCTGTCGTCCTCCTGACCCCTGTCGGAGGCTGGCTGTGGGGCACGAGGGTTTGCCTGTTCCCTAGGGCTGGGGGCTGCGTTGCCGTTGTGTTGACCGTCACACCTTGCTGCTCATGAAGCTCTGGAGGCTTCCTCTCCGGCCGACACCGGGTCCTTGCCCACGCGGGATTGGGAAACCAGGGCACGTGACCGGGCAGCTTTTTGCCCTGCGTTGGAGTGCGGGGGGAGGGTGTAGGGTCCCTGTGTGCACTGGGGCTGGCTCCGATCCCATCACAGACCATGTCTGAGGGGCTGAGCTGAGCTGCGGAGGGGGAGGGCTGAGGGCACGGAGAAGAGACCGGGGGGGTGACAGGGACCGGGCATCAGGGCCCGG
This sequence comes from Pelodiscus sinensis, assembly GCF_049634645.1. Taxonomy (NCBI): domain Eukaryota; kingdom Metazoa; phylum Chordata; order Testudines; family Trionychidae; genus Pelodiscus; species Pelodiscus sinensis. Next base: position 11,892,838 of record NC_134729.1, on the reverse strand, counting down.
TATGGAGGCCCGGCGGGGCTGAGGATGCTCTTTGATTGGGCAGCGGGAGCAGGGTGGGAAGGGCACAGATCCGCTGCCCGGGATTCCCCCTTGCCCGGAAGAGCCGTGGGCGGGGGAATCCGATCGCCATGTGAAACCTGCCTGGGCCCTGGCCGGTCTGCTCTCCTGGACAAGGCCGCATTGTGTGGCTGGGTTTAGAACCCCCCCTCGCCCGGGCGAGCTCTGAATGAGGCCCCTTGCGGGGGGCTTGGCTGCCGGCCAGTGGGGCAGGCCCATGGGGGTGCTAGGAGAAGACTGGCATGTCGGGCAGCTGCCCGGGAGCGCTGAGTGTGGGGCGGGCACTAGGGAATGCGGGGCTGGGGAGCCTGCAGGGAGCTTGGGGGTCTGGGGGATGGCGGATCTGGAGGGGAAGGCGCGGGGCTGTTGCAGCGCTGGGGTTTTGGAGACGGGGGGGGGGGTTGGGGTTGTGGATAGGGCAGGCAGGCTGGAGTTTGGGGCAGGAGTGGGGGGATGTATGGGGGGACCGTTGTGCTTTCCTGGTGCCTTGCCCTGTAAGGGGCTTGCTGGCAGGTTGGAGAGAGAGCCGGGGGGGGGGGGGAGTGGCTGTACCAAGGAGGTGGGGGGGCCTCTGATATGGGGGGGGCATTTGTGCAACGACAGGAGATTGAGCCCGCGGATCAGGGCAGAAGGTGGGGGAGGTTGTGGGGGGCACGGCGGGTTGGAGGGGGGAGCTACAGCCGAGTGGGTGGCTGGGCGCAGGCACGACATGTCATTTGCAGCTGTGTTGCTGACGCCTCCCCCCCCCGCCCCCCCCCCCAGGACCAGTTTGACACCATAGAGCGCCACACCCAATGGGGGCTGGACCTGCTGGAGAAGTATGTGAAGTTCGTGAAGGAGCGGACGGAGATCGAGCAGGCCTACGCCAAGCAGCTCAGGTAGGAGGGCAGGGGGCGGAGGCCAGAAGTGCCGCTTATGGCAGCAGGGCCTAGTGGTCAGATGGGCTCCTTCCCGGAGTCAGGGCAGGGCAGGATTCCTGGGCCCTGTTCCCTGCCTTTGGAGGGGCCTGTGGGCTAGTGGTTAAAGCCAGGAGCTGGGTCCCAGAGGGCTCCTAGCTTTTCTTCCCAGCTGCGGGAAAAGAGTTGGGTCTGGTGGTTGGAGCAAGCCCCCCTGCAATTGGCCCGTGTCTGCTGACTCAAGCCGCAGGCTAAAGTCACTCAGTGTCGTTTCTCTGGCTGTGAAATGGGGGTACCGGAGTCCAGCCTGAGCCGGATCGTGTCTGCTGCGATCTAGCCCCGGTGCCGGAGTCGCTAGCCACGGGGGCTTAGACATATCCTGTCTGCCTCCCTCTCCCCAGCGAGGACGCGGCAAAGAAGGCGCAGGCGGCAGAAGGCCGCTGCTGAGGGTTACCGTATCTCCCATTTTTGGCCGGGACAGTCCCTGATTTCGGTCCCGTCCTGGCTGCCCACGTGGCTTTGGCACAAGTGGGCAAAATGAGACACGTGCTCCCTGCAGCGTCCGCTCTGAGCAGGGGACGGAGGCAGGGCAGGCGGGGCTCGAAGCCGGGGGGCCGGCCCTGCGCGTGTCCCGTTGTCGTTGCAGGGCGCTGGCTGGCAGGAAGGCCCGACCCTCCCCCCCCCGCCCCGCTCCCCCCGCCCCCTGCCCGTGTGAGAGAGACCAAGTGGTGTGCGGGCACCTGGCTGGGCTAGTGCTTCTCAGCCCACGTTGGCCTGTGTGGTGCCCGCTGAGGAGGGAAGCTGGGGGCCGGGAGGGGGCCCTCCATGCGTCACCTCTGCCTCGTGCTCCAAGAGCTGCGCTTGGCATAGCCATGCGGGGAGCGAAGGCTTCACACGGCCACTCAGAGTTTCCACCCCCTGCAAAGACAGGTCCTAGCCCGGCAGCCAGGCCCCCTCTTGATTTCCAGCCTGGAATACAGATGAGCCAAGGGCTTCGGGAGTTGCCGGCCAAGTGTTTTTGACTTTGGCTGGGTTGTTGGCTGGCTGCTCCCAATGATTCTATGCTGGGCCCCGGGCCGGGCCTGCGGGGAGTGGCTTGTGGCTCTGCTCTGGCCTGCCCTGGAAACGCATTTCTGCCTAACCACAAAGCAGGCGCATGTATGCTCGCTGCCTCCCTGACACCGTGGTGATGGGCACCTGTTTCTCCCGGGGCCCAGCATGGGCAGCGGCAGGCTAAGCTGCGCCTTTTCCCTCTTGAGATTCATCGGTTCCCAGGCCAGATGAGACCTTTGCGTTTCCTATAAACTGCACTTGGGCAACCCCACCAAGGGATTCAGGAGCCGCCCCACGGATTAGTACAGTGCCCCCAGCCGGCAGCCTGTTTTTACAGGTGGTGCACATCTGCACATGCCTTGGTGCACAGAACAAAATTTATTCTGCACATGGATGGAAGAAAATACCGGGAGCATTGATGGCGACCATCTTGTCTGAGCTGGACAGCACAGGCGAGAGACCTGCCCTGAAACGATTCCCAGAGCAGAGCTTTTAGAAAAGCATCCAACCTTAACTTAAAAACTTGGTTACGGAGAATCCCCCGGCGCCCCTCGGCAGGCTGTTGTCCATGCTCAGTTACTCGCTGCTTTTTGTCTCACTTCATTTCCTAGGTTCTGGATTGTGTCAGACCTTCCTCCGCCAGAGCGAATTGCCCCTTATTTTAACCCTTTGTCCCCCGGGTAGGCACACTCAGGCGGTGTTTGTCACCCCAGCACCTTCCTTCTCGTTGTTGCACAGAGAAGCTTGACTCCTTGGGGGTCTCGCTCTCTGGGCGGTTTTCCACCTCGGTGATCCTTCTCGTGGCTCTTCTCTGACCCCGCTCCAGTTTCTCAGCCTCCCGCCTGAACTGGAGGCTCGATTCCAGCCGTGGCCACGTCAGGGCCAGATACAGAGAGAAAATCGCCTGTTTCCCTACTTGCAATTCCCCTGTTCGCACCCCCGACGGTGGCTTTAACCCTTTTGGCCACAGCGTCCCGCTGGGAGCTCGTGTCCAGCTGCCGTGGCCTTTTCGGAGTCGCTGTGTCCCTGGTTTTCATTGAGCTGTAGTAAGACCTGGATGGGGTGTGCGCCTCCAGTTTCCTGAGCCATTCCAATCCCTCGGTATCAGGGACCTGACCCCTTCAGTATTCGCTGCTGCCCCTGCTTCTGGGCTGCCAGGGGTCCATCTCGGCTCAAGAAACATGGGCCCCTTTGACTCCCTTCCCAGCATGCCCTGGGACAGTTTGGCAGCCCTTTTGTGGAGGGCTGGGGGGGGACATTGGAGGAGTAGCAGTCTCTTGGGGCACTGGCCTGTGGCAGGGCCATTCCGGGGGGTGGGGAGGGGGTGAGGCTTGGGGCAGCTCCCTTGGGGCCTGGGGCAACCTGCCCCACTATCGCAAGTCCTGCCCTGCCCCCGCTCCATCCCTTCCCCCAAACCCTGCCCCTGTTCTGCCCCCTTTGCCCACCCAGTGCAAGATAGGGGATTATCAGGGGCAGGGGTTGTGGGGCTGGGATGCTCCCCTTCCCGCTGCCGTGGAGAAGCGGAGCGCAATGGGCGGAGCAGGCTGCCAAAGCCCCCACCCCCTCCTTGAGGGGTGGTGGTGTGGGGGGCTAGTTCCTTGCTGCTACGGCTGCCCTGCACCAGGCCCCTGGTAATCTCTTGGGTCCCGTCCATAGGAGAGTTGAGGCAGCTGCTGCGGAGCCTGGGGCTGCTGCCCCGAACTGTCCTTTGGATGGGCCGGCTCTGACCTCCTCGGCTGCAACCTCCCCCCCCCTCCCCCCATGACGTGCTCGCGCCGGCTTTAGCCTCTGCCCTATTTTGAGCCGGCTGGCTCGAGTGAACAGGGGAGGGTTCGTCTGCGCACGGGCCCCGTGAGGGGAGCGGCTGAGCCGGGCCCACCCAGGCGCGGAGCCCAGAGGGTGAAAGGGGAATGCTGCCAAGCTGGTGCGGGGTGGGTGCTGGATGCCCCCTCCTGTTAGAGTTGACGAGGACGCGGGTGTTCGGATCCCGGGGGCTGGAGACACTTAAGGACAGATTTTTCAAGATACTTAGGATGCCTCGTTCCTACTGAAATCAACAGGAATCAGGTACCTAAATACCTAGAGAAATCTGGCCCTTGGTGACTGGGCCTGGAAAAGAGGAGAACAGCATTGTCCTGCCCTGTGAGCGCACCACATTGTGGTTAAGGGGCAGGGCCTTTAGGTAAAGCCTTTAGTAAGACAGATTGCAGCCCCCAGGATAGACCCCCACGCGCACCGCTTTTGTTCCCCTGGAAGAATCGTGGTTAGCAGTACGGGGCCTATGACACACAGTGAGTCATTCCTCTTCCATCCAGCAGAGAGCGATGGACACGGATGCGCTCCCCCCACCCCACCCCACCTTTTGTTACTGCAGGGACAATACATTCATAAAGCGTTAAAGATAAAATCCCGCCCCCCCTCTCCACTCCCTCCCTGGTTGTGGTGCACGGTGATGACTCATTATGCAAACCACAAGGGCTGCTCTCTGGTCGGTTCCCTATTTTCATGCCTCTTTCAGCAGGGAGCCGTAGACGGGTCACTTTCCCTCTGGTGTGTCACTTGCACATTCGGGTCCCCTGCCCTAGCTGGAGGTGGCTGGTTGGGGGGCTCCACCCGGCCCAGGGAACAGGACTTTGAAATGGTCGCTGGCCCTTTAAAGGGGTAATCGTCCCACGGGTTTTAAAAAAGGCCCTGTGGAAGATCTTAGGCACAGCAATGACTCGCCTCCTGCCCTTGAGGGGTCGAAGGGTCTTTCTCCAGCCTGGCCCCGTCCTTGGACGCGTACCAACAAGAGAGCCAAGACCCACCCCGCCACTGCACCTGTCTAAACGGGGCCACGGGGCCCTGATAAACAGGCTTTTTGATACACACCTGCAGAGCTGGGTGGTGCTGCCCCGCCCCCCCCCCCCCCCCCAAGCAGGGGGGCTCACAGACTTGCCAGACCCCCGGGCATGGTGGGAGAGGGAGCGCCTGGCTCTGTGCTCTTGGAAGGGGCGGAGCCTCAGGCAGAAGGGGCGGGGCTGAAGGATAGCCTCCTCTTGATCCTTCAGCCCCGCCTGGGCTCTGATGGTGATTTAAAGAGACCAGAGCCCTTTTAAATCCGTGGGACAGCTCTCCCTCCCCCTCACTCCTCCCCCCCCCCCCCCCCGGCCTGTGCGCAAGGCCTAATTCCCCTGCTCAGGTCATTTGAGGCTTGCGACTCTCAGCACGTTTCAGGAAAGTTTCAGCACCTGGCAGCAGGTGCCTGCAAAAGCAGCTCTTCTTGGAGATGGCGTTAAAATGGAAAGGCCAAGCCCTGGAGGCCGCGGATAACAGCCTGGACCGGAGCCAGGAAGTGTCTCTTAAAAGAAAAACCCCATGGGAAGGGTGTTGGGTTTCCAGTGCCAGGCTGCTCTCCGGGCGAGGGGACAAGAGTTTGCGTGGGAGCAGCCCGCCCCCAGCTCATGACTAACGAGCGGCAGACGAACCCGGGAGAGGCAGCGTCTGGCAGGATCCTGGGATCGTGGCCAGCCCTGCTGCGTGCTGTCTGGCGGGGAACGGCGCAAACAGCAGAGCGGCAGGTGGGGGTTCGCTTGCAAGGTGCTTCCCGGATGTCAGGTTTTTTCTTTCTCTCGTCTCGCAGGCTTCGTCTTTCTTTCCTGGTTAGGGAACTCCCAGCTCTCGGGAGGAGCTGTCTGAACTTGCGAGCGAAACCAGGGCTGCCTGGCCCTCTCCCTGGCTGCCTGTTCGTCTGGTTCCTAAGACGACTTCATCATGCACAAGAGTCTCGGGGGTTCCTGCCAGGGAATTCTCCATCTGGGGGCAGAGAGGACTGTCCTGAACCGACCAGCCAGCAGAGGCAGTGTTTCCTAGGGGGTAGAGCTGGGTTCTATTCTGTGCTCTGCCCCTCCCCGGTTTAGTGACCTTAAGCCCCTGCTCTCTGCCTCAGTTTCCCCTGTGAACCTCTGTCTTGCCTAGCCCCTCAGATTCTGGGCACAAGGCGGGCCCTTGTAGCTGGAATACATGACGGCTGGTGCCACAGTAGCAGGCTGGGCGGTCTGTCGGGGAATGTGCCAGGGCTTGGGCTGTGATTTCTCCATCTGCAAAAGTGCTTTGAGACTTGTGGGTGATGTGCTGCATTGTTCAAGATGCTTGGAGCCCGGTGGGGGTGGAACAGATGGTCTGTTCCTTTAAAGCCTTACCCCACCGTCACTTCCAGCTTGTGCTGTGCATTGTGGGCTGTCTCCCTCGTCCTCCCCCCTACCCCTCCAGCATGGAACCTGTCTCCATGGAAAGCAATGGGATTAAAGGGAGGTCTTAGGAGACTCTCCCCCCCCCCCCCGCCCCCTTGGGAGGAGCCACTGTCCAGCCATTGGACAGGGTGCCTCAGAGTCCCTGCCCTGAGGAGCTCATGGTCTAAACAGATGAAGGGCTGAAGGGAAACTGAGGCACGGAGCCCAGGACTCAGACCAAGGTCCTGGCTCCCAGCTCTGTGCTTTACCCTTAAGCTGTGCCATGCTCTGTGCCCTTCAGGGAAGCCCTTCCAAAGGGCCCCCCAGAGGCACTGGGCCTCCGGGCCCTCAGATCACAGGGGTGGGGCTGGTGGGGCAGAAAATGCCTCTTCTCAGAGCTGACCCGCACTTGGGGCTTGGTGTGAGCCAGGGTGGCGCGGGGCATGGATCCTGGCCATTGTCGAGGCTGCCTGTGAATCCTGGTGCAGACCTGGCACGCTGGATCCTGTGGTCTGTGCAGCGTGCGCTCCAGTGAAGCTGGGGGTGGGGCCACGGCTCGCTGGCAGCATCTGGATCCCGGCGGCCCCACCCTGGCCCTCGGGGGCTGTGAATCCTGGCTCCTCCTCTGTGTAGAGTCCTTCCCTTTGGGGCAGGCTGGGGATTCCTCCGCCGCAGCCCCGGGCTCCCGTCCCAGAGGGGACGCCAATGGGGCGGTGAAAGGAGCCGCCTGGTCCTGTCCCTTTAAGGGGAGGCCGCGTCCGCTCATGCTGCGGGCAAGTGCCAGGCCCTGGTGCTAAGCAGATCTTTGCCGCAGGCCGATTGGAAGGCCCTGCCCTATATTTAGAGGGAGGAAGGAAGCGCCCCATCTGGGCTGGCTCTGCAGATGTCGCCGGCCCACGGTGGCTCACAGGAAGAGCCGGCGCGTGGCCGAGAAGTCTGAGCCCAGCGGTTTTCAATGCAGGAGTTTCCCTCTCCCTGGATCCAGGCTGCACGTCGGTCTGTCCCTCCGCCCCCGGGGGCTCTCCAAGGGCCGCCCGGAAGAGCTTTTGGTTTCTCTTCTGTTTTTGCCCAGCTGTTCGACCAGGGCACAGCCCGTGCTGCGCCATGCGGTGAAATCCCCCCGCCCCCCAAGCGCTGGTGCCTTCGCAGATGAAAAGGGGGTTTTTCGTTCCCGTGATGCCCCCTCCATCCACTGTCCCCAGGGAGATTTGGGTTGTCTTCTCTGCTGGCTGGCGCGGTGGGAGATGGGGCGTCCAGACTTGCTGGGGTTCCTCCTGGTGGTGCAGTAGGGTCGGGACACACCTCGGTGGCGCCTCCTGCTGGCCGCCTCAGGAATTATCTCTTCAGCCTCGACTGCCTTCTGCTGCCCGGCTTCCCTGCCCCGTGTCCCTCCCTGTCCAGGTGCCCTTTTCCTCGCGGCACGGCCCCGGCACTCTGGGGTCCTGCCCTCCCAGGGAGCCCCACCCCCCACCTTGCCTCAGTGGCCCACTGCCGGTCGTCATCTCGCCCCTGCCTCAGGCCAACTGCTGTCTGACGTGGCCGCTCCTCATTGGCACCGACCTGCCCCCTGCTACCTCCAGGCCTTGGGAATGAGGCCTCAGCCTGGGAGTTTGCCTGGCCAGAGCTTCCCCAGCTCTGCTCTATCTTGGGTGCCCTCTCCAGCCTGCCGAAGCAAGAGCGTGTCGTTCCTGCCCCCCCATTCTCCACCCCCAGGAGTCCCTATTCATACAGCCCCAGCCGGGCCCTCGTTGGCTGCTATTTGCTGCATCTGCTGGTTCACCAGCCCTCTCCCAGGCTTGGGTTTAACCGGGGCCGGCGTGGGGCAGATGCCCTGTCGCAAGTGGCTACAGCAGTGGGGGAAATTGGAAATCCAGAATCTTCTCTTGTGAGCTGGGAGTAGAACCCAGATGTCCCGATGCCCCGCCCCAGCTGCTGAAGCCACTAGGCACCGCTCCTCCCAGAACAGAGAACGGAACCCAGGAGTCCTGGCTCCCGGTGGCCTGCTCTTGCTACTAGGCTGTACTGCTGGGTTCTTCCCAACTTTGCCACGGGCTCACTATGTGATCCGGGCTTGCTGCGTCTCTTTGCCTCAGTCTTCCTGTCTGTGAAAGGGGAAGAATATCCCTACCTGATGGGCTGTGTGGCGAAGTCTGACCGGTTATGGGGCACTCAGGTACCAGACGGACATGGACTCCCAAGGGCTTCCAGCAGAATCCAGTGGCTGAGACCCTGGACCAGGGCTTGGCAGGGCCGATTCTGTTCCCAGCTTTGCCGGGGACCCTGGGCGAGTCACTTTCTCTTTCCCTGTCTCAGTTCCCCCTCGCGCCATTGGCCCAAACACTTTGGGGCAGGGGGCACGCTTTCTCCCAAAGGCCACAGCTTTTCCATCCTTGGGGTAGGGCTGGTAAATTTCTGGTGCTAGGACTTGGGGGTTTCCTGACTTCTTGCGATGGTTTCTATGCAGGGAAACAAAGGGAAAGGGGCCTTCCTGCCTGACAGCCTCTCCACAGCTGGTAACCCCTTGCAGTCTTCCCTACCTGTCCTTGTTCCCAGGAAACCTCCACTCACATGAGTTTTCCTTCTCGTTTGCAGGAATCTGGTGAAAAAGTATCTGCCAAAACGAAACACGAGAGAAGATCCGGAATCCAAGTAAGTGGCTCTGTCTGGCTCGTTCTCTTCTGGAACGAGTGGAGAGGGGCAGGATGAGAAACTGGGTGTTTGGAAGGGCATGTTGGGTAACGATCTGCCTGGTTGTCAACGATCCTGCCCCCGTGTAGCAGGGGATGGGTTCGCTGCCAGCCCTCCGTATCGGAGTCTGAGAAATAAGGTCTGGTGAGAAACCACTGGACCAAACTCCCCAGAGAGTGATGGATTCTGCATCCTTTGACCTTCAAATCCAGGCTGGTTGCCTTTCTGCAAGTCTAACACAAGCTATCAGGCTCAGCGCAGGGGGAATTTGCGAGAAATTCTCTGCTCTGTGCCCCCCACGAGGTCAGAGGAGATGACAACCTAGCCCCTCTGGCCTTCATCGCTATGAATTGCAACCCTTTGGGAGTCTTTAGTAGATCTAAAAGCCAGAAGGAAGCATTGTCCTCTAGCTGGCATACATAAAAGGCCAGAGAATGTTACCCTTTGGAACTCCTTGCCACAGGAAGTAGTTGAAACCAGGAGCTTAGTCTGTTCCAAAAAGGGATTGGACACTTGTGTGAAGAGCAGGGATATCCAGAGTGATGCTAATTATTGCTAATGGCTATTCTGGAAGAGCTGCTAAACTACAAGCACTGGGATTTAAGCCTAGTTAGAGGCTAGGATGGGGCGTAGTGCGGGGGGCATCCAGGTCTGACATGGCAGGATTCTTACACTTTCTGCTGCAGCTAGTGCTGGTGCTCTCGGACTCCTGGACGGGTGCAGTCAGGCGAGTCGTCGTATTCTCGCACCAGGGCCATGACTCGTGTGCGGGGCAGAGATGGGCTGGAACCTCACAGCCCAACACCTGAAATGTCGGGCGTGTTGGCCCGTTGGATTTGATCTCCTGGTACTGACCCTCCATCCTTTTGGTTCCGATCCGAACTGCAAGGAAGCCCGTTGTGGTAGAATTTGCCCCCTCGTTAGGGGGGGGGGGCAGAGATCAGCTGTTTTCAGGAGATTTGCCCGAAGGTTTCGCTTGCCAGTCGACTCACTGGAGCAGGTGACTGTGATCCAGGCCTTCAGGCTGGGTCAGCCCGACAGACGCCCTGATTTAACCCTCTGCTCTGCTGTCAGCACCACGACTGGCCTGTTCCTTCTGAACAGGTGCAGAGACATTGGACATCCCCTGTAAGTGGCCGGGAGAACCCTGCGACCAGGGTTCCCTCTAAGATTTTCCAACGGTGCACGGAGTGAGTTTTGGCTTGTGCGCCAATAATTGAGGTCGTGCGCCCTGGTTTGGACTGTTGCACGCAACTTATTCAGACACAGATACGATCCCAGCTGTCCGAGCAGACCCCCGCCCCCCACCTGCAGGTCCTGTTCCTGGATGCCGGAGCAGTCTCTCCCCCCAGCCCCACCATGCAGCAAGTCCTGTTCTGGCCCCAGCTGCCCCCTGCCACTGGAGCAGGCCACGTCCTCCCCACCACCATGTGGCCGTGGCAGGTCCCGGCTCCCTCACCACGCCGTCGCAGCCTGCCGGAGCAGCCGCCTCTCCAGAGGAGGTGGGCGGGGGCTGCTTGGTTTCCAGCCCCCCTCACCTCTGCATTGTGGTGCTGGGGGAGGAGGTGGTGGGTGTTAATAGAGCTGCTAGGTAGCCTGCACCCCCTGCTGGCCAGTTGGAGAACTCCCCGGGGGAGCGGAGAGAGAAAGGGGGTGGGGGGGGAGTTAGCCAGGTTCTGGGTTTGGAAATCCTCTAGTCTTGGAGGCTTTGGATCTAGTTTCTATGCCACCCAAGTCCGCGGGTTGTCAGGGTCCAGGCTCCGGAGAAACCTTTTCCGTGTCGTAACGATAAGCCCGTGAAAAGATTTTTGCGCTAATCGAACACGCCTGGCGATTGGGATGTGGCGCACAGTCGGCCTATTGACTCCCCCCACTCTAAACCCATCCCAAGGCTCGGATAAGGCTCTGGTCTGGCTCAAGGGGATTTCTGTCCTCCTTGCCTCGTGATCCAAGAACAAGGGGATTTTTGTTCAATGTATTTTAAAACAGGCAACAGAGAAACGTTGTTATGTAGCCTGCGGGACTCCCTGCCACCAGGTTTCTATGGGGTGGAGCGTTGAGTAGGCTGAAAAGGAGAAGTGGGCACTTAATTAAATACCAAGAAAATCCAGAGGGAGAATAATAAGCTTGAAAAAACCACCCAAATGTTTAGGGAGAGAGAGGAACCCCTCATGCTCCAAAGCATAAACCCCAGCTGCTAAATGCTGGGAGCCAGGAGACCTCTCCCCCTGGGAGCAGGCTAGCTTCTCCTGCACGAGTTGAGAGATTCTTGCACCATCCTCTAAAGCAGCTCCTAGCGCAGTGGTCACCACCCTGTCGATCGGGATCGGGATCGACTGGTAGATCTCTCAGCCTCTGCCGGGCGATCCTGATCCGTTTGGCCAGGAGGCTAAGTGCTGGCACTTTGCTGCCCCTCTCAGCACTGCCGTGCTGCTCCTGCCCTCTGCCTTGGAGCTGCCCTCTGGGAGCCTCCTGCTTGCTGTGCAAGGCATGGGAAGAGGAGGGGGTGCTGATACCTGGGTGCCCTTCTCCCCCTCCCCACTTTCCCATCTCCACAGAGCAGAGGGGGGCCGGGAGTGAAGAAAGTTTGCTGGCTGCTTTTGGGAGTGATGCAGGGGCCAGGGTAGGGGTGAGCCTGTCTTAGCCCCACTGCACCTCCATCCAGAAACCACCTGTGGTAAGCGGTGCCCAACTGGAGTCTGCATTCTGGGCCCCGATCCTGAACCCCTCCTGGGTCCCAAACTCCTGTCCTAGCCTGAATTCCCCCCCCCCCCACCTGCACCAACACTCCCTCCCAGAGCCTGCACCTTGAACCCCCTCCTGCACCTCAACTCCCTCAGCTCAGAGCCCCTCCCACACTCCAAATCCTGTAGCCCAAGATCAGAGCCTGCGTCTCCCAGCCCGCTGCCTGAATGAGGGGGGAAGGGTGGAGGAGGCGGGGCCAAGGTGTTCGGGTTTGGGGTAGATCCTGGATTGCACTTAAATTCCAAAAGTGATCTTGTGCTTAGAAAGGTTGGAGACCCCTGCTCTAGCGAGTCCAGAATGAAGCACAAGGATTATTTTAAGGGCCACATGGGGGAAGGAGGCCCCCCTAGAAGTACAGGTGGTCCCTGAGTTACGAACGCGTCGACTTAACGACCGTTGGTACTTAACGCCTCACCTCCCATTAAGCGCATTACAGCCGGTCCCCGAGTTCCGACCGTGCGATCTGTGCTTACGAACAGCGCGGTCACATTGAAACGAATGGAGTCCGACTCGCGAACAGATCGAGTTACGACCAAGTGTTCGGTACGTAACTCGGGGACTGTCTGGACTGTGAAGAGGGGAAGGCCGGACCCAGGTCTGGCAGTCAGAAGCTGATGCTAAATAGACCCAGCCATAGATTGACTCTCGGACCGACGCCCAGGGGGAATCCTCCGTTGTCTGAAGTTTCTGACCTTGAATCGGTGACCTCCTGCAGGCCAGGGAGTCCCCCCACAGGTGGCTGTGCTGCGCGGAGGAGCAGCCCTGTGTGTCTGCTGGAGCTGGGCTCCTGGACTGGCCGGAAGCCGGTTCTGATCCACTCTGTTCAGGGCGGCTTTTAAAACAGCTGACTGGGAGACAGAGTTTGGAGGCGCCGGGGTGGTGCACCAGCGACCTGAGCGTGACCTTGCCGTTCACCCTTAACTCTGCCCCTGCTCCAGGTTCTGCCAGTACCAGGCCTTCCTGCAGGTGGTGAAGGAGCTCAATGACTTTGCTGGCCAGAGGGAGGTGGTGGCGGAGAACCTGATGACGCAGATCTGTGTGGAGCTCTCCAAGCAGGCCCAGGAGCTCAAGCAGGAGAGGAAATCGGTAACACCTCCCCCTCCCCCCTATCGTCCAGGGCTTAGTGAGGTCTGCGGGGTGGGCTGTGGGTCCAGCTTAGCCCTGAGCATCCTTTGCTATGAGGGAGGGGTCCCCCCACTTAGCCTTGAGAATTTGGATCCTGCACCTGCCAAGCGTGCCTCTTTGCAGGGCCTAGCCTTGGCAGAGACAGCCTACTACTGCTGCAATGCACCGGGGCCTTTAGCTCGCGTGATAGCGGAGGGCATGTGGCAGGACCCAGGGTCAGCCCCAGATGCTGCGTCCTTTGCCTAAATCTAGGCCAGGTCACTGGAAGGACAGACCCTCGCGCCCTCCGGGAGCTGGGGCCACCTATTCCTCCTCAAGAATCCCTAGGCTGCTGCTGTCTCTTGGGGCGGCTTTGCCACCCCCTCGGCTGAAGCCTCTGCAGCCAGATCCCCTCCCCGAGGGAGGCACCCGACCAGTGGAGACCAGCATGTTGGAGGGTTTGCTTGTGGCCGGCCGCGGGAGCGTCGCAGTTGCTAACTGAATCTGCAAGCGCTGCGGAGAGAAGAGAAGAGACTCGGTGTTTGGGCGCTGCTGTAGTACAAGTATCAGAGGTCAAGAGCATGCCTGGACCGCGTTACCGTAATGCACCTACTAAATAGCCAACAGCAGAAGGCTCTTCCTCCCCGCCTGCACTTTCAGAAGGGCCCCAAACTGCTAGGTGCGGGTGACTTCTTAAAGGGACCTTGCGTTTTTCATAAGGGCAGGGTGCTCCGTGCTGTCTGAAAACGAGGGTCAATTTAAGGCATCTTGCGCTTCCCAAATCTCTAACCACTTGTGGAAATCCAGGCTGCAATGAAGAATGTTCTACTACTTGGTTAATTTGTTCATGGGGGCTTACAGTAGCGGCTGGGGCTCTGTGGTGCTAGGGGATGTACGTTGTTCATCTATTATATGTTTTTAATAGTTTGTGGATTTGTTTGTGCAAAATAAAGTTATACCTTGTGATTACCTACAGAGACCAAACTTTGCATAAACAATCCTGCCACTTTAAATTAGCTGAATGCACTACTTTTCACCCCAGAATATGCTGGGTGAAAGGTTTAAATAATTTTTGTTTTTATCCGAGGGGGTAAAAAAGTCATGACTATTACAATTAGAGTTCATGAAAAATGTTTGCCAACAAAATTAAAACCGAGTCGCCCATTCAACTGTCCTTTTAGTGCAAAGACCGTTTGGACTGTTAAGGTGTGTCTGCACTGCACCCTTACCTCGAAATAAGCTATGCGAATTGTGTAGCTTATTTCGGGGTAATTTCGAAATAAAGCGCTATTCCGAAACATCCCTTCACCCTCGTGCAACGAGGTTTACGGGGACGTTGGAGTAGTGGGCCCATTATATTTTGATGCTCTTAAGATGTGGAATAGCTATTTTGGGATATTGGAGGAATCCTGAAATAGCTCCACAATCAAAATAATTCAAATTAGTTCTGGAAAGAGCAAAGGAAGCTTTACGCATTTCTGAGTCAAATGTACCGTGTGGGGTAATTATTCCGTAAAATGAATGATTGACATTGAAATCCTACAAATGGAAAACTGTTCTTTTACTTCCCATTTGCAACCACATTAATACAAAATTCTATGATATATCTTGAACTTTCCTGTAAGTGCAATCCACGCAAAATGCATTTGCCCCATCAGCGCCAGGCCTCGCCTGCTGGTGGAGCGTCTTATGGCCGACCCTTGCCGCGCTAGGAGCGGTACACAGGCAGAACGGCGAGGCGGCTGGCAATCGTGAGGTTCCTCTGATGTTTCTCCTCTTTGCAGCACTTCCAGGAGGGCCGGCGAGCCCAGCAACAGCTCGAAAACTCCTTCAAGCAACTCGAAAATGTGAGTCCTGGGGAAGGGTGCCAGCTGTTTGCATCGTGTTCGTGTTCGCGCTGGGCCTGATCCAAGCGCTCTGGAGCTGCGGGAAGCCTTTCCATTTTGGCCGGCGTTCGCGTAGGCACAGCTGCACGGGTCAGCGTATGCTCCACAGAGGGTTTCCCGAACAGCTGGTGGAAGGAAATGCCTTCAGGAGAATGAAAGGGGCTTTATTCCGCACAAGTCCCGAACATGTGCAGCAAAACTGGGCTGAGGCTCTAGTGGGGAGGCTGGGAGCCGGGACTCCTGCGTTCTGGGTTTGTTTCCTAGCTCTGCCACATGCCCATTCAGCAGGTCCCTTAACTTCTAGCCTTAGCTTTCTCCCCTAGAACGGGGGAGAACCCCTGCCCCCCTTCCCCGGGGGTTCCCCGAAATGCCGTTGGTGAGGGAGGGGCTGTGCTCTCCGGCAAGGTAACTGGCTCCTCTGTCCTTGCCCCGCCTCAGAGCAAGCGCAAGTTTGAGCGGGACTGCCGGGAGGCGGAGAAAGCCGTGCTGACGGCCGAGAAGCTCGACCAGGACCTCAATGCCACCAAAGCTGACGTGGAGAAGGTTGGGACGCAGCCGTCGCCTCGGCTGCAACCCCCAACGGGGGGCTTGGGAGGGGGCCCAGCAGAAGGGAGGGCAGCCCCCTCAGAGCGTGCAGGGCAGTGCCCAGCAGACCTGGAACCCCGGGGGCCCATGGGGCGAGGGGGAGTCTGTTTTGCGAGCTGCCTTACGGAGCAGGTCTCTGCCCATCCGGAGCAGGCGGGTTTGAAGAGGCTGCATTAGAGGAAGAGGACGGCGCTTGGGAGATTTCGGTTCCTGACTCTGCCCATAGGAACTCCCCTCCGGGCGCCAGTGGGCCCGTCATTAGCTCTGTGCCTCAGTTTCCCTGTCTCTACAATAGGGATAAAAGTCCTTCCCGAGGCTGTTCAGACTGAGCTCTCTAGGGCAGGGACTGTCTGTCTCTGCCTGCAGCACTGGCACGATACTGGGGGCCCCCCGTCTCCTCTCGGGGTGCGATGAGTGGGAGGAGTTAGCTGTGTGGCACGAGAGAGAAGAGCAGGCAGGAGCGAGACCCTCCTGGGTGCTTGCTGTCGCGTATGGGGAGCCAGGGCAGGGCTTTGGATAGAGGGGATTCCCCGGGCTGATCCCTGGGCTCCCTGTTGGGAGGGGGCGTAGCCTGGGACGCGTGGGGTGATGATGCCTCTTACCCCTGCAGGCGAAGCAGCAGGCCAATCTGCGCAGTCACATGGCGGAGGAGAGCAAGAACGAGTACGCCTCCTTCCTGCAGAAATTCAACCGTGACCAGAGCCAGTTCTACTTCCTGGAGATGCCGCAGATCTTCAACGTAAGCTCCGCCCATCCATCTAAGCCCCTCCCATTGACTCTTAGCCCCGCCTCCTTTCCCTCCTTCCCTTCTTTTCTTACTGTCTTGATAGCACTGGAGAATTGTCTGGCCCAAGGGCTTGGGGGGGGGGGGGGGGAAGACTCACACGTACAAATCCTCTGTTAGAATTTGCCACCTTTCGGTTTTAGTAAATGTCCCTTTGCTTTTGTGTTACGTGAATGGGCCCGTCCTATCTCCTTTCTCAATCCCACCTGAGACTGTGTGGCTTTCAATGGTGTCTCCTCTGCAAGGTAAACGACCCCAGCCTTTTAACAATCAAACGAACTTTGCCAGACCAGCGTGAAGGACCCCCAGGTCCTATATCTGCTTCTTCAACAGGCCTGCTGGGTGAAGTGATGTCCCTGCTCTATGCCTCAGTTTCCCCAAATGTAAAATGGGGATAATAGTACTGCCCTGCTTAGTGAAGCACCATAGAAGAGCTGGGCTTCAATAATAAAATTCATAGTCATTCCAGGCCTTGGAACATTCTCCCTGTCTCGGACCCCCTTCCTGCAGTGTCCTCAAGGGTGATCTGTGTCCCTGAGCTGCCGCGCCCCTTTGTAAGTGAGGTCTGCTCTCTGCCCTCCAGAAGCTGCAGGAGATGGACGAAAGGCGGACGGTGCGGCTCAAGGAAGGCTACGGCGTCTTTTCCGAGACCGAGCGGCAGGTCATGCCCATCATCGGCAAGTGCCTGGACGGCATGAAGACAGCGGCCGACTCGGTGAACGAGAAGAACGTGGGTGCTGCTGTCTCTTTAAACGGTGTTCCGGGGTGGACGAGTGCTTTGGCGGCTGCTCTAGCGCCCCTCCCCAGCAGTGGAAGGAGCTAACTGGGGAAATACTCAGCCATCACAGCCTCCCACCACCAATAGGGAGCCAGGAGGTTACCCCGCCCCCAAAATAGGAGGAGCTACCCGGGGAGGGATCCAGCTGCTAACCTCTCCCCTCCACTAGGGGGCCCAGACCAGCATGGGGAGGTTTTGCTTGGATGCAAATCTGGCCCCAGCTCCCAAACCCAGCGGCACATGTGGGTTTTTCACAGCCCCAGTGAGTGGGCGTAAGACCCGGGGTTCCTGATTTCAGCTCACCCTGCTCTAAGCACTGCACCGGGGTGAGGGGCCTAAGGGCCAGATGTGGCCCCTGAGTTGCCTAGATCTGGCCCCCAAGGCTTCGGGCTCCCCCCAGCATTGGGGGCCCTGTGCTGGCACTCCGCCCCCTCCCCGCAGCCCCTGGCCCCTGACTGATTTTTCTGTGGCTTAGTGACCCCCGTTGGGGGTGGCCATTGTAAGCTCCCTGAAGCCTGGCCCTGCTGGCGACACGTGGGTTGCGCATGCGAGTGTTTCTGGGGAGGTGGCGCCGCTGCAGCTAGGGGGAACGGGCGCAGGGGAGGGAGGGAGCGTCTCCGGTTCTCCCAGCGGCCGTGCCCACCCTCCGCCCCCGCTGCCGGCAGGACTCCCAGGCGCTGATCGAGTTGCACAAGTCCGGCTTCGAGAGGCCGGGGGACGTGGACTTCGAAGACTTCAGCCAGCCCATCAACCGCACTTCGTCGGACAGCAGCCTGGGGACGCCCCGGGGCACCCTGGACGGCCGGCTGGACCCCCGTCAGCTGGGCAAGAACAAAGGGAAGCGCTGGCCCTTCAGCAAGAAGAACAAGGTAGGAGCTGGCAGCTCAGCCTGGCTCGTGCTTGGAGTTCGCGATGGGCCCTCACGCACAGAACTGGGAACCAGGACTCCTGGGTTCCAGTCCCATCTTGGGGGTAGGGGGTGGAGGTGAGGCTGGTGGGCCTGGCAGGAGAGTGGGGGTGGGCATGGATAGAGAAGGGGAACCCTGTGTTGGGACTCTTGGTTCTGTTCACAGCCCTGGGGAGTCCTGACTCCCACCCCCCTGCTCTGACCACTAGGGCCCCACCCCTTGCAGAGCTGGGAATAGTACCCACGAGTCCTGATTCCCAGGCCCCTGCCCTAACCACTAGACTGCACTCCTATAGTACCACTTGGTGTGAGTCCATCCAGACCTCCCGCCCCTCGCCAGCCTGCTGGCAGGGCAGATGGTACCAAGCGCTGGTCCTGGCCATCTCCCTTGTCAAGTGGAGTTGGGCAGCGCCCAGTGCAGTTACGGGGGGGGGGGGGGGGGTCCTGACTGGCATCCCCCTCGTCCGAGCGCTGCTACAAGGCACAGGTCGTAGCAGCCTCCCCCCCGCTTCTCTCTGCATTGCGGCTGTTGCTGCGCCGCCCTTTGACCCCGGTCTGGGATCCTCCCCGGCTGCAGCTCTCCCACTGCCTGTGCATGACACCGGAAAAGAGCATGAAGCCACCGCGGCGCTCGAGCACCGACGCGCATGAGCCAAAGCCCCCAGCCTGGCGGTGGCTCGCGGGCGGGGGCGAGGGAGGCAGGGGGTGCTAATAATTAACCCCTTCTGGAGCACGCACCGCATATCAGCCAGCACGATCCTCCTTCCCGCCCTCTCCCTTTCGGCGTTCTCCTCCGCTGGCCCTGCCAGCGCCTCGCGCCCTCCATGAGTCACCTCTGCCGCACCCCTCCCGGCCCCCGGAGAGCGGCTTGGGAACTGGCTGTTCCGACAAGGCATCTTGACCTGGCTTCCCTGCCAGCTTAGTGCTCTTGGGGCAGGGATGGAGGGGGGGGGGTGTGTCGCACCTCTGGGGTCCCGGAAGAGGTTTGTTGGCGTGGTCTCCCCTCCCCCCCCCGGTGGAGTGGGGCAGGGCTCTTAACGGCTCCGCTCTGAGCCAGCTCTGTCCCGTGTGGCCTCCCAAACACATGCGGCTTAGTAAGCAGCTCCCCGCCCCACGCTGCACAGCTGTTGCAGGGTTCCTTCCCCGCCTTCCTCCCCCCTCCCCCCACCGTGTTACCTGTGTCCTAACCCCCATGTCCCGTCTGTGCTGTGCAGAGCAGAAGTTACCCAGGGGCACAGTGGCCTGGATTTAACCCTTCCTCTGCCGCGTGGGGTGGGAGGTGGATGATCTGGATTTGGCTCAGTCCATTTCCTGCGGGGGTCCCTCCTTTTCTCTGCCCGTGGCACGTGTTAAATTGCAGGTGGGCTGTCATAGGGGTGCTGGTGTGAGGTGCGAGGTGTGGGTGCTGGGTGGATGTCTTGTGTACCCCCTCAGAGCCAGGCCGCGGTTAGAACAGGCTGCAAAAGGGAGAGCAGCGTCTCCTAGCGGCCGGTGGGTAACGCAGAAGTTAAACTCCCCAAACACTGACTCTGCTTCAGACCCTCCCCAGCGGGGCCCAAGAAGCTGAAAAAGAAACCACACGGCCCCCTTGCTGCACCCCAGTTCTCTGCCTCCCGATCTGCACTGGGGCCCAGAGCATCGAGAAGTTCCTTTAAAACCGCTCACGTCTGCAGAAATGTTCCAATTCCCCAGGGATCTGCCACGTTAGCAGGACGGCGTTCGGTTGGCTCTTCCCCACACCCAGCCAGGCCATTAGCAACTAGAACTAACGGTTTATGACACCCAAAGAAAAATGAAACGATTGAGCCCTGCCGAGTCCACGTATCCGGTTCCTAGCTGGGTGGGTGAGCTTGCTGGTTGGAAAGTCCCTCGGGCACGCTCCCGCAGCTCGAATGCATCGGTCAGTCCTTTTTGTCAGCTGGTAGAAAAGTTACTCCAGAGGGAAGAAGCAGGAATGAAAACCCACCTGCCATGTCCACTGGGTTTTCAAGACCCAGCTGGGACAGGCAAGCTCTAGTCTTGCCCTTTCCACCCAAGGCCCGCCCCTGGAGCTAAGTCCCGCCCACCCCAGCCTGGCCACACAGGCCACCCTTTCCTGGCCACCAGCAAGAGTGGGGCTCCTGGTGGCTGGGGTGTGTCGGTAACTCTGAGAAGGCAATTACCCGCCGCCCAAGCCAATGGATGAGATGGCAACAGCCTTTTGTAGTGTCTTGCCATGTGGCTTGTACTTCTGTGTCTCAAACCCAAGCATCCCAGCCCATGGCAGAGCAGTGGGAGAGCTGTCCCTAGGCATGGCCCTGCATGGCTTGCTAACTCCTCAGGGCTAGTCCTTGGACAGCTGATGTCCCTCGGTGAGCTGGGCAGGGCCGATGCCAGTCTGTCGGGGGGAGCCCGGAGATGCACTGCACAGGTTTGAAACACAGCACGACCCGGCAGATCAGACTTCCACTACAAAGGTGCAACCAGTCAACAGAATCCTTGTACTTGGCAAATAACATTAACACAGGCCCCTCGAGCTCCCTCACGGGGCGTAGCTGGTCAGATCCCTTGCACTTTGCCACTTTCGGTCACACTTCCTGTGTCCCAAACAGCTGCAGCTGTCCCCCCACTGGCCCCCAGGCCCACCAGGTCCACGTCCCAGTATGACAAGCCAGCTGGGGGGCCCGTTTCGCAGGCCCTACTGGCTGGAAAAGCGGAGCCATCCCTCACCCGCCCAGGGGGCATTTCTTGCTCTAATTGTCTCGTGCCTGTCGGAAATCCCGCGCCGCTTGCCGCTTCCCTCTGTGCATGTGCTGCAACGCCTGCTCCCCGGCTATGCGCAGGCCGTGATGGCCAGGGTCCTGCCTTCGCCCACGAGTGAGGGGTGTGGGAGAAACCCGAGGGGCAGGGGTCTCTGGCTTGGGGGCCATATTTCCCTTCTGCCAGCAGGAGTATAAAACTAGCCCGTCTTCTCTCCTTGCCGCACCGCATGCCCTGCCAAGCAGGGGGCTGGTGTCCTGCAGGGCAGGGTAGGAAAGTGATGGGGTTGTACCCCTAGTTTCAAGGCCTGGGGAACATGTTTCCATGCCAGACGCTTTAGGGCAGTGTTTTTCCAATTGTATTTGGCCACGGAACCCTTTTAAACGCAAAAGAATTTTGCGGAACCCTTAAGAACAGTCTCGTATGTGGAGCCGAAAAGGTAGACCACAAATAAGTAAGGATAATAATAAACAAACACTCCACAAGGTCATGAGATCAACACACATGAAAATTGTTTTCAATAAAATTCATAAATGCTTCAATCTTAATTATGTTTTAATCATCAAATGTTGTTGTCATGGAACTTTCTCGCGGAACCCTCATTTTCAATTCACAGAACCCCGGGGTTCCGCAGAACACCCCTTGGGAAACACTGCTCTAAGGCATCATTCCCTTCCCCTCGATTTAGCCCTGTGTTCCCTAGAAATGCTTCCTGCCTACCCTCTCCCTTGTATCCTGCCCCCACCCCGTCCCCCGCCTAGCTGAGGTGGGCGATCTGTTCTTCCCCCACACTGGCGAGCTGTTGGGTATGTCCTGGGCACAGGCACGCAAGAAGAGGGGGGAATGATCCAATGGAAGGATCCTTGCGGAGGAAGTTCGAGCTAATTGTAAGGGACGTGGCTGGGGAGTGGCTCTCTCTCTCTCCCCCGTCCTGCCCCGACCCCCCGCAGCGGTTTGCTAACGGGGATGAGGCATTGCCAGGCATTCAGGCCCTGATCCAGCTAAGCGCTTCAGGCATGTGCTTGACTTCTAAGCCTGGAAGCAGAGCCCTGGGCTGTTAGCTCTGTGGGGCAGGATCCGTTGCTCTGCCCTGTGGCTGTACAATGCCAAGGGGTCCTGAGGGCCGGAGCGCCTATAATGCACCTAATGTTGGAGCCAGGGCCAGCCTGGGGGCAGGGGTGAGGAGATGAGGGAGCAGGAGGCCAATGCAATGGGCTTGTAGGGGGCAGTTCAGAAAGCAGGGAAGTGGAGAAAGTGTCTGAAATCACGTTATTTCGGCGTAAAGCTGAAGCATTTCCATTTGCGATGCCTCCTGTGGTGCCTTATGGGAGTTGTAGTTCAGGCCCCCTCATACTCCTCTTTTCTATGGGCTGAACTTCCTGGCCAGACTACAACTCCCATGAAGCACTGAGATCGTGGCGAAGGGATGCTGTGCATCATGGGAAACGTAGTCTGACTGGGGAACTGCCCCCCCCCCCCCCGAAGAGATGTGGGGTGTAAAGCAGTGAAATGGCGACTCCCAAGATGCACCACGGCAGCACTTCTGAATGGAAGTGTTTTGGTTGTTGATGAGAAACTGAAGTTTCCCACAGGAAGCACTGGAAACACAATTTAAAAATGAATCAAATTTCCAGTTTCCCTCCTGCCCTAGCCAGGGGGATGGGAGGGGTGAAGGGGGCAGGATGAGAGAGCGAGGGGTGTCAGGGGTTATCTGTGGGCCTGTTAGGAGCAAGGGAACCTCTGGTCTAGCCGTCAGGCGACCTTCATGTTACTTGCTTCCAGCAGTATCCTCCCCTCTCCCCAGCTCCCATGAAGCATTGTGCCCCCCCCCCCCACCTCTTGTGAGGCCCGGGCCCTGAGTAATGCAGAGGGGCACGTTAACCCTTTCCCCACCAAAGCTCAGGAGCCGAAAGCCCGGGTCTCATCTCTTTGTCGAGCTTCCCAGTCACACGGGTGCGAGGAAGGGCCAGTGTTCCAGAGTGGGGGCCCGCCCTGTGGCCATAGTCACACTCATGGTGCATGCTGGAACCCGAAGGGTTTGAAAACAAGCATATTTCCAAGGATCTTAGGGGAATTAGATGCCCAAATGCCCATTCCTGCTCATGGGACTCAGGCACTTTTGGGATCATGTGGAAAACCTTGGCCTCTTTCCCTTCCCTTGGCACCCAGGTTTACCTGTGCTTGGGAGACTGACAAAATGGGTGGTGGGTCTTTTTTTTTTTCTCTCTCTCTTCTCCCCCCCCACCCCCCCATCCTTGCTACCCCCTGCTGGTGGACTGTGATGGTGCGACTTGTCCTGACCTCCTCTCCCCTTTAGTCCCTGTGCTGTGTTTGGATTTTTTATTTTTGGTGTATTTATTTATTTTTTGGTGCGGGTACCTGTTTTTTTTTTTTTTTTCTTACGGTGTTCTCTCTGTTGTGCATGTCCGTGTGTTCTGTTGTCCCTTTGTCCGTCCCTAGCTCCCCCCTCCTCCCCTGTCCCCAGCCATCTCTATCCCTCTTCCTTCCTCCTCGTCTGCCACCAACGGACCTCCGTCCCCCAAATTCACCCGGGACCCTCTGTCTTACTGTCTGAATGAGATCAATAAGACAGTCAAACCCCGCATCACCTCTTTCCGCAGCCTCAAACGGGGGGTAAGTGTGTGTCTTGTTCTTTTGAGGGGGGGTTGTAGTGCGTCGGGGAGGTTGCTGCTATTTTGAAGGGCACCTGCTCGCAGAGAAATACAGCGTGGCTGTGTAGGAAGGAGACTTAAAATAAAAATACACCTTTTTTTTAAATGCCTTTTTTTGCATCTACTTGGCTTTTGGTAACCCCCCCCCCCCTTGAAAATGGAACTATTCACACGTGCTACCACAGTGCCTCCTGGGACTTGTAGTTCAAGTGCCTCATGAGCCCATTGTTCTCTCTGAACCAGGCTTCTTGGACTACATCTCCCATAATGCACCATGTAGTCCAATCAGGAGCCTAGCCCACCATGGAGAATGAGGGCATGAACAGCATTCCCTGTAAGCAGAGGACTTGAGCGGTTGCCCAGGTGACATTCAGATGCTGCCTCGCTGATTAGCAGAGCACCTCAGCTGGCAGCATGTGTTTCTACTGGTGGTGCACATTCGCACATGCTGTGGTGCAGAAATTTATTCCGCATGTGGATGGAAAACATTAGAAGGAACACTGGACATAAAGTAATTGAACTACATGTCCTTTGTGGGCTACATTTCCCATGTTGCATTGTGGGAGAGGTAGTCCAACCAGGGAGCCCGGTCCATAGAGAACAATGGGCTCATGAGGCATCTGAACTACACCTTCCATGATGCACCACCTTTCCTTACAGACCGAGGTGCATTATGGGAGCAGTAGCCTGCTGTAGGAGTGGGATGTGCAGAGGCTAACTGGTCACGAGGGAGCCGAAGTAAAACTTCCAGGCGACGCCGCGGCCGCAGAGCCAAATCTGCAAGCGTTGGGTTTCGGGTCTTTGTTTCCTTGATTGAAAATGTCGTGTCTTTCTGCCTGAAGCGACGGCTTTTCCTCAAACCCCAGAGTTCCCTAAAACCTCCATTGCCGTGGCGATTTTTCTCCCAGCCTCAGCACGTACCCAGTTATTTCTTCATGTGCCAGTCGCCTCTTAAAACCCCCAAGTTCTCTGTCTTGCACATAGCTCCAGCCTCCCTCGTGTGGTGCTTCAGCCCGTGTGAAAGCATCCTCTGCCCGCACATGTCCCTTCCCTCTCGGCTCCCTAACCCAGCCCTTCTCCTGCCTCACCCACCTCCTGCTTGCTCCCAACGCCCCGTCCCAACCAGGAACTCCCCTTTTGCATCCTCCACATAGGTGCATTGGCAGCCTGCGCTCCTGCTCTGTGCAAAGCTGTGAGCCGTCTCTTGTAGGCCAGGCTTCATGGTTTGCTGTGACTGTGAGGGGGGGCTGAGCCCAAGTCGGCATCAAACCCCTTCCTGTTCTAAATAAAGAAGACACCCCCAAGCGGGAGACCAAAAGCCCAGTGCAACGGCCAGTTGCGGAGCGCTCCCTCGGCCTGGCCTGCAACAGGCCACTCTGCCAGCCTGAGGGCACCTGGTTATTGGGCCAGGATCCCAGCTTGTTCCCCTTGAAGAATCACGGGGGAAAAGAGGGAGGGTGCTCGTCCAGTGGCTGCCTTTGCACAGGGGTGGAAACTGGTTGCTGTCCAGTGGAGTCACTTGGTCCTGAATCGCCAGGCCAGACCCGCGGCCGCTCAGTTGCATCTCGACTCTCCTGACGCGGCCCCGGCGTCAATGGGATGATCTGTGCTCTGCTTACGTGGGGCTGCGTAGCGTGGCGCGCCGCCGGCCGAGTGGCTCGCCTGAGGCCGTGGCAGGTCTTCTGGCAGGGCTGGTCTTATGGGCGGGCAAGCCAGGCGGTTGCTTGGGGCTGCCATTTTCAAGGGGCCACCGGTCTTAGGGGTGGGCCACGACCACATTTTGTCCTGATCTCCCGAATCCTCCTTCAGGTTTCCCTGGTTACTCCCTGAATTTTTTTTTTTTTTTGGCTTGACACATTTTTGTCCGGTCTGTGTGTGTGTGTGTGTGTGTGTTTTTTTTTTTTTTTAAGCCATCTGGCAACCCTACGGACAAACCGGGCAGTCACCCAGGGCCGCCAGTTGGTTAGGACCGGCCCCGTCTCCTGGGTTGCCGCTCAGTGCTGGTTCCCCCATCGCTGCTCCTGCTGTCAGTGCTGTGGCGGGAGCAGCAGTCCGTGAGAACAAGGATTTTTTTTGACACCTCCTCCCCGGGTGCTGCCGGTGGAGACCAAGCTCCGGCCCATGTTGGTGTAGAGCTGCGGAGCGGTGGCCGGGGTGGCCCAGACAGCGTGTTACCTCCTTACTGCATGACCTGGGATCTCCAGATCCCGGCAGAAAGGCCTCGTGCGGCGTGTTGCACCGGGCGAGGATCCCGTGAGGCGCTCGGCTCCCGACGGCTGAGGACGTTTGGCGAGATCGGGCTCTCTGAGGGGCACGCACATTCCCCGGGGGCTGGCCGGCTTCTTGCACGTCGGGGAATGGCTTTCCGGCAGTCCAGCACTGTGCCCAGCGGCTCGTCAGGCGCTGCTGCTTGGCCCTGCCAACCCACGGTGGGAAGGGCTGGGAGTGGGGAGGGGGAAGGGGGCATGTTACGGCACACAGGAAACTGATGTGCCCTTTTCTTTCTGCCTCCCCTCCCCCCACCATCCTGCTGCCAGCCTGTGATCACGGAAGATTTCAGCCACTTGCCACCAGAACAGAGGAGGAAAAAGTTGCAGCAGAAGATGGAGGAGAGGAGCCGGGAGCTGCAGAAGGAAATCGACCAGAGGTAGGTGCTCTGGGTGCTCTATAGGCAGTGCCTTGTGAGTGCCTCCTGGCCATGTTCTTCTCTGGACTACATCCCCCATGATGCTCATGGAACAGGGACTCCCATAATGTACCACCTTGCCCCTCGCCAGGCTTTTAAACTCTGCCCTCTTGCAGCTGCGACTTCCAAGCATAGTGTGTGCTTGGACTGGAATTGCCCCTTCAGATACTTATTATTCAGGGAGCCCATCTGAGACGGAAGCCCCGTTGGGCCAGGCACTGGATGTGCCAACTGAGAGGCAGGCCGTGCCCCAGTTGGTCTACCACCTAAGTAGAGCAGGGTAGAAGAGAAAACAGGAGGAGAAGTGACTTTCTCCAGGTTAGGGTGGAGCCTGTAATGTGGGGGAGAGATGACTTAATGGGGGATATGAGAGAGGTCTATGAAGTTGTGATTGTAGTAAAAGGGACTAGAGACATTTTACTTACCCCGTCACATAAGCACAAGAACCAGCAGCTACCCGATGAAATGTAGAGGCAGCAGATTTAGAACAAGTAAAAAGTGTTTCTTCTCGGTATTTCTTCTTACAATGTGCAGCCAACCTGTGGAACTCCTTGCCAGAGGATGTTGTGACGGCCAAGACTGAAAAACAGGGTTTTAAAAAAAAAAAAGAACTAGATAAGCTCATACTGTGGGCTTCCTTTGCCTCTGATTGCCAGAAGCCGGGAGTGAATAACAGGGAAGGGATCATTTGATGAGTCCCTGTTGTGTTGTCTCTGGGGGGCACCTGGTATTGGCCACTGTCGGCAGACAGGACACTGGGCTAGAGGGACCACTGGGCTGACTCGGTATGTGTGTAACACAGGTCTCCTGACCTCTAGTCCAGTGCTCTGTACGCTAGGAAACATTGCTTCCCCTAGTTCTCACTATGCCACAGCATACAAAGTGTGTGTGTGTGTGGGGGGGGCAGTTTCCATCCTACAATTGCGTTTAAATCTCTCTCCCCCTCTTGCCAGAAGGCAAAGTTTTTGGGCTGCCCTTGTAAATTCCTTCCCCTAACTCCCCCCTCCCCTGCCCTCCAGAGATGCCTTAAACAAGATGAAGGACGTGTACCAGAAGACGCCGCAGATGGGCGACCCCGCAAGCCTGGAGCCAAAGATCTCAGAGACCCTCAACAACATCGAGAAGCTGCGGCTGGAAATCCAGAAGTATGAGGTAAGGGGGCGGGGGGCCTGCCTCTGCCCCAGGCCCCTCCACGCATCCGGCTGAGCCCTCTGTGATGCCGACCTCCTTCCAGACCCACACGCAATGTCCCTTGGGTCCGGCCAGTCCTTCCTGTTACCGCAGTTTGAACTGATTCAGTCTCGGAGAGGGCTTTATCTCCCCCTAATGGCCGCACCACGTAACAACGCCTCACACTCCTTGGAGCTGTGTGTTTTACCAACAGCATCAGTGCCAAAATCTCCGTTTGACAGTGGGGGAAACTGAGGCACAGAGCGGGGGAGGGGTGGGAAGTGACTTACTAAGATGAATAAAAAGGTCTCCCGAGTCCCTAGCAAAGTGTTCTAGCCACGTGGTACCCAAACTTTTCTGGGTGGTGCTCCCTCCTCATTGTCTTCTCCTCCACAGCCAGGAGTGTTGCGCCTAGGGTGAAGCGGGGGGACTCAGATGGGGGAAAGGGGCAAGGCTGGAGCCACATCTGGGGGCAGGACTGGGGCAGGGCCAGAGCAGAGCTGGGTGTTTGTCCCCCTCCACCCTTCCGATGCCCTGCCGTTCCCACCCACCCCCGAATGTGTCTCTGGGGTGTACCCACAGTTTAGGGATCTCTGCACTAGGCCACGCTGCTCAGCCTCGCTGAGTGTAGACACAGCATGTCGTGGCACAGTGGTGCTTTCAAGGTGGCAGCATGTACTGGGCTCTCCCAGTGAAATAGCTATCTTGGCAAGTGCAATGGGAAGATACCAAAAAAACCCAATAAAACCCACATGGAGCTGATGTTAATGGACGTGTGCTCAAATGTCCACTTGGTGTCTCTTGCCTTGTGGGATAGATCCTAAAGATTTTAGGTCCTTCTCTGGCTGCCATCACTGTCTGAGCCTTGCACCATCTAATGTATGTCTCCTCCCAGGGCAAGGCTGTAGTCCCATTGTGTGGCTGGGGAGACTGAGGTACAGAGAGGCTAAGTGACTTTCCCCAGGCCCATGCAGGAAGTCTGTGGCAGAGCAGGGTGCTGCACTTGAGCCTTAAATCTTAGACTGGTGCCCCACTTGCAGCACCATCCTGCTTCTGTAAGGCACATTGTCCCAAAGACTTTTAATCGCAGTGGGACCCCAAAAGCCAGTGTCTTGTGTGTTTGTACAGCAGCCACCATAGTGGGATTCCGGGTCTTGGTTGGAGTTCCTGGGTATTACCATAATGTATGTACAGCACCTGGCATGATGGAGACCTAGGCCGAGACTGGGTAATAACATTGACATAATATACCTAATAAACAGTGCCTGATGAGTGTTAAACCAGTGACCCTTTAGGAAATAGTGTCATGACAGCATTGGTTCTCAGATTAGGTGTCCTCATGAGTCAAAGGCTGCCGGTGTGATGTATGAGCGGCTGAGTCATGCCTGAATTATTCTGGGGTGAATCGTGTGTAACCCAGTGTCTAGTAGTTTCACTCACAGAAATAGCCCGGGTCTGGGATCACTTTCTCTCTCTCTCTCTCTCTCTCTCTCTCTCCCTTTCCCAAGCGAGCGATGTTACACTAGACCAGTGTTTCCCAATTTTATTTGGCCACGGAACCTTTTTAAACTCAAAAGCATTTTGCAGAACCCCTAAGAACAGTCTCATAGATGGAGCTGAAAAAGCAGATCACAAATAAGTAAGGATAATAATAAACAGGGCTCGCCAAGCTGCACTGTCCGGCAATCTGCGCATGCGCAGATCGCCCGAACCTGGCTCTTCCGGGTTGTAATCTACTCGCCACGGGCAAGTAGATTACATAGTTTGTCGAGCCCTGTTAATAAATAAATGCTAAACAAGGCCATGAGCTCAACATTTAGTTTAATTGCACATATTTAAAAACACAAATCACGTAACATGAATATTTTTTTTTATCATGAAATGTTGTTGTTTGGAATTTTCTCACGGAACCCTTATTTTCACTTCGTGGCACCCCAGGGTTTCTGTGGAACACATTTGGGGAAACACTACACTCGACAGTTCTGCTAAAGGGCTCTGCCCAGGTTCCTGGCTAAGGCAGTTCTCAGCCAGCAGGTTGATGTTGTGAATGAGTCCACTGAACATGTGTAGCCTGATCAAAGGACTCCTTCTCTCCCTCCCACCCCCTTCCGCCGGTGACTCAGATCCTCTTGGGTGTTGCCTGTTCCTACAGCTGATAGCCCTTGTCTCTGATACTGGAGGGGAAGATACAATTGTAGCTAATTGGCGAGGAGGCAGGACTCTTGGGTTCTATTTGCAGCTCTGGCAGGAGTGGTAGAGACGGAGCTGAGGGCAGGGGGGAATCTTTCGGGGGTCCCCCATAACCCATGCACTAAAAAAATGAATGGTATTTCTGTACAGAATATACCAACACACCATGTACTGCTATGCTTGTTACGTAGGGTGAATGATATTTTGGGGGGTATTACTAGAGCACCCCCTTGAGCCAGTGGGGGCCCTAAGCAGTTGCTTAGTCTGCTTATGCAGACTATGGGGGAGTGGGATCTAGTGGTTAGAGCATGGGGGCAGGACTGGGAGCCAGGACTTGTGGGTTCTGTGCTCTTTTTTATACACTGGGGGTGGGCAGGGCAAGACAAAATATGGGGAGCCCGAAGTCTGCATCAAGCCTGGAGGAGAAGAGAGAATTGGGGTGGTGGGGTGCTGCTCTGAACCTGGGTGTCCGGCAGAGGGCTGGGTCCGTAGATGGGCTGGGGGTTGGCCAAGACTCCAGCAGCTGCCAAGCTAAGGGGTGTCCCTGCTAGGGAGCTAGGCCCTGGAGCGGAGGAGTCCCTGTGTGAACGAAGATGCTCTCCCCTTTGCGTGCACTGTCTCCGCGATGGGGAGGCAGGAATGGCTTAAACCTCCCCCTCTCGCCTCCCAGTCGTGGCTGACCGAGGCCGAGGGTAGAATGCTGAGTAACCGGTCGGACAACAGCCTGAGATACAGCCGTCCGCCGGACCCTGCCACCACCCTGAACAACAACGGCTCCCACGAGAAGGACAGGTGAGGCGGCGCAATGTCCCTCCCCAGGCGCCGTGGGGAGCAGGCGGCCAGGTTGAGAGCCACTCACACTGCACGGGGGTCTTGGCGTCCCTGGGCGCGTCCCTTTGTCTTGCTAGGGGAGAGCTTTTCGTAGAGGTGCCTGAATAGAGCCCAGGAGCCCTGGCTCCCAACCCCCACGCTAACCCCTAGACCGAGCTCCTGCTTCGGGACAGCCGCTCCCTGTGGCTGGAGCTACCCCAGGAGCAGCTGCTCAGCCGGTCGCCTTGTTCCTCCCCCAGCCCGGACGCCACCCACTCGGACGACAGCCAGGATGCCCTGAACCAGCCAATCTACACGGAGTTTGATGACGACTTTGAGGAGGAGCTGGCCTCGCCCATCGGCACCTGTGTGGCCATGTACCAGTTTGAAGGTAGACACCTCCTGTCTAGCTCCACTCTGAGCCAGGTTCCCTGGTTGGACTACATCTCCCATGATTCACCGGGGTGTGACTTGGGCAGGGAAGGAATCTCAGGCCGTGGTGCATCATGGGAGTTATAACCCACTCCTTTGCTGCCTTTGATGGAGGAAGCAGTGCATTATGGGAGTCTTAGGCCACGGGGAGGTGCGGGGGAGTATGAGACACCTGGACCACACCTCCCATGAGGCTTTGCGGCTGTATGGCCTAGTCCAAAACAGCCTGCTTTGTGGGGAGGGTTTCAACAGCCAGTAGACGTGTCCAGGGGAAGCACCCGAAAAATCCAGTTTTCTGCGCAGGGCTGCTCTTAACCAATTGGCGGCCCTGGGGGGGGCAGCAGGGTTCGGGAGGTCAGGCTGAAATGTGGTCCCAGCCCATCCCTAAGACTGGCTCTGTTCTGCTGGGACATTTTCAACCAGTTTTAGCCTGTTTCCTTGCCCCCCTCCCTCCCACATGCCAGTGGTGGGCAGCTGCCTTCCGGTGCTGGCTGCGTGCATAGGTCAAGCAATAGGGACTCATTTTAATACTGAAGGTCTTGAGTTCAAATCCCGCTCGGGGTTGGAGACGTCACCGCCACGGCAGGGTACATCTCCAAACCCCTGTTCGGTCCACACCCGCCCCCTGCGGTGTTGGCTGAGATGCCCTTTGACCAGCGGCCTGCTGGGATGTTTCCTGGTGAATGGGGGACAAGGAAGGGTCGCTTGGGGTCTAATCCATTCTTCTATTTCTGCAGCCAGCTATTTTGGGGAGGGGCCCAGAGGGGTCCTGGGAGATTGGCCGTAGGGGCCCTCCCATCTCATCCCAGGCATGGCAGGAGGACCAAGCTGAGTTCTGAAAGGGGATTCATGCTTCTGTGGCCCTTGCCTTGATTTCCCTCTCCTCCCTCCCATCTTCCCCCTCCCCCCAGGCTCCAGCGAAGGTACCATCTCCATGACAGAGGGGGAGGAGCTGAGCCTGATGGAGGAGGACAAAGGAGACGGCTGGACCCGGGTGCGGAGGAGCAAAGGCGGCGAGGGTTACGTGCCAACGTCCTACCTGCGGGTCTCGCTGAACTGAGCGCGGGACTCCCCGCCCAGCTGGAGAGCGGCTGCAGGGGGCAGACTGGGGGGTAGAATGATGCTGCTGGATCCTGGGGTGGGATTCATGGGCACAGGCGTGGAGGTGGCCTGTGGCCCTGTGGGCAAGCAGTGGTGCCCACTTGCACAGCCGAGTGCCTGAGAGGGGAAGGAGAACCCCCCACCTCCCTCTCTGACAGGCCTGGAGGTGCTTTGTTTCAGCCCAGCCATCCCGGGGTGGGGAGGAGCGGGCGGCGGGTGGCTTGCAGTGGGTGCGGCCGGGGTCATGCTGGGTTTCTGGCTGCTGAATATAGGGGGCTGGTATCTGCATTTGTGCACCCTGCCTCCACCTCCCGTTCTATGCCCTGTGAGTAACTCGCCCTCTTCCAACACACAGCTGCAGCCCTCCTCCCTCTGCCCCATGCTGCAGGGCCTGGGCTGTAAACCCCATTTCCCCTGGGGTAATGGCAATAATCCCTCTGTCCACAAGGGATATGATTCACACTCCAGGGTGTTCCTATGCTGCCCCCCACCCCTCCCAGGCAGGGCTCATTGGAGCCTGTTGTTCCCCCTGCCTAGGTGGGACACGTGGCGGGGGAAGGGAGCTCACATAGGGGTGAGGTTCAGTGGGGGTGGAATAAAGGGCGGGCTTACGGACTAGAAAATGCATCCTCTCCCTCGGTTCTTCCACGCTCGTCCCCCTGCCCGCATATTAAGCATCATGCTGAATTTGGGTTGGGTGTTTCTCTCCTGGGATTTGAACCCAGCCTTCTGTGGGCTGGCGCTAGCCTGGAGGTTAAGGGCATGGGCGCCCCCGGCCCTGCACCTCAGTGAGTTCTCTGCCCAGGCCTGTGGGTCTGAATTCTCCTGTCCCACCAGCTCCATCATCTGCCGATCTCCATCCTCTCTCCTTCCCACCTGCCACCGTGGCCACGACTTGCACTTTATTCCCCAGACTCGCCCAGCCAAGGAAAAGAAAAAAAAAAAGCAAAAAGTGCCTGCTGCATACATGTATCTGCCCCCAGGGCTCTGAGCGGCTGCCCATCCCTTCCGTGTAAGAATTCTGTTTTTTAGAGGACTCTAATATATTAGTCTTTTATACAGTGACCAATTACTGCTCTCTTAGCCTATGCCGCAGTTAACCTGTAACATAAGTGTAAATTGTCTTGGCTTCTCTTCACCCTGTGGAGGGCGGGGGGCAGGTCTTGTCTCCCCTCTGCTTCTGAGCCGCGGTGCTGGAGGTCGCTGGGCCGGACCCCTGGCGCTCGAGCCGAAGAATGTATTCCCACTGCAGCCTGGTGCCTTTTACACTTTATGTAAATAGTTGGGTTCTCCCCCTTCCCCCTTTGCCTCCCATGAAGTTTTTAAGAAGTTTATAAAAACGATACAGATTCTGGCGCTGAGGCCCGTTTGTTTCCGCGGGGGGGGAAGGGAGGGGAGCGGTTCGTCTGGATTCAGGGCTGCTGCTGTGAGGGGAAGGGGACAGAGTGGGCTGTTACTGGAGCAGCGACGGCAGCCGGAACCCCAGGCCCTTTAAATTTCCATCAGAGCACCGCATGGTGCCATCTGGGTGGCACTGAGGACTGGCTGGGGGAGGCAGGGCCTGGTCTAGGTCAGGGGTGGCCAACCCATTTAACAAAGAGAGCTGAAGAAGCAGCAGAAAAAATGCAAAAAGCTGCACCAGAATTGTTGAGCAAAAAGGAGAAAAAAAAAAAAGGAACTGCCCCTTTAAGAATTGTTTGGCCATATCAGGCTCCTGTTGAGGGGCACCCCCCATTGCTGCCCCCTTGAGTATGGGGGGTGGTGCCATTTGGGGGGGGCTTAGGAGCAGCTTTGTGTGCTGCATGTTTGGGAGAGATGAGCCGCAGGTTGGCCACCCCGGTCTAGGCTGTGCTGAGAGCTAGCTGCCCATAGCCCTGCCCCATCTACCTGAGGGGGGGCCCCCCCTCTTTCAGGGAGCCTGGAGCTGAGCCCCATCACCCAGGACCTGGTGAAGTCCGCTGCCAGTCTTGTCCTTATCGCAGAAACCCCTAGGACCCCCAGCTGTGTGTTGCTGTGCAGCCTGGGAACCACTCAGCTGCCCCCCAGGGCCCCACCGTGCTCGCGGGGCCCGGAGACCCAGTCCCTGTCTTCACGAAGGCCAGATCTGGCCCAGCCGTCTATCAGCACAGCATCGCCCTGGGGCCCATTAACCAACCCCCTTGCCAACGGGGCTAGCGACCTACCCCCGCTGCACGCAAGCCCTCGGTTGCTGGGCGCGCCTCCCCTCCGGGAGCCGAATTAACGATCCCGCCCGGCGATGCTGGCCGGCTGGGGTGCAGGCTCCTCCCGCGAGCACTGCAGTGGGCTGAGGACTGGCCCTAGCACCTCTGACCCCTGCGAAGATGCTCTGGGGGGGTGAGGCAGGGGAGCACCCCCCCCACGGTGGCCACCCCAGGCTTGGGCGCGGGGTTACTAACTCCCTGGGGGCAGCCCCAGCCTGGCTGTACAGGGGTGGGTGACCGTCCCTGACCCCACTCAGGCAAAGCGCCTTTGGCTGCATGTTCCCTGCTGCAAGGGAGGCGCGTTGATAGCAAAATAGCTACTGTGCTGGAGAGCTGGGCTGGGCCGCTTTTTAAGCCCTAATTGAAGCCTGTCCCCAGGTCTGGCAGGGGCTCTGGACTATGGCGTTTGTGCCTCTGTCGTGCCGTGAAACCCTCGGGGGGAGATCAGGCAGTGAAAAGACAAGAGCCTGGTTATTCATTTGGGGAAACTAAGGCACAGAGGGGCACTGGCAGGCCTGCAGCTAGACCCCAGAGAGCCTCATGGTGGGGCGAGTGGGTTTGGAGTAGGGGCCGCCGGGACTCCTAGGATGGGGGTTGGGAGCCAGGCCTGTGGGCTTCTATCAGCTGGGGCAGGAGCCTCTTGATGTTGCTGGGTTTTGCATGGACCTGGCCTCAGTTTCCTTGGGAGGGACGTGGTACTTGAATGTCCAGGCTGAAGTGGCACGTTAGAGGCCACAATTCCATTGCTGCGTCTACCCGAGCAGGGGGCTGGTCCCAAACTGTCACCAGCCCCCCCTCTCCCCCGGGTGGGTGTGGGGAAGACAGGGGCCCCCGACGAAGGGAGCAGCAGTTACTAGAGGCTGCCGGGACAGGAGAAAACAGCCCAGCTTAGCTCAGCCAGCGTTTGCACCGGTTTATTCAGCCTGGGGGAGGGGGAGTTGATTTCACACCCTAGTGCTAGTGGCATAACACACCCCCCCCACACACACACACACACAAAAGTGCTGAGCCGGGAGGCCTTGCCTCCACCCACCCAGGGCTCACTGTAACCCGGTTAAATTCCTGCCCTCGGGGCTCCTGGCCAGCTGCTCCCGTGGAGACCGAATGGGGGCCTGGAGGAAGGGGGGAGGCACAGGACAGCGTCGTCTGGTTTCACTTCCCCGGCCCCCAGCTGCCTGTGGCCCCGAGGGCTGGGGCCTGGGGTGGAGAGGGGAGGCTGCGTTAATTAAAGAGCAGCTGGCAGCAGAAGCCAAGTGGCCCAGGGTAACCCTTGCCTGGTCTCTCTGGCCCTTCAACCATCTGCTCTACCTGCTGGCTGCAGCCCCCAGGCCTCTCCTGCTGTAACCATTAGGCCGTTCTCCCCCCTTGCCCACCCCCAGGCTTATGAGTGGGCAGATCACAAACAACTCAGGTTTGCCCATGTAAAGAAACAGCCCCCCTCCGGCCCAGGGGAGCTCTCCTAAGGGCAGCAGTGCATGGCTCCCCCTTTGGGCCAGGGCCCCCTTGAATGGTGGGGAAGGATCCGGGGCTGTCTGCCACTCTGCCCTCTCCTGGGTGAGGCAATGGAGCTCAAGCCCCAGGCGGTGAGTTCTAGCCCTGTTCTAGCACCCGCCTAGCTTGCCACAGGCTGCCACGTGGCCAGCATCTCCCCCAGCCCTTCTGCCTCCCTGCAGGTGACCCTGTTGCTCAGTGACCCAAGCCAGCTAGGAGAGTCCTGGACTTTATTACTCCAGCCGTCCCTCCTCTGCTGGGAGGGGGACTCCCTCCCACCCGCCGCTCTGTTTAATCATCTCCCCCTCTCCCACCTCGGCAGAGGGGAGGGGGGCCGCTTGAGGTTGCATTTGGAAAGCCGCACACTCCCTCCTCCGAGCGTGGGTACGCGGCGCCGCCACCTCCGAGAGCCCGGGGCTGGTAGACTATTGCACTGGCGCGAGCGACCTGGCCGCGTTCACGGGCCTTTGCTGCTGGAGGGCCCCACGCAGCCTAAACGTTCCTCTGCACCAGCCCGGCGCGGGGCCAGGTCTGTGCCCCCTGGGCGGCGGTCGTTCCTCCCGCGGGTGCCGACGCGGCTCACCGCAAGCCGCTGCGCGGGGTCCAGGGCCCGGCGGTGGGGGAAGAAACTCAGGGCTCTGGTTTGCCGGCTGGTTCGAGTTTCTGGGACAGCACCGTCAGGATGGTGTCGAATTTCTTGTAGCGCCCCGCCTGGGCCCCGGCCGCTGCTTTGCTGCCCCAGAATAAGCGGAGCGCGAATTCCGTTTGGAACGCTTCGAGGAGCTCCGGCGTGGCTCGGAAGCCTAGGGCGACACAGAGAAGGGGCTGAGACACACAGGCAGGCGGGGGGGGGGGGGGGGGGGCTAAGACTGGGCTTTACTGAAGGCCAGGATTCGCTCCCCCACATCCAAGCGAATTGGCGGGGGACGCTGGATTTGAAAATATGAATTGGAGCGGCCTTGGTCGGGCCTCGTGGGAGTTGCGGTGCAGTGGCCTCATGTCTGCCCCCTCCCCCCATGATCAAGGCTCCCTGTTTGAACTACATCCCCCATGATGCACCACAGCATCTCCCGTCAGGGTGCAGGGAGCAATGGCTTCATGGGCGTCCCAGTTTATGGTGCATCATGGGAGACGTAGTCCAGCTGGGGCGCTTACCCCAGAGACAATGGAGATGTTGAGGCAACTGAACTACACCTCCCATGAGGCTCTGGGACAGGTCCAAGCCGGGGTGGGATACGGGGGCTCTGCAGCCCTACCTTGGAGCTTAGCCTCGGCGGTGGCTTTGTAGGCTCCGGCGCTGGTGGCGATGCAGCGGGCGGACTCCAGCGTGCGTAGGAGGAGGTCGCAGCTCTCCTCGTGGTCGTCCCACAGCTGCTCCCCTTCCATCAGGCTGATGAGCGGCAGGAGGTGCGGCACGGCCACCTCTCTTGGGGAGGAGAGCTCTGCAGCCCGGGGACAAGGGGCAGACAGATGCCTTGAGCAGGGGTCGGTACCCGAATGGGTATCCCGCCTGGGCCTTGCCCCCGGGCGCTGCTGCCCTCCGCTCTCCTGCACCGCCGGGAGCTGGCCCCACAACGCCCCAGCCCCCCAAGGCTTCTCCCCGAAGCCGCTCCTCGGTGACGGCAGCTGGCACGAGTCAGCGCAACGGGGCCCCATGGGTTTTGAGGCCGTGGGGAGGGGCCAGCGAGGGAGGGGCCACACGTGCCCTTCCACCCGCAGGAGGCTTGGCGGGGCAGGGTGGGGCTGGGGTAGCAACAACAAGAAGACTGGCCAGAGAGGGTGAAATGCAGCCCTGGTGTTGAGGGGCAAAACTGCTCGGGGGGGGGCACTATGGACAGTACAGTGGCTGGGTGCAGAGGCTGCTGGGAGCAGAGGAGGCTTGGACACACCAGGCGCCTCTGTCTTCACAGTCATTGACGCACACACGTCACCTGCAGCGCTTGCATGGGCCTGATAGAGATGGGGAAACTGAGGCTGGGGGGGGCTAGGTGTTTTGTTGTTAGGGAGTCTGGGGCCGAGCAGGGGATTTGCCTGGGGGGAGGGGCACATTTAGGGGACCTGTACCATTTGGCAACAGAGGTGTGGGGAGGGCCCAGGCTAGTATCGCGCAAGCCCGGGTAAGGGCGTTCATCCACCCCCACCCCCATTCCCACTTCTCCGGGTGTCAGCCGCCCCCTGCGCCTCTCCCTGGGGTGAGATTCACCCCCCCGTAGTGCTCCTGCCACGTCCCCTCCCCCCGGGCTCTGTGGGGAGCCCCGGGGCAGCCAGCAGGCCCCCGACTCACCTTCCCCCCGGTTGAGGCGTTTCATGAAGGGCTTGAGGTCCTTCTCGAAGGCGATGGCGCTCTCGGTGTGGCTCTGCCGCAGCTTCCGCCACGTCTCATCCAGCCGCGTGATCTGCAAGGGGACGGGGCTAGGACTGAGGGGGGGCTCCTGCGAGGGGCCATGCTGGGCAGCGACCGTCGCCAAGCCGACCCTGGCAACACTGTCCCGCTCTCCAGAGCCAGTGACACCCCCCGGGAGCTCAGCGTCCAGGGTGGGACCAGGGGGGGCTGCATTACCATGGGGCGAGGGTCCTAGAACTACTCAGTTGGAGGGGAGTCCCATTCCCCAGGGCCACCGTGCTTAGGGGCAGAGCAAAGCCTATTGGCTCCCAGTATGACGGAGCAACTCAAGGCCTGCAACCTTGCCCAGGCCACCTGACCAAGATGGGGGTCCCCACTGTGCCGGGCGCGGCACAGAACGATAGCCTGTCTCCGCCCTGCACAGCTCCCTGGTTGCACACACACACACACACACACACACACACACACACACACACACACACACACACACACTGCGGTCAGGAGAAACTGAGGCCGAGAGCGGGGCAGGTCACAGAACCCAGGTCTCCTCAGCCACTAGATCACGCTGCCGCTACCTAACCTCTCCCCTCGGACCAGGGCAGTTCTGCGCCCCACCGTGTGGGCTACGCAGCAGCCCAAGCCACGGGGCTCACAGCCCTTGATGAGACCCACCCAAACCATCCCTCTGTGTAGGCCAGGGCCAAGGCCGGTCTCCACTGGGAGCAGGAGCTATTCGACCCCCAGCCCGCCCCTCACCTGGGGCAGCTGCAGGCTCTTCATCACAGCCGACAGCGCAAACAGGTCCCCGGCTGAGCCCTTCAGCTCCATGGCCAGCTGGATGATCTTATGCAGGGTGGCGGCTCGCTCCGCCACGGCCCCCGTGCAGCCCAGGATGTCCACTGCGATGCCCAGAGCAATGAGGTGGTGTCTGGAGGGGGCAGACACACCATAGTGGCTGAGTTTACCCCTCCTGCTACCCAACCCACAGGCCTTTTGCTAATAGGTGGCGCTACCCAAGGCAGGTAGGGTGGGTGTGGAGAAGCTAAGCAGGTTTGGCCTTGGTTGTGTGTTGGAGGGGAGACTAGTAAGGAGACACCCTCTAAATGCAGTGAGGACCTCAGGAGGGAGAATAAACCGAAAACTTAGATCAACCTAGCTACAGTGTGACCATCCTGGACATCAGTCTGCAGGGCTGCTGTGTGTGCATCAGTGTGTGTGTGTCTCCCCCTCCCCCAGGTGCCCCAGAATAGCTCTAAGGAGCTATGGGCTCAGTAGGGGGCTGCTGACTGCTTCTGAGGTGCAGTGCAGTCTGCTGCCAGGACAGGCAAGGAGCTGCCTTAGCCCCACCCCTGATCCCCCTGCAGCAACGTGCCTCTGACATGCCATGAGCCATCCCTTGAAAACCACTGGCCTGGGAGTTGCTCTGCCACCGTCCAGATGAGACTCCCACTTTGTCTCTGCAACTGTTTAGTCCCCAGCCGTACGGTCAGGTCTACATGGCACATCTGTCTCAGGGGAACTACGGTGCTCGGAGGGTGACCCCCCCCTCGAGCGCCACGGCCATGCCCACCCACGGCTCGGTGCACACGGTGACTCGGCTCCCGCTCACACCGCTCCTGCCTCTCCCGGAGGTGGCTTAATGCCGCCGATGGGGGGCCAGTGTCCTCCTTGCTGGAGCGGTGCGGCGGCATTTTCACGACCCCAGCCCGCGGGATCCTGGCTGCTGTCTGGTGAGTGTGTTCAGGTGCGTCGGTCCGGCCTGGTTTCACAGTGCAGTCCCGAGCCGGTACGGCCCCCTCAGCTGGGCGCACGGAGCCAGCGCCCGGCAGCCCAGGGGGCAGCATCACACCCCATGCAGGGCGGCCCTTACGTGAAGTCCAGACTTATCCCGCGGGCTGTAAAGGGCTTTACCAGGCCAGGTCCTATTCTACCTTCCCTTTGGGGCTTCAATTAGACGCCTCCTACTGGTCCAAATCCTGCTGTGCGGCTGTTTCCACGACCCTCGTGCCCTTCCCCAGAAGCAGCCGCATTTCAACGCTGCTGCGGCTCGCCCCGGCCCCAGGCTGGTACCTTTCCAACAGGTCCAGGCGCAGCTGGTGCCCGTGAGGCAACGTGATCAGCTCCAGACCCGAGCTCACCCCCATGGCTCGCTGCTGCTCCTGGGACACCCCGGTGATCCTGCCAACCTGGTGCAAGCAAAAACACACGCGTAGGGTGAAGGCCTGAGACCTGCCGGGACAAAGGGACCTGCCTGCCAGCGAGCAGTGGAGGGGAGCCAGATGGCTGGGTCCCCCAAGGGGGGGCATGCCGATCCGCCCATTCCGCGGTCGCTGGGGAGCGAGCAGGACTCCAGCTGGGCTCAAGCCGGCCCATCCCAGCCGGTCCATATACCACCCCCTCCCCATCGCCGGGATCACTGTGCCGCAGGGATTTGGGATCACTAAGGGGCGCGCCCCGCCCCACAGTTCTGAGCCCGGTGCTTCAGTACAGCAGTAGGGGGCGCTGTGCTGCCAAGGAGGGGGGGCCAAGGTGGCGCGACCCCCGCAAAGGCAGAGCCAGCCCCAGTCCCCTCTGCTCCCCATAACTCCCCGGAGCCTGCTTCCCATTCTCTGGGGTTGCTTCCATTGGAGCTAGGAGTCCTGGCATGCCAGCCTCCCCTCCCCCCACTAGACCCCCATTTCCATCCCAGTCCTGGTACCCAGAGTCCCCCTCCTCCCCCCGCTCTAACCACTACACCTCGTCCCCTCCCAAAGCTAGGGACAGAATCCTGCCCCGCGCCCCTCCCCTTACCAGGCAGTCCATGTAGAGGACGTGCAGGGCCATGGTCCGGCAGTCCTGCTGGCCGAAGATCTCCTTGAGCCGTTTGAGGGCACTGGGCTCCAGAGGCTTGTTGTCGGGGGGCAGGAGGAGGGAGTGGAAGCTGTGGGGCTGGAAGGAGGAGGCTGTCTCCAGCAGGGGGCGCACAAAGCCCCCCCGCTCCTCCTCCTCGCGGCGGCGCAGCTGGGGGAGCGGCACCGCCTCGTCCTCGAGGAAGCCGAAGGCCGTGTCCGTGGCCCGGGCCCGGCCCCGCCATTTCTCGTCGGTGTGCAGCCGCGCCACGTGACTCCGCCGGCCGGCCGGGGCTTTGGGCACCAGCTCGCAGTAGGTGCTGAGCTGCTCCGGGGAGGCGTCGCCCAGCAGCAAGGAGGGGGCCCGCAGGGGCTTGGGGGGAGCCTTGGAGTGCAGCTGCCCCTCCGAGCCGCTCAGGGCCACGCCCCCCTCTGGCTCCAGGCACCGGGGGGCCGTGGGCCGCAGCACGGGGTCGCTGCCAGTGCGGAAGACGGGCGAGAGGGGCGGAAGCTCGCCCCGCTCCTGCGTGCCAGCGGGAGCTTCCGGGCTGCCTGCAGAGGGAGACGGGAGCCTGTCAGAGGGGGCCCCGTGGGCCACGCAGAGCCTGGGTCTGATCTCAGCCAGGAGCGGGGTAAAGCCGAGGTCACGCCCCTAGGGACGGGGCACTCACACCGGCGAGAAAGCAGCGGGGGGCCGACCGGAGCTATGGGGCCAGATCCCCAGCCCTATCGCCACTGGAGGCAACAGAGTGGCAAACCGGTTTGTAAGGAGTCTATTATTTGGTGTATTACGGTAATGCCTGGGCGCCCCCATCAGGGTGCACAACCCTGCTATGCTGGGATCTGCACGTTATCTATTAGATATATTACGGTAGCACCTAGGCAGCTCCTCTGTCATGGACCAGGAGCATGCTAAGTGTGGTGCATTCTCTTAGGTGTATTACGGTACCACTGCCTGATGGGGCTGCACATATCCCCACAGCCCCTGGCCTGGCCCCCCAGTTGGGGGCAGGGGTTGATTCCTTGGCCCCCCACATACCTGTGGGCAGGTTACCGTCAGACTGCGCCGTGTAGAGCGAGGGGCGCCGGCCCAGCTGATCCAGCCCGGTGGGGTGGCTCCCGCTCCGGTCTTTTGTCCTGCAGGGAGACTCGCAACACCATGAGTCATGGGCCCCCAGGCTACCGCAGAGCCCCCCCCCCCCCCGAAAAGAGCCCCCGCCCCGAGTGAGGGGGATGCTGGAGCAATGTGCCCAGCTGGCAGAACTGGATCCTGCCCTCCACCGGGCTGCCCCATGGAGCGTGGCATCAAAAGACCCACTGCATTGATGGGGAAACTGAGGCAGGGAACGGGGAATGGGTATTCCCCCGCCCTGTCACATTGTGACTTGATGGTACAGCAGGAATGGAACCCAGGACTCCTGACTCTGAGTCCTCCCTGGTGAAACCCATAAGATCCATAACTCCCCTCCCAGGGCTAGGACACCCAGCTCTCCCCCTGCTCTAACCACTAGACCCCACTTCCCTCCCTGAACTGGACAGAGAACCCAGCAGTCCTGACCGCCAGCCCCGCCCACCGCTCACCGGAGCAGGTTCCCCTCGGGCGACACTTCCCCAACGGTGAGTCCGCGGAGGCTGAGTCTGCGGGCAGGAGCTGCATCCCCCTTGGCCGGTTCCTGCCCGTCCAGCTGGGGCTGATGGCTGGCCCCGTAGCGCTCCTGCAGCCAGCGCAGCGGCACGGCCCTGTTGACGGGCTGGGAGACCACAGCGCCCGAGGTCTCCGAGACGGGCTTGCGGTTGCCCACGTAGAAGCGCACCAGGGCCGGCACGTTGTCAAACTGGTCCTGCTCAAACTGGAAGAGGGTGCGGGAGTAGCCCAGGCGGGGGCGCAGCACCACCCGGATGATCTTGAAGTGCAGGGTCTCGCCCCGCCACCGGCAGGACAGCACGTAGTCCCCCCGGCTGGAGCCTGAGTCCCGGATCAGGAAATCCCCGTCCTCCGCCAGCAGGGACTCCGCCTCCTGGGAAGACAGGGGCTGTTCACTGGTGGGGATGGTGGGCAGTGGGGTCTAGTGGTTAGAGCAGTTGGGGCTGGGAGTCAGGATTCCTGGATTCTCAGCTCTGGGAAGGGAGCGGAGTCTAGTGGTTAGAGTGGGAGGGTGGGGAGCTGGGAGTCAGGTCTCCTGGGTTCCATCCCCAACTCTGGGAGGAGAGTAGAATCTAGTGGTTAGAGCAGCAGGCGGCTGGGAGTCAGGACTCCTGGGTTCCATCTCTATCTCTGGGAGGAGAGTAGAATCTAGTGGTTAGAGCAGCAGGTGGCTGGGAGTCAGGACTCCTGGGTTCCATCTCCATCTCTGTCACGGGCTCCCCGTGCGACCTTGGTCAAGTCACTTCCCCTCCCTGCACCTCGGGTTTCCCATCATCCAACAGGGACACTCCCGGGGCCAGCTGGACTGGGCCCCACTGGCAGGGCCCCATCCACTGCAATGGGACTGACCTCAGCTGGGGCCTCTGGGCACTACCATAAAACACTTAATAGACCAGCATTGCGGGTACCTCCCGTGGCAGGCAGCCGTGGTACCACGCGTGGCTCCGCAGCTCATCCGTGCTGAGCTTCAGCTCCTCCTCCAGCTCCTTCCTGAGCTTCTCCTTGGCCGAATCCATGGTCACTCCGCTCAGGCCACCTGGGCGGCAAAAGGTCAGAGGTCAGCAATAGCATCTTCCTCCCATGGGCTGGTTCCCCCAGAGTGGCTCATTCCCATGAAGCCCGACCTTTCCCAGCCTCAGGACCCAGCAGTTTCCTACCAGAGCAGACAGGGATCCTCCCCCGGCCCCCAGCAACCCCTCCCTTGCCACTGCTTGCAGGACTTTGCCCCCCACTCCTGCCCGGCCGTCCATTAACCCCTTCTGTGCTTGGTGCTCTAGCACAACAGGCCGCCTCTGCTCCCGTAACCAATCCACAGGCTGGGTGAGCGTGACCCGGTGCCAGTGGGAACCCCAATGCGCAGGCCTCCTGGGCCGCGACAAGCACCAGCACCTCTCACACCCCCATTGTGCATCACAATCACACCCGGAGCCGTCCACCACGCTCGGACACTGCTCGGCCAGGCGCTGCAGGGACAGCGAGAGCCAGCTGGGATCAGGGCCCCGTTGGGCCGGGCGCTGCACAGACACTGCGAGAGACAGACCCTGCCCCAGCTGGGATCAGGGCCCCGTTGGGCCGGGCGCTGCACAGACACAGCGAGAGACAGACCCTGCCCCAGCCGGGATCAGGGCCCCGTTGGGCACGGGCGCTGCTCAGACACAGCAAGAGACAGACCCTGCCCCAGCTGGGATCAGGGCCCCGTTGGGCCGGGCGCTGCACAGACACAGCGAGAGACAGACCCTGCCCCAGCCGGGATCAGGGCCCCGTTGGGCCGGGCGCTGCACCGACACAGCGAGAGACAGACCCTGCCCCAGCCGGGATCAGGGCCCCGTTGGGCTGGGCGCTGCACAGACACAGCGAGAGACAGACCCTGCCCCAGCCGGGATCAGGGCCCCGTTGGGCCGGGCGCTGCACAGACACAGCGAGAGACAGACCCTGCCCCAGCCGGGATCAGGGCCCCGTTGTGCCGGGCGCTGCACAGACACAGCGAGAGACAGACCCTGCCCCAGCTGGGATCAGGGCCCCGTTGTGCCGGGCGCTGCACAGACACAGCGAGAGACAGACCCTGCCCCAGCTGGGATCAGGGCCCCGTTGGGCCGGGCGCTGCACAGACACAGCGAGAGACAGACCCTGCCCCAGCCGGGATCAGGGCCCCGTTGGGCCGGGCGCTGCACAGACACAGCGAGAGACAGACCCTGCCCCAGCTGGGATCAGGGCCCCGTTGGGCCGGGCGCTGCACAGACACAGCGAGAGACAGACCCTGCCCCAGCTGGGATCAGGGCCCCGTTGGGCCGGGCGCTGCACAGACACAGCGAGAGACAGACCCTGCCCCAGCCGGGATCAGGGCCCCGTTGGGCCGGGCGCTGCACAGACACAGCGAGAGACAGACCCTGCCCCAGCCGGGATCAGGGCCCCGTTGGGCCGGGCGCTGCACAGACACAGCGAGAGACAGACCCTGCCCCAGCTGGGATCAGGGCCCCGTTGGGCCGGGCGCTGCACAGACACAGCGAGAGACAGACCCTGCCCCAGCCGGGATCAGGGCCCCGTTGGGCCGGGCGCTGCACAGACACAGCGAGAGACAGACCCTGCCCCAGCTGGGATCAGGGCCCCGTTGGGCCGGGCGCTGCACAGACACAGCGAGAGACAGACCCTGCCCCAGCTGGGATCAGGGCCTCGTTGCACCGGGCGCTGCTCACAGGGAGCAATAGATCCAATGGGGAAAGGCAGGGCAACAATTCCTCCTCTCGCTTTGCCTCTTAGACCGTGAGTTCTTCAGGGCAGAC
The DNA here is from genome assembly GCF_049634645.1 of Pelodiscus sinensis. Lineage (NCBI taxonomy): Eukaryota > Metazoa > Chordata > Testudines > Trionychidae > Pelodiscus > Pelodiscus sinensis. Next base: position 11,848,034 of record NC_134729.1, on the reverse strand, counting down.
GCTCTCCAGCTGGTCTCAGCGGAGGCCGGCGCAGCGCTCAGCACAGCGGCAGGGTGCAGGAGGCGGCAATGCTGGTCAGGGCCTCTAGACCAGGGGTTCTCAGTTCTTTTCTCTCCTAGGCCCTCCCACCCCAGTATAAACTCCCTGGCCCAGCTGTGCCACAACAACCAGGTTTCTGCAGACACAAGCCAGGGCCACTGTTGGGGGAGACAAGCGGGGGAATTGCCCACACGCTGGTGGGGAAACTGAGGCACTGTGGGCCCCAGGAAGCTAAGATGGTCAGGCTTTAGCTTCAGCCCCCAGTGGCTCGTGGCTCTGGGGCTTTGGCTTTCTGGGCCCTAGCATATCTAACACCAGCCACGCCTGGCAGCTCCCCTGACCCCTGCTCGCAGCCCCCCAGGGGCCCCCGGGTGAGAGCCACTGCTCTAGACTCTGCTGCAGCAGACACTAGTCCCGCCTGTTCTGTGGGTCACGCGGGGGGGGGCCGAGCCGAGAGGCTGAGGAAGAGGAAGGGGGAGTGGAAAGAGCGACCTGCCCAAAGCAGCCGTGGCACAGAATCCACTCCGCTCCCTTTCCCCGGCTGGGAGCCGGCCTGCTCACCCGCGCCAGAGGAGACTGGCCCTCGGGATGGGACCCTCCTGTCCCCACGGCGGATCCTCCGGACTCTCTGCTCGGGGCGGGCCCCTTCCGGTTCACGCAGCTCCTTGCCTAGGCAGGTTATCAGGCGCGGAGCACACCTTGGGATGCCTGGGCGCTGAGTCAGCCGCACTGGGAGCCCGCCAGCAGCCCGTGACCCCTGCAGGCCGGAAGAGTTCCAGCCCAGCGAGCCGGGCCCGTGGTGCAGTTACAACCGTCTGGCGGGGGCCAGAGCCTCGGCGCAGGGGGCCAGTCTGCACTCCGGCTTAGGTAGGAGAGGGAAATGCCCCTGCAGGATTGCCCTGCAGCCAGCGGGCGCCTCCCAAGGTCACTGCACCCTGGGGCCCCGCATGCTCCTTACGGCACCTCCCCACGCAGCCAGGGCGCCTGCTGACCTGCCCTGCTCCCCACAGCACCCCCCACAGCCAGGCCTCCTGCCCTGCTCCCCACGGCGCCCCCTGCTGGGAGAGACAGGGACTGGCACAGCCAGGCCTCCTGCCCCGCTCCCCACGGCGCCCCCTGCTGGGAGAGACAGGGACTGGCACAGCCAGCCCCCCACAGCCAGGCCTCCTGCCCCGCTCCCTACGGCGCCCCCTGCTGGGAGAGACAGGGACTGGCACAGCCAGCCCCCCACAGCCAGGCCTCCTGCCCTGCTCCCCACGGCGCCCCCTGCTGGGAGAGACAGGGACTGGCACAGCCAGCCCCCCCACAGCCAGGCCTCCTGCCCCGCTCCCTACGGCGCCCCCTGCTGGGAGAGACAGGGACTGGCACAGCCAGCCCCCCACAGCCAGGCCTCCTGCCCTGCTCCCCACGGCGCCCCCTGCTGGGAGAGACAGGGACTGGCACAGCCAGCCCCCCACAGCCAGGTCTCCTGCCCCGCTCCCCACGGCGCCCCCTGCTGGGAGAGACAGGGACTGGCACAGCCAGCCCCCCACAGCCAGGCCTCCTGCCCTGCTCCCCACGGCGCCCCCTGCTGGGAGAGACAGGGACTGGCACAGCCAGCCCCCCACAGCCAGGCCTCCTGCCCTGCTCCCCACAGCGCCCCCTGCTGGGAGAGACAGGGACTGGCACAGCCAGCCCCCCACAGCCAGGCCTCCTGCCCTGCTCCCCACAGCGCCCCCTGCTGGGAGAGGCAGTGACAGGAGCAGCCCACATTGCCCCAGTGTTGCTTCTGCAAGAGGCAGCAGATGGATCACAAGCTCAATGGGCCACCAACTGAGCCTTTCAGCTCCCTCTGCCCCCGGGCCCACACCAGCTCTCTGCTCACCCAGCCCCTGGGGCCCACGTGTCTCTCAGTATCCCCGGGCCGCACATGGGAACCCCCTGATCACGCCCTTCCTAACACGCTCCTGTGCCGGGAGCGCACCTCGGAGCAGTGGTTCTGTCCAGGGCCCAATGGGGGAGCTGTGAGCAGCTTCCAGGGGTCCACATTAGACTCCCTGGGGCCCTGTATTGCCTGCTTGCTACGCCCCAATGCCCGCCTGGCTTTGAATCTACCAGCCATGCAGAAAAACTGTTGTTGTGACACAGGTGGGCCCTGCGATTTTTCTAGATAGGGCCCTTCCAAATTCATGGTTCTCTTTTGTCAGTTTCATGGTCACGGGATTTTTTAAATGATAAATGTCGTGATTTCAGCGATTTACAAGTGAAGTGTCCGGTGATGTCATTGTAGGGGGCTTGGCCCACAAAGGGTTGTGGGGTGGGAGAGGTCCCAAGGTTGTGTGTGGGGGGGTCCTGCTCCCCTTACTTCTGTGCTGTGCCTGGGGGCGGCGCTGCCTTCAGAGCTGGGCACCTGGCCATCCAGCTCCGAAGGCAGCGCAGACGGGCCGATGCCAGAACCTCCCCCACCTTGCGACCAGTGTCCCCTGTGTGCGGTTCAGGAGAGATTCAAATGCTGCTCGGCTGATTAGCAGAGCACCCACTGGCAGGTTTTTTTGGTTCTCCTGGTGGTGCACATTCGCACATACCTTGGGGCACCTAAGATTTATTCCACACATGGATGGCAAAATGAGTGGGCACACAGGTTGTGATCCGTGCACGTCTCTTTTGGGTGAGTCTCCCCCTGTGCAATCAGTAGCGTACAGGATATAGGGTCAAAGTGCACCCACCACAGGGGTGGAGACGGATCTCATGATCCATGACGTGTTTTTCAAGGCGGTGAATTTGGTAGGGCCCTAGCTAGAGCCTGTTGGCGGAAGGGGAGCAGGGCGGCTCAGAAACAGAAAAGCTGAGACCCCCTGCCTTAGAGCTGAGACCCCCCTGCCGGTACCACTGGACGGACACGCCGTCCCCTTTGCACGACACGCCGCAGCTGCAGGTTGGGATGCCAATCCCATGCCTCCTCCCAGGGGGGCCAGGTGCCCCCAGGATCTTGCTGTGGCCGTTGAACATCATCCTAGGAGCCCCAAACAATCAAGGTTGCTGTGAGTCTGTGGAGCCCCATGAATCAGCGTGAGGACGGGGCAGCTTGCCTAGCTAGGCGAGGCCTGAAACAACCAGAGAACCAGGAAGTGGGGAGAGGACATAGGGCAATGCAAGGGGAAGGGTCTGGCGAGGAAACCCACCCACTCTGCCCACCTGCTCGGGAGTAAGGAGGGTTCTTACTGTGGTGACTGCCCCGAAGCCCTCCTCCATAGGACTCCCAACACCAGATGGGAAGGATCGCCCAGTGGAAGGGGCATTAGCTTAGGAACTGGGGAATCCGCCACTCATCCCTCAATGTTTCTGGGCCCCCCTCAACACCGCGAGACAACCAGCGCCTTCTCTCCCTGCCTAGTAGCAGGGAAGCTGACTTGATTCTGGTCCTTTTCGGGGATCTGCAATTCACCAGGGTGCAGTTAATATCACTCTGCTTGGCACAATCATAGAATCATAGAATCTTAGAACTGGAAGAGACCTCAGAAGGTCATCAAGTCCAGCCCCCTGCTCTAGGCAGGACCAATCCCAACTAAATCAACCCGGCCAGGGCTTTGTCAAGCCGAGACTTAAACACCTCTAGGGATGGAGACTCCACTACTTCCCTAGGTAACCCATCCCAGTGCTTCACCACCCTCCTAGTGAAATAGCCCGGTGGCTAGGTTTGTAATTCATGCTTCAGTTCGGAAAAAAAGCAAAAAGCAAAAACCGTGCCTCGCAGCGCTTCCACTCAGCTGTGGCGAGCGGAATTCTAAAGCCCCGATTAAATACAATGCAAACAACTCAGCAACCCAGGACACCACCTTAAAGTCAACAAGGAGTCTCTAGGACATGTGACACGCCTCAGAGCGGTCGCCGCGTCAGTCTGTAGCTGCAAAAACAGCCAGGAGTCTGGTGGCACCTTAAAGACTAACAGATTTATTTGGGAACAAGATTTTGCGGGCAAAGACCACTTTTGCCCACCAAAGCTTGTGCCCAAATAAATGTTAGGCTTTTCGGTGCCAACAGACTCCTCATTGTTGCTTCGATTTGTGGGCATTTGTTTTTAACCCAGGAGGTCGTGCTGTGCATCTGTCTCTCTCACTCCCCCAGAAATCTCCCTAACAGGTTTTTTTAAAACGAGTAACTTTTTTGTTTGTTTGTTTAATCGGAACATTTTCAGAAGTTTCTTTCCCACGTTGCTTCCCGTTCCGAACAGCAGAGGAGAGAACAGACGTTCTGGCCCCTGCTATAGGCACGGTTGTCGTCTTTACGATCAGTAACTCTCCCCTGCGTTGGAAGGGAAGATTGAGACGTGCTGGAAGGTCCGTTAGTAAGAAATACTGCATGAGAGAATTTTCAGAGTTCATACTCACAGTCCCACCTCATGCCCCTAACAAAGACCAGGATCCTACTGCTCCAGGAATTGCATAAACACGTAGGAAGAGACGGCTCTTCCCCTGGAGATCTGACAATCTAAACAGACAAGACAAAGAAAGCTTTTGATCCTCATTTTACAATCGGAGCACTGAGGGTCAGAGGGATGAAGTGACTCACTCAAAGGATTTATGAGAATCCCCGATTCCCAGGGCAGCACTGACCCCACAAGCCCACCCTGTTCTCCTTTTTCCTCCCAGCCGTCCTGCCTCAGGTTTCCAATGTGTCCAATGCAGCACAATTTCTCTCTCCCCCCCATCCACCCGTCCAGGTTCTGAGCCCGGAGCCTGCCTTTGGCTCGTCTTTGCTTGTTGTGCATGTATGTTACTGTGGAAAAGCAAGATCCACTGCTCCGGACAGTGTCCTAACTTAGCCTGAGCCCACCCGCAGGAGCCTGTGATGACAAAGCCGAAGCACCGCAAGTCGCATCATTCCGCCCACAATGAGAGAGGAGGTGCAGAGCCAGTTGGGCCACTGGGCAGGGTGGCAGGATGGGCCCATTGCTCTGACCCGGGGCGAGGGCAGGGGGTTGGTGGAATTCCAGGCGCGACGGGCGCATGGGCTGATCCTGCATCACAGTCCCCGCCCTGAACCCCGTGGTAAGCCGCAACGCAGGGGCCTTGTGACGCCGTCACTTTCCTGGCTCTCTCCAGCCTAATCTTCCAGCCCAGCCCCACGGCCCAGGACCTGCCCACCCAGCCCAGGGCGTGGGAACCCCTGCCGGCCCTGCAGCTCCATCCTGGGGAATCCAAACACAAAGGGCTGGCCCGGCCGCACAATGGAGAGGAAATCCGCCGCACTGGTGCGCTTCCCCCCAGCCCCTGCCGCAGGCCTTGCTAGCTGGAGCAACCCTGGATAACCGAGCCAGTCCGACTGCAGGAAGGAAGCCGGTCACCCAAAACGGGATATAACACGTGTGTGCTGTCGGAGCAACTGCAGCCGCTGCCTCCATCATAGCCCACGCGCCTGCTAATCCTTTCCAGCCATGTGTGGAATAAATGTTGCGATGTGCGCCGAGGGATGTGTGAATGTGCACCGCCAGCAGAAACACAAACCTAGCGGGGAGTGTGATGCTACACAGCTGGGTGGCACTGGAATGTCTCCTGAGCGGCCACCCACGCGCCCAGCTCACAGAGGGTTGCAGCCCGGGAGGTTAAATATCAGGTAATTGAATAGTCGAGTAATCTCGTGAATTCTTATTGGTTAGTCGACTATTGTATAGTCCCCGGGGGTGGGGGTGGGGCTGGCAGCCAGTGCGCTCTGGCCTCTCTCTCGAGGAGAGATACAGAGGCAGCAGTGTGGGTGCCAGGCGGTAGTTGGTCCGCAAGGGGAACCAGTTTAAAAACCAGCTGCCCTCGCAGACCAGCAGCCTGCCACCCCGCATTGCTGCCTCTGATACCGAGGCAGCAACCCCTGTCCAGTGGGGGTGGGTCTGAGCTCCTGGACCTGAAGCGAGCGGGAACTGAGCCAAGCTGCCCGCCCACCTGCCTACCTCCTAGTACACTTTAAATGCAAAGCTGCAGAGGGGGTAGGACCCGGACCCGGCTCAAGCCAGGACTGAGCCCGGCTTCTGACCAACCTGCTAAAAAATATACCGGTGGGGGAGGGGGATGCGTGTTGTCTATGGCATTAACCTAGAGGCTTTGGCTTATCGGTTAATCGGTTAGCCGACTACATATTACATCCCTAGTTGCAGCCTGTGTGAATCACCCCAGCCAGGCCTGGGTGGGCACCACCTCCCAGCTGACCCACAGGCTGGCCAAGTCCTGATGCCCCCACGCAGATCCCAGGCCGCCTCTGAGGGCAGATCCAGGATACCCCGAGGGTATTTCCCGCACACAGATGGTCAATGAGCCAGCGCCCCCTTCCAAGGGCGGGCAGGCGGGTGGGTGGGTGTGGACACCCTCCAGCAAACAGGGTGGGGGGGGGGGGATTTAGGGAGAGCTCCACTCTCCAGGGAAAGTCTGGTTAATGGTGGTGAGGAGCAGAGACAAGAGTCCCCATAAGTTCCCCAGGGGAGGGGAAGGGGGAGGTCTTTGCGCCCATGCTCCCCAACACAAAGCCCCCCCCCCATCCGGGCAGGAGCCAAGGGGAACATCCCCCAGCTCGGCGCCAGGGCCCCCAGAGCACATAACCCCCCCGCCCAGCTCTCAGGGTCGCATCCCCGCAGATCCCCCCCCGGATCTCACCTCCAGGGGCTCCTAAGGGCGCGGTCCCTCCCCGACCCCGCCTCCAGGACCCCGCCTCCAGCTGCCCCCCAGCGAGGAGCCACAAGGGGTCCTGCCTCCCTCCCCCGGCCAGGGCAGGCGCAGGGCGCGTCTCGTACCTGAGCGGCCAGGGGGTCCCGTGTGCGGCTCCGGCTCCCGCCCCGGCCCCATTCCGCGCATTCCAGCGCCCGCGGCTCCGCCCCGGGACCCACCCCCGGGAGCAGCAGAGGGGCCAGGCGGCGCCCAGGGCAGCCGGAGGGCGGGGAGGGAGGCTGGTGAGTGCGGGGAAGATGAGGTGTGTCGGTATCGCTGTGCTAGTGAGCCCGCGGGTGTGAGCCGGGGCGTGTCGGTGTCGCTGTGCTAGTGAGCCCGCGGGTGTGAGCCGGGGCGTGTCGGTATCACTGTGCTAGTGAGCCCGCGGGTGTGAGCCGGGGTGTGTCGGTATCGCTGTGCTAGTGAGCCCGCGGGTGTGAGCCGGGGTGTGTCGGTATCGCTGTGCTAGTGAGCCCGCGGGTGTGAGCCGGGGCGTGTCGGTATCGCTGTGCTAGTGAGCCCGCGGGTGTGAGCCGGGGCGTGTCGGTATCGCTGTGCTAGTGAGCCCGCGGGTGTGAGCCGGGGCGTGTCGGTATCGCTGTGCTAGTGAGCCCGCGGGTGTGAGCCGGGGCGTGTCGGTATCGCTGTGCTAGTGAGCCCGCGGGTGTGAGCCGGGGCGTGTCGGTATCGCTGTGCTAGTGAGCCCGCGGGTGTGAGCCGGGGCGTGTCGGTATCGCTGTGCTAGTGAGCCCGCGGGTGTGAGCCGGGGCGTGTCGGTATCGCTGTGCTAGTGAGCCCGCGGGTGTGAGCCGGGGTGTGTCGGTATCACTGTGCTAGTGAGCCCGCGGGTGTGAGCCGGGGCGTGTCGGTATCACTGTGCTAGTGAGCCCGCTGGTGTGAGCCGGGGTGTGTCGGTATCGCTGTGCTAGTGAGCCCGCGGGTGTGAGCCGGGGTGTGTCGGTATCACTGTGCTAGTGAGCCCGCGGGTGTGAGCCGGGGCGTGTCGGTATCACTGTGCTAGTGAGCCCGCTGGTGTGAGCCGGGGTGTGTCGGTATCGCTGTGCTAGTGAGCCCGCGGGTGTGAGCCGGGGTGTGTCGGTATCGCTGTGCTAGTGAGCCCGCGGGTGTGAGCCGGGGCGTGTCGGTATCGCTGTGCTAGTGAGCCCGCGGGTGTGAGCCGGGGCGTGTCGGTATCGCTGTGCTAGTGAGCCCGCGGGTGTGAGCCGGGGCGTGTCGGTATCGCTGTGCTAGTGAGCCCGCGGGTGTGAGCCGGGGCGTGTCGGTGTCGCTGTGCTAGTGAGCCCGCGGGTGTGAGCCGGGGCGTGTCGGTGTCGCTGTGCTAGTGAGCCCGCGGGTGTGAGCCGGGGCGTGTCGGTGTCGCTGTGCTAGTGAGCCCGCGGGTGTGAGCCGGGGCGTGTCGGTATCGCTGTGCTAGTGAGCCCGCGGGTGTGAGCCGGGGCGTGTCGGTATCGCTGTGCTAGTGAGCCCGCGGGTGTGAGCCGGGGCGTGTCGGTATCGCTGTGCTAGTGAGCCCGCGGGTGTGAGCCGGGGCGTGTCGGTATCGCTGTGCTAGTGAGCCCGCGGGTGTGAGCCGGGGCGTGTCGGTATCGCTGTGCTAGTGAGCCCGCGGGTGTGAGCCGGGGCGTGTCGGTATCGCTGTGCTAGTGAGCCCGCGGGTGTGAGCCGGGGTGTGTCGGTGTGACTGTGCTAGTGAGCCCGCGGGTGTGAGCCGGGGTGTGTCGGTATCACTGTGGTAGTGAGCCCGCGGGTGTGAGCCGGGGTGTGTCGGTATCACTGTGCTAGTGAGCCCGCTGGTGTGAGCCGGGGTGTGTCGGTATCACTGTGCTAGTGAGCCCGCGGGTGTGAGCCGGGGTGTGTCGGTGTGACTGTGCTAGTGAGCCCGCGGGTGTGAGCCGGGGTGTGTCGGTATCACTGTGGTAGTGAGCCCGCGGGTGTGAGCCGGGGTGTGTCGGTATCACTGTGCTAGTGAGCCCGCGGGTGTGAGCCGGGGTGTGTCGGTGTGACTGTGCTAGTGAGCCCGCGGGTGTGAGCCGGGGTGTGTCGGTATCACTGTGGTAGTGAGCCCGCTGGTGTGAGCCGGGATGTGTCGGTATCACTGTGGTAGTGAGCCCGTGGGTGTGAGCCGGGGTGTGTCGGTATCACTGTGCTAGTGAGCCCGCTGGTGTGAGCCGGGGTGTGTCGGTATCACTGTGCTAGTGAGCCCGCTGGTGTGAGCCGGGGTGTGTCGGTATCACTGTGCTAGTGAGCCCGCGGGTGTGAGCCGGGGTGTGTCGGTATCACTGTGCTAGTGAGCCCGCTGTTGTGAGCCAGGGTGTGTCGGCATCACTGTGCTAGTGAGCCCGCGGGTGTGAGCCGGGGTGTGTCGGTATCACTGTGCTAGTGAGCCCGCGGGTGTGAGCCGGGGTGTGTCGGTATCACTGTGCTAGTGAGCCCGCTGTTGTGAGCCGGGGTGTGTCGGTATCACTGTGCTAGTGAGCCCGCGGGTGTGAGCCGGGGTGTGTCGGTGTCACTGTGCTAGTGAGCCCGCGGGTGTGAGCTGGGTGTGAGCCGGGATGTGTCGGTGTGACTGTGCTAGTGAGCCCGCGGGTGTGAGCCGGGGTGTGTCGGTATCACTGTGCTAGTGAGCCCGCTGGTGTGAGCCGGGGTGTGTCGGTATCACTGTGCTAGTGAGCCCGCGGGTGTGAGCCGGGGTGTGTCGGTATCACTGTGCTAGTGAGCCCGCTGTTGTGAGCTGGGGTGTGTCGGTATCACTGTGCTAGTGAGCCCGCCGGTGTATGTCGGTGTCACTGTGCTAGTGAGCCCGTGGGTGTGAGCTGGGTGTGAGCCGGGGTGTGTCAGTGTGACTGTGCTAGTGAGCCTGCGAGTGTGAGCTGGGTGTGGGCAGGAGTGTGTCGGTGTCACTGTGCTAGTGAGCCCGTGGGTGTGAGCTGGGTGTGAGCCGGAGGGTCAGCGACTGAGTTTGTGTTGCTGGGTCTGGTTGTGTAGTCTGGGTATGATCTGAATGTGCATGTGAGATGGTAAATCAGGTGGTGTGAGTTGTAGTGTCTGTCACTGCAAGTTTCTGTGCTGCTGGGTCAGGTTGTGTATGAGTTCACAGCACCCCCAGCCGATCCCCCCCCCAACCCCACAGCACCCCCAGCTGATCACTCCCACCTCCACCCCCCAACCTCACAGCACCCACAACGGATCCCTCCCACCACCGACCCCATGGCACCGTCAGCAGATCCCTGCCCCCCCGATACCCCCTAGCTGATCCCTCACTCCCCCCCCCAGAGCCCATGGCACCTCCAGCCAATTCCTGCCCCCCCCCAGTCCATGGCACCTCCAGTCAATCCCTCCCACTCCCCACCTCTGACCCCACAGCATCTCCAGCCAATCTCTCTCACCACCACCACCCTCCCCGACCCCAGGGCACCTCCAGCTAATCCCTCCAACCCCCCGGGCCCCATGACACCTCCAGCCCAGCTTGCCGAGCCCCCGACCCAGTGGCACCCTATGCTGCTGTGTGTTCTGCGTATGGGGTACGGCAGCCCTGGGTACCATGCCATGGGCGCCACCTGTGAGCAGCCCAGAATGTCCATCTCCATTGCCCATCTGGGTGTTCTCACACCAGCCCCTTTGTGCTTTCTCTGATGCTGCCTCCATGTCCGGAGGGGCTCCCCATACTCATCCCCAGAGCTACCTCCAGGGTGGGTTGATTTAAATCAAGGAGATTTAAATCATTGCCTTAAATCACACCAAAAAATCATTGATTTAACGCAAGTTTCCCATTGATACTCCCTCATCTGTCTTCAAGCAACGGCGCAGATCTGATCACTAGAACATGTTCATTCACAGCTCAGTGCAGCATTTTACAAGCTCCAAGAGGGAATCCTTTGTGCAATTGTTTTAGGTGACTTGTTTTTTATTAATTTAGGAAACAGCACATGATACTCATTGCCTGTGTCAAGCTGCAGATGCAGGAGCAGCTTGCTAGGAATGACAAGGATTAAATCCTACACACAACCACAATAGCATTTACATTTTAGTCAGCTAAATCTTACATGTTACATAAATATTTCAGACTTGCAATTGAAGCAGGCTCCTGAGTTGCCGGCTGTCAGGCTGCCCTTAAACTTGTTTTTATTAATTTTTAAATTTTATTAACTCTCAGATCTATCCTCAGAATGCTCCGGCTATGTCTACACTAGGGGCTTTTTTTGGCGGACGAGGCAATGTAAATAAAGTGCTCATTAGCATTTTCTCATGCTTCATTTGCATAATCTCTTCTGATGCTTTTTGTACAAGAGGTTTTTGCACAAAACCTAGCAGTGTAGACGGATCCTTTTTGCACAAAAAAAACCTTTTGCGGAAGATCCTTATATTTTGAGGCATAAGGATCTTCCGCAAAAGGGTTTTTTTTTGCACAAAACGGATCCATCTACACCATTTGTTTTTGCGCAAAGACCTCATGCTCAAAAAGCATTGGAAGAGATTATGCAAATGAAGCACGAGACAATGCTAATGAGTGCTTCATTTGCATTGATTCTTTCCCAAAAAAGAGTCAGTGTAGACATAGCTTCCATGTGCAGTATCCTGAAATGTCTATATTTAATGAAATATAAATTGAAAAAATGACACACAGTGGCAAACGGCAACTCCAGATTTCTCTTACTGCAGCTTTCTGAACGCCAGTGTTTCCCAATTTTATTTGGCCACAGAACCCTTTTAAACTCGAAAGAATTTTGCAGAACCCCTAATAACAGTCTTATATATGGAGCTGAAAAAGTAGACCACAAATAAGTAAGGATAATAATAAACAAATGCTCAGCAAGGTCATGAGATCAACATTTAGTTTAATTGCACATATTTAAAAACAAAAATCACATTTAATGCGTGCCAAAAATAAAACTCAAAAACAAATATGCATTATATTGGCAGTTTTCAATGCGAAGAGTGGTTTTTCTTCTTCTCTTGGCAAATTCTTTTTATATTTGGTTTAATACTGGAAACTGGTGTATAAAGTACTGGTGGTATATAACAGGCCTGCGCACTCCCATACAAGCAACTGGTTTGACAGTTGAAGCTTCAACTTTGTCCGATGCGGCGCTAGTATATTCATATTCAGTCACCCACGTGAACCACGCTCCCTGACAGTGAGTACGGGGATTTACGGTGGCATATAACAGGCGCTCGCACCACTGACTGACTGTCCCCACTCTCTGGCTAAGCTGGCATTACACAGGGACACTTATCGTGGCAAACACAAATGAAAACTGTTTTCAATAAAATTCATAAATGCTTCAATATTAATTATTATTTTTAAATCATAAAGGCTACGTCTAGATTGTATCCCTTTTCCATAAAAGGGATGCAAATTAGATGTATCGCAATTGCAAGTGAAGCGGGGATTTAAATCTCCCCCACTTCATTAGCATAAAAATGGCTGCCGCTTTTTTTCGGCAAGGAGCTTTGCCAGAAAAAAGCGCCAGTCTAGACGCGGATCTTTCAGAAAATAAAGCCTTTTCCGAAAGATCTCTTATCCTTCTTAAAACAAGGGATAACGGATCTTTCGGAAAAGGCTTTATTTTCCGAAAGATCCGCGTCTAGACTGGCGCTTTTTTCCGGCAAAGCGCCGTGCTGAAAAAAAGCGGCAGCCATTTTTATGCTAATGAAGCGGGGGAGATTTAAATCCCCGCTTCATTTGCAATTGCGATACGTCTAATTTGCATCCCTTTTACGGAAAAGGGATGCAGTCTGGACATAGCCAAAATGTTATTGTAATGGAATTTTCTTGCAGAACCCCATATTTTCACTTTGCGGAAGCCTGGAGTGCTGTGGAACACCGTTTGGGAAACAGTGCCGTGCGCTATACTTGGGCGATAAGTGTCTAACCCTAGTTAATTAATTAAACAAGCCATAAGGATTAGCTAAGCTCAACAATTTTCCTAGCAGCCTCCAACATAGCAACCAGCTTGGGAATTAACTCGACACATCACACTGCTGCTAAAAGGCCGAGAGAGAGGCTGGAAGCACGAGGCCGTGCAAAGTTGAGCCACATGGTTCTTCAGACATTCGCACGTCTTCATCCACATCATTTTCTCCCAATAAGCCGTTTTCCTTCTGATGTTTCATTCTAGCAGCTAGGCCCTGAATTTTCTTCTTGCTCTGCTGACACTTGACATGTTTTTCTTTTTCACCCAGGGAACAACGTTCTTCAAAATATTCCCAGATAGGGCCCCCGTTTACACCCAGAAGCCAGGACAATTTCTCTGTGGCAAAAGTGTAAGGAATCTAGGAATCTGTGTGCTGAATAATCTCTTCCCTTTTCCTTTCCAGCTCACTCCACTGCTCCTTTCTACTCTGGCTCCGTCCTTTCCTATATATCATCTCGCTGTCATTAGACACTGTTTGAACCAATTCTGCCACGCTTGGCCCAGGTTCCCCACCCCAAACGCCAGGGCTGGCCCACAACATTTTGGCATCTGAGGCGGGGAACTCAAATGACGCCCCTAGCTTGGGCCAAAACTTTGAAAGGTCTCAATTCTGCCTTCTTCCTGTTCTACTCCTCTCATGGAACTGCTCTGTTACCTACATGTGCCCCAGGAGCAGACACAATTTTCTACCCTCTGGGTCCTATTGGTGCCCTCCCACAGTCTGGCACCTGAAGCGGCTGCCTCAGTTCGCCTCGTGGTATGGCCAGCCCTGCCATACACACAGAACAAACCCGGTCCTTTCCGGTCTCTGGGTGTCTTTCCATGTTACTTTAGCCTGCTGAGAAACAGAAACTGAAATCCCAGAATTTTTGAGACGCCAGAGCTGGTTGTTTGGCTGGACAGACTCGAGCCACTAAATCGATTTTATGAGACTGTAAGTAGGTGTAGCATGTTTGTGGCCAGATTTCACGGAACTGTTCTTTTTTAACGCAAAAGTTAGTATTTTCTTGCTGATTTTTAAAAAAGTTATAAAATCTGAGTTTTAATTTTTATTTTAAATCGTTGATTTGTATCCACTCGGGTACCTCGTTGGCCTCCTTCGAACTCTGCCGAGAAGATGCCCGGCTCCGCCCAGCAAAGCCCGCAGCCTCGTGTTGTAAGCCCTGGGGGGAGCCGGGCATCCTCACTGCAGAGTTACCCTGTTACTCTTACTCCCCCCATGCCATGAGGACGGCCAGGCTGGAGACGTGGTCGCAGCTGCACGTGGTGTGGGTGGCGTTGGAGCGCAGGACCCTGCACCCTGCCGGAGACCAACTGCCACTCTGGGCTGTGGTTTCCCAGGAGACACAGATGGGCTTCTCGGAGGGGTTGTGTGGCTGCAAAATATAGATATAGATATAGGTCAAAAGTGGAAGGAATAACGCAGGATGGAAAAAACAGGGCGCCGGGAGTGTGGGTCAGGGTCCCCAGTGCCGTGAGAGGCAGATGGGCAGAGGCCGGGGAAGGGGTACACATGAGCCTCCTCCTCTGGGTGCCCCCATTTCGGGAACACCCATGCTGTGGAGCAGGAAGCTGCTCTGTGTGCTGCTGCTCCCCTCCCGCAGCTGGGGAAGACCACCGCAGTGACGTGCTTCTCCTGGGGCTTTCCCCCACCGCTCCCATAGCAGCGGGGTCAGTGCCTGGGGGCACCGTGGTGCACGGAAACACACGTGTCTCTGGGAGATGGCTGCCAGGTAAGCGCCCCACCCCCATCTCTGTCACACTCAGACCCCACAGTGAACACCCTGGTCTGGCAAAATCTTTAAGCCGGCATGCCCCGTTTCCCACGGTTGCTGGATTAAAGAGGTTCAAGTGTATTAGATTGGGACTCAGGAGAGCTGAGTTTTAGTGCTAGCTCTGCCACTGGCCTTGACTGAGTCACTCAACAGCTCTGTGCCTCAGTTTCCCCTTTGTCTAGAGAGTCTAAGGCCAGGTCTCCACTACAGCCAAAGGGCCTCTTAAGGTATGTACAAAACATAGCTGGAGTTGACATGCCTTAAGACGAAGTTTGGCATCATCCTCACAGCAGGAGAAATGCTCCCGACTTCCCCTACTCCTTGGAGTAGAAGTTCCAGTGCTAAGCAGGGGAGGGGTGTGCCCTCAGCATTCAATTTAGTGGGTCTTTACTAGACCCACTCAATCGAATGCCAGAAGATCAAACGCTGCAGCATCTCAGTAGTCTAGTCATGACCTAAGCTCTTGGTGACAAGGGCTGTCTCATGCGATGGGCCAAGCCTGCCACATGGGTGGGGGAAGGGGCACGCTGATTTCAGCAAGCGCATTAGCACCAATCCCTAATAGGAGGGCAGAGGTGTAGCAGGGCTCTCTATCACCCCCTCGTCCCCCCAACAGTGGGCCAGAGGACACCTATAAGATGGTTTGGAAGGGCTCCCAGCCCTCTGGGCCTGCCTCAGTGCAGCTGAAGCGACCTTTCCCTGCTCCTCGTATTGACCCCTGCAGTGCTCTCCAGCCATCAAGCAAAGCGCTTTACAAAGGTCACTATCATTAGCTTCATTTTACAAGTGGGGAAACTGAGGCATGGAGCGAGGTTGTGTGTGGGGGTGTGTGTGTATGTGAAGATGAAAGTCATCCAGCAGAACCAGGAGTAGAAGCCAAGTCCTGCACCAGTGCTCTATCCACTAGGACACACTGTCTGCCCTGTGTTCCTCTTTCCTCACTTCTCCTGCTTCCCAAATCCAGGGATTGGACATTTACGAGTCTGCTCCTGAGCCTTGGTTAATGGAGGTGGCCTGTTAATGACTGAAGCCGAGAGTCGGATTTTCAGCTCCAGAGATCCTGTGTTCACATTGCCCCAGGGCAGCATCGCGCTGGGGGGAGAACACAGGAATCCCTCCCACCTGAGAGCTAATTCAGAGCCACTTCCCCCCCAGAGGAGCCAGGCTGCTCCTGAAAATCCAGGCTCAACCCCAGCGGCCGCTCGTGGAGGGACTCACCATGATGTGCTGGAAGGTGTAGTTCACTGGATCTGTGAAGTTCTTGGTCTGGCTGGTCAGCCAGGCACTCACCACCCTGGAAATCATCCGGATGGCGTGGCTAGAAGCGGCCTTCTGGTCTTGGAAGAAACTTCCGTTCATGATGGTTTCCATGCCCACGTAGGAGGCAAACACCACTCCAGCCGCGCCTGCAAGTGTCCCCAAGGAGAAACCCGGTGGGTTGGCAGCTTCTTTCCCCACATTCCACTGTGGGACTCGCCAAGAACTGTGCAACCCCCCAGACCCGCTCCAGGCATGGGGTAATGTTCTGCTTTACATCCCCCAATGGCTACAATGAGGCTCAGGACAGTGACATGATGGCACAGCAAGCCAGAGGGCACTGGCGACAAGATGGGGGGGGGGGTCTATAATTACACACACCTCAGGAACGCCTTCACTTTGGCTGTGTCTAGACTAGCAAGTTTTTCCGCAACATCATCTGATTTTGTGGAAAAACTTACCAGCTGTCTACACTGGCCGCTTGAATTTCAGGAAAAACACTGACGATATCATGTAAAATCATCAGTGCTTTTCCGGAAATACTATGCTGCTCCCCAAAAGTCTTTTTCCGAAAGACTTTTGCGCAAAAGGGCCAGTGTAGACAGCATAGTACTGTTTTCCGCAAAAAAGCCCAGATCGTGAAAATGGCGATGGGGGCTTTTTTGCGGAAAAGCGCCCGTGGCCAATCTAGAGGCGGTTTTCCGCTAAAAGTGCTTTTGAGGAAAAGCATCCTGCCAATCTAGACACGATTTTTCCGAAAATGCTTTTAACGGAAAACTTTTCCGTTAAAAGCATTTCCGGAAAATCATGCCAGTCTAGACGTAGCCTTTGTGTCTTTGTTATAATGTTACTGTGTTATAAGGGATGGACGGCTCTTAGAAATCCCCCCAGACTGTGAGACAGTTTCTGGACAGTCCCTGAGGGATGAATTCTCAAAACATAAAATCCTAGAAGACTAGACGTGGAAGGGACCTCGAGAGAGATCAAGTCCAGTCCCCTGCACTCATGGCAGGACCAAGCACCGTCTAGATCCGTGGGGTCTAACAAATGGCTATTTGGCTGGTTGAGTATGACTAGTTTGCCATAGCACTACCCACTATAGTGGCTAGTGGTTCAGAACTGGATGGACCCCGCGGCTCTGAACCATCCCTGACTGGTGTTTATTTATCCTGCTCTTAAACAACTCCAGAGATGGAGCTTCCACAACCTCCCTAGGCAACTTTTTCCAGTGTTTAACCACCCTGACAGCTAGAAAGTTGTTCTTAATGTCCAACCTAATCCTCCTTTGCTGCAATTTAAGCCCATTCCCTCTTTCCTCTCATCAGAGGTTAAGGAGAACACTTTTCTCCATCCTCCTTTTAACGCCCTTTTAGGTACTTGAACATCTGATAACAACAGAGCTGGCTGGTGAAAATCTTGAGTTTGGGTCAGAACAGATGAAACCAAACATTTGGTTTGAAAATGCCACCGCAATGCCTCATGGGAGTTGTGGTTCAGGTGCTCCCATTTCTCCTCTATGAGCCTGGCTCCCTGGTTGGACTGCATCTCCCATGATGCACCATGGGCAACATCTAGCCACAGTGCCTCATGGGAGGTGAAGTCTGACGGAGAGTCAGGCCCATAGAGGGGAATGGGAGAATGAGGCAGCAGGCCAAATATTTTAGCTCTTCTGACAAAAGCAGAATGATTGTCCGGGCTGAGGGCATTTTGAGCAGCCAGTTTTTCCACATGCAATCTAAGTGTTGTGCAGAAATCAGCCACTTCCTGAAGCACTGCGCTTTCTTAGCACTCCGTTTTCCTTGGAAGAGCCGTGGAGATGGAACAGTCCCTGCCAGCCCTTGTTCTTTATTCTTCTAGTTCCCTTTATTCTAGCAGGCTTGACTAGGACAGAAGGAATTTATATTCGTAGGGCTTAAGAACCAGCAATTGTCAATACAGCGCAGAGGTCTGATCCGTGAGCCCCGTGTCTCACACCTCTGCCATCCCAAATCAGATCAACAGTCCATCTAGTTCAATTACCCACCTCTGTCTATATCGGCACAGAGCTGTGCTCCATCTAAGCTGGAATCTCCAGCGTCGGGGACTTTCATATCTCCCGTACTTTAACTGTGTAAAACTGCCCCTCGGTGGGATCCTACCCCACTCCCACAACATACTGGGCAGCTGAAAAGTGTCCGTCACACATCAGTCCATGCCCATTGGCGGTGACGAAGTACCTTTCGCCGTTGATCCCTGAACCGTTTTGCAGCCAATCTCCATGATCTCCCCTTTGGCTCCCAGGCTGACGACAGAGTCCTCCCTGCTGCAGCCGTCACTGATGACTTTGGTCTGGACATCTAAGGAGAGGGGGGAAAAGCACAGTCTGATAAGCACTATGGCTCCTTGGACAGGGGCTGTTGGATGAGCAGAGCAGCAGGGGATGGCGGAGACAGAAGGAACCATCCAGCTAAGAGGGGAAGAGGTTTTGTGCCACCAGGAAAGAGACAGGAACAAAATTTCCTGGGGTCCCCGGACCATGCCCCCCCAAGGGCATTAGGAACAAGGGGGGATTGGGGAGCTATAGATGGGGGCAGGGGATGGGGCCTGGCTTGAGAATGGGGACTGCAGCCTTCTGCACACGCTGGCTGGAGCCCCGAGAGCTGGGGTCGAGGGGTACGGCCTTGTGGTTCAGGCAATCGCCGGGGATGCAGGAAATCCCAGCTGAGCTGCCAGCTCCATGACAGACACCCTGCGTGACCTAGGGCAGTTACTGCAGCTCCCTGCCTCAGTTTCCCCCTCTGTCAAATGGAGATAATGAGCCTCCCTTTTTGTCTGTCTGCACTGTAAGCTATTTGCAGCAGAGACCATCTCTCCCTCTGTGTCTGGGCAGCGCTGCCCACAACCGGGCCCCAGTCTCAGCAGGTTTGTAGGTGCTACCATAATGGTCATAATAAGGAGAAATGCGCTGACTGGATATGGTACCTGCTGATTGGTCCCCAGACAGGCTCCGCCCCTACTTTTTCAGAGTCATGCTGCTTGTGATTTGCAGCTGCCACCTCTCCCTGCCCTGGTGCCCTGTCTTGTCCCCCTCCAGGCCTGGCTTCCTACCCAGCTGCTCCGTGCGGAGGGTCAGGTTCCCGTTCTCGGTGGGGTTGGTGAGAACGTCCATCACAATCCTCTCCACGCTGTGCAGGACGATGGTGGCCAAAATGGAGAGCTGCTCCGTGCTCAAGTTGGACCAGGAGGACGTCTGCTTCAGGATGGAGGCAAATCCCTCAGCAGCTTTCTACGGGAGGCCGAGCGAGAGAGAGAGAGCTCTTATTGGCTATGCTGTGTTACCTCAACAACCGTCAGCCAATCTCCTACAGCTTCTGATAGGGCCCTGCCCCTCGCCCTCCACGAGCTGAGGATCCACCATTGGTTTGTGCCACTTGGCAACGTCCCCCCTCTCGTGGCTGGTCCATCGAGATCTGAGCCAGCGACAGGACTCGGGGTTTGCTCTAAGGCCAACAGGCAGCTCTGAACGACTTCGGTGAGCCTTGGCTCAGGCGCTACCGGCTCATGCTTCTAAAGCCGGGTGTCCCTGCTAGGAGCTTTCGTGGTACCAGTTAGATCTCACTACACTGGGCGATGATTTTTGATGGGGAGGCCTGTGACGGCGCGTTGGGGGTTCCCCGTCTCCTGCACCCCGAAATGGCACAAACAGACTGCGCCAGCCAGTGGAATTGAGGGTGGTTTATTGCTCCTCCAGCACAGCGCAGCACAGATGTAATCTGGTCACAGGAACTGGGCTAGGATGCCTCAGGCCCCCTTGAGATGGGGGAGACTGGGCCCCTAAACTCCAGCCCCTTCCCCTAGGCTCTCCTCCATGCCCTCCGACAGCCAGCAACCAACTCACTAACTTCCAGCCCTGCCCCCCAGCCAAGGCAGCATTCCACCTTCCTTTGTTCCTCTCCATGGGGGGTGTCTGGCCACTGGTTTGCATAGTGACTCATCCTGTTTTGCTGGGTCGTGGTCCCCACGACAGCCAGTGGGGGTTCCCCCAGAGCCAGCAGCATAGAAACCAGCCAGGTACCCCCACTACGTCACAGTTCTCCCCCCTCCGAGAGCGAACTGAGCAGGGTCACTCCGCTCGTGACCTAGGGAAGTTCGGGTCCTCTGCGTGGGAACCCGCCCTGGGGACATGGGTGCTCCCCTTGACTCGGGCCGGCCGTGGCGAGGCCCCACATGAATTGGCTTCCGTCTGTCCACTCGCCGCCCCGCTCCAGGGCGACTGGCACAGGCCTGTCCTCGGGGGTCACACCCACCCTTCCACTGGCCTTGATCTCTGGCCAGGGTCTCTCGGGCCGGGGCCATGAGCCCAGCGAGCCTTCTCTGGACAGCCAGGGCGGCTTCCACCCCCGATGCTCCATCCAGGGAGGACTTCCCCTCCCATAACTCTCTCAGCAAGCCCAGAGGGTCTATCTGGGGTAGAGACCCCCAAGCCGCTTTCCTCCTGTCTTGGGCCTTCCCGCCCCTCTGGCAGGAGTCACAGGACCGGCAGTACCGCTGCACGGCTGTAAAGATTCCCGGCCAATAGAAGTGCTGGAGCAGCTTCAGCCGGGTGCTCCGGATCCCCCGGTGGCCCCCAACGGGGGAATCGTGGGCTAAATACAGCAGCTTGAGGCGATACTTTCGGGGGACGACCAGCTGCCGCTCTACCCTCCATGCCCTCGCCTTCCTGGGGGGGAGCCACTCACGGAACAGGAGCCCACGCTCCCGCAGGAATCTCTCCTGGCCACCTCTCCCCCGGGGCTGAGCTGCACGGAGGCCAGCCTGGTCCCTCAGCCTCTGCAAGGAGGGGTCTGCCTGCACCTCAGCCTGGAATTCAGCTGCTGAGGCAGGGATCGGGACCTGTCCCCCACCTCTGCCTAGGTCCGGAGTCCCAGCCTGGCTGGACCCCGTGTCCACTGGGATGGGACCCTGAGGACGCTGCCAGGAGTCCTTCCCTGGACCCACGTTGTCAGCCCCCCGCTGGCTCTGGCTCCAGGTAGTGACTAGAGCCCGCTGGGATTCATGGGGCCACTCCTCTAGGTCATTCCCCATCAGCACCTCGGTGGGCAAGTGCGGGTGCACCCCCACTTCCTTGAGGCCCTCCTTGGCCCCCCATTTCAGATGCACCCGGGCTACAGGCACCTTAAACGGGGACCCGTCTATGCCCTTCAGGGTCAGCTGCGCGTGGGGTAGTATCCGCTCCGGGGCCACTATGTCGGATCGGGCCAGAGTCACCTCCGCCCCCGTGTCCCAGAAGCCCGTCACCTTCCTACCATCCACCTCCAGGGGTATGAGGCACTCGCTCCGCAGGGGCCGTCCTGCCCCCACCCGGTACACGGAGAAATCCGCCTCCTGAGAATCAGACCTCCCAGGGGAGGTGCACAGAGCATCCTTCTCCTCTCTCTGAGCTGAGGTTTGCCTGCCAGCCCCTGCCTCTGGGGCAGCCTGCCCTTCCTCCCGCCCCAGCCAGTTAACCCTGGAAAGTCCCCGGTCCTGGGACCTGGTGCACTGAGCCCTCTTGTGGCCTTTTTGCCCACAGCGATGGCAAGTTAGGCTTTGGGCTGTCTCTGTCCCGGCCCTGGCTGGTTCTCTGGGGCACAGATGACCTGTTCCTTGGTCTCGCCCCGTAGTTGACTCCCTCCGTCGCTCAGCCGAGATCCGGTCTCTGCGCGGTTCCCTCTCTCTCCGGGACTCCCGTTCACACCCGGACCGGCTCTCCGTGAACTCATCCGCCAGTCTCCCGGCCTCCTGGGGGTTCTCTGGTCTCCGGTCCTTGAGCCACAGCCTCAGTTTGGGTGGGCACGCTTCATAGAACTGCTCCATCATGACCAGCTTGAGCAGCTCCTCTGCGGTCTGGGCTCCGACTCCAGACACCCACTTGCGGCAGTATTGCGCCAGGCGGGAGGCCAGGTCCACATAGGTCTCCCGTGGCCCTTTCTGTACCCCCCGGAACTTCTTCCTGTATATCTCGGGGGTCAGCCCGAACTTGTGCAGCAGGGCCTCCTTGACTCGGTTGTAATCCCCTGGCTGTAGGTCCTCCAGCTGACTGAGCACTCCGGCCGCCTCCTGGCTCAGTGCGGGGATGAGCTCCTGCAGCCAGTCAGCTGGGGGAACCCGTTGCAGTCCACAGGCCCTCTCAAAGGAGCTGAGGAACCCGTCTATGTCGCCCATGTCCTTCAATTGGGCCACCACGAGCCTCTCCAAGCGCCTGGCAGTCCTGGGACCCTGGGGCCCCTCCGCACTTGGCGCAGCCGGTGCCCCGCCGGTTCTCCGCTCTGCCATGGCCAGCTCATGCTGCCGCTGCCTCTCTCGATCTTGGCGCTCCTTCTCTCGATCTTGGCGCTCCCTCTCTCGGTCCTGGTGGTCCTTCTCTCGGTCCTCTACTTCCAATTCCCTGATCCGCAGCTGGATCTCCAGCCGCCGCAGCTCCGCTGGGCTGGCCCCTGCCCTAGATGGGATACGGCTTGCAGGCCTCCCGGGAGACGCTGTCTCATCTCTCCGGTGGGTTCCAGCGCTCCTCCCCCTCTCTGAGCCTGACACACTCTCAG
Source organism: Pelodiscus sinensis (assembly GCF_049634645.1). Classification (NCBI taxonomy): domain Eukaryota; kingdom Metazoa; phylum Chordata; order Testudines; family Trionychidae; genus Pelodiscus; species Pelodiscus sinensis. The sequence goes on along the minus strand of NC_134729.1, from coordinate 11,825,799 downwards.
GGGGGGTCTGGCTGCTTCCCCTGGGGACAAGATCCTGGCCCTGTGGCTGGTCATTATCTTCCAGCTGGGCAATCAGCTGGGCCTTGGTTGCTTTCTGCACAGGCAAGCCCCTCTCTCTGCACAGCCCCACCAGCTCTGCCTTCAAGAGTCGGGCGTAGGCCATCTGCCCGCTGGGCCCCTCGGTGCAGACTCACCAGTCTAGTGCTGCAGCGCCCCACGATTCCCAGGAACCGCTTCGCTCTGTCTCCAGCACGCCTGGCTCCAGGGCTCTTGCTTCTACAGCGCCTTGTCGCTCACCGCTGGAAGCTCCATCCACGGGGTGCAGTGCATCCCACTCCTGGCACCAGTGTGACGGCGCGTTGGGGGTTCCCCGTCTCCTGCACCCCGAAATGGCACAAACAGACTGCGCCAGCCAGTGGAATTGAGGGTGGTTTATTGCTCCTCCAGCACAGCGCAGCACAGATGTAATCTGGTCACAGGAACTGGGCTAGGATGCCTCAGGCCCCCTTGAGATGGGGGAGACTGGGCCCCTAAACTCCAGCCCCTTCCCCTAGGCTCTCCTCCATGCCCTCCGACAGCCAGCAACCAACTCACTAACTTCCAGCCCTGCCCCCCAGCCAAGGCAGCATTCCACCTTCCTTTGTTCCTCTCCATGGGGGGTGTCTGGCCACTGGTTTGCATAGTGACTCATCCTGTTTTGCTGGGTCGTGGTCCCCACGACAGCCAGTGGGGGTTCCCCCAGAGCCAGCAGCATAGAAACCAGCCAGGTACCCCCACTACGTCACAAGGCCACTCCAAGATTTTGGTAAGTGGCCGCACTTGTCTATGGGGAGGTGCGGGGGTCTGAGTTGGATGCAGAATAGGGATGTGAATGTGTAACTGTGCAAACGGTGATCCACTAAGTTTGGGCTTATCCTGGATGTGCATGTTTACACGCAGGTTCCTGCCCTGCTCCTGGGAAGCCGGCTGCCACTGCAGGTGCGTGTAACTGTTGAGATTCTCACAGGTTATGCTATTAGCCTGCCAAGTCCTAGGGTTGAACGCAGTGATGAGGTGGGATTCGGTGGCCGGGGTGACTCAGCAGGGTCTAACTCTAGCTGTAATCTCACCCAAGGATCGGGTCCGAATTAGCTGTGACGACTGAAAAAAAAAAGAGATTTTTGGCGTTGTTGGGGAGAGTTCTTAGAAACCATCTGATCAGTCTGCAGCAGCAGTCAAAAACTTAAACAGGATGTTGGGCATCGTTAGGAGGGGGATAGAGAATAAAACAGAACATGTCAGATCGCCTCTATGTAACTCAATGGGATCCCCACATCTTGAATGCTGCATGCAGATGTGGTCACCTTATCTCAAGAAAAGATTCTTGGCATTGGAAAAAATTCAGAGGATTAGGGGTATGGAACAGCTGCCATATTAGGAGAGATTAATACAAATTGGACTTTTCAGCTTGAAAAAAAAGACAACTTAGGGGGATAGGATAGTGGGCTATAAAGTCCTTACTGGTGGGGGAAAAGTGAATAAAGACGTTATTTATTCCTTGGATATCTTCCCTTTGGGAAAGGTTCAGAAAAGGACCACAAAACTGATTAGGAGCATGGACTGGCTGCCATATGAGGAGAGCTTAATAAAACTGGGACTTAAGAAATGACTAAGAGGGGATTGGATAGAGGTCTATAAAATTATGGCTGGTGTGGAGAAAGCGAATAAGTTATTTACTCCTTGGAAAAGTTATTTACTCCTTTTCATAACACAAGAACTAAGGATCATCATATGGAATTAATAGGTAGCAGGTTTAAAACAAAGAAAAGGAAGTATTTCATCACACAACACACAGTCAACCTGTGGAACTCCTTGCCAGAGGATGTTGTGAAGGTCAAGAGTACAACAGGGTTCAAAAAAAAGAGCTAGATATATTCATGGTGGATAGGTCCATCAATGGCTATTAGCCAGGATGGGCAAGAATGATGTCCCTACCCTGTGTATGTCAACAACTGGGAATGGGTAACAGGGGCGGATTCACTCGATGATTATCTGTTCCCCTGGGACACCTGCCATTGGCCAATCAGAAGACGGGATACCATTGGTTTGACCCAGTATAGCTGTTCATACCTTCTTACACCTGAAAGCTGTGATAAAAAACCCAGAGACACCTCCTCCTCTCTTACCTCCAGACACACCGCTGAGTTCTTCTCTTCACAGGGCTCTGCCAAGGCTCTGAAGGTGGATTTCAGTAAAGTGCAGTAGGCAGCCTGTGCAGGGTGGCAGGAGGGAGCCGGAGCAGAAGGGAGAAGCACACAGCACAACACAAAGTCAATGTCACAGCTGGAAGGTTGGGCTTGTGGTTAAGGCTTCGGGAGGGGACCTAGCACCTGGGGGTTCAAACTGCAGCATAGTCACTAAGCTGCCTTATTTTGCAAGGCTTCCTTTCCCCAGCTGTACAGTGGGGTGACCAATCCTGTATTCCTCACTCAGATGGCTGTGTCTACACTGGCGCGATCTTGCGCAAAAGTGGCCGCTCTTGCGCAAAAACTTGCTGCCTGTCTACACTGGCCGCGTGTTCTTGTGCAAGTAAACTGACGTTCTAATGTATGAAATCAGGCCTTCCTGCGCGAGAACTCTGATGCTCCCACTCTTCTTGCACAAGAGGCCAGTGTAGACAGGAACACGAATTTCTTGTGCAAGAAAGCCCTATGGTTAAAATGGCCATCAGAACTTTCTTGCGCAAGAGAGCGTCTACACTGGCATGGATGCTCTCACGCAAATGCACATGCCAGTGTAGATGCTCTCTTCTGGAAGAGTTCTTGCGCAAGAAGCTGCCAGTGTAGACATAGCCAGAGAGTAAGTCTGGGGCACATGGACGGCCTCTTGCTGTGTGGCTATGCAGCACCTGACACAACGGGGACCCTGATCTTGGGGGGAGGTATCTTTGCAGCACCTGCTTGAAGTCAGAATACTACTGCAAAGGATTGTGGGTGGCAGAAAGGAACAAGGAGGATGCATTATGACTTCCGTGGGCCCTAGGCACTTTTGCCTTCCTGGGCCCATTCCTCCATAAAAAAAATATTAAAAATTATTTTTGATATAAAACTTTAAATACTTCAACATTTTTTTTTCTGTTTTAGGCAAAATTTAATAGGTTTTCGTGGGCCCTAAAAGTTTCATTTTTTTCTGATGTGAGAAAAAAATTAAAACATTTTCTCCGACCCTAAAAGTTCATTTTTTTCCTTCTGATTTTAAAAGAAATTCAAACATTTTTGTGGGCCCCTAAAAGTATCGTGGGCCCTAGGCACTGTGCCTCCTGTGCCTAATGGATAAGTCGGCCCTGGGAGGATGGGGAGCGGTTCTGTTGGTGGTACCGTGGGGCTCGGGGAGGAGCTATGGCTTCCTACACTGGGATTTTCCACCTGCTTAAGATTTGTCAGTTCTTGCTACTCTCCTGCGCCCTGCACGTTGCTGCTGGTTTGCTGGCAGGAAGGGCAGCCTGTCGCCCCAGGGATGACAGTCCCCTGTGCCAAAAATACTACGTGCGCCTGGCTTTGCTGTTAAGGACGGGGCAACAGGCAATACTGACCTGGGCTCCAAAACAGCTCCATCTTGGCAGCCCTAATGCCAGGTCCCTTTAAGAAGTTACTTGCCCGGGATGCGGCAAGCGCCCCTCCCTGGCACCCCCAAAATCACTGAGTCACTTCAGCCGGGGTTCCCTGCGCTGCCTTTGCCGTGAGCATCCTGAGAACAGCAGGGCCTGGCGACGCTGCCAGGATACCTACATCCTCTGGGGATGAGCCATGAGCTGTGTCCAGACTCTGGTTCTGGGATTTCCTCACCAGATCGTTCTCTTCCGAGAAATGGGCCCGGCACTTTGAAGTGACCTCTAGGAGGAAATGAAATGAACAAAAAAACCCTCAATCAAATGTGTAGATTAGTAAATACGGTGGCCTGGGAAATTAGCATCCCCTGGGCTTTCCCATCCAGGGATGCAAAGGGTTAAAAAGCTGCGTGTACAACCAGTGACTTCCAGGCCTAGGGGTTACCGCCCAAGCAAACCCCAAGCTGATCCCCGATCCGGGTGGGAGTGCGGCAGCTATTTCCTCTTGGGAGTCACAGCCAGGCACCTTCTCCAGGAGTCAGTTCACCCTTTGTCAAGGACAGCAGGAGAGGGGATAGTGCTGCTCCCCCCAGTCCCTCTAATAACTGACAAGTGGTCCTGTGGCACCTTAGAGACTAACAACATTGTTTTTAGAGTTACACCGACTAACACACCGACCCGTCCGAGCGCTCTTATAACCGATACCTGAGAGAGGGACATAGAGTCAAATCCCTCCTCTGCCTCATGTAGATCTGTGGGGTCCCCAAACGCTCAGGAAAGAGCTCTAACCACTAGGCTGCATGGCTGGTCTCTCTCCAGCTCTGTGATTGGGTAACAGTCATTGCAAGCAGGGGACAGGCACCTGGGTCTCTTCCGTGAGTGTTTTGTCCTGGGAGGTTGTCCGGCTGCAACGCTGCATGTGACCTGCTTTACCCCAGCCTGGCACCCTGTCCGCACTGCAGCTAAGTTGCGATTCCCCAGCTGGGCAGACACACGCTCGCTGGCTCTGTCTGGGCTATAAAGCCGTGCGGCCACTGTGCGGCTCAGGCTCTGCCCAGCGCACACCTGGGATCAGGGACAGGGTGGCTCTAGGGCACTGGCCCATCCGCTGCCTAGCACCTGTGAATTCTTCACCCTGCTAGAGGGTGTGTGTCTGTTTGGGCTGGACTCGCACCTCCCTGTTGCACTGCAGATCCCTGTCACATCCACCAGTAACACACCCACGCGCCTTCCTAGGACTGGACCCAGGGGCCTGGGCCTGGCACAGAGGTTTTTGGTCTCATGGCGCCTCCCAGGAACACACTCGCCCGTTAGCTCAGGCAGCAGGGGCAGTGGGACACAGGGTTTGGCGTCTTGGCTCATCAACACTCCAGTGTACAGGGAAGAGCAGAGGAAATTAGGGATGTTTTCAGCGCAGGGACCAAGCCAGGATAAAAACAGCCAGAAGGTCATTGTCCCTGAGCTCCCCAAGGTGGATGTTTTGGGACTTTTCTCACTGAAACAAACACCCCAAACGGTTCATCTGGGATCAAGCCTTCGCCCCAACATCAGGTTTTGGTTTCCTGTTTCTTTTCGGTTGGGTGATTGGATTTTAGCTCAATCTCCCAACGAAGCCTCATTTTGAAGCAAAAAGCCCAAAAGTTTCATGTAAACCACGTCACGACGGTCACGAGCCCGGGCCTGAAGTTCCCGGCTTCGACTCCCACCCACAGCGTGTTACATGTCAGAACAGGGCCGCTGTGCCGACCGCTGGCCACGGAGTTCAGTCTAATGACACCAGTCCAGTCCATGCTCTGACTCTAAGGCAGAGAATGAGGCTCCACCGGAGGATATGAGTCTCCCGGGCCAAAGGGACTGTGGGGTTTTGCGAGCAAACGGCAGAAGGAAGGGAGTTGCCTGGCAGCTGATCCTGTAGCTATTCTAGCTGGGTGGGAAGGAGCCTCAGGTACCGTCCCCATGAAATCTCTGCAGCTGTCCGGGCTTTGGAGAGTCAGAATCCCGGGTGGGCCGGCAGAGCCGCTTCGTACCTAGCTCTCCATTGTGGGGTGACCTGGTCAGCAGGCATTAGCCTTTCATACCCGGAGCCCCACACACATCCCCCGTATAGGACACTTACCTGTGCAGCTGAAGCGGGTGCCAGGCTGGCTGGGCGGGAGGTAGCCTGCCCGGCACCTGCAGGTGTAACTGCCCGGGGTGTTGCTGCAGATGGATTTGGGGCCGCAGGGCGATGGGTCTCGGGAACATTCGTCAATATCTGGAGGGGAAAGAATCCAGGTTGGCCATGTGTGACCCTAAGACACCAGTGTCCTACTGCCCTGGGCTCCTCACACTAACCCAAGCCCCATTGGATCCAGTGGGAATCTTCCCATCAGCCTTAGAGGCCATTTCCATCGGTCACTCTGCCTTCTGCCTGAACTGGCTCTCACCATTGCACTGCGCTGCTGGGTCAGTGACGTGCTGCTCCCCAGAACTGGATGCAAAGCCGGGATTGCAGGGGCAGCAGTGGCCCCCTGGGATGTGGGTGCAGGTGGTGTCCAATGTCACATCACTGAATGCAGATGGGCCCTGGTCTGCACAACAGAGCCTTCTCTCCGTGGGAGGATGGCATAGAGGGGAGCAGGTGGCATCAGAGGAAGCACCGTGCCAGGAATACGGCTCCCTGCAGGTTTGCAATATGTTGCCCATCCCCCAGAGGCAGCCGTGCTAGTGGCCTGGGAGGTGGGAGCCAGGACACCTGGGTTCCCTTCTCAGCTCTGTGAGGAGAGGGAGGGCTGGGAGCTGGAGCAGGGAGGAGCCTGGGGAGGGGGGAAGGGGAGTCCGGACACCTGGGTTCGATTGCTGGCGGTGGGGTAGGAAGGTGCTGGATTGGTCCTAGCAGGATGGTGCACAGGCAGGGCTCCAGGAGGAGAGTGAGGTCTAGTAGATAAAGCAGAAGGGGGAGTCGGGGCTCCTGGGTTCCACTCGTAGCTTTTCCACTGATTCTGTGCGACTTTGGTCAAGTCTTTTCCCCACCTGATGCCTCAGTTTCCCCTGCTGTGACATGGAGACAATTTTCTCTCCCCAGATCTCCTTGCCCGTTATTGCAGGGCCACGTGCTGAGAGGCAGAGCACCCGCCCCTCCCCTGTAACCAATGAAGTGGAGGCTTCTCAGCTGTCCCTCACCATGTCTCCCCCATAGATCTCCATGCACACGGCCCGACTGGTGCGTCCTGTCACCGGGATTTCCCGTGTCCATCACAAGCTTTAGTTCATTCCTTACAACCCCACGCTCCCAGCCCTGCGCCAGCCCCAGCCCGGTGTGTCAGAGCAGGGCAAAGCCCCGGTCCCAGCCCGGCTGATGGCAAATCACTGCTGTTTCAGGGGAGTCGATGGAGTGGCAGCACCATGGCCCTGGCCCCAGCAAGTCTTCACCCTTCATGCTGGGTGAGGATCCAGCCCCGCACAAGCCATCCCGGTGTGTGTGGAGCACGGGGCAATGAGCAGCAAAGGGCTTTGGTGCCCGGCCATTGGCATCCCTGAGAGCAAAGGCTGCGCGGAGACGGCCGTGGTTCCAGGGGTCCTGGCTCTCACCAGACCCAGGAGGGCACCGGACACAGAGCTGGGCCAAGGGGCTGGTGTGCGCCGGGAGTCCCTCCATGACTGTCTGGGGGCAGGAGAGACCCTGCTGGGAGAAAACCTTCAGCTTCCCACTGGCGCTCCCCTGAGCAGTCCAGAGGGGCGACGCTGCCGGGCAGCCAGGAGTCTCCTTTGGAAGAGCTGTAGCCAGGTAAACACTTGCAGGAAAAACTTCTTGCAGTGTCATTGCATAAGGCATTCGGGCCACAGGGTTGGGGGACTTGGGAACATTCATTGATACCTGGACAGGAGCAAACACAACCGGAGTCATTCAGGCCCATTGTGCCAGACGTGGGAGTCAGGGGGGCAAAGGACTCGCCAGGCCCCTGAACAAGATGGAGATAATGACATGGAGAAAATTTTCTCTCCCCACATCTCCTTGCCCATTACTGCAGGGCCACGTGCTCAGAGGCAGGGCACCGATGGGAGCGGAGGCTGCTCAGCTGTCCCTCAGCACGTCTCTGCCCTGGGTCTCCATCCAGATGGCCCCACTGGTGTGTCTAGTGCACCCAGTCCCCCTGGATCTCCTGTGTCTGTCACAAGCTTTAGTTAATTCCTTACAGCCCCCACCCTGCCGCCCCCCCAGCCCTGCGCCAGCCCCAGCCCAGTGTGTCAGAGCAGGGCAAAGCTCCGGTCCCAGCCCAGTTGATGGAAAATCGCTGTTGTTTCAGGGGAGTCGATGGAGCAGCAGCCCTGGGGGCCTGGCCCCAGTGACTCTGCGCCCTTCACTCTGGTGAGGATCCGGCCCCGCACGAGCCACCCCGGCGAGTGTTGAGCATGGGGCAATGAGCAGCAAAGGGCTTTGGTGCCTGGCTCTCACCAGGCCCAGGAGTGCACAGGACACAGAGCCGGGCCGAGGGGCTGGTGTGCGCCAGGAGTCCCTCCATGACTGTCTGGGGGCAGGAGAGACCTGCCGGGAGAACGCCTTCGGCTTCCCACTGGCTCTCACCTGAGCAGTCCAGAGGGGAGATGCTGCCGGGCAGCCAGGAGTCTCCTTTGGAAGAGCTGTAGCCAGGTAAATGCATGCAGAAAAAACCTCCAGCAGTGTCAAGGCATAAGGAATTCGGGCCGCAGGGCGAGGGGAATTGGGAACATTCGTTGATCTCTGGACAGGAGCAAACAGAACCGGAGTCACTCAGTGGCCCAGGAAGGTGCTTGTGTTACCCCCAGTGGGTGGGTCTTACAGGTCCCCCTATGGGCCCGTGGGCAGGAGGACACAGAGTGCTTCTGCCTTCTCCAGTGGTGGGCAACCTGCGACCTGAAGATCCCCATGTCTCCTTCCTCCTCAACGCATGCGCCTCTCACGCACTGGGGCACCGGAGCCCCACACGTCCTACTCCTTCCCCCCCTCCCAGCACTTTTAGGAGCACCATGAATCGCCTGATTTGTGCTCCGTACCCCCTCCCACGCCTCCCTCCCGTAGCAGAACGTTCATATTGTTAAAGAGCCATTCAATTGTCAATGAACCCATTTCACAGGATTTGCCACCCTGCCCAGCTCTGCCCAACCCCCTGCATTCATACACAGACAGTTTCTGAATTTGCTGATAAACCTTTGGGCGTTCCTGTCAGATTCTCTAAGAACTGGTTAGTCTGCAGGGCCTCAGCTTAAAACCTGCTTTAGAGGATTTCATCAGGGTGTTGCTGAAGAGGATAAAAATCACATCTGTAAAAACCCCTGGATAGACCTTTCGATGCTCAATCCTAGTATGCAGCGTTAGGCTGAAATGCTTGGATCTTCACACACGTAAAGTTTTTCAAACCAAATCCTTCAAACGACCACCCTTCTCCGAAATACACGTTTTCATTTTAATTCCTAGAGTACCAAAGGCTAACTTCCCACGTCTTCCTGTCTCTTCTGTCCATCCCTGGACATGTAATCTTTCTCCCTTCACCATTATCATCCCTACCCCTTTTAAGAGAGTCTATAGGGATCCTTTTTCTTCCACATAGTTTCCTTTTCTTTCCCTCTGATTATTCCATTAACTAGGTTTAAAGAAATCCTCCACCCAAATCAGCGCCTCACAGAGAGAAAGTCCTTTCTTATGCCAGAAATATTTGGAAATCTGTTTTAAAACTGGTGATGTTTCATGAATGTGTCTAGCGCTTTGGAGACTGCCCAAAATCAGTTGGGGTCCCCATGTGACCTTTGCCAAGTCTTTTCCTTTCTGCAAGGATTAGTTTCCCTGCATGGGAATCCCATGACAATCCCGTGGTCTCTCCCCAGATCCACTGGAGAATGGGGGTGTCCATGGACAGGTGGGATTTTGCGAGCAGAGGGCTGGAGGAAGTGAGCTGTGTGGCAGCGGATCCTCTAACTAGCCAGGCTGGGAACCTCTGGTACCATCCCTATGAAATCGCTGTAGCAGTAGTGCCTGGGACTCCGGAGGAAGTAGGAATGGGGCGGGGAGGAGGCACAGGCAACACTGATCTCACCTGGGGACCACTGCAGAACCAGTGTTAGCAACCCTCCCCCCCAACCCGCATCCCCCACATCAGACACTTACCTGTGTGGCTGAAGGGGGTGCCAGGCTGGCTGGGCAGGAGGGAGCCTGCCCGGGACGTGCAGGTGTAACTGCCCGGTGTGTTGGTGCAGATGGAGTCGGGGTCACAGGGCGATGGGTCTCGGGAGCATTCGTCAATATCTAGATAAAGAAGAATCCACGTGTGCCACTGGGACACCAGTGTCCTACTGCCCCAGCCCCCCACACTGACCCAAGCCCCACTGTGGGAATCTTTCCATCAGCACCAGGAGCCTTTTGCATCAGTGACTCTGCCCTGTGCCTGGCCGGCTCTCACCATTGCGCTGCGCTGCTGCATCAGTGACACGCTGCTCCTCAGAACAGGACGCAAAGCCGGGCTTGCAGGGGCAGCAGTGGCCCGCTTGGGTCCTGGTGCAGGTGGTGTCCTCAAGGCACAACACTGAATGCAGATGGGCCCAGCGCTCCACAACAGAGCCTCCTCTTGGTGGCAGGATGGGGGAAGGAGGGCGGGGGAGCAGGGCCAGCAGCTGGCAGCAGAGGACGCAGTGTGCAAGGAATATGGCTCCCAGCAGGATTCCAAGATGCTGCCCCCCAGAGGCGGCCATGCTAGTGGCCTAGGAAGAGGGGGCCAGGACGCCTGGGTTCCCTTCTCAGCTCTGTGAGGAGAGGGAGGGCTGGGAGCTGGAGCAGGGAGGAGACAGGGGAGGAGGGAAGGGGAGTCCGGACACCTGGGTTCGATTGCTGGCAGTGGGGTAGGGAGGTGCTGGATTGGTCCTAGCAGGATGGCACTCCAGGAGGGGAGTGAGGTCTAGTAGATAAAGCAGAAGGGGGAGTCGAGGCTCCTAAGTTCCACTTGTAGCTTTTCCACTGATTCTCTGCGACTTTCATCAATTCCATTCCCCACCTGATGCCTCAGTTTCCCCCACTGTGGCCTGGAGACAATTTTCTCTTCCCAGATCTCCTTGCCCATTATTGCAGGGCCACGTGCTCAGAGGCAGAGTACCCGCCCCTCCCCCGTAACCGATGGGAGCGGAGTCTGCTCAGCTGTCCCTCAGCACATCTCCGCCCTGGGTCTCCATCCACACGGACCCATTCGTGCGCCTGGTTTGTCCTGTCACCCAGATTTCCCCCTGGCTCTCACCTGAGCAGTCCAGAGGGGCGACGCTGCCGGGCAGCCAGGAGTCTCCTTTGGAAGATCTGTAGCCAGGTTCACACATGCAGGAAAAACCTCCAGCAGTGTCAAGGCATAAGGCATTCGGTCCACAGGCCGGGGGGACTTGGGAACATTCGTTGATACCTGGACAGGAGCAAACAGAACCAGAGTCACTCAGTGGCCCAGGAAGGTGCTGTTGCCCCCAGTGGGTGGGTGCTACAGGTCCCCCAATGGGCCCGTGGGCAGGAGGACACAGAGCGCTCCTGCCTTCTCCAGTGGTGGGCAACCTGTGACCTGAGGATCCCCATGTCTCCTTCCTCCTCAACGCACACGCCTCTCACGCACTGGGGCACCGGAGCCCGACACGTCCTACTCCTTCCCCTCCCCAGCACTTTTAGGAGCAGGGTGGGGTCTCCGCAAAGCTGCCAGAGGAACCCTAGGGGGCCACAAACTGCTCCGGCCCCCTGAGAGGAAGGAGGAGCTCTCTTGCTGCCCACTCACTATCCTTGCCCATCGCTGCTTTGCGCTGTAGAGATCCTGTCTGTGCATCAGCCAAGACAGAGGCTGTGACATTTGGAGCCAGCTAATAAACCCCCTGGGTCATGGGTTAGTGCATCAAAATCATGAATGGGACATTTACCATTCAGGTCTGAAAACGTCTCTCATTTAGGAACACAGGGATGGCCAGACTGGGTCAGACCAGCGACCTGCATGCCCCAAAACCTGCTTTCATCAGGGGCTGGCACTAGACGCTTCGGAAGGTCCCATCCGATGTTCCTGCTGTTTTTATATCCCAGTCTAATCCAGGCATGCCAACGCCTAGCTCCGCACACTTTAGACTAAGCTTCTCAAGCACGGAGCACAATGAGCACCACCCGCACCCCAGCCTTTGAGACCGTCAGGGCCTGATGTCTATTCCGTGGCTTTGCCAAGGAGGGCAGAGTGTCGCGACTGGTACCTGTGCGGTTCAAGCTGTGGCTGTCGCCAGGTTTCCAGGAGTTCCCCCCAGGGGAAGAATAGCCTGGTTGGCACCGGCAGCTGTAACTCCCAGGGGTGTTGATGCAGGAGCTGTGAAGGCCACAGATCGATGGGTTTTGAGAACATTCTTCAATATCTAAACAGAAGCACAGGGAATCGATCATTAATCACAGTGACACTTACAGGGCCATACTGGGATCAGAGGCCCATTGTGCCAGACGTGGAGTAAAGGGGGCAAAGGACTCGCCAGGCCCCTTGGACAAGATGGAGATAGTGACATGGAGACAATTTTCTCTCCCCACATCTCCTTGCCCATTACTGCAGGGCCACGTGCTCAGAGGCAGGGCACCGATGGGAGCGGAGGCTGCTCAGCTGTCCCTCAGCACGTCTCTGCCCTGGGTCTCCATCCACAGGGCCCCATTGGTGTGTCTACTGCACCCTGTCCCCCGGATCTCCCGTGTCCATCACAAGCTTTAGTTAATTCCTTACAGCCCCCACCCCGCTGCCACCCACCCCTGTGCCAGCCCCAGCCCAGTGTGTCAGAGCAGGGCAAAGCCCAGGACACAGCACAGCTGACGGAAAACCGTTGTTGTTTCCGGGGAGACAATGGAGCAGCAGCCGCGGGGTCCTGGTCCCAGTGACTCTGTACCCTTCTGGGTGAGGATCTGGCGTGTGTTCGGCACGGGGCAATGAGCAGCAAAGGGCTTTGGGGCCCGGCCATGGGCATCCCTGAGAGCAAAGGCTGCGTGCAGACGGCCGTGGTCCCAGGGGTGCTGGCTCTCACCAGACCCAGGAGGACACCAGACACAGAGCCGGGCCAAGGGGCTGTTGTGCACCAGGAGTCCCTCCATGACTGTCTGGGGGCAGGAGAGACCTGCGGGGAGAACGCCTTCGGGCTTCCCACTGGCTCTCACCTGAGCAATCCAGAGGGGCGACGCTGCCGGGCAGCCAGGAGTCTCCTTTGGAAGATCTGTAGCCAGGTGCACACATGCAGGAAAAACCTCCGGCAGTGTCAATGCATAAGGCATTCGGGCCGCAGGGCTGGGGGACTTGGGAACATTCGTTGATACCTGGACAGGAGCAAACACAACCGGAGTCCTTCAGTGGCCCGGGAAGGTGTTTGTGTTGCCCCCAGTGGGTGGGTATTACAGGTCCCCCAATGGGCCCGTGGGCAGGAGGACACAGAGCGCTCCTGCCTTCCCCAGTGGTGGGCAACCTGCGACCAGAGGGTCCCCATGTCTCCTTCCTCCTCAACGCATGCGCCTCTCGCGCACTGGGGCCCCGGAGCCCCACACGTCCTACTCCTCCCCCCCCTCCCAGCACTTTTAGGAGCACCACGAATCGCCTGATTTGTGCTCCGTACCCCCTCCCACGCCCCCCTCCATGGGCTGGAACACGGCGCATCAGCTGTTGGCAGCATTCCAGCCCTGGGAGGGAGGGGGAGCAGCAGGAAGTGCGGGGCTCCGGTGCCTTGGTATGTCAGAGGTGCGTGGGGAGAGGGGCAGGTGGGGTCTCCGCAAGGCTGCCGGAGGAACCCTCGGGGGCCATAAACTGCTCCGGCCCCCTGAGAGGAAGGAGGGGCTCTCTTGCAGCCCACTCACTATCCTTGCCCATCGCTGCTTTGCGCTGTAGAGATCCTGTCTGTGCATCAGCCAAGACAGAGGCTGTGACATTTGGAGCCAGCTAATAAACCCCCTGGGTCATGGGTTAGTGCATCAAAATCATGAATGGGACATTTACCATTCAGGTCTGAAAACGTCTCTCATTTAGGAACACAGGGATGGCCAGACTGGGTCAGACCAGCGACCCGCATTCCCCAAAACCTGCTTTCATCAGGGGCTGGCGCTAGACACTTCGGAAGGTCCCGTCCGATGTTCCTGCTGTTTTTATATCCCAGTCTAATCCAGGCATAGCAACCTTTTTACGCACAAGGTCACTTTCTGAATTTCTGTGCAATCCGAGATCTACCGCAAACCCAAATACCCTGGCCCCGCCTCCTTCATGCCTCTTCTCCCAACTGCCCTGCCCCTGCTCACTCCATCCTCCCTCCACTCCCCGCCGCTGTTCACCAAGGAAGGGTAGAAGGTTGGGGCACAGACTTTAACCCTTGTTGGAAAGTGCAGCAGTGGCGCATGGGTATGAGAAAAGCTCTGCAGGCCCCCCCGTGGCAGAAAAGGAAAAGCAAGTGGTGGGGTGGGTAGGTAAAGTTGGTGAGTGCTGATCCTGTGAACTGGCTCCGATGACACTGGGTGGACAGAATCTGTTCTGCCCATTTTGCAGATGGGGAACTGAGGCACGGAGTCCAAAGCTGTAATTTGGGTACCGCATTTCCATTGGAGACCCCCCAGGACCTGCTTTGTCAGAGTCCTTCTCTTTCTGCAGCCAAGCACTGCTCACAGCTGGAAGCACTCAGCACCTCTGCAAAGTAGGCCCAGAAAATGAGCCCCTTGAAAAGTGGGATAAGTGACTTGCCCAGCATCTGACCAAAAATCTGTGGCAGAGGCAGGGAGACAATCCAGTTCCCCAAAGCAGCCCTCAGCTGTCTTAACCAGAGAAGCCGGACTTGTAGGAGCAGCGGTGGCCCCCTGAGGTGTGGGTAATTGAGGGTGAACTTAGGGCACTCTGGTGAATGCAGGTGGGCCCAGTGCTGCACAACAGAAACTGCTCTTGGTGGGAGGATGGCGGGGAGGCATCACTCTTAAGCACTGTCATTCATGCTAAAATTTGACACTTGTAATCCTGGCAATTACAGACCGGTAAGTCTAACTTCAGTACCGGGCAAATTAATCAACACAATAGTAAAGAATAAAATTGTGAGGCATGTAGAAGAACATAATTTGTTGGACAAAAGTCAACATGGTTTCTGTAAAGGGAAATCCTGTCTTACTAATCTGTTAGAGTTCTTTGAAGAAGTTAACAAACATGCAGACAAGGGGGATCCAGTAGATATAGTATGCTTAGATTTTCAGAAAGCCTTTGACAAGGTCCCTCACCAAAGGCTCTTGTGTAAATGACATGGCCATGGGATAAGAGGGAAGGTCCTTTCTTGGATTGAGAACTGGTTAAAAGACAGGAAACAAAGGGTAGGAATAAATGTTAAATTTTCCGATTGGAGAGGGGTAACCCTCAAAAAAGATATTTTGGCCTTGGAAAGGGTTCATAAAAGGGCAACTAAAACGATAGGGGTTTGGAACGGGTCCCATATGAGGAGAGGTTAAAGCAACTGGGACTTTTCAGTTTAGAAAAGAGCAGACTGAGGAGGGATATGAGAGAGGTCTATAAAATCATGAGTGGTGTGGAGAGGGCGGATAAAGAAAAGTTATTTATTAGTTCCCTAAATAGAAGAACTAGAGGACACCAAATGAAATTAATGGGTAGCAGGTTTAAAACTAATCAAAGAAAGTTCTTCTTCACACAGCGTGTAGTCAACCTGTGGAACTCCTTGCGATAGGAGGCTGTGAAGGCTAGGACTATAAGGGTATGTCTACACTACAAAGTTAATTTGAACTAACAGATGTTAGTTCGAATTAACTTTGATAGGCGCTACACATACAGACCGCTAGTTCAAACTTAATTCGAACTAGCGGAGCGCTTAATTCGAACCCTGGAGGGGGTGGTCCAAAGACAACGACCAAGCCATTTGTCTCGTGCCATCCATCTCCAGCCTTCCACAAGCAGAGGCCAGGGACACCATTTCTACCCCCTGGCTAATAGCACTCCATGGACCCAACCTCCCTGACTTTATCTAACTTCTCTTTAAACTCTGTTCTAGGTCTAGCCTTCACAGCCTCCTGCAGCAAGGAGTTCCACAGGTTGACTATTTGCTTTGTGAACAAGAACTTTCTGTTATTAGTTTGAAGCCTGTTACCCATTCATTTCATTTGGTGTCCTCTAGTCCTTCTATTATTATGGGAACTAATGAAGAACTTTTCTTTATGCACCCTCTCCACACCACTCATGCTTTTATAGACCTCTATCATATCCCCCCTCAGTCTCCTCTTTTCTAAGCTGCAAAGTCCCAGTCTCTTTAGCCTCTCTTCATATGGGACCTGTTCCAAACCCCTGATCATTTTAGTTGCCCTCCCCTCTCCCACCCTCTCTCTTCCCCTCTCCCACCTCCTTTTCCCAGTCTCCCCCAGTTTTGTTCAATAAAGAGAGTTTCTATTTTTGACTACACGTGTCCCTTATTTTGTACATCAGGAAGCGGGGCTAGGGATGGGTAAGTGGAAGGATGTGAGGGAGGAATGGGGTACGAGCCCCCGATGAAGAGGACTGGGCTGGCTCTGCAGGCTCCTCGGGGTGGAAACTCTCCTGCAGCCCCCTGATTGATGCCCCCCCCCCGGATGGCAGCTTGCGGAAAGTGCAGCCGGGCTGATGGCTGAGTGCTGTGATGTGCCGAGTGTGGGCACTCAGGACACTCCAAGCAAGGACTGCTTTGCAAGCGGGGCACCCCTGAGAACTGTCTGTCCGGGATGGGGGTTGGGTCCTTTTAAGCACAGCCCTCGGCTATCCTGAGACAGCATCTCCACGCTCTAAGTCCTAATCTGATGCCCTGCCGGCACTGCTTCCGGCCATCCTAAACCTGGGTTCAGGGTCCACTCAGTGTGGACATGCTAGTTCGAATTAGCAAAATGCTAATTCAAACTAGTTTTTAGGTCTGGATGCACTAGTTCGAATTAGCTTAGTCTGAATTAACTAATTCGAATTAAGTTAGTTCGAACTAGGGTGGTAGTGTAGACATACGCTGACAGAGTTTAAAGAGAAGCTAGATAATTTCATGGAGGTTAGGTCCATAAAAGGCTATTAGCCAGGGGATAAAATGGTGTCCCTGGCCTCTGTTTGTCAGAGGCTGGAGAGGGATGGCACGAGACAAATCGCTTGATCATTGTCTTCAGTCCACCCCCTCTAGGGCACCCGGTGCTGGCCACTGTCGGCAGACAGGATACTGGGCTGGATGGACCTTTGTTCTGACCCAGTATGGTCGTTTTTTTGTTCTTATGTTACGTAATGATCACAAACATGCCAGGGCCTAGCTCCGCACACTTTAGACTAAGCTTCTCAAGCACGGAGCACAATGAGCACCACCCGCATCCCAGCCTTTGAGACCGTCAGGGCCTGATGTCTATTCCGTGGCTTTGCCAGGGAGGGCAGCGTGTCGCGACTGGTACCTGCGCAGTTCAAGCTGTGGCTGTCGCCAGGTTTCCAGGAGTTCCCCCCAGGGGAAGAATAGCCAAGGTGGCACCGGCAGCTGTAACTCCCAGGGGTGTTGATGCAGAAGCTGTGAAGGCCACAGACCGAAGGGACCTGAGAACATTCATCAATATCTAAACAGAAGCACAGGGAATCGATCATTAATCACAGTGACACTTACAGGGACAAACCGGGATCAGAGGCCTATTGTGCCAGACATGGAGTAAAGGGGGCAAAGGACTCGCCAGGCCCCTGGACAAGATGGAGATAGTGACATGGAGACAATTTTCTCTCCCCACCTCTCCTTGCCCATTACTGCAGGGCCACGTGCTCAGAGGGAGGGCACCGATGGGAGCAGAGGCTGCTCAGCTGTCCCTCAGCACGTCTCCGCCTGGGTCTCCATCCACATGGCTCCATTGGCGTCCCTGTCCCTAGTGCACCCTGTTGCCCAGATTTCCCGTGTACGTCACAAGCTTTAGTTAATTCCTTACGTCCCCCGCTCTGCCGCCCCCCAGCCCTGTGCCAGCCCCAGCCCAGTGTGTCAGAGCAGGGAAAGACCCGATCCCAGCCCGGCTGATGTCAAATCGCTGTTGTTTCTGGGGTGTCGATGGAGCAGCAGCCCCGGGGGCCTGGCCCCACTGACTCTGTGCTCTTCACCCTGGGCGAGGATCCGGCTCTGCATGAGCCACCCCAGTGCATTGAGCATGGGGCAATGAGCAGCAAAGGGCTTTGGTGCCTGGTCGTGGGCATCCCTGAGAGCAAAGGCTGCGTGCAGACGGCCGTGGTCCCAGGGGTGCTGGCTCTCACCAGGCCCAGGAGGGCACCCGACACAGAGCCAGGCCAAGGGGCTGTGTGGGGGCAGGAGGGACCCTGCTGGGAGAACGCCTTCGGCTTCCCACTGGTTCTCACCTGAGCAGTCCAGAGGGGCGACGCTGCCGGGCAGCCAGGAGTCTCCTTTGGACGAGCTGTAGCCAGGTTCACACATGCAGGAAAAACCTCTGGCAGTGTCAAGGCATAAGGCATTCGGGCCGCAGGCCGGGGGGACTTGGGAACATTCATTGATACCTGGACAGGAACATACAGAACCAGAGTCACTCAGTGGCCCAGGAAGGTGCTTGTGTTGCCCCCAGTGGGTGGGTCTTACAGGTCCCCCTATGGGCCCGTGGGCAGGAGGACACAGAGCGCTCCTGCCTTCCCCAGTGGTGGGCAACCTGCGACCAGAGGGTCCCCATGTCTCCTTCCTCCTCAACGCACGTGCCTCTCGCACACTGGGGCACCGGAGCCCCACACGTCCTACTCCTTCCCCCCCTCCCAGCACTTTTAGGAGCACCACGAATCGCCTGATTTGTGCTCCGTACCCCCTCCCACGCCCCCCTCCATGGGCTGGAACACGGTGCATCAGCTGTTGGCAGCATTCCAGCTCTGGGAGGGAGGGGGAGCAGCAGGAAGTGCGGGGCTCCGGTGCCTTGGTACGTCAGAGGTGTGTGGGGAGAGGGGCAGGTGGGGTCTCCGCAAGGCTGCCGGAGGAACCCTAGGGGGCCATAATCTGCTCCGGCCCCCTGAGAGGAAGGAGGGGCTCTCTTGCAGCCCACTCACTATCCTTGCCCATCGCTGCTTTGCGCTGTAGAGATCCTGTCTGTGCATCAGCCAAGACAGAGGCTGTGACATTTGGAGCCAGCTAATAACCCCCTGGGTCATGGGTTAGTGCATCAAAATCATGAATGGGACATTTACCATTCAGGTCTGAAAACGTCTCTCATTTAAGAACACAGGGATGGCCAGACTGGGTCAGACCAGCGACCCGCATGCCCCAAAACCTGCTTTCATCAGGGGCTGGCGCTAGACGCTTCGGAAGGTCCCGTCCGATGTTCCTGCTGTTTTTATATCCCAGTCTAATCCAGGCATAGCAACCTTTTTACGCACAAGGTCACTTTCTGAATTTCAGTGCAATCCGAGATCTACCGCAAACCCAAATACCCTGGCCCCGCCTCCTTCATGCCTCTTCTCCCAACTGCCCTGCCCCTGCTCACTCCATCCTCCCTCCGCTCCCCGCTGCCGTTCATCAAGGAAGGGTAGAGGGTTGGGGCACAGACTTTAACCCTTGTTGGCAAGGGTAGCAGTGGCCCATGGGTATGAGAAAAGCTCTGCAGGCCCCCCCGTGGCAGAAAAGGAAAAGCAAGTGGTGGGGTGGGTAGGTAAAGTTGGTGAGTGCTGATCCTGTGAAGTGGCTCCGATGATACTGGGTGGCGCCAACGTGACGCCAATATTTAAAAAGGGCTCTAGAGGTGATCCTGGCAATTACAGACAAGTAAGTCTAACTTCAGTACCAGGCAAATTAGTCAACACAATAGTAAAGAATAAAATTGTGAAGCATGTAGAAGAACATAATTTGTTGGACAAAAGTCAACATGGTTTCAGATAAGGGAAATCCTGTCTTACTAATCTGTTAGAGTTCTTTGAAGAAGTTAACAAACATGTGGACCAGGGGGATCCAGTAGATATAGTATGCTTAGATTTTCAGAAAGCCTTTGACAAGGTCCCTCACCAAAGGCTCTTGTGTAAATTACATGGCCATGGGATAAGAGGAAAGGTCCTTTCTTGGACTGAGAACCGGTTAAAAGACAGGAAACAAAGGGTAGGAATAAATGGTAAATTTTCAGAATGGAGAGGGGTAACTAGTGGTGTCCCCCCAAGGGTCAGTCCTGGGACCAATCCTTTTCAACTTATTCATAAATGATCTGGAGAAAGGGGTAAGCAGTGAGGTGGTAAAGTTTGCGGATGATACTGTTAAGGATAGTCAACAGACTGTGAGGGACTCCAAAAAGATCTCACCGAACCGAGTGATTGGGCAACAAAATGGCAAATGAAATTTAATGTGGATAAGTGTAAAGTAATGCACATCGGGAAAAATAACCCCAACTATACGTACAGTATGATGGGGCTAATTTGGCTGTGACAAATCAGGAAAGAGATCTTGGAGTTATCGTGGACAGTTCTATGAAAACTTCCACACAGTGTGCAGCGGCGGTCAAAAAGGCAAATAGGATGCTAGGAATTATTAGGAAGGGGATAGAAAATAAGACCCAGAACATCTTACTGCCCCTGTATAAAACTATGGTATACCCACATCTTGAATACTGTGTACAGATGTGGTCTCCTCAACTCAAAAAAGATATTTTGGCCTTGGACAGGGTTCTGCCCATTTTGCAGATGGGGAACTGAGGCACGGAGTCCAAAGCTGTAATTTGGGTACCGCATTTCCATTGGAGACCTCCAGGACCTGCTTTGTCAGAGTCCTTCTCTTTCTGCAGCCAAGCACTGCTCGCAGCTGGAAGCACTCAGCACCTCTGCGAAGTAGGCCCAGAAAATGAGCCCCTTGAAAAGTGGGATAAGTGACTTGCCCAGCATCAGACCAAAAATCTGTGGCAGAGGCAGGGAGACAATCCAGTTCCCCAAAGCAGCCCTCAGCTGTCTTAACCAGAGAAGCCGGACTTGCAGGAGCAGCGGTGGCCCCCTGAGGTGTGGGTAATTGAGGGTGAACTTAGGGCACTCTGGTGAATGCAGGTGGGCCCAGTGCTGCACAACAGAAACTGCTCTTGGTGGGAGGATGGCAGGGAGGCATCACTCTTAAGCACTGTCATTCATGCTAAAATTTGACACTTGTAATCCTGGCAATTACAGACCGGTAAGTCTAACTTCAGTACCGGGCAAATTAATCAACACAATAGTAAAGAATAAAATTGTGAGGCATGTAGAAGAACATAATTTGTTGGACAAAAGTCAACATGGTTTCAGTAAAGGGAAATCCTGTCTTACTAATCTGTTAGAATTCTTTGAAGGGGTTAACAAACATGCAGACAAGGGGGATCCAGTAGATATAGTATGCTTAGATTTTCAGAAAGCCTTTGACAAGGTCCCTCACCAAAGGCTCTTGTGTAAATTACATGGCCATGGGATAAGAGGGAAGGTCCTTTTTTGGACTGAGAACCGGTTAAAAGACAGGAAACAAAGGGTAGGAATAAATGGTAAATTTTCAGAATGGAGAGGGGTAACTAGTGGTGTCCCCCAAGGGTCAGTCCTGGGACAAATCCTTTTCAACTTATTCATAAATGATCTGGAGAAAGGGGTAAGCAGTGAGGTGGTAAAGTTTGCGGATGATACTGTTTAGGATAGTCAACAGACTGTGAGGGACTCCAAAAAGATCTCACCGAACCGAGTGATTGGGCAACAAAATGGCAAATGAAATTTAATGTGGATAAGTGTAAAGTAATGCACATCGGGAAAAATAACCCCAACTATACGTACAGTATGATGGGGCTAATTTGGCTACGACAAATCAGGAAAGAGATCTTGGAGTTATTGTGGATAGTTCTCTGAAAACTTCCTCAGAGTGTGCAGCGGCGGTCAAAAAGGCAAATAGGATGCTAGGAATTATTAGGAAAGGGATAGAAAATAAGACCCAGAATATCTTACTGCCCCTGTATAAAACTATGGTACGCCCACATCTTGAATACTGTGTACAGATGTGGTCTCCTCACCTCAAAAAAGATATTTTGGCCTTGGAAAGGGTTCAGAAAAGGGCAACTAAAATGATTAGGGGTTTGGAACGGGTCCCATATGAAGAGAGTTAAAGTGACTAGGATTTTTCAGTTTAGAAAAGAGGAGACTGAGGGGGGATATGATAGAGGCATATAAAATCATGAGTGGTGTGGAGAGGGCAGATAAAGAAAAGCTATTTATTAGTTCCCTAAATAGAAGAATTAGAAGACACCAAATGAAATTAATGGATAGCAGGTTGAAAACTAATAAAAGAAAGTTCTTCTTCACACAGCTTGTAGTCAACCTGTGGAACTCCTTGCCAGAGGAGGCTGTGAAGGCTAGGACTATAAGGGTATGTCTACACTACCACCCTAGTTCGAACTAGGGTGGTTAATGTAGTCATACGAACTTGCAAATAAAGCCCAGGATTTGAATTTCCCGGGCTTCATTAGCAAGTTCGTATGACTACATTAACCACCCTAGTTCGAACTAGGATGGTAGTGTAGACATACCCTAACAGAGTTTAAAGAGAAGCTAGATAATTTCATGGAGGTTAGGTCCATAAAAGGCTATTAGTCAGGGGGTAGGAATGGTGTCCTTGGCCTCTGTTTGTCAGAGGCTGGAGAGGGATGGCACGAGACAAATCGCTTGATCATTGTCTTCGGTCCACCCCCTCTGGGGCATCTGGTGCTGGCCACTGTCGGTAGACAGGATACTGGGCTAGATGGACCTTTGGTCTGACCCAGTACCGCCGTTTTTTTTGTTCTTATGTTATGTAATGATCACAAACATGCCAGGGCCTAGCTCCGCACACTTTAGACTAAGCTTCTCAAGCACGGAGCACAGTGAGCAACACCCGCATCCCAGCCTTTGAGACCGTCAGGGCCTGATGTCTATTCCATGGCTTTGCCAGGGAGGGCAGCGTGTCGCGACTGGTACCTGCGCAGTTCAAGCTGTGGCTGTCGCCAGGTTTCCAAGAGTTCCCCCCAGGGGAAAAATAGCCTGGTTGGCATCGGCAGCTGTAACTCCCAGGGGTGTTGATGCAGAAGCTGTGAAGGCCACAGATCGATGAGTTCTGAGAACATTCATCAATATCTAAACAGAAGAACAGGGAATCGATCATTAATCACAGTGACACTTACAGGGACAAACCGGGATCAGAGGCCCATTGTGCCAGACATGGAGTAAAGGGGGCAAAGGACTCGCCAGGCCCATGGACAAGATGGAGATAGTGACATGGAGACAATTTTCTCTCCCCACATCTCCTTGCCCATTACTGCAGGGCCACGTGCTCAGAGGCAGGGCACCGATGGGAGCGGAGGCTGCTCAGCTGTCCCTCAGCACGTCTGTGCCCTGGGTCTCCATCCAAATGGCCCATTGGTGCGCCTGGTGCACCCTGTTGCCCAGATTTCCCGTGTCCGTCACAAGCTTTAGTTAATTCCTTACAGCCCCCACCACGCCGCCCCCCAGTCCTGCGCCAGCCCCAGCCCGGTGTGTCAGAGCAGGGCAAAGCCCCAGACCCAGCCCGGCTGATGGAAAACCATTGTTGTTTCCGGGGAGACAATGGAGCAGCAGCCCCGGGGGCCTGGTCCCAGTGACTCTGTGCCCTTCACTCTGGGTGTGGATCTGGCTCTGCACAAGCCACCCCGACGTGTGTTGGGCACGGGGCAATGAGCCACAAAGGGCTTTGGTGCCCGGTCATGGGCATCCCTGAGAGCAAAGGCTGCGCGGAGACGGCCGTGGTCCCAGGGGTGCTGGCTCTCACCAGGCCCAGGAGGGCACCAGACACAGAGCCGGGCTGAGGGGCTGGTGTGCGCCGGGAGTCCCTCCATGACTGTCTGGGCGCAGGAGAGACCCTGCCGGGAGAATGCCTTCAGGCTTCCCACTGGCTCTCACCTGAGCAGTCCAGAGGGGCGATGCTGCCGGGCAGCCAGGAGTCTCCTTTGGAAGAGCTGTAGCCAGGTTCACACATGCAGGAAAAACCTCTGGCAGTGTCAAGGCATACGGCATTCTGGCCACAGGGCGGGGGGACTTGGAAACATTCATTGATCTCTGGACAGGAGCAAACAGAACTGGAGTCACTCAGTGGCCCAGGGAAGTGCTTGTGTTGCCCCCAGTGGGAGGGTCTTACAGGTCCCCCTATGGGCCCGTGGGCAGGAGGACACAGAGCGCTCCTGCCTTCCCCAGTGGTGGGCAACCTGCGACCCTAGGATCCCCATGTCTCCTTCCTCCTCAACGCACGCGCCTCTCACGCACTGGGGCACCGGAGCCCCACACGTCCTACTCCTTCCCCCCCCCCCAGCACTTTTAGGAGCACCACGAATCGCCTGATTTGTGCTCCGTACCCCCTCCCACGCCCCCCTCCATGGGCTGGAACTTGGCGCATCAGCTGTTGGCAGCATTCCAGCTCTGGGAGGGAGGGGGAGCAGCAGGAAGTGCGGGGCTCCGGTGCCTTGGTACGTCAGAGGTGTGTGAGGAGAGGGGCCCTCAGCTGCCTTACCTGGAGGCCCATCCTTTCTCTTCCGGAAAACCCCTGCCTCGTTCTCTACAGGCCTTCCGACTCCTGCAGCACATACAGGTCACAAGCTCCCTCACTACCCAGCCTTTATTATGCCCAGTGCAGATCTAACCTGTGCACTGAAAGAGGCAGGAGACCAGTGGGAAAAACAGGCTGTGATCACATAAGGGAAGCCAGGGGCATAACTCACATGGGGGTAGAGACGCTTGGATCTGGCATTTCCTAACTTCGGAGTGCTTGACTTGCAACCGTTAGCACAGTGACCCCCAAAGTGTGGGGCATGCCCTTCCTCTATGGGGGCATAGAGGAATTTTTGGGGGGAGTATGACAGTGCCAGGGACACCCCCACAGATGCCCCTTGTGTGACCAGGGCCTAGCAATGGCTCATTGCACCTGTTCAGTGGGAAACGCTGAAGGAACCGGCGCTGGTCATGGAATTAAAAGGCAGCTCTGTTTAGCACCCTGCTGAGCACCCGGCTTTCTGGCAAGTAGAGGAAGGGGGAGGCAGACACAACACAAGGGAGCAGAATAAAATGGAACATCAGAAAGAGGAAAATGCAGGGAAAGGGGAGGAGGAAATGGGATGCAAAGTTCTTTGCCTGCTCAAAGCCCCTTCCAGCTGCAGGACACAGGGGTTCAGTTCTGGAGATTTTGCCCAGGTTTCCAGGCATTAACTTACCCGCGCTGGAGAAATGAGTCTCCTTGAGGCAGATGAGCCAGCAAAAGCCTGAAAGAGGAGAAACAGGCAAGGATAGAATCGTAGAATCCCAGAACTGGAAGGGACCACGCGAGATCATCAAGTCCAGTCCCCTGCCCTCACGGCAGGACCAAGCACCGTCTAGAATCTGATAGATGTTTGTCCAACCTGCTCTTAACTATCTCCAGGGATGGAGATTCCACAACCTCCCTAGGCAATTTATTCCAGTGTTTAACCACCCTGACAGGGAGGTAGAATGGCCCGATGGCACTGGGCTTTATTGCATGTACTGTGTTGGAGGCTGTGTGGTCTAGTGGGCAGAGTGCTGGGCAGGGGCAAATGAGGGATTTATTTCTGGCTCTGCTGGTTGAACTCAGCCAAATCACAGCTCCCCGGCCCATGTCCCACAAGCAGACTCTGTGTCCACTCAGCTGGGTTCAGAGACCTCGGTAGTTCTTGCTGAGCAAGGGGCCCGTGAGTCACCTCTGGGCTGAGGAGCAGCAGCAGCAGAGCCAGGAACATCAGGGCAGCAAGCCCCTGGGGGAGCAGCTCCTGGCAGCTGGGCTCCATGGGGAGGGGCGGCTCTGTGGAGAAATCCCTGTAATATCATAATATAATATTAAAATATATAATTATCACTCTCATATAACTTTGTATTAAGATTTTGTCCTTTTAGATGTATCTTTAAGTGTTCGTATAGAATCTCTGTAAC
This sequence comes from Pelodiscus sinensis, assembly GCF_049634645.1. Classification (NCBI taxonomy): domain Eukaryota; kingdom Metazoa; phylum Chordata; order Testudines; family Trionychidae; genus Pelodiscus; species Pelodiscus sinensis. The sequence goes on along the minus strand of NC_134729.1, from coordinate 11,800,329 downwards.
ATTTCTTTAGTTAGTGTTAGTCTTTAAAGTGCTACATAGTCCTGTATTTTGTTTCAGCTACACCAGACTAACACAGCTACATTTCTATCACATTTCTCCTGTAACTTTGTATTAAGAGAAACTTTCCTTGTAAGAAAAAAAATGTCTTTTGAGCTCTCTCCTTTCCTTGATGGTCCTGTTGAAATGAATGAGGTGTGAATGGGGAATGAAAGGGGGCACCTTCAGCAGCAGTTGCCAGGGTGGAGAAGGTCTGGGAGCCAGATCCAAGCCAATACCTGCAAAGTGAGCTCATTAAGAAGACTGGACAGACAGACACCTGCCCTTGGAAGGACTCTCTTTGAAGCAGCATTAAGAAAGGCGAGGTGATGACTAATTGGCTGCATGAGAGGGATAAAAAGGAGGCATCTTGCAGAGGGACCCTGGGTTTTCCTCTTGTCAACATGGGAGCATTGATCCCGATCCGCAGAAGCCCGGCTCCACCCCTCCCCATCTAACTCACCTGGCCAGTGCAGTTAGGGGGAGCAACTTTTGGTAACAACAAGATGGAGTGTGCTTGTGTGTGTGAGAGTGCATGAGTGTGATGTATCACATGCATATGATAAATATTGATTGATCTATGTACGGTCAATAAACATGGCGTGTTGCCTTATCCCCCTGAAAAAGATCCCGGGTGCTTCTTTTAAGCACGACAGCTCCAGGGGATGTCGTTGGTCAGCACCAGGCTCCTTCAGGGGAAGGCAAGAGCGCATCGGGCCCAGGCGGGAGCTGTGCCCCCGCCCTGCCTGGGAAGCAGCCTGGCTTGGGGAGCAGGGCCACCAGGCAGCCAGGCAGAGCCCCGGCCCCAACAGAACCAGGGACCCAAGCAGGCCGGGTGGCTCCCAGCAGCCTCCAATCCCCCGGCTCCTGGCAGGGGGCGACAGTTTTCAAACTGTGGGGTGCACCCTCCACTGCACATCTCTGTGCAAATGGGGGAGCTGAGACCTGGGGGGCACGTGACCCTTTGTGTGCCCCTCCCCCCTCCAGGCATCACCTCTCGATAATGAGAATAACGAGTCTTCTGTGGGCCAAATCCCAAGGCATTTACCTCAGGAACCAGTCCCCAGGCGCTGACAATCAGGGTGGCGCTCTTGACTACAGGGTCCATCTGGCCCAGGATCCTGTCTCCCAACAGCAGCCAATGCCAGGTGCCCCAGAGGGAGTGAACAGAACTGGGAATCATCAAGTGATCCCTCCCCTGTCGCCCATTCCCGGACTGACAAACAGAGGCTAGGGTCATAATCCCTGCCCATCCTGGCTAATAGGCATTGATAGACCTAACCTCCATGAATTTATCTAGCTCTTTTTTTTGAACCCTGTTAAAGTCCTGGTCTTGGCAACGTCCTGTGGCAAGGAGTTCCACAGGTTGACTGTGCATTGCGTGAAGAAAACCTTCCTTTTCTTTGTTTTAAACTTGCTCCCTATTAATTTCATTTGGTGACCCCTAGTTCTTATGTTATGGGAAGGAGTAAATAACATCTTTATTCAGTTTTTCCACATTAGTTATGATGTTATAGGCTTCTATCCTATCATATCGCTGGGGGGGTGGGGGGGGGTGAGAGAAAAGGCTCCTGGGAGCTGAGGCAGGACTGAGAAAGGAGGAGGGAGAAGGCCCCCACACTTTGCTCCCACCCAGTGAGCCCATAGGCCAACCCCGCTCTGAGCCTGTGTGGTGCAGATGCTGGTGGCAGTGTGGGCGTGGATCAGGAGCAGAGTCCTGGCTGAGGAACTCCAGGGCCAGCCCCACCACTGCCTCTGCTCAGAGCTCTGTAAATGTCTCCCAGGTCCTGGGCAGAGGTCAGCCGGCCCCTGGGCTCCCCCATGCCTGTGGAGTTGTGGGGACCCACCCTCCCCACTAACCAGCCCAGCCCCTGTACTCAAGTCCTTCCCTGCACCCAGCTTATCACCCCCTTCTGGTCCTGCCCCAGCCATCAAATATCAGGTGCAATAATGGGACATGCAGCAGAAGGGACTTGCTGTGACATCAGCCTTTCCCAGCACAGATTCTCTCCACACCAGGAGTGAAGGGGGGGACACAGGGGTTACCTGACAGGTGTGACAGGCAGATGGGGTTCTAGGTGCAGGCTCCAGCAGGGCAATTGGATGCAGGGGTGCTCAGGGCTAGGGTAGGGACTTGGGGTGCAGGAGGGGGGCAGGGTTTCGGGATGTGGGCTCCAGGAGGGCCCTGCTTTCCTCAGGTGGCTCCTGGGTGGTGGTGCAGTGGGGCTAAGGCAGACTCACCCCTGCCCTGACCTTGCTCCGTTCCCAAAAGCAGCCAGCAAACTCCCCCCCAAGACCTGTTGTGCCCCCTCTCTGCTCTGGGAGACAGGACACAGAGTGGGAGAGGGGGCACCCTGACATAAGCACCCTCCTCTCCCTTTCCTGCCCAGTAAGCAGGGGGCTCCTGAGGGGACAGTCCAAGGCAAAGGGCAGGAGAAGCGCAGCCGTGGGGGGAGGGCCGCTGAAGTGCTGGCACTTGATCGCCTCTTGGTCAAACCCATCAGGATCATCCCTCAGAGGCTCCAAGATCGACCAGTCGATCCCGATCGACTGGTTGGTGACCACTGGGCTAGAGAAAGGCTCTGAGGCCCCGCTCCCACTTCCTTTACCCAGAGCTGGAGGGCTCCTCTTCCACTCCCCTGTGTGGCAGAGCCCCTCAACCACAACTAGGCGGGGCCCAGGACTCCTGGGGGGCTCGACCCCCAACGTTGAGGTCACTTAGCGCAGGGGCTGGGTGTCCCCATTCTGGGGTCCTCTCCCTGTACCGGAGGCTTCCCTGCCCCCCCCTCCCCTGCTCATCACTGATAGCTCACAGCAAACACACCCAGCAATTTTTAAACATAAAAACCGGGAAGGCGAGAGGAAAACAGGCCACCCTGCTCTGTGGCAGGGGACGTCACACCCAGCCCTGGAGGGTCAGGGCAGTTCACAGGCTGCTCCTCACATGTCCCAGGACTCCTGCCAGGCCCTGGCTGTGCCGCCGGGCTGCTGCAGGTGGGACACTCGCTCTGGCCTTCAGGCTCAAGGGGGCAGGGCCCTTCTCCCCAGCGGCAGCCCCACAGCTGCCTGTGAGGCCACCTAGCTGAGGGCATCTCCCTGGGCTGGGCCCGGTGCCCAGAGCCCCCCTCACCAGCCCCAGTTCCAGGCTGCTCCAGTCCCAGCTCAGCTCTCTGCTGGGCTGCCTCCGGCTGCTTCTCTGGGCCCTCTGGCTCCGTGGCTGCAGCCCTGCTCCCAGCAGGGACCTGCTCTAGGCACTGTCTGGCTCTCTCTGGCTGGCTCCACTCAGCTCCCTCCTGAGCTCAGCCCCACTCTGCCTGAGCCAGGCAAATCCAGCTCACCCAGAGCACAAGACCCCTCATTAGCCTACCTGGCCTGCCACACAGGCTGACGGGGAGCGCTGTCCTCTCCCCATCGCTCCTGGGGACAGTCAGTCACAAGGTCCTGATTTCTCATGGACCTTCCCCCTCCTTTTGGTACGGGGGCCAGCCAGCCCAACCTGCCCTCAGGGTTTCCGCAGGGGGCCAACGCTGAACGTCCATTCCTCTGAGTTTCCCCATTTCTTGTTGTCCCGCCAGCCCAGCTCGACTTTTCCATGCCTACCAGATGCCCACAGTCACAATAATACACCCAGTGCACCCGCTGCCTCCATGCTGCTAGCATCCAGGCATAGGGTTGCCAGGTGTCCGGTATTGACCCGGACAGTCCAGTATTTTTACCTCCTCTCTGGTAAAAAAAATTCAGAAAATATTAGATGCCTAAAATGTCCAGTATTTTCTGATCATTTTCCCCTGCCTAGAGGCGACAATACCAGGCACCTGGCAACCCTACTACACTCAGCAACCAGGCTCAGCCCCCGGGTCTCCCCCCGACCAGGGCTTCCCGCTTACGTGGTCCCACCGGGGAGCTGTCTTCTGGCTGGGGGCACCAAAACAAGATGGCCACTGGCCAAAAAAAAGCCTCAAAGGGCCTTAAAGGGGTCATGCTGGTTTTTTAATTTATTTTGTAGCTTACTAACTGTCAGGGTCCTCTCAGGGGTGGCTTTTTTTCCTCAACAAGTTTGGTCTCCCCCCTTTTTTTCCTCAACAGAATTTTTTTCCCTTGTTTTTTTTTGGGGGAGGGGGGAAGAGGGGCGGTTCGGTATTTTTGGTTAAACCATCTGGCAACCCTATCCAGGCTGGCTCTTGCCTGCCTTAGCATAGGTGGGTCCCACTGAACGGTCGCACAAAACGGCAGTCCCTGCCCTCGCAGGCCTCAAGTTAAGGTGCGTTTTTCTCAAGCCCCCATTGGAGGAAAATAACCCAATTCCTTGCACACTTACCTACGAGGGGGGTGATAAACTGCACCCTCATTGTGGCTGCTGCCTTCTCCTGCCAGGCAAGGAAACTGCACTGATTTTATCCTGTTCTCCTCTAGCAGAGGAAGTTTGCTGAGTGGCAGTTTTTTCTGCCACTTCTTTATCACGGTGTTTCAGCTCAGCGCTGTTCCTCTTGCAACAGACCTGTTCCTTCTGCCCAGGGTGATCTCTGGGCATCTATCACATGTTTATTAACAGTGTCCCCAAATAGCAGCCCTACTATTAACAAGAAACACAGGGGAAGTTGCAGTCTTGTCTATTTAGGAACTGAAAGTGGGGTGGGGAAGGTGGGTAGGGGGTTGGCCTTTGCATGGGTCTAGGAAACAGGATGCCTGGGTCTCTTCCTAGCTGGGGGGGTAGGAGAGAGTGATCTAATAGGTAGAGCAGGAAAGGAGAATTGGAACACCTGGGTTCTCTTCCTAAGGCAGCACCACTCAGTGGTTAGATAACAGGCATCAATATTCAGTCTCAAGAAAGAAACTTCCATTTGATGGAGGACTTCATGACTTCAACATTTGTTTTCATTCCACTGAGGAATTAAACTTCCAAAATTCTCTGTGGAAAAAAAAAGTCAGAGGGGAAAAAAAAATGGTTTTGGGGTTGAGCGAAATGTTGCCTTTCAGTATGGGCTTTTCATCTCCCTTGAGCCTTTGAAAATGTGACCTGGCATGACACCGCAGCCTGTCACATCAACGCAAACGTCAGAAGGCGAGTCCATTTGGAAAAGAAAACTCGCACCGTCTGGCTCCGAGCACGTTAAAAACGAGACCTTGTCGGAACTTCCTTCTTCCCTGGCCCAAGACAAAAGTGCAGCAGAGTCCAAACGCTTCCGTTCCGAGGGAGCTGTCCCATTCAGTTCTTCCTTGGATTCTAGTCCAAGGCAGGGAGGGAGGCTGGGGACAGGGTGGTGTGATAATTTGTGTACGGTGTGTGAATAGGGCGCTGTGGCCCGGGGCTCTGGTTCCGCTGGCTGCTTCCCCAGGAGGGCAGGGGACAGGCCACCTAGGATACCCTCAGATACTGGCACCAGCAGTAGCCTCCTCCTCTTCTCCTGCAGGCTGGTGCCTCCACTGGGCGAGGTGGCTGCATCCACCATGCACAGCCTGCAGCGTCGGGAGATGCCTCAGGTAGAACACACCACCTGGGCAGGAGGGACCAATAATAAAGTCCAGGGCCATGTGCGGGGGGAACTGACTGCACACACCTCCCTCTAGCCCTGCCTGGCATCTCTTCCCAGTTTTAGGAGGGGAGTAGTACCTAGTGGGGAGAGCACATGGTTGGGACTCAGGGAAAGGAACCCAGAAGCCCCGCTGTGGGAATATACTCTAGTTATCCGAGTGGGTCTCTTGGGGTGTGTTCCTAACGCCGAGAGCATGATCGAGAGATCCCACGATGAGATTGGGACTCAAGTGGTTTACTTGTTAGTCTCATCTCAGCCACTAGCTTGCTGCGTGGGGCAAGTCGCCACTACTCTGTGCCTCAGTTTCCCCTGCTGTGAAATGGGGCAATACTAACTGAGAACAGTGTTCTGATGTCTTTGGCTGCGAGGCACCAATATAACAGCATGGCTGGGGTGTTGTCTTGCCTGAGCAAAGAGAAGGCTCTGTGGATGCAGCCAGAGCTAAGGGAAAGGGGGGACAGCAATGGACAGGGGAGGGCCTGGTGCGGCAAAGCCCTACACGCAGGGTGTGGATTCCAGGGGAGGGGCGGCTGAATGGCGTTGTAGCTCAGAAGCCTGTGGTTCCGCCGGGACGTTTTCCACCATCATTGGGCTTCTCTCTGAGGACACGTTGCTAAGAGCAGACTCCACAGATCGCTGCATTCTGTGCCCAGCTGCGTATGGCCTGGCTAGTCTGGAGGGCGACAGCTGTGAGATGTGAGCGCTACCGGCCCCGGAGAGCCAGACCGGGGGCTGAGCAGGCAGGAAGCTGTGAGGCAGGTGACAGGATGGGGAGCAGTCCCTGGAGGTGCAGGCACAGCCAAGAAAATGGCCATTGCAATTGGGTTCAGTCCTGGAAGGCAGGTCCGGCCCCGGTTTTTCTCTGCTGGGGAAGGGGGAACCAATTCTGTAAAGTCCGTGTGCGGAGCCAGGATCAGGCCAGGAGGGGACCAAGAGGTCAGCAGAGCTAGAGCAAGAAGCTTCCCCGCACCCATGAGACTGGGGAAGTTGACAACACAGGGAGCGTCCCACTTAAGAAATGTGCTGAGTTGGTCACAGGCGCAGCATTTCCCCTGGGTCACGGGCCGAGACGTGGAACGGAAGCAGCTTGCACAAGGGGCAGGATGGGCTCAGGGCTCAGCCACGGCCTCCAGCCTGCAGACACTTGGGCTGTATTCCTGGCACTGCTGCGTGACCTTCGGCAGGTCTGTGCCACTCTGTGACTCAGTTTCCCCATCTGTAAAATGGGGACTAGTGGGCCCTGACTTGCTTTGAAATAGAAAGTGCCACATGCACCCTAGGAGGGCTCCATGCTTGAGAGCACTAATTCCTGCTGCCCCCGGGCCAGCCCACCTCAGAGCTGCCCTGTGCCTGGCACAGCGATGCCAACCTCTGAGGGGGGTGGCCTGGGAGCAGGAAGTTCTGAGAGAGGCAAGAAGAGGAGCGACCTTTCTGGCATGGTGGGGGAGGGGGCGTTTTTAAGCATTTTGTTTCAGGCCGAGGAGGGGAAACTCAGAACGAAGCGTCAGCAGAGACATCGGCTTAGGATGTTCCACCCAGGGCAGAGGGCTCTGGGGTGGGGGTGGTTGGCTGGCAGTATCCAGGCACAGCGCAGTATCCCTTTAAATCACGGGGAGTCCTCGCTTGCTGCTCACTGCGCTCTACTTCGGATGCAGCCAGAGTAGCAGGTGGTGCGGAGCTGGGCGTCACGCATTGTGGTACTTTTGTTGTGCAAAGCCCAAAAGGTGCAACTGGGAGGAGAGGGGGGTGGGTGCCTGGCCAGCCCCTGCAGCGTCCAGTGGCAGCCCCACCTCTCAAATAGCCAACTGCTTTGATTCACAGGCTGGGAGGACCAATGGCTACAGGGTTAGATGCTGCAGATCCGGATTCTCTTCTGGTCAGCACTGACTTTGGCTCAGTCCCCACCCCTCGCTGTATCTTTATTTCTCCCCTTTCATTCTGGGCCAGTCTGGGAGCCTGTTGGGTTCAGGCCGTGTCTCAGTAGGGCTACGTCTACACTGGCATGATTTTCCGAAAATGCTTTTAAGGGAAAAGTTTTCCGTTAAAAGCATTTTTGGAACAGAGCGTCTAGATTGGCACGGATGCTTTTCAGCAAAAGCACTTTTTGTGGAAAAGCGTCCCTGGCCAATCTAGACGCGCTTTTGCGCAAAAAAGCCCCGATCGCCATTTTCGCGATTGGGGCTTTTTTGTGGAAAACAAATCTCAGCTGTCTACACCGGCCCTTTTACACAAAAGTTTTGTGCAAAAGGGACTTTTGCCCGAACGGGAGCAGCATCGTATTTCCGCAAAAAGCATTGATTTCTTACAGTAGGAAGTCAGTGCTTTTGTGGAAATTCAAGCAGCCAGTGCAGACAGCTGGCAAGTTTTTCTGGAAAAGCGGCTGATTTTCCGGGAAAAAAATGGCCAGTTTAGGCACAGCCTAGGTGTTTGTACAGCTCCGTGCTATTTAGCACTTGCAACACATTCACACGACAATGAGCATTGCTCACTAGGGTGCCAGGTGTCTGGTTTTCGCCCGGACAGTTCATTATTTCTGGCCTCTGTCCAGTAAAAAACCCAGAAAATACCGGATATGTAAAATGTCCGTTATTTTCTGTTTCTCTCGGATGGAAGGCCGGTGGGGACATTCTTCCCCTGCTGTGTCTGGAGAGGGCAGGGGGGAGTGAGGAGAAAGGGGATATTTAAAGTTGCAGCTCCCCGGGTTTTTGGGGTTTTTTTTTGCTCAGCCAATTTTTTTTCCTGCCATATTCGGGATTGTTTGTGAAAGTATCTGGCAACCCTATTGCTCACCCCATTTTACAGATGGGAAAAACTGAGGTCTGGGGGCTGCTGGGACTTGTCCAGGGTCATTGAGCAGCAGAGAAGCAGAACCTGGATTTCCTTCACTGGAAGTCCAGCGTTCCGCCCCAGAGACCACAGAGGCTGCCTGGAACCCCTGCAGGAAACATCATGCCCAGCGCTTCCGGTTCCTTTGGGCTTCTCAGAATTTTGCACAAACACCAGACCTGGGGAAATGCTGAGCAAGGGTTTAATTCACCATCAAATCAGCAAACTGCTGCACTGCATTCTGGGTCTGCTTCCAGCTCCCTTTTCCCTCTGCTCCTGGGCATGGGCTGCATTTCCCTGTGTTGTGCGTTTGTCGGGCTAGTGGGCCCTGTGCAAGCCTGGAACGTCCACAACTTGACCTCTGTGTCTGGCTCTGCTGCTGGGCGATGTGGGGCGAATTGCTGCACCATGCCGTGCCTCAGTTTCCCCTTCTGAATGTAACCCAGAGGCTCTGAGAAGGGCGAGGGATGTCTGCGCTGCAGCCTTAGCTAAGAGCCACTCAGCTTTTAGCTAATATGGCAGAGGCACGTGGCTTTAGTTTCTAAGGTTGCAGGTTCAATCCCTCCGGCTGATGACTAGGGTCTGTTGGCACTACATGTGGAACTGGGCTAATGCTATTGATGGAGGGTTGTCAGCTGTCTGGTCTTCACCTGGACAATCCAGGGTTAGGCTTGTGTGACCGGGTGCCCTTTGACAAGCCCTGATATTTGGTTTTTTATTGATGGGAGGATAACGGGGGGGGGGGGGACTTGGGGGAAGAGGCAGACAGGGGCAGAGCCTTGGAGGAGGAGGAGGCAGAACAGGGGTGGGGTCCGCAGGGGCCATTAGAAAGGTGGCCACCCAATACTGTTTTCCCTCTGTGAAGCACTTTGAGAGCTACAAGGGAGATCCCCGTTATCCCCTCCCCCCCCCCATTTGGAGGTGACGGCGCCATCTAGGGGTAGCGCCTTTGTCTGCTAACGGAGCATCGGGCCTGGCCTGGCTGGGAGCTGACAGGACAAACAGCGTCTGCACGTCCCTAGGCTGTCCCCTGGCAGAGGGAAGTGCTCTGCAGAGAAGGGAGGCAGCCCTGCGAGGCCTGGGCGTAGGCAGCACAGGGCCATGAAATGGAGGAGCAAAGAGAGCAGCAGGCAAACGAGAGGGGAACGTACGACCACAGATGTTCTGCTGCCTCCTTTTCATCGTCATCGAGTTCTGCGCCCAGCTCTGGGGGGGGGGGGGAGGAGGAGTCAGGACTCTTGGGTTCTCTTCCCTCATCTGGGAGGGGAGCGGGGTCTTGCTGTTGCAGGGGTTCTCAAACTGGGGTTCACAAGGTTATTGGGGGAGTTCGACGGCTGCCACCCCCCCCACATGCCAGGGCTCTGGCTGTTTGCCGTGTGCGGGTCTGACACGGCCGGAGAGCAACAGCTGCTAGCCAGGCACCCAGCTCTGAAAGCAGCGCTGCGTCCAGCAGCAGCACAGAAAAAAGGGTGGCATGAGGGATGGTCACTTTTTTTTGGGGGGGGGGGGTCGCCGCGCTTTGAAATATTTTCAAAGGGGGGTCCCTGCAAAAAGAGGGTGAGTTAAACATGGTGGGAGAATGCGGGTCAGGACTCCTGGGTTCTCTTCCCAGCTTAGGGAGGGGAGTCATGCCTAGTGGTTAATGCAAGGGAGGCTCTACCCAGTCACATGGTTGCAACCCAGCAGCCCTCTGGGGCCCCAAGTCCTGTGCCAGATGGGGCAGTCGGATCATGCCATGGACTGGAAAGAAAAGGTCTTTTGGGTGTGTGTTAATCCATCCTCAACCCATCCACCCATACAATTTATATAACACAAAACTTCCTTTACATGGGGGAGAGCAGGGAAAGAGAAGAGGGATCTGAGAGTTTATAAATTAATAGTCCAGAGGGGCAAACCGCTTTGCTGCACTTGTCACTGGGTGCAAACACAACCGCCCTTCTTGCTACAGAGCCCCCTTGTGGGCCTCAGACGTGTCTGTGTGAGCTCTCGGTGTGTGCGCCAAGCAGAGTCACAATCTCAGGATGGGGAATTACACAAGGCGCCAGCCCTCAGCAATATTCCGAGTAATCTTCCTCCACGTAATTCGCTGGGAACCAGCCAACCTAGGAGGGGAAAATCAAGTAAGATGTGGAACTGTTATCACAAAACCGGTCCTGGAAGATGGCCCACATCTCATATATGCATTGCTGCCCTCTTCTGCACGAGATTGGTGCTCCTTTCCTGTGTGTCATTAGCCCTGTACCGTTAAGAGCTAAAGAGGAGTCTCCCATGACACAACTTGTTTTGGCAGCAGGAAGTTCTGTGCGCTATCCCCAGTACTGTAGGGGAGATCAGCTGGTCGTGCCATGCAGCACAGGGGCCAATAGCATGAGGTGTGGGCAACAGGGATTGAACCTTGGATGTCTGGATCTAAAAAAGTTAGTTCCATAAGCTGACTCATCCACCATCGTGCCACAACAAAGTCACCACTTGGTCATGACTTTCTTGGCAATCTACAGTTCCATTAGGTGTTCATTAGAACACGTGAGCATGTGTGAGGATTGTGCTTGTCCACATGCATGTGTGTGGAGATTGTACATACCTGTGTGCACATGCAAGAGTAATATGTGTGTACGTGTGCAGGGATTGTGTGTACACACATCTTTGTGTGTGCATCTGTGGAGAGTGGAGGGGTGAGAGAGTGCTGCCCCCTGCTGGTAGGATATGATCACACCTGCTCACAAGTGTGTGTGTGGGCGAGCAGGAACTCTGCCCCCTGCTGGATGGAATTCATTGGAGTTGCTCATCTGAACCAGTGTGTACAGAGAGTGGGTTGTGTATGTTGTGTGTGTGTAGAGGTGTGGAGAACGCTGACCCCTTCTGGATGTATGTGCGGGTTGTGTGTGTATGGGTGTAATAATGGCCCCTTGTGGACAAGTCCTGTGAGCCTGCTCTGGAGCACATGGGGGCTGAGAAACCCCCCCCGGTCCCAACCCCCACTCGGCGGTGCACTCACCCGGCCATAGATCTCCCCTTTCCACCAGCCCTGCTGCCCCTTCTTGCTCAGGATCTTTATGATGTCGCCTTCCTTCAGCGTCAGCTCTGTCCGGTCCCGTGCGCAGAAATCGTAGCGCGCCTTCGCCGACCCGAAGTACTTCAGCCCTCCTGCTGCGAGGGGAAAGGCCCACACTAAGCACAGCTGGGCTGGGACTGGACACCCTCCAATTAACATCCACCCCCTGCTGGGATCCTGGAAGCTGAGTGGCCCCCGGAAGTGCTCGTCACCCTCCACATGGTGGGAGACAGTGACCGCAAGGTGAAGGATTGGCTCTCCCCACCTGGCATCCCATGGGCTTGGGACACAAAGGGTTAACTGCCTGTGGCTACCAGGGTGGAATCCACACACCAGCTGGGACCAGGGTGGAGGGAACCGCAGCTGGAGGCTACGGCCGCATGCTCCCCCATGCTGCAGTGTCTCCCATTGGCACCAAAGATGCAGCCCAGAATATCCCCCTCCCCCCCCTTCTTTCCAGTGGAGCCTTTGCCAGATCCGGCACGGAGCAGAGGTCACACTGGTGCTGGGTTTTAAAAGGCTCCTCCAGCCTGGCTGCAGCCCTGACCACCCGGTGCTGCCCCAGCCCTTTATGGGCACATCTGGCCCGGATGAACGATTCCAGCTGGGAAAGGAGAAGTGGCCTCACAACAGTTTTCCTGCATTTGTCTAAATTTTCCCATTTTTGTTGAAAACCCCAATTTTGGGGTATCCCCCAACCCTGAACTAAGCACGTTTGACAAAAACTAGAACAGGGGCCAATCTTGGGGTTGAAAAGCCACCGTCCCTCAAGAAAAATATTTGAGTGGGAAAGTCCATGTTGCACATGCTCAGTCATTCCAAACCCCCAGGCGCTGAGATCCTGCAGTGCCAGGGGGCTCTCGAGGTCTCCCCGCCCCCATCAAAACAGACCCCCTGAGCACCCTACCAAGAGGTCTGGCGTTGGTCCTCTGCTCGGGGTCCTTGAAGGGGAGCTGCAGCGTGGTGTCGAGGGTTTTGAAGCAGTCTTTCAGGGAGTTCTGCTGGTAAAACTCTACCAGCTCCTAGGCAGGAAGGACAGAGAGGCCCTGAGGGTGTGGAGCTCTTCTGTCCTGGAGTGAAGATGGATGGGAAACCCGCCCCGGCGTGGAGGGGGTGTTGCCCAGTGTGGAGAAGGGGGCTGAGGTTCCTACATCTCACCCCTGTGTCTTCATTTGAACCCCAGAGACAGTAACTACCAGACCCCTCTCCCCCAGCTCCACCGCCCCTCCAACCAGAAATGGAACCCAGGAGTCCTGGCTCCCAGTCCCTCCTGCTCTAGCCACTACACCACACTGCCTTGCTGCGGTCTAAGTGACCAGTGTCACGCTAAAGGGGAGCGGCAGGAGATCTTCCAGTGAAGCTGAAGTTGAATCAGTGGGTGGGAGATTGGCGCAATCCTTACTATGAGTCCTTTGAACGCCTTCTTCTCCGTGATGCGGTACAGGCTCTCTGACGTCAGGATCTTGATGTGTTTGATTTCTACGTTAAACCTGGGGGCACAGACACTGGTTTCCTAAAGCTCTCAACACCTGTGATTTTCCAGCGTGTTGCACCTTTACGTTTCTAGCTGTCGGTGACAAGCTGGGCTTTGTGTAGGGAGGGGAGATGCAGCTTGTTACAGAAGATGCAGCTTGTACACACACTGTGCTCTCTCTTTCAGGAAGCGTCAGCATGGAAATCTGGAGTAACCTTGATTTATGCCAGCTGGGGCTCTGGCCCTAGGACTATAGGATTCTGCCTAGTGGAACATTCTGGCTCTGTAGCCTGTCTCAAAAGGCAAGTCCTTCTAGGTGGAAGATGATTGCGCACCGTACAGCATGAGATACTTTTCCCTGCTCCCCTAACTGGTGCCATTGGAGATGCTATTCTTAAATATCTAACCCTATCTAATGTACTAAGCAATTTATCTTCATAAGATCATGAGGCAGGGAGTCCCACAGGTGAACTACCTGTGGCATATAAAATATTTACTTTTACACCAGGTGGGCATTTAATTTTGTTAAGCACCCCTTGTTTTGCATTACATGGAAGGGGCCCAAAAGAGTTCTCCTTGACTGGCAAGATATTCATGCATTCAAAGATATTGCTCTTTAGAAGCTTTTACTAAGGTTAGGATTACTTGATACTGATGGCAAATTCAGCTGCATCCTTGACCCTCTGCCGCACCAGGAAAGTGCCATCTGAACGGTTCATGAGGATTTGCTCTGCCTCTGCTCTCTCCATAGGTCCCGCATACCTGCAAGCAGAGACATCCACACAGAAGTTACTACTTGAAGTCAGCTGCCTGATGTTGCAGTAGGCTGTATGCCATACCAGCAAGGGATGCAGTCTCCTGGTAAATCATGGAGGCAAAGCTGGAACTCAAGCTATGTGGATGCATGCCAATGTGTATCTGCAGCTCTTTTCCTTTAGTTTAAGACAGTCTGTGATTTCATAGAGCATCACGCACACAAGGCAGGATTTCAGATTAACCAGCAATAAATTAAGTAGCTGCAGAAATGTTTCATCTCTATAATTTTACTTACCAACGATAAACAGAAAAATCTGGGGGAGGAGTCTGGGGAGGGAAAGAAAGAAGTTTTATTTTTTTGCAGTCAATAAAACAACAAAGAAAGAGTTAAGTCCAGCCCAGGAGATCTGGCTGAAATGAGCCTCGCGGTCAGTGCTCTGTGATTCTGGAGTTTTATTTTGATGCCAGTATCACATCACAAATAATTAATTAAAAAATTATTTATCTACAAAGAATGGGGCCCCATTGCATCAGGTCTGCTCACACTCCAAACAAGATCAGAATCTCAAAGTGCCAGGCACTGGACAGACTCTGACTAAGAACAGAGCCCCAGTGCCCTGGGACCTGCACAGACACATACTGAAAGACAGTCCCTGCCACAGACAGCATGCAAGGAAAGACAGAATTATTATACTCAAAAAGGGGAGCTGTGATACAAGGAGATAAAGTGACTTGCCCAAGGTCGCACACAGGCAGTCTGTGGCAGAGCTAAAATATCATTCAAATCTTCTGAGACTTATTCTAGCATCTCACCCACAAAGCCCACCCTTTCTTCTGCTGCTTAGCATGCCAGACATCTTCCTTTTGTCCCCAAAGCAGATATATCCCACTCAAACAAGTCTACGGAATTCAGAGACCCTACAAAAACATCCAGCGTTTACTACCTAGTCAAGCAAATGTGAAAGGGGTTGCTACTCACACACACATACGGTTTGACTCTTTCGCGTGGGAACCAGCCAATCTCGTTCGTGGATGTGTTTCTGCCCTGCAAAGCAGAAGTCAGTGCACGTCAGAGCTATCATTAAGTGCTATCAGCGCACAGGCCGAGGGTATGCAGAGGGACGATGGGTAGGTTGGAGGTTTGTGCTGAGAGGAGAGATATTTCATTTTGGCTATCAAGCTGGGGTGTTTCTAGGGAGTTGTAGTTTGGTTTTCTCATGTCCCCATTTCCTATGGGCTGGGTTCCCCAGCCAGACTACTTCTCCCAGCATGCAGCATAGCTGAGGCCTCCCATGATGCAACCCTCTGAGGGCAGAGAGTGATGTATCATGGGAGATGTAGTTTGAGCAGGAAGCCTGGCCTATGGAAGGGAAATGGGAGCACGAGGCACCTGAACTATGACTCCCACAGGGCACTGAGGCTACATCCCCCAACCAAAATATTAGAGCTGTCAAGCAATTAAAAAATTTAATCTCAATTAATTTCACGATTAATCATGTGCGCCTCCCCTTTGAAACGCCGCTGCAGCGTTTCAATGGGGCAGCACTACATGGAGCCTGGGATCAGCTAGAATCCCCAGCTGACCCAGGGCTCCATGCAGCACTGCCCCTTTGAAGCGCAGGGCAGCACTTCCAATGGGCAGTGCATTAGAAGCCTGGGATCAGCTGGGCACTCCAGCTGAGCCCAGGCTCCATGCAGCACTGTCCCTTAGAAACGCCACCCTGGAGCTGCAAAGGGGTACCAAATTAGGAGCCCGGGATCAGCTGGAGTGCCCAGCCAATCCCCAGTAGGGAAGTTAAGGACCAGTCGACTAGTGGACTAGTGGACATTGCAGCCTTCCAGCAAGAGTATTCAGTATTTGGCTAGTTCCTCGGTTTGCCTGCCGTGAATAGAACAGCAGTGAGACCAGGACCCTGTGGGTGGGCCAGCCCTCGCAACGAGATGTGCTGCTTTGGCTTCAAGTCCCCGCTGACCAAATTCACATGCAGCTCCTCTAGTCCGGCAGTTTGCAGACTATGAGTGAGGACCGCAAGTGGAGTCGCACCAGGAGCAGACGGGATCGGGAGGTCAAACCGAATCTAAACGTGACCCGACGCTGCTCTGCAACATGGTGCCCTCCACAAGTTGGAATCAGAGGGAGCGAACATGCAGGAGCTGACATGCCGTCAGTGTGTCTCCATAAGGGCACATGGAGCATTGGGTGGACGGCTGCGGAGATCCCTACCTCCCACCAGCACTGCTCCACGTCGGCTTTGGTCAGCTCCACGATGTCCCCCATGCTGAGTCGCAGCGACGGGCCAAATGCCACGGGTGGCGGGGGCAGCCCATAATACTCTAGGCAGACCTCCATCTTGGGCAGCCCTAAGGAGAGAAGAACATTGGTGAGGAGCTGGTCACAGGGAAACCCCGTGGACCTCCCTGCAGCCAACATCTGCCACGTGGAAGCATCTGTGCCCAGTGCTCCTCCCACCTGCTACGTGGACTGTCACTTGTTACCTGTGGGGCAGCAGTGGATCCTGCCCATGATCTATGGGAGAAGGGGATGAAGGGACAATCCCAGGGCAGGGCCCCTTTGCCCCTCCAGGACAGATTCCACATGCAGAGTGGTATCTTAAGGGGTTATTGTCCTCGGAACTCGTCAACCCAGAGCTCCCATGAGCCAGTGGGGCTTTCCTACAGGTGTTCCGAGGATGGAAGTCAGGATCCCAGTACAGGCAGTCCCTGGGTTACATACAAGATAGGGACTGTAGGTTTGTTCTTAAGTTGAATTTGTATGTAAGTCGGAACTGGTACATATTGTAGGGGAAACTCTAGCCAAACATTTCTCCAGAGCTCAGTTTTATTCTCCCACACCTCACTTCCCTCAGTCCTTTATTCTCAAGCTGAGGTGTCTGCTGAGAAAAGCCGCTCTGCGTCTCCCTGGTCTGCTGGGGGGGGGGCGCTAGCTTCACGTCTCCCTGGTCTGCTGGGGTGAAGCAGCTAGTGCGGGGTTGCCTCACCCCATTTGTAAGTAGGGATCCAATGTAAGTCGGATCCATGTAACCCGGGGACTGCCTGTACAGATCAGGGATCCACCCGGTCCAGTGTGCAGCCAGTGGGAATGGTAGCTCAGTTACCACATGTTCTCCTCTCTGGGCCAGGCTACTTGACTGGACTACATCTCCCACAATGCACCACTGCTCTGGATGGGGCTATAGTATTCCAGTCCCCCAGAGTACAGCAGCCCTAGCAGAACTTACAGGGAGTTCATTGAGACATAGGTCCCAGAGCAGACCTTTGGCTCCTTCCAGGGTGCAATACTTGGTATCACCAGTAGGGGGTCTCCATCACACCTGGCTTAGTTAGGAGTGCTGAGTACAAGAAAGGAAATTCCTTCCTGACCGCCTTGCTGCCCAGAAGCATGGGGATGGGTGCCTGCCACATCACTTACCAAGACTGTTCTTCTTTCTCTCCTGAGTGTGTCGGTTGGATTTATTCTGCAATGGGAAGACAAGGAGCCTGGCTCAGATTAAGGAGGCTGTATGGGACTGGTCTGCTGTTCAGAAGGCACACACCCTGCTACAGATCAGCAGGAGGTGCAGGGTTGAGAGAGGAACTGGAGTCAGAGGGTTGGGCTTGAGGAGGGACTTAGGTCAGCATGGTACTCGGGGAGGGTTCAGCAAGGCAAGACATAACCTAAACTGGGACCAAGCTCCTTTGCACCCCCTCTTTAGACCTGCAGTGTGTAACTCTGCTCTCTTTGCATGTTTCTAAAGCTCGCCTGCATCCTTATTACTTATGGGCCACAGGGCAGGGATCTGGGATCCCTTGGCACCACCATTTAGACTCTGACTAGGGCTGTTCCCCCAAAACTGCAATTTTCCAGACAACAAAACTTTTCATTAAAGATGTCAACTTTCTGCAGGAAAAATGTTAATTTTTTTTAATAAAAAAACAATCCCCCAAATGCCTGAAAATGGGAAAATGTCAATACACTGTCCCAGTGCCTCATGGGAGTTGTGGTTCAGTTGCCCTATTTTCCAATATGGCTGATAAGGACATAAGACTATAAAAAGGGCCATACTGGGTCAGACATAGGTCCTTCTAGCCCGATATCCTATCTTCCAACAGTGGCCAATGCCAAATACCTCACAGGGAGTGAACAGAACGTGGAATCATCAAATAATCCCTCTCCTGTCATCCATTTCCAGCCCCTCATAGAGGCTAGGCTAGGGACACTATTCCTACCCAATGTGGCTAATAAGTATTGATGGACCTAATCTCCCTGAATATATCTAGTTCTTTTTTGAACCCTGTTGAAGTTCTGGCCTTCACAACATCCCCTGGCAAGGAGTTCCACAGGTAGACTGTGTGCTACATGAAGAAAAACTTCCTTTTGATTGTTGTAAACCTCCTACCTATTAATGTCATTTGGAGACCCCTAGTTCCTATGGCATGAGAATAAGTAAATAATTTTGCTTTATTTACTTTTTCCACACCAGTCAGGATTTTCTAGACCTCTAGCATATCCCCCCTTAGTCTCCTTTTTTCTAAGATGAAAAGTCCCCGTCTTTTTAATCTCTTCATTTGGGACCTGTTCCAGACCCCTAATCATTTTTATTGACCTTTTCTGAATCTTGTCCAATGCCAATATATCTTTTTGAGATGAGGTGACCACATTTGTACATAGTATTCAAGATGTGGGCGTACCATGGTTTTATATAGAGGCAATAAAATATTCTCTGTCTTGTTCTCTATCCTTTTTTAAAAGATTCCTAAGATTCTTTGCTTTTTTGACTGCCGCCACATTGAGTGGATGTTTTCAGAGAACTCTCCACAGTGACTCCAAGATCTCTCGAGTGGTTATACCTAAATTAGTCCCCATCATATTGTATGTGTAATTGGGATTATTTTTTCCAATGTACATTACTTTGCATTTATCAACGTTAAAATTCACTTGCCATTTTGTTGCCCAATCACTTAGTTTGGTGAAATCCTTTCAAAGCTCTTCACAGTCTGCTTTGGTCTTAACTCTCTTGAGCAGTTTGGTATCATCTGCAAATTTTGCCACCTCACTGTTTACCCCTTTCTCCGGATCATTAATAAATGAGTTGAATAGGATTGGTCCCAGGACAGACCCATGGGGGACCCCACTCATTAACTCTCTCCGCTCTGAAAACTGACCATTTATTCCTACCCTTTGTTGTCTGTCTTTTAACCAGTTATCAGTCCATGAAAGGACCTTCCCTCTTACCCCATGACAACTAACTTTACTTAAGAGCCTTTGGTAAGGGACTTTGTCTCTTTGTAATCTGAGCAAGATTACATCTCCCATATGCTCTCTCCCATCCAATCAGCCACACTCATTTACACCGGGACCAATGAGCTCACACCAGTGTCAGTGGTGTGAAACAAGAGTGAGGTGACGCCGAGAAGCTCAATTAAAAGTTTGGAGGGCTTCCAGAGGCAGTATTTCCTAGTGGATAGAGCACTGGGGTGGGAGCCAACAGACCTGCTTTCTAATCTCCACCCTGATTTGGGTGATATTGGCAAAACCCCCTCCCCTCTCCAGACCTCAGTTTCCCCACTTTCCTACTTTATTATTATTCATGTTAATTAGGTGTATTACGGTATGCCTAGGACTCCACTCCCAGCCCTGGCTTAGGACCCCTTGTGCTAGGTGCTGTACAAAGAAAAAAAGACAGGCCAGTCTCTTACTAAGTGCCTTTTATCCATACAGAGCCCAGCACAATACAAGTTGGGCCTCCAGCGCCCACTGCAATAAAACTAATGATCCCCCCCCTCCAGGAGAATGTTTTCGCCCAAGGAGATGCTAGGCAGTTCAGGGTTGGTTGGCTTGTTACCTTTTTCATTGTGGAGCCATAATCTGGAATAAACAGAAAGGGGGGGGGGGGATTGGTTACTCCAGCTGTGAGAACTCCATCCTGAGAGCGCTCAGGCTGAAGCAAAGCAGAATTGCCTTTCTGTGTGTGGGTGACCGGTGCGTACCAGGGAGGCTGCACATACTGGTCACCCACCGCCTGTGCCACATGCTGCCCCATGGTCACCCTGCTGGCACATCAGTGTGGCTGCAGTGCAGATAGGAATACAGAGCAGCATCAGCAGTGAAGGGGTTAATGAGAGCTGCAAAGCGCCCCTCCACTTGCTCTGCTCTTGTATTCAGCCACTGCACCTACACCCTCCTCAGAGGCCTCCCAGAATCCTTTGTGCAACCCCCCCAGCCGCATCCCAGAATCCTTTGTGCAACCCCCCCCCAATCTCATCTCACAACCCCTTGCAACGCTTGACCCAGAGGCATCCCAGAATGCATTGCATCTCATGCCCTAGATGAGCTGTTCTCAAACTGTCCCCTAGTAGATGATGGAGCAGTAAGAGCAGCTTAGCTGAGGTGGTGCGAGGAGGGGGAGGAGCTAGCCGCCCTGAGGACATGTCTGCAGCGACCGGCCCAACGGGGCCCTGATCCCAGCTGTGTCTGTCACGACCCCCCATGCATGGCGTCGCCAGGGCTGACAGACTTGTTGGGTCCCGGGGCTAAAGACAAAGCCCTCAGGGGTCAGCCCTGGGCGGCAGGGCTCAGGTTGCTAAACGCCTTGAGCTTCAGCTTTGGCCCCTGGCCCAGAGTTGGCTTTGGACTCCCCGCCCCGGGGCCGTGGGCTCAGGCTGCGGTGCCTCCTCCTGGGCTCCTGAAGGAGTTTTTGTCCTCGGAAGCGGGCTGCAGTGCAATGAAGTTTGAGAATCTCCCTAGACGCCTCCCACAACCCTTTGCCCCAACCCCCCGATAAGGCCTCTTCCCAGTGGGGAAGGATCGTTTCTGGGGCGCTGGCCACAGGCAGGCTCAGGGAGCGGAACGGACTTGCACGTGGGCTAGCAGCAGGCACGTACCTGAGCCCGACTTCCCGCAGGGGGGCACCCGGCCCAGACACTCCTTGTGAGCCGAGGCTCGGCATCGGCTGCAGCGGTAGCCCTGGTAGAACGTGCCCCTGTTCATGGGACCAAGAGAGAGAATGTGCGTGTTAGGGTCTCTGGGGCAGGAGAGTCGACAGAATTGCCGGATCCTGAGCAAGGTGAGGGGGTCGGCTCTGTGCTCCCAGAAGGGGCGGGGCCTCAGGCAGAAGGGGCGCAGATAGGGGCTAGTGTCCCTCCACCAGCCCTTCAGCCCCACCCGGAGTGCATCGCCCAGAGCTCTGGCGGAGATTTTGAGTCCCTTTGCCCCGGCGCAGTTGCCCCCTTTGTCTCCCCATCAGCTGGCCTGCTCTGGGGTAAAGTTGTTCCCCCACTTCTCCACCCTGTCCCGTTAACCCTCGCCTCCCCGTGTCCCTCTCCCAGCTTAGCCCTGGCCCGCGGATTAACCCCAAGCCTGGGATGAGCCAGGCTGAGGAGACGGTCGGGCAGCACGAGGATCCTACCTGAGCAGCATCTGGCACGATTTGCAGGATGCTGTCTCCTCGAAGGAATGCATGTGGAACTCGTGCCCATTGGACGTGGCGTTCTCAGGGTAGATATTGGAGCTACAGGGGCCGGGGGAAACAGACAGACCGAGTTACGCAGTTTATTGTTATTGTTATTTATTAGGAGTATTACGGTAGTGCCTAGAAATCTGTCACTGGCGAGCTCCCTCTTGTGCAAGGGCTGGTGCTGTGTATTACCGTAATACCCTGGAGCACTGTGCCCCCTAGATCTGATGGCACACTAAGAGGAGCAGTGTAGCCGAGGGGGTGTGAGGAGCGGGAGGTAGCTAGCCGCCCTGAGGACAGGACTACGGGTTCAGACAGAGTTGTACTCAGGGTGGCTAGTCCATCCTGCCACTCGCGCCACCACGGCTACGCTTCCCTTCCTCGTGCACAGCGCCATCAGGCCTAGAGCAGGTATCTCTGCTTGGGCTGAAATTACAGAGCATAGCCGCCTCCTATGTGTGTCTGTGCAGTGCCCGGCCCAACGGGGCCCTGATCCCACCTGGGGCAGGGTCTGTCTCTCGCTGTGTCTGTGCAGCGCCTGGCCCAACGGGGCCCTGATCCCAGCTGGGGCAGGGTCTGTCTCTCGCTGTGTCTGTGCAGCGCCAGGCCCAACAGGGCCGTGATCCCAGCTGGGGCAGGGTCTGTCTCTCGCAGTGTCTGTGCAGCGCCCAGCCCAACGGGGCCCTGATCCCGGCTGGGGCAGGGTCTGTCTCTCGCTGTATCTGTGCAGCGCCCGGCCCAACGGGGCCCTGATCCCAGCTGGGGCAGGGTCTGTCTCTTGCTGTATCTGTGCAGCGCCTGGCCCAACGGGGCCCTGATCCCAGCTGGGGCAGGGTCTGTCTCTCGCTGTGTCTGTGCAGCGCCAGGCCCAACAGGGCCGTGATCCCAGCTGGGGCAGGGTCTGTCTCTCGCAGTGTCTGTGCAGCGCCCGGCCCAACAGGGCCCTGATCTCAGGTGGGCAGGGTCTGTCTCTCGCTGTATCTGTGCAGCGCCCGGCCCAACGGGGCCCTGATCCCAGCTGGGGCAGGGTCTGTCTCTCGCTGTGTCTGTGCAGCGCCCAGTGCAATGGGTCTGACCACTACCATTGTGCCACTAATAATCTGGGAAGCAACCGCCACTCAGGGATGGAGGAGGAGGGGAAGGGCAGGAGGTGTCAGAGATGTTTCAGAGAAAGGCTGGGACGGATTTTCGACAGCTACGCTGGGGAGATTCAGTGGGGAGGGGCGGGAGTGAGGGTGGGAGAGGGGCACATACATGGACATTTCAAACTGCTCCATCCACTTCTTCTTCAGCTCTCGGGTCTTGAAGAAGAGCTCGTAGCCCTGGGACCCGTACATACAGATGAGGTGGAACATGTGGGCCCACTGTAAAAACAAGTGTACTGATGTTTAACCAGTGCTCATGGGTGGTGTCCTTCCTCCTGCCTCCCATTCACTGTGGATCAGAGGAGACCCCAAGAGAGATGGGACCCCACCATCCCTCCCACCAGCAGCAGAGAGTGGCAGTGTGGACTAGTAGTTAGAGCAAGCAGTGGGGAGCCATGATGCCTGAGTTCTATTTCCAGCCTTGAGAGGGGAGCAAAGTCCAGTAATGGCAGCGAGGAATGCAGGGGTCAGGCTGCCAGGGACTACTCCTGGCTTTCGGGGGTGCAGCGCTGACTAGGAGTCAGAGGAGGGTGCGAGTAGCAGCCTCCTGGGCTCCTTCCTGGCTGGTGGGAGGGACGTGCCCACGGTTAGAGCAGAGGGATTCATTTGCCGACTCCCTCATAGAACCATAGAGCTGGAAGAGACCTCAGGAGTCATCAAGTCCAGCCCCCTGCCAAGGCAGGACCAACCCAACTAAATCAACCCAGCCAGGGCTTTGTCAAGCCGAGACTTAAACACCTCTAGGGATGGAGATTCCACCACCGCTCTAGGGAACCCAGCCCAGTGCTTCCCCACCCTCCTGGGGAAATTGTTTTTCCTAATATCCAACCTAGACCTCCCCGACTGTAACTTGAGACCATTGCTCCTTGTTCTGCCGTCCATCACTATGGAGAACAGCCTCTCTCCATCCTCTTTGGAACCCCCTTTCAGAAAGCTGAAGGCTGCTCTCAAATCCCCCCTCACTCTTCGCTTCTGCAGACTAAACTGACCCACCTCCCTCAGCCTCTCCTCATAGATCTTGTGCTGCAGCCCCCTCATCATTTTGGTTGCCCTCCACTGGACCCTCTCCAATGTGTCCTCATCCTTTCTGTAGTGGGGGGCCAGAACTGGACACAATAGTCCAGATGTGGCTTCACCAGAGCCGAATAAAGGGGAATAATCACATCTCTGGATCTGCTGGCAATGCTCCTCCTAATGCAACTTAATATGCCATTAGCCTTCTTGGCTACAAGGGCGCCCTGTTGATTCATGTCCACCTCCTCATCCACTGTAACCCCCAGGTCCTTTTCTGCAGAACTGCTACTTAGCCAGTCGGTCCCCAGCCTACGGCAGTTCTTGGGATTCTTCCATCCCAAGGGCAGGACTCTACACTTGTCCTTGTTGAACCTCACCCCTCTGGCAATGAGAGCTGGCAGATTCCATTAGCCCCAAGCCAAGGGCAGAAAAGGGTTGAGCCGGGGAGGGGGGGGAGGAGCTAGAGCGGGGCCAATACCTGGGTCAGCAGATGGGGCAGCCTGTGTGTGTGTCTGCTGCCCACTCCCAAGGAGGCGGGGGCAGCGGCTCTGTGCACGTGCGGATCAGTTCGTGAGGGGTGAGATGGGCAGAGTGCACGTGCCGGGGGTCAGCAGCGGGGAGAGGTTCCGGCTGGCTGCCCGCCCTGCAGTGTTACCTTCTTATTGTCCTTCTCTCCCAAGGAGTCATCCCGGATCTGGTACGTGTGGAGGTCGATGAAATCCCGCATCTCGTAGGAGTCCCCTTTCCTCTTGCAGATGAGCAGGGCTTGGTCCAGGAGGAAGGCGTACCTGCAAGGAACAGCGCCTGACATGGAGAGGGAAGGAGGCAGAACCTGGGGCAGATGAGGGTGGGGATGGGGGAACACACATCTGACTTAGAGGAACCTCAAGACCAGCCCTGCACTGGGCGCAGCTGGAGGCTGCTCAGACACCCAGCTCAGCTCTGCCCTCACCTGTCCATCTTGGAGCGTTTCTCAGCGCTGATGACCTTTAGTTCCCCGTCGATCTTCGGCCTCCCGTACTGGGCCAGCGACTGCGACTAGGAGAAGGGGGACAGAAAACCAAACCCTCTTATAGGAATTCAGTGCAAGACGCATGAAACCGGTGGGTGGAGAGTCCACGCCTGTTACTGGATGATGGTGCGAGTCCTAGAGCCACCTTTGTGTTTGGCCCTGGGTTCTTTCCCTGGGGGTCAGTCGCATACAAGGCCATGCAAGGGTCCTTCCCTCGCACAAGGGGCAGTAGCGATAATGGTGGGATCTTCTGCTCTAGAAATACCACCACAACCAGGAGGAGCGGGGCACGGGAACTGGTCTGAGCAAGAGCAGCGCTGACAAAGGCCAGACAACAGGGAGCAGTTGTGTGTGTGTCCACATGCTCCAGTTTGTTGAGACTATGCGTATTCCAGGAGAGAGGAGAAACCTGATACAGCCAGCTGGGAAAAAAACAATTTCCTGGAACGTGTTGGATGCAATCAGCTGGCTTAAGAGAAAGTGCAAATGAAATGAATGAAAGAATGTGAAAGAATGAAAAAGAATAAAAGGACAAGAATTTAGAAAAAAGCAATGAATGAAAAACAAATAAAATGAAAGAGGAAGAACGAACGAGCAGGGAATGAAAGAATCAACCCACCGGGGACTGAATGAAAGACAAAAGAAAAACGATGATGGAAGGAAGGAAACTAACGCAGACTGAAAGAGGAAGAATGAACAAATAAAGGAACAAATGGTTAAAGGAATGAATGTGAAACGTGATGGAGAAAGAAAGAACGAAAGAAAGATGGAGGAATAAACAAATGAAAGAGGAAAAATGAGAAAAGGAAGGCGGGGCCTAATGAACAGGGAAGGAAGAAAGGAGACAGGAAGAGAAGAGCGGAAGGAGGGAAGGCAGCCAGGCCTGGATGGGAGCAGTAGCTGGGGCGGGGAGCTCACCAGTTTCTCTATGGAGAGCTGGAAGTTGGTGATCTGTTTCAAGGTCTCATTGTCTCTCTTGATCTCGTTCACACACTGCGCCAGGTCCTGAGGGATGGAGGGTGGGGGACACAAGTCCTTGGTCAGCCCCATGATCCGTGGCTGGGTTTCCTCTTCACCAACCCCAGCCTCCCCACCCCACAAGTCCCTATCTCTGCCCCTGGCACCCGCTCCTCCACTAGGGCCCTGGCACCAGCACTAACACGTCTAGCTCCTATTTTATTTACATTTCAGCTCAGCAGACTTTGTTTTCAAGTTGACTGAGAATTTCAGTGTCCTTTTAAAGCATTGTTTTAGATTTTGATCCTTTTACATTTTCACAGTGGTGCAAAATGATGGGTTTTAAGCCTTCTCTTTTCTATTTATTTTGATTTCAATGTCCACGCTCAGGGCTAATTCTGAGGGGTTCAGACAATGACGTGCTGACGATGGGTTTCAAAATCCAAAAGCTTTATCACTTGTTAAAACACGACTTGTGAATGTCGCATGTCACATACCCCAAGTAACCACCCTTCAATCAAAAACTCATCCCTGCTTTTGCTAGGCCTAGCTCAAAAGGCCACTAGATAGTCACTCTAATAAGGTCTCCAGCAGCATTCTTCTTACTTTGCCTATCTCAGTTTCTGTTATTATCAATGGAAATATTTGCCTCCTGTAAGCTGAGCGGTTGGGCCGCCACCCAGGGGAGATTCAAATGCTGCCCAGATGATTAACAGAGTGTCCACAGCTGCTGGTAGCATGTCTTTCTACAGGTGGTACATATTTGCATGTGCTTTGGTGCACACAACAAAATGTATTCTGCACATGGATGGAAAAAATTAGAAGCATATGCCCCCCTCTCATGCGCACAATCACTCGCCAGGCTCTGAAGCTTTTTGTGCCAGCCCCAGTCTGGCAACCAAATCACTAAGACCCACTCACGACCATCCCCAAATCTGGGAGGGCCCGGGAGATGCTGAGCCGGCCTCACCCGCATGGCGTCCAGCGCCAGCCGCAAGTTCTCCTTCTCTGTTGGCTCCGTGGTGTGTTTCACCAGCTCCTAAAGAGGAAATAAGCCAGGATGGATTTTACCAAGTCAAAGGTATTTCTGGCTCTTTCTGCCACGGGCGCCAGGGTTCGTCACCTCTGCAAAGCAAAGCTTCATGGGACAGAGCTGGGACCCCATAGTGTTAGGTACTGTATGTGATTTATTAGGTACTTTACGGTAGCACCTTGGCGCCTCAGGACCAGGACACACTGGGCAAAGTATGTTATTTTAGGTGTATTATGGTAGTTCCGCTGAACCTCAGACAAACCAGGACAAACAGAAGGAACCACAAAGACGGCCCTGCCCCAAAGAGAAGACTGAATCTGACCTCAGGCATTGATGGAAGAGCTGCCCAAGCCCAGCAGGTACTGATACCAAGCCAAACACCTATGGGGCTTTTTCCTCCCAAAGGTGGTCATAGTTCTGTCTATTGTATAGAGGGAAACTGAGGCACGGAGCGGGGAAAGGACTTGGCCATGGTCACACAGCAGGCCAATGGCACAGTCAGGAATGGGACCCAGGACACCTGACCCCCAGTCATCTGCACAGCCCCCTTG
Organism: Pelodiscus sinensis; assembly: GCF_049634645.1. Taxonomy (NCBI): domain Eukaryota; kingdom Metazoa; phylum Chordata; order Testudines; family Trionychidae; genus Pelodiscus; species Pelodiscus sinensis. The sequence continues at coordinate 11,773,485 of NC_134729.1, read as the reverse complement.
ATCAGGGCCCTTTGTGCCTCCCCCCCCCCACCCCCCCGCCAGCCATGGGTCCGTACCTGCAGGAGCAGATGGTATTTCAGCACCCGTTGCATGGGCACCATCAGGAGGTCGCGCAGGGTGAAGCGCCCGTTGTTGGCTCGCTGGGAGCATTCCTGTGCGACAGGAAGGGAAGGTCGTTGGCAGGGGGAGATGCCCACCGTGCAGGGCCTGGCCAGAGGGCCCCACACGCAGCAGCCCCAGCCCTATGTGATGGGACCCAGAGGGACCCTGCCTGAGCCAGGACTATGAAACCCACCCACCCTGGGACCCTCCAGCCAAGCCCTCCCAACCCCCAACCCTTTGGCACCCCAGCCGAATTCTCTGCATCCCTCCCCCCACGCCAACCTATGGCACCCCCTGCCATGCCTCTGACGGCCCAGCTCCATGGGGCTTTGGGGACCCCTTGCCCATGGGGTGTAGGAGGGATTTTGGGGGTGCCCGCGGGCACCCAGGAGGGTGGGGCTTTCCTGAGAGCATGGCTGGGGAGAGGGGCTATGACGATACCGAAACATGGCCCTGACCTCCAGCTTCATCCTCACGTCCATGTTGGTGCCAGCCAGTTGGTCCAGCCACCGGCTGGCTGCTTCCACCTGACTGCAGTATTTGCCGTAGAGCAGGAACCTGCCGGGGAAAGGGGGTGGCCGTGAGCCTGGGAGGGAGAGCTGGAGAACAGCCCTGGCTCCCCTCGACTCGTCTTCTCCACTCTCCACTCAGGGAAGGGAGGGAGGGATACGGGGAGGAAGAGAGGGAGGGAAGGAGAAAGGGACTCTATGGAGGAGACCAGCCCCCCCCCCCCGAGACAGGGGACACAGATGAGATGAAGCTAGTCAGGGCTCAGCATGAAGAGCCACGACATCTGGGAAAGAAGTGCTGGGAGCCCCATGTCCCCCCTGGGGAAGAGGGGGAGGACACAGGGACCAGCTGTGCCCCAATGCCCTGATCCACCTCTGCTCTCCACGAGGTGCTCAGCTGGAGGCCCCATGGGAGCAGGGAATATAGAGGGGAGCAGAGAGGAGGGGGCATCTCCCCGGATTCTCCCTGTGCTCCCGGGGCAGGAAGAAGAAAGGGAACCGAGCCTCCTCCCAGCAAGCGGAGCTGGGTCCCGGGAAGCACATGGGGCGACAGAGCATGATCCAGACAGAAGCTCTCCCACCTTTTCCTGTGGCTGTGCTGCCCAGCCCCACCTGTCCGGCCAAGCCTCACCTTTCCTTGTACTTGATGAAGAGCTGGTAGAGGTTCTGGGCGTTGTTGAAGGACAGGGCGCTCTTCAGGTCCTCCAAGAAGAACCGATGCACCTTCAGGAGATCCTAGGAGTGTGTTGGGGGGGTCAATCAGCTCAGAGCCACCTAACCAGCCACAACTAGCTCAGTCGCCAGCTCAGGGCTGTACAGAAAGGTCACGTGCACCATGCCGGAGACCCATGGGTGCAGGCTTCGACCTGGACACCAGGATGAGGCGATGGAGCCCACCAGAACATGTGCTTCCTGAGCTAACAGCTGATGTGAAAAATTTCCCAGTCCCCTCTTATGGACCAGGAGCCCAATGTGCTTGGTGCTGTACACACAGAGAACAGAAATATCAGTGGGGCCAGATGCCCAGGGGGTACAAATGGGTGTGGCCCTGCCAGAGTCAATGGGCCGGATCCCTCAGGTGGTGTTCATGAGACCCCCTTGTTCCAACAACCAGACCTATCCAAAGCCAGAACCCAGGAGTTCTGGCTATGAACCCCTCTTGATCTAACCCCTAGACAAGGCTCCCAGAGGCAGGAGTAGAACCCAGGCGCTCTCTCTGCTAAGCCAGCTCGTTCTAACCAGCAGCCTGCACTTCCCAAGTGGAGCCTGTCACTTCTAGGCAGCCACCCATGCCCAGTGTTCCCCATAAGCTGGGCACCTGTGTGACCCCCTCAGGAGAATTTCAAATGCTGATTAGCAGAGAGCCCACAGATAGGACACTGGGTTTGATGGACTTTGGCTCTGACCCAGTATGGCTGTTTCCACTGGTGGTGCATATTCACAGATGCCTCAGTGCACATACAAATTATTCCGCACATGGATGGAAACGATAAGAGGGAACTACGGCATGAGAGAAAGTGACATAACTTGCCCTACACGGAGCACCAGTGAGATTTGAACCCAGGGAAGCTCCATCAGCTGCTAACAAGTAGCAGGTTATTATCCACTTTGTGGAACAGTCACTAGAATGGGGCGGAGTCACACAGCACAGGGACGGTGGGTTGCTGGGTGGTGTTTAGCCTGGGTTTCCAGCAGAGGCGATGCATGGGGGGGAGGGAGTATGAAGGGTCACATGCTCCCCTCGCTGCTTTCCTGGCTGTGTCGTTCGGGGGAGAGGCAAGACCCCACTGCATTCCCCTGCTCCCCCCACTGTTGCTGGTGAGTGTGGGGAGTAGCTGGACCCCTGCTGCGGGTGCTATCCCCGCAACCCCACTAGTCACCTTGCTGGCTGCTGGTCAGCCTCCACCCCACCTGGTTGGGGAAAGAGGGGGGTGGGGATGGAGCAAGGGCAGAGGAGAGTTGTCCTGTGTGTGGAGGGGGGGAGGTTTTGCATGGCCAGTGGCCCCCTGAGTTTGAGTGAAGAGGGGTGTCTGCAGGAAAAAGGGAGGAGAAAGCCCCTTACCTCGATGTTGATGAAAATGTTCTCCATGTCTTGGGGCTTCAGAAATCTGTGCAGGGGCTTCATAAAGTGCTGCAAACACACACACAGCGGGGAGGGGGGGTGGTCACGGTGGGCAGACTTGTCCGTGTCACACGATGCAGGGGCCGGATGCTACAGACAGCTCTAGGCGGGATTTTCATGGACCAGCCCCCCGGGAGCGACGGCTGCAGAGACCGCAGACGGGACAACGGGAGAGGAAGTGGCTGCCAGCCTGGGGAGGGCAGATCGTGTGTGCACGTCTGGGATTTGGGGGGGAGGGGAGAGGGGGAAGGCATAAGCTAGTGAAGCTGAAATGCTAGTGGTCCAGAAGTGGAAGGCGGAAGGTTAAAGGGAGCCACGGTTTAAAGCTGCGCTCAAGCGAAGATTAAACTGAGCTCGAACTATTTTGCTACATGGGGGCCAAATATTTGCTCATGGGCTCGTCAGTTCAGCAGTAAAAGGTCTGACACGATCCAGTGGCTGGAAGAGGGTGGCCAGGTGTCCAGGTTTTGGTGGAACACCTGGTCGAAAAGGGGCCCGTGTAGCACTGCAGATTGGGCCGCTGGTTGTCGGGCTGTGGTGCCGTGGGATGGGGCTGGCAGGTGCCGTGCGGTTCCCAGGAAACAGCCAGCATGTCCCCGCTCCGGCAGTCATATGTAGGAGCAGCCAGGGGGCTCGGCGTGTGCCCCCACCCCACCCGCTGCCCTCACCACTCCTATTGGCCAGGAGACATGGCCAATGGGAGAGGCAGGGGCGGTGCTTACGTACAGGGCAACGTGCTGAGCTGGTTGCTTCCAGGACCTGTGTGAGGTACCACTGCCCAGAGGCTGCACTTCTGGCCCCCACCCAGGTCCCAACCCCCAGCCCTGATCTGCCCTCCTGCCCTGCAAACCCCTCAATGCCAGCTCAGAGCACCCTCCTGCACCCCAAACTCCTGCTCCCCAGGCCCACCCCAGGGCCCACACCCCCAGCCGGAGCCCTCAAGCATCCCAGCCCCTGGAGCCAGCCTCGAGAAAATGAGAAAGTGAGCAGGGATGGAGAGAGTGAGCAGTGAGGGAGGGGATGGAGTGTGTGGGGGCGGAGCCTCAGAGGAGGGGCTGGGGCATGGGCGGGGCAAAGGTGGTGGGTTTTGTGGGAGGCTGGAAGTTGAAGTGAAACGAATTCAGACGGGAAACCAAACGAAGATCAGAGGTGAAAGGAAGGGGGCGCACCCCACCTGGCACTGGGGCGCTCTGCTGCAGGAGGAGACTTCCAGCCAGACTCCCAGGGCTCTCCTGCAGGCGGCCGTGCTAAGCAGCACTTAGCCAGGCAGGCTAACGGGACTGGCTAGGGGTGCGCCCCACCCCTGTCCAAGACTATCCAAGCCCCCCGCCCCGTCTATATTCCCTGCTCCCATGGTGCCTTTTCTTTTCTTTCTTCTTTGTCAAGGAATGTCAGGGTTCAGATACAAAAATCAAATGTTGTCACTGACGATTGTGCTCGCAGTGAAAGGTTCTGCAGAATGCCTGGCGTGGGCGGTGGGTAATGCAGGCAAGGGAAGGCGTTGCCTTCGCCGAACTGCCTACACTGCCCAGCCGCCTGGGCGGGGCTGGGGCCGCACCGCACGGCTCCCCAGAGCCCGGGGAAAGCGGGGCCCATGCCGTGCGGCTCCCCCCTGGCTGAGGAAGGCCACTACGTGGGGGAAGGCTGGGGCCACATCGTAAGCCAACCCACAGCTGGGGCTGGGCGGGGCTTGGCTGGGGGGGGGGATTGTTGAAGGGGAATAGTCTGGGGGGAAAGGGGTGTGGCTTTGGGCAGAAGAGGCGGGGCTTTATCTTCCCTTCCCCAGCTGGGCCAACACCCGCCACCCATGTTGCCTGCAAATTTCCTACCAGCTCTAGGGGGAGGCCCCTCGTCTCCGTAGCTTTGGTGGGAGGTAGCAGACTCTAGATCACACACCCCCCGGGGCAGGGGCCAACAGATTTGCCGGGCCCCTCGGCAGGGTGTGTGTGGGGGGAGGGCTCTGTGCTCCCGGAAGGAGTGGGTGGGGGGGTTAGTGCCCCCCAGAGTGTCCCACGCGGCCACCCACCCAACCCTCAGAGCTGCCCAGGGCGCGATGCTTGGCTGTTTAAAGGGCTCGGGGATCTGACGACTGCTGCTGCTGCTGCTGCTGCTGCTGCTGCTTTTGAGTTGCCGAGCTCCAGGGCAACTGCCCCCTTCTCCCTCCATTAGCTGCCTATGGTGCAGCCACTATGGGCTATGCAGATCTCTGTACTCCCCCCTGTCCCCTAAGCAGCTCCACGGTGACCACTGGCCCCTTCCCAGGCGCATCCTCCCAGCTCTGCCCCACACTGTGCAGCCCCCCCATGAAGGGGGCCAGGGAAGCCAAGTGGAGGTGAGCCTTTGTTCTCTAGATCACAGCGGGGAAGGTCTGTGCGCCCCCACACAGATGGCAGGGCCAGGGGCCGCTCGCCCGCCGTACCAGATAGATGGATTCTAGTGTGTCCGTGTACTTCTCCTCCGTCTGCCGGATTTCCTGGAGGCAGCAGTTCCGCTTATCCAGCTCTGTCAACTTCTGCTGCAGGAAGGCACAGGGCAGGGACTTGACATTCTGTATCCCTAAGGGGCCAGATACTCCCCCGGAGTTCCCATGACTCCCCCAAACTCGGAGTAGAACCCAGGGATCCAGGTTCAAAGTAGGAATGTCGAGGTGTAGTCGACTATACGATTAACCGATAAGCCTACGCATATTGGTTAATCCAGTCGGCTGTGTGTATGTCCCTCCCCCCACTCCACTTGCTGCCTCTGTATCAGAGGCAGCAAGGGGAGGGAGCAGGAGCTGGTGCTGGGCGGAGCCGGCTTAAAAGCTGGTTCTCCCCAGCGCTGGCTCCACTGTGTCACCTGCCCCCCCATGCTGCTACCTTTGTCAGAGGCAGCAGTGCGGGTGGGGTGGGAGTGGGGTGGGGCAGCTTCTGTCCGCGGTGAGCCTGGGCCCGTCATGGACAGAGGCTGGTCCCGCAGCAGCTCCTGTCCACGGGGGGTCCGAGCTCCCTGCAAAGGACAGCCTCTGTCTGAAGGGAGCTTGGACCCCCGCTGCAGACAGGGGCTGCTGCTGGACCATCCTCTGTCCACAGCCAGCCTGGGCCGCTGCAGACAGAGGCTGCTTCATAGCAGCCTCCCCCGCCCTCCTGGAGCAGCCTCTGTCTGGGGGGCGCTCAGACCCCCCCGTGGACAGGGGCTGCTGCCACCCCCTGCTGCATCAGAGGCAGCAGTGTAGGGTGGCAGGGAGCTGGTCTGAGCAGGGGGCTGGTTTTTAAACTGGCTCCCCTCACAGGCCAGCTCCCGCCTGGCACCCTGCAGTGCTGCCTCTGATACAGAGGCAGCAGCGCGGGGTGGCAAGGGACGCCCCGGGAGTGGGGCCTGAGCGCACTGGCTGCCGGCCCCACCCCCGAGGACTATAGAATAGTCGAGTAACCGATACGAATTCATGTGGTAACTCGACTATTCAACTCCCCGATTTCTAACATTCCTAGTTCAAAGCCCCCTCTACATCAACCACTTAGACTCCAGATCTCTACCCAAGCTGGGAGCACAGCCCCGGAGTCATGACTCTCCTGGTTCTGCTCTACTCCCAGAAGGGTGGGAAAAGGGAGAGGGAGAGGGAGTGGGGGTGGGGCAGGACAAGCATGTTCTTTTTTTGTGAGTAGATCCCACTCCCCTTCCAGAGCTGGGAACAGAATCCAGGAGCCCTCACTCCCAGCCTCCAGTTTTGACCACTAGCTCTCACTCCCTTCCCGGAGTCCCAGGACATCTCCACAGGCTCAAGCCATCAGCAGGGTGCATCCCACTCCCGCAGCAGGGACTCAGCGACCCGCCCTTCCTGTCACTTACCGGTGTGGCGACCGGCTCCGACCTCATCAGGTCTTCGTAGATTTCATCGCCTTCCGCCTCCTCGTTCTCCACACAGTCGTACAGGTCGTCATCTTCCTCCACCGTGTCACTGGGGGGCGAGCGCAAGAAGGAAGCTCAGTGCCTGGGGCCAGGGCTGAGCCTTACCTTGCAGAACACTCCAGATATTCAAATGCAAGGGTCAGAATCCAATACTTAGGCACCTAAATCACCAGCCTGATTCTCAGAAGGGATAGGCTCCCAAGAGGGGTGCTGGTTCCTCAGCGCCCTCTGATTAATATCTGCACAGACCCCGACCGGGATCAGGGCCCCGTCATGCTGGGCCCTGCACGGACCCCAGCCGAGATCAGGGCCCCGTCATGCTGTGCCCTGCACAGACCCTGACCAGGATCAGGGCCCCGTCATGCTGGGCGTTGCACAGAGCCCAGATGAGATCCAGACCCCGATTGTCCTGGTACAGAACAGACCCCAAAAAGATGAGACCCTCATTCTGCCAGACACCTCACAGACACCAACTGAGATCAGGACCCCCTGTTTCAGGCATTGCCCAGACCCTGGCCAAGATGGGGCCCCCCTTTTACTGGGACAGTGTTTAATTTGTAGCAGGGCTGAGCCCCAGCATCGGTGGACCTGCCAGTTCACAGCCCTGGCACCGCAGGGCCTGGCAGCTCAGAGCTCCGGCACCTCTAGGTCTGGCAGCTCGGAGCCCTGGAATTGCTGGGCCTGGCCGCTCAGAGACCAGCACTGCTGAGTCTGGCAGCTCAGAGCCTGGCACCTCTGGGTCTGGCAGATCAGAGACCAGCACCTCCGAGTCTGGCAGCTCGGAGCCTGGCACCTCTGGGTCTGGCAGCTCAGAGCCTGGCACCTCTGGGTCTGGCAGATCAGAGACCAGCACCTCTGAGTCTGGCAGCTCGGAGCCTGGCACCTCTGGGTCTAGCAGCTCGGAGCCTGGCACCTCTAGGTCTGGCAGCTCGGAGCCCTGGAATTGCTGGGCCTGGCCGCTCAGAGACCAGCACTGCTGAGTCTGGCAGCTCAGAGCCTGGCACCTCTGGGTCTGGCAGCTCGGAGCCCCGGCACCTCTGGGTCTATCAGCTCGGAGCTCCGGCACCTCTGGGTCTGGCAGATCAGAGACCAGCACCTCTGGGTCTGGCAGCTCGGAGCCCCGGCACCTTTGGGTCTAGCAGCTCGGAGCCTGGCACCTCTGGGTCTGGCAGCTCAGAGCTCGACATCATCTGTGCTGAATGTACAAAAATGGCTTGAGCCTCAGCCCCTCTTTCCTTACCAATTAAGCAGCGGGCGAGTCCCTGCCCTTCGGTATAAACGGGGCGACAGAGGAAGAGCGAGCTCTCCACTTTACAGAGGCAGAAAAGCGAATACAGGGAGAAGCGACGTGTGCAGAGTTGCCCAGTGGGAAAGCGAGCAAAGAACTCTCCTGAGCACCCACCCGGCGCTCTCTCCGGTCACTCCCCTACGGCTCTGGGTGGAGACGCGGCGGGACACTTACTCGATCTGATCCGAAAGGTCGCCGTAAACGTCATTGTCCGCGACGCTGTCCTCGGTGGGGAAGGGTCTAAAAGAGAACAGAGCACCCGGTTGGAACGCTGGCAAAGCCTCCTCCGCTAACGCCTCTGGCCTTTCCTCCCCTCAGTTGTACCCCTGCAGCTCCCATGTCTCAGCGGCACCCGGCAACCTGCATCCCTGCCCGTCGTGCCAGCCGGGGTCCCTCAGGTGGCCGTCCATGGGCAAACGTGGACAGACATCATGGTCAACCAAGATGGCCATTCATGAGACTCATGACTGCCACAGCCAATAATGTCTAATTGAGGGGATGGTTTGGAGGCAGGATTGGGCCTTGACTGAGGGGTTGGTGGGGAACCACGTTGCTGTCTCATGAATATTCTGGAGAATTTGAACATTTTTGCCATCTCAAATGGGGACATAAAGCTGCACTCTTGAATCTAATCCCACCCTGAAAAAAAAGACATTTACTTTCATTTCTACTGCATCAAAATGTTTCATTTCAATAACTTCAAGTATTTTGTTCAGATTGGGGCCTATTTTACCTCTTTTTTTAAAAAACAACTTTTTACCCATCTAAATAGCTCCAAATGGAAAAATTGGGATTTTTTTCCCCTTTGAAAATGTCCAAATGACACATTTTGACCATTTCAAAACTTTCCTCCGCGTCACGAAATTTGGCTGATCTGTCCCTCTTTCACAGCAGGTTTTGATGAATCAGGATTTTCCAGCTGAATGAATCATCTGGGCAAGAGCATAAAGTCACCCAGTGCAGGACTCTGGCTGTGTCTACACTGGGAAGGTTTGGCAACAGAAGTGCTGTCGACATGCAAAAGTCGGCAAAAGTGAAAACCGGTCAAAGTGGTTTTTCTGCCTCCCACTGTCGACATTTCCCAGCCACATTCTTAGGTCCCCTGTCGACAGACAGAGCAAAGCATTGTGGGTGAGCATCCCACAGTGCAGTGTGGTGGGAAGGCAGAGCTGATCCCTGCGTTTCTTGGGATTCCCTTATAGCTCTGTGAGCTCTCCGTGCTGAGGAACGTCAAAAAGCAGCACAGCCCTCCCCCTGCAGCAGCAGCCTGTCTGCCACTGTGTTCCTAACTGGACAGAACAGGAGCCTTCCAATGATTTGCTCACTCAACTGTCAGATACTTCCTGGAGCTCTGAAAGAAGACAGGCGCATGCCTGCCTGCAGGGCAGCAGAGATCACAAAACACTGAGCAGAGCCATCAGGGCAGGCCTTGTGGGATACTGGTGGAAGCCAGTTCTCTCAACAAAACAAACAGCAGAGTCCACCCTGGCTCTTTGTTGACAATAAAGAGAAGGGAAAACACAAAAGTCTCTCTTGGGTTGGAAGTTTATTGTCGCCAAAACTAGGGATTTTCCCCAACAATAGTTGCATTGTAGTGTAAACACTCTTACTATTTTTTTTGCCAAAAGGCAGGATTTGGCAACAAAACATGCCAGTGTAAACAAGGCTTCTGTCTGTATCCCTGGGATGTGGATCCTAGCCCCATGTCGGCTGCCTGTTAGGAACCATAAACTGGGATGCTTTTCAGCAAGGAGAGGCCAGGTGATATTAATGAACTACCAGGTTTATTCCCCCCCCCCACCAGAACATTCAAATGCCTTGCTGTAGCACTCAACCAGAGAGCATGCCTCCCCATACTTACACGATCCCTTTGCTTTGAGCTATCTGCGTCCACGACAGAATTGACAAGGTCTCAATCACCTGGAAGGGGAGAAAGGGGAGTGTTACCCCAGGGGACAAGAAGGACAATTGCTGGGGTGACAACTGCAGTGAGGGTGGATTGGACCCCAGAACCCGGATTGGACTCCCCAAGGCTCTGGGAATGCAGCACTGCCCCGTGAGCATGTTAAACGGAGGGCAGCAGAGAGTGATCCTCCATCCACTGCGAGAAATGGAGTCTCCCGCTCCCAGGGGAGCAGCGGAACGCTGAGCCCGGTTGCACAAATGGTTCTTTGGTGCTAAACCCCAGCAGCTCCTGTGCCCTGGGTAAAATATGCAGCAGACAGGGGAATGGGGAAGGTTTTCCCAACCGCAAAATCGTCTGGGCCAAATGTGCGGCTTTGCGAAAGAAAAAAACCAGGTGATGCCTCTGTTCTGCGTTCTTTCATCCCGCAAAGCAATAAAGAACCAAGGTAAAGTTTCCATAAAGAGAGACTAACACATACTCGGCGACATGGCGTCTTTCACACACCATGCCCCCCGTAACACCCCACATCTGGAGTACAGCACAGCACAGCAGCTGGGGAGCAGCTGCTTTAGCCGACAAAGAAACCCCTCCGCATTTAAAGTCACAGGACACATCCTCTTTTTGGTACTGTCCATTGCTACAAACGGCACAACGATTTGTGCTTTGGGTGCTCCCAATGAACCAAACTTCCAGGTTCTTGGGCTGCTTTTGTACGTGCCGAGTTAAGGAATTTGAGAGCTTTGGATTGGAAGAGGCGGTATCAATCTACGTTAAACTCCGGCTTCCAGAGTGAAAGCACCACGAAACCAAAACAGGAGCTACTGAGAGGCCACCCGCTCACTTCCCAAGAACCATTATTTCTCATGGTTATTTATTTGTGTTTCAGTAGCAACTACAGATCCCCAATCAAGATCACCACCCCTTCCTGCATGGCTCTGCACAGACCCATTGTGCAGGCAATGCACAGACGCCCCCCCTTGGAATCAGAACCCCCCATTGTTCTGGGCCCTGTGTAGACATCCCCCCCTCCCCGAGAGCTGGGCCCTGTTGTGTGGGCGCTGCACAGTCCTGGTAAGAGACACTCCCGGCCCTGAAGAGTTTATGAAATAGACAAAGGGCGGGAGGAGAAAGGCAGCATCAGGCTGTGCTGCCATCTGCGTCCTCGCGCCCTGGGTCAGTTCTCCAGGCCCTGCCACGCAGCTGTGCTCTGGTTTTGCACAGCACCTAGCTTGGCAGGTCCCCATCCCTGACTGGCGCTCCAAGGCGCAGCCCCCAGTCCTGATCAATAGCACTAATGCCCACGACACCGCGATACCACCACGGTTTAGCCCGGGCAGCGAAAACAGCTGTTCCAGGCCCGGGGGATGATGTCACTGTGCTGCAGCGTGCCATGGCAGCCCCGCAGACATTGCCTGGTGCCAAGCAAATGTTGTGGCACTGACCCCCTCCCCTCCGCCTTCTGCCCTGAGACAGCGCTGGAGCGCCAGGGCTGGCTGGGGAGCAAGGGAAGTGAGTGGGTCCTACATCGCTCTCTGACTCCAGAGGGCTCTCCAAGATGGCTGCCTCATGACAGTCCAGGTTTCGGGTTGTGTGCCCAAGCGCCATTTGACAAACCCTGAGATCCTGTTTTACGATTGGGATGTGGGGAGGGGGTGGACCAGTGGTGGAGCCTTGTGGGAGAAGTGTGAGAAAGGGGTGGGGCTTGGAAGAAGAACCAGGCAATGGCTTAAGGGAAGAGATGGAGCAAGGGGCGGGGCCTTGAGGGAAGGGGCGGAGCCTCATGGGGGGGGGTCTCATTACCAGCCATTAGGAAGGTGGCAGCTTACACCAGTCAAAGCCAAAAGGGGGCCAGAGAGAGGGCGTCTTATTGGGTCTCTCAATGGCCCCGGACAGCTTAAAGCCTCTTAAAGGAGGTGGCGAGGGAAAAAGAAAGATATTATGTCACCTCAGAGATCTGTCTGGAGAGGAAGCATAAAACTCCTCACTTCCTCCTTGGCCAAGACTATTTGACACACTCTGTGCGGTGTGGTGGAGGAACCTTTCGCTTTTCCCGGTTCAGCAGGGTTCAGGGGAGACAGCTCCAAGGAGGGTTCCACTGTCACGCAAATCACTGAGTTGGCTGATTGACTAGTACGTGACCATGAAGCCAAGTGCATGGAGATGAGGCCTTAAGAGACGGGGGATGGGAATGATCAAGAGCCAGAAAGAACTCTCACATGAAGAGACAAATATACAGATGCAGAATAATGGCTTAATTGAGTATAAAACCAAAAGGGACTGTTGAGATCAAATCTGATAACTACAGAAAACGGGGAGGGGAGAAGCTTTTAGTTGCCCTACTGGGCTACCAGCTCAAGGGGACCCTTAGAATAAACCGGAAAAGTGGCAAAGGAAATGCTTTTTCCACAAGGCAGACGATTCCCCTGTGGAACTCACTGCCACAGGAGTCTGCCATGGCTCAGAATTTGCCAAAATTCAAAGGGGATTTGGCTATTGACATGGGCAATGAGGAGATCCAGAGTTAGAACAGCAAATGCTAAATGTTTTGGAAGGGCGAGAAACTCATTAGGGCACAAAACAATCCCTCACTATTGAGGATTAAAAGAACTTTTTCCTGAGGGGAAATTATCCCACCTGCAGCAGAATATGAGTCAGAATATGCAGCAGAATTCTGCGGCAGAATATGAGTCTGACCCTTATTTATTAGGGGAAACAAAAGACAGAACTATGTAGCACTTACTTATTAGGTGTATTACAACAGTGCTAGAAACCCCATGTCTGGACTAGGACTCCACTGTGTCAGGCGCTTATAATATTATCTATTTAGGAGTATTACATCATACTTAGGAGCCCTGTTCTCAGCCCAGGATCCCATTGTGCTTGGTGCTGTAATTTTTAATTTGTTTTTTTATGGGGCTGTCTACACCACGAGATTATTTCAAAATAACTAGGGGGCTGTGCCCGCTGCTTGCTACGCTCGCCAAGCCCCCTCTTTCTGGAGGCAGGCAGCCCCATTCTTCCCCCCGGCCACTGGAGGCATGACCAAGCCATGACACTCCAGACCTGCCCCTTCTCCCCCAAGGCCACCGGGCCGAGGCCAGCCCAGCTCCGTCTCTCTCCCTCCAGCCGCTGGCAGGGTGGGTGGGGCGAGGCCACGGTGCAGCAGTCCCAGCTCTCGAGCACTGGGAAAGAGGAGGGGGGAGGAGGAAGGAAGGGAGGAGACAGGTGGGATGCAGTGCGACATGATAACAGGACATTTTTTTTATATATATATAGAGAGAGAGACAACTCCTGAACTCACAATTCCGACATAGGTGTTACTCCTCATCACTCGCCGGGGTTATTATTTCAAAATAGCAGGCTTGCAGTGTGGACGCTCGCCTGGTTATTTCGAAATAAGGGGAGTTATTTCGAGATGACTCCCTAGTGTAGACCTGCCCTAGGCGTGCTAGAAGCCCCAGTCATGGAGAGGGTGCTAAATGCACCAGGTGCTGTACAAAGAGACAGTCCTTGTCCCAAAGACCTTTTTTCAGGTTCCTATGTCATTTCCCCAGTTAACTCCTCGCTATCTTCCTTAGGTGCTTTTCTGGCCCCGACTGCATGTCTCACAGTTATTGCTGCCTTCACTCTCACAACACTCTCTGGGAGGCAGAGCAGGGCAGTTGTGCCCATTGTACAGATGGGAATTGAGGTGAAGAGATTTGCCCAAGGTCACATTTAGAGGCTGTGGCAGAGGGAGGACTCTAAGCCCTGGTCTCCTCAGCGGATACCCTAAGGGACTGTTCTCAGGCATGGGACAGCGAGACCAAGTCAGGCTTCACCCTCTCTTCTGAGGATGCCAGCCTGGGGTGGGCCAAGATTGGAGTCGATTGTCAGTGTTTGGGATGCCGCTGCAGACCCAGCAGACTCACTCCCAGCAGGTTATAATCTTCGCTCTGCATATATTCTTATAGATACGCAACCAGCTCTGGTGTAGCCGGGACCTCAAAAGGGAGCAAACCGAGCCATGGCTACAGAAGCAGCTAATTCCTCTAGTGCATTTTTCATCCACAGATCTCAAACCATTGTTCAAAGGAATCAGTATTACTGTCCGTATGGTACAGATGGGGAACTGAGGCACTGGGTTGTGGCAATGCCCCAACCTGCCAATGGCAGAGCACAGATCCCTGGTTAAAGCAAATTTCAGAAGTTTTCAAACATCAAGCATGGGACTGCAACTGGCAATTCCTCACCTGGGCAACCTCCATCCCAAAGTACATAGGGGGAAACCGAGGCACGGCAGATGGGCGCAGGGAAGCGAGGTGCTCAAAGCAGTACAGGGAATTGGTGGCAAAAATGGAACAATAACTCTGATTTCCAGGTCTCCTTGCTCTAACCACTAGGTGCTTCTCCCCTCCCAGTATGGGCATTAGAACCCAGGAGTCCTGACTCTTAGCCTGCCCTGTTCTAACCACTAGGCTCCCCTCTCAAAGCAGGGGACAGAACCCAGGAGCAGCTACTAGTCAAAACTACCAAATGCTGGGCCATGGCACACAGGTGAGGAAGCTGCGGAGTAGCTCCCGCCACCTAGGTCAGCCCAGGACGTCTCTCCAGCTTGATCTCCAGAAGTCACCCTGTTGCAGCTCTAACCAACCCACCCATGCTGTGGCTCGGGCATAGAGTACACTCTGAGCAGGGGATTGCATGTGCGCCCCCTCCTGGAACCAATCAGAACTGGTTCAGTGGTATTGTGTGTGTCATAGGCCCTGTACTGCCAACAGAGAATAGACGTTTCTGCCCCGGCACAGGTAACAGAGAACTGCCTATGGCAATAATGGTATCATCAGCTGTAGAGCTCAAAGCCCTTTGCAAAGGAAGCCAGGGTTTTTAATCCCCATTTTACACTGTGGGATACAGAATCTCCGGGGAATTACACGATTTGCCCATGGTCACTGGTGGAGCTAGCACTAGAATTCAGGTCTGCCAGTAACCATTAGACCACACTGCCTCCTACCAGGGCCTCAATCATCCTACTATCTGAGGGTCTGTCTACACTAGCCCCCTAGTTCGAACTAGGGAGGCTAATGTAGGCATTCAAAATTGCAAATCAAGCCCAGGATTTAAATATCCCGCGCTTGATTTGCATCTTCCCGACCGGTCGCCATTTTTGAAATTTACAAGTCCGGACGAACTACCCGCGTCTACACACAGCAGGGACCCGGTAGTTCGAAATAAAGCCCTAGTTCGAACTACCTGTTATTCCTCCTGGAATGAAGTTTTACAGGTAGTTTGAACTAGGACTTTACCGGGTCCCTGCCTGACTCTCTTGTCTGAATTTATCTTCTCAGCCCCCTGGAAGACAAGCCCATCTGATAGCTAAGGGTGCACATCCACCCAGAGATCTGCCCACGGTCACGCTGGAAGCAAAGAAGGGCCTCAAACCCAGTGAAGCAGACAGTGCTGTTACCACTGCACCATCCAGCCGCTGACTCTCAGATCTGAGGCACAAGGGCTCTAGCTTGAGCCTGCTTCTCTGTCCCCGTGAAGCCTTCGTCGTCACCCAGGATGCACAGCAGCATCGCAGAACATGGCCTGGATGTGACCCCCACCCCCAAATCATTCAGCTCTGTGAGAGCCAGAGAAAGCTGCTGGCGCCAGCCCCAGCAGAACAGAAACTCCGAGCGTGGCCCAACCTCGACAGGATGCGAGATAGAAAAGCAAAACCACACACGGTCTGCAGCGCGAGAGCTGCAGCGAAACAGCAGGCGCGGCTCGCGTGCAGCAAGAACAGGCCTCCCCAGATCCCCCGCTCGAGCATCGTACCAGAGCTCCCGGAGGGCCCAGCCCGGAGGATTGCACCCCGGCACCCCCTCTGGAGCCCAACCACTTGTGCTGGCCTAAAACGGGGGGAGGGGGGGGACCTTTTCTGGGCCGGTGGCCGCCCACCGCGGAAAAATCAGTCGGGGGCCGCACACAAGTGAGAAGCAAAAAAACCAAAACAAACCCCACTTTCTCCTCACACACCAGAGCCTGGGGGGAGCAGCCTAGTAGATTTTGTGAGGTGTAGTGGGGGGGCCAGCCTAGTAGATTTTGTGAGGCGTAGCAGGGGGGGAAGGCCGGAGCAGACATCTCCCCAATACTGGGGGGGAGGCATGAGCCTTAGGGGCTGGACCCAGGCATCCCAGGGGCCAGATGTGCCCCCCCACCCCCGGACCTGAGGTTCCCCACCCCGGTCTAAAACGTGTTCCAGAAAGGCTGAATTTCAAAGCCTCAAGAGAAGGAGAATCCACCACTTCCCGGGGGGATTTTCTGCCAACAATTAGCCTCCCTCACCAGGGCCTTCCTTACAGACGATGGGGCCCAGTGCAACTGAGCCCCTCCCCCTGGCGCAGCTCCTGCTGGGGGCCCGGGGCTACCCAGCCCTCCCCCACATGCAGCTTCTGATTAGGGTTGCCAGGTGTCCAGTTTTGAACCAGACAGTCCGGTATTTGAGCTTTCTGTCCGGGAAACAAATTGAGAAAATAGCAGACATCAAAATGTCCGGTATTTTCTAAGTAAGGAAGTTTTATTATGATCGTGTTATGACGTGACTTGTGCGTGAGGATTCTTGCTCGCTCTCTAGGCCTGCGCTATGCACTACTATGCCGATTCGCCGCTTGGATACGGGTATCAGTATGTAGTTGCGTACTGCCTGGCTGCAGGAGTGTGTCTACCAGCCAGGCAGTGCGCAACTAGGCAGTTGTGCTGAATAGTTTCCTTTTATAAATGTACGCTTCGCGACAGTGTTGTCCTTTGCCTAGTTTTCCTCTTTCTCGTATCTCGCAGCGCTCTTTTAAGGTCAGGAATATTTGGCAGCTTTATCAAAAAAGGCTGGCCACCTTAAATCAAGAATTTTTTAATTTCATTTAGGATCTTGATATCCATAACGAGCAATGAAGATGAAGTTTTTGAAAAATAAAAAATTGATAAAAGCTGCACAATCGAATGTAAAATATACAATGTAATGTAGATTGTCGTCAATAAACTTCCCATATCACGTATTTTGTCTTTTTGGTCGACAAATGTCTATCAAGTGGGTCCGGTATTTTTGTTGAAACCATCTGGCAACCCTACTTCTGCTGAGGGTCTGAGGTTTGGGACTTCCCAACTGTTCTTCCCCATGCTGCTTCCTGTCCCCCCTCCTCCCCCAGCTTAACCGGACTCAAGGGCTTCCCTGGGGCCAGAGCAGAGCGGGTGGGTGCCCTCCTGGGGCATGCAAACACACACAGCTGTGGAGGGGCACCTGAAAAATTGGTGCCCTAAATTTTCGGGTGCCCTACGCAGCCGCATATTTCAGGTATCCCTAGGGAAGGCCGCCTCCCTCACCGTTTAAAACTGGCGCCTTATTTCCAATTGGAATGGGCCTGGCTTTACCTTCCAACCATTGTTTCTTGCTGACCCTTTAGTCAGTAGATTAAAGAGCCCGTTATTAGACAGTTCTCTTCTGCCTCTAGGGGCGTGTTGCCTCCGCTGCCCAGTCTGGCATGTCTACACTGCAGTCAAAGACCCATGGCATGGCCATGGCTGGCCCAGGTCAGCTGGGACTGCAGAGCTAGCAAACGGCAGAGTGGATGTTTGGGCTCAGTTTGGGGATTGGTCTCAGAGCCCAGGAGCCTGCCTGAGCATCTACACTGCCCCAGCCCTGCAAGCCCAAATCACCTGGGCCACAAGAAGACTTGCAGTCGTGGGTTTTTAATCCCAGTATAAACATTTCCCAGCCCTGGGCTCTGACTCCGGTTTCAGTCCAAGCTCCCCTTTCATCTGCACGCCCATCAGGGTCAGCAAGCAGTCCGCCCCTCGCCCCTGCCTAGAAGGCTGCATTGGAGCCCAAGTCCTGCCTTGACGTGGGCCCAAGCTCTGTCATTTTACGGTGTGGCTGCTGCTCAAGCCACAGGCCCTAGTCAGAAAGCCTGCACAGTGCAGTGCGGACACGTCGGCGCAGCGGTGAGAACCTGGCCCAGCAACAGCAAATGGTCAGGGGGGCACGTGGCTTACGAGGAGAGGCTGAGGGATTTGGGCTTAGTTAGTCTGCGGAAGAGAAGAACGAGGGGGGATTTGAGAGCAGACTTCAACTCCCAGAAGGGGGGGGTCCAAAGAGGATGGAGAGAGGCTGTTCTCGGTGGGGACAGGTGACAGAACAAGGAGCAATGGTCTCAAGTCGCAGTGGGGAAGGTCGAGGTTGGATATTAGGAAAAACTGTTTCCCTAGGAGGTGGGTAAAGCACTGGAATGGGTTACTTAGGGAGGGGGTGGAGTCTCCATCCGTAGAGGTTTTAAAGTCTTGGCTTCACAAAGCCCTGTCTGGGATGATTGAGTTGGGGTTGGTCCTGCTTTGGGCAGGAGGTTAGACTAGATGGTCTCTGGAGGTCTCTTCCAGCCCTAACCTTCCATGATTCTATGATAACTGGCTCACAATGCAATATGGACATCAGACTCAGGCTGGGAAACAGTCCACAAACAGACCTGGGCTTCCTGTGTGTTTGGAAGGGCAAAAGAGTCAGCTCTACCTGGAGAAAGGCAGACAGTCTCTAAAAGGAGCAAACATATGGTCCAGACAGTAGGTGCTGCATTTCTAATTGTTGACACGAGGTCCCTCCACTTGAAATAATATTGTTGTTCTTATTTGGGGCATTTCCGCACTAAATCTCAAAGCACTTTGCAACAGAGTGCCATCAAACCCCATTTTATAGTGGGGGAAACTGAGGCATGGTCTCCAGGGCCTTCAAAGTCTCACAATAGCAGAGCCAAGAACAGAACCCACATCTTGCAAGGGTTAGTTCAGTGCTCTATCCACTAGGTAGTGCTGCTCTTGATGGCAAGCTGCTCTCCTTAGAGATTCCTTGAATGTCTACAGTTATGTAATAACCTTGTTTGCATTATAAATCCTGCACGGTCAAGCATTCCAAAACTGGGAGTCAGATTTCCAAATTAATCACCAGCCTGGTTACAAATCATAAAATTGAATATATACTACTACATTTGGGGCACTTTTTCAGATCTTTCCTTTACCATTTTATCAGGCTCTTTTTTTTTAGTAAAGGGGAAAAATTCAATAAAACCATGGGCAATTATTTTGAAAAAATGTCAGATTCATTTAAAACACCACTACAATTTTCACCCCCAAATAAGAACATATTTGGTCAGACCAAAGGTCCATCCAGCCAGTACCCTGTCTGCCAACCGTGGCCAACGCCAGGTGTTCCAGAGGGAGTGAACCGAACAGGTAATGATCAAGCGATCTCTCCCTGCCATCCATCTCCACCCTCTGAGAAACAGAGGTTAGGGACACCATTCCTTACCCAGACTGGCTAATAGCCATTTATGGACTTAATCTCCTTGAATTTATCTAGTTCTCTTTTAAACCCTGTTATAGTCCTACCCTTCACAACCTCCTCCGGCAAGGAGTTCCACAATTCATTACTATTTTCATATTTTTGCTCATGCTGTCCCTTCAACGTGCACAGATTTTCTTGAAGATTTTCATTAATATTTCTCCCCGAAAGTCACTGTTGTCATCATACATTTCCCCCTATCTCTCTCTCCCCAGCGCCAAAAGAATCACTAATAGGATCCTGAATATTTTCAGTAATCTCACCACCCAATTTTCCACCAGTATCTCCATCCAATGCAGCGCTAACGTTTTCATATACAATGTTTTCATACACATGCCTACGGTTTTCAAGAAAATCTTCATTAATATTTTTCATGACAATTTTCACCCCCCTCACACAACTGGTCACTAAAGCTTCCACCAGTCTTTCACATAGAAAAAACAGGAACTTTGGGGGTGACAAATATTTTCTTGCAGAACACTGGGGCACAGGGGTCTGTTCCT
Source organism: Pelodiscus sinensis (assembly GCF_049634645.1). Taxonomy (NCBI): domain Eukaryota; kingdom Metazoa; phylum Chordata; order Testudines; family Trionychidae; genus Pelodiscus; species Pelodiscus sinensis. The sequence continues at coordinate 11,753,818 of NC_134729.1, read as the reverse complement.
AGCTATGTCGACCTGTTGATATTTTTCACCAAATGGGTTCAGGGTTTTCAAGCTGTGTGAAGTGCGAGCTGTGACTCATTGAGGCTGGGGCTAGGGGGAAGGGGAGGTGGGTTTGGGAGCAGTATGATGCTTTCTGAAACTATTTGAGAAACCTCAGGTGTAAAAAGAAACTGAAAAATCAGAAAAAAAGTTCTACTTCTTTGGTGTGGGTGGATGGAGGAGGGGCGAGATTGGGACAGTCTGACTATGGCCTGCTACACACAGAAATTGCCTGTTTTTTTGGATATGGGTAATGGTTGTACTGTGCACTATCTCTAGGGCAGTGGGGTTTATCAGTTACAGCAAGGGGTAGAGCAGCTGAGAGTCAGGACTCCTGGAGTCTACCCACAGCTTTAGCGGGGGAGGATGAGGGCTAATGGTCAGAGCAGGGAAAACAGGGGCCTTGAGTTCTATCACCTGGTCTGAGAGGGGAGGGCAGTGGGGTCTAGTGGTTAGAGCAGGAAGGCTGGGAGTCAGGACTCCTGGGCTCTGTTGCCAATCTGGGTATGTCTACACTACCCTCCTAGTTCGAACTAGGAGGGTAATGTATGCATACCGCACTTGCTAATGAAGCCCGGGATTTGAATTTCCCGGGCTTCATTTGCATAAGCGGGGAGCCGCCATTTTTAAATCCCCGCTGCTTCGAACCCCGTGCAGCGCGGCTACACGGGGCTCGAACTAGGTAGTTCAGACTAGGGTGCCTATTCCGAACTACCGGTACACCTCATTTCACGAGGAGTAACGGTAGTTCGGAATAGGAACCTAGTCTGAACTACCTAGTTCGAGCCCCGTGTAGCCGCGCTGCACAGGGTTCGAACGAGCGGGGATTTAAAAATGGCGGCTCCCCGCTTATGCTAATGAAGCCCGGGAAATTCAAATCCCGGGCTTCATTAGCAAGTGCGGTATGCATACATTACCCCGCTAGTTCGAACTAGCGGGGTAGTGTAGACATACCCTCTGAGAGAGTAGAGGTGGCTAGTGGTTAGGCAGGGAGCACTGGGAGCTGGGTCTTGTGGGTTCATCACCAGCTCTAAGAGTGAGCGTGGTTTAGTGGTTAGAGACGGACACTAGATAGGGGGATTCCTGGCTTCTATTCTTGGTTCCAAGGCTGATGCGCTGTGCGGCTTTTCATCCAGAAACTGTCCCTCTTTGAGCCTCAGTTTCCCCACACACCACCTCAAAGTCGAGAACAAAACCGACATCCATTCCCTGCTCTGCCACAGACTCTCTGGGGGACCGGGAGCAAGTCACTTCGCCATCCTGTACCTCTGTTTTCCTATCCGAACCCAGGGAGATTAACACCTCTCTGCCCTGCAATAGGGTGGTGGGGACAAATGAATGAAAGCCCATGAGAGGCACCAAGCAGTCACCCCTCAACCATCCAGGCAATCGAGGCTGACCTTCCCGAAATCCCGCACGTCGAAGAGATCGAAGACTTCGAAGAGCTCATTCTTGCGCAGGCCGAATTTCTCGCAGCAGGTGGAGAGGAAGGTGCGGATGTTCTTGAGGCAGAGGAACTGGAAAGAAAACAGGAGGTGGCGCTTAATTTGTGAGCTCATCGGGGCAGCGACTGTTGTTTTACAGCCTGGGGCACCCAGCCCCATGGGGCCCTGATCCCCTGCCTAGGGGCCCAGAGGCTGCTGCAGGTCACATGCATGTGAATAAATTAAGGGTGAGGCGCCTTTTCCTCAACAGGGGTGACCCTCTATGCGGGGACTGGCGAAAAATTAGTAAAGCAGCATTTTAACCAACCGCTCAGTCCCCAGGTAGTGAGTCTGCTACGGCCAGGGCAGCGACAGCCTCCACGGGGCGCTAAGAAAGGTGGGGGCCTGGCGGTGTGCTCCCAGAACGGGCGTGGCCCAGAGCAGGAAGGGCAGGGCTGGAATAGGCAGCCTTCCACACTGCATGTAGCCCAGCGCCCCCCAGCCCTCCACACTGCATGTAGCCCAGCGCCCCCCAGCCCTCCACACTGCATGTAGCCCAGCGCCCCCCAGCCCTCCACACTGCATGTAGCCCAGCGCCCCCCAGCCCTCCACACTGCATGTAGCCCAACGCCCCCCCAGCCCTCCACACTGCATGTAGCCCAGCGCCCCCCCAGCCCTCCACACTGCATGTAGCCCAGCGCCCCCCAGCCCTCCACACTGCATGTAGCCCAACGCCCCCCCAGCCCTCCACACTGCATGTAGCCCAGCACCCCCCAGCCCTCCACACTGCATGTAGCCCAGCACCCCCCAGCCCTCCACACTGCATGTAGCCCAGCGCCCCCCAGCCCTCCACACTGCATGTAGCCCAGCGCCCCCCCAGCCCTCCACACTGCATGTAGCCCAGCGCCCCCCCAGCCCTCCACACTGCATGTAGCCCAGCGCCCCCCCAGCCCTCCACACTGCATGTAGCCCAGCGCCCCCCAGCCCTCCACACTGCATGTAGCCCAGCGCCCCCCCAGCCCTCCACACTGCATGTAGCCCAACGCCCCCCAGCCCTCCACACTGCATGTAGCCCAGCGCCCCCCCAGCCCTCCACACTGCATGTAGCCCAGCGCCCCCCCAGCCCTCCACACTGCATGTAGCCCAGCGCCCCCCAGCCCTCCACACTGCATGTAGCCCAGCGCCCCCCCAGCCCTCCACACTGCATGTAACCCAGCGCCCCCCCAGCCCTCCACACTGCATGTAGCCCAACGCCCCCCCAGCCCTCCACACTGCATGTAGCCCAGCGCCCCCCCCAGCCCTCCACACTGCATGTAGCCCAACGCCCCCCAGCCCTCCACACTGCATGTAGCCCAGCGCCCCCCAGCCCTCCACACTGCATGTAGCCCAGCGCCCCCCCAGCCCTCCACACTGCATGTAACCCAGCGCCCCCCCAGCCCTCCACACTGCATGTAGCCCAGTGCTCCTCAGCCCTCCACACTGCATGTAGCCCAGTGCCCCCCAGCCCTCCACACTGCATGTAGCCCAACGCCCCCCCAGCCCTCCACACTGCATGTAGCCCAGCTCCCCCCCAGCCCTCCACACTGCATGTAGCCCAGTGCCCCTCAGCCCTCCACACTGCATGTAGCCCAGCACCCCCCAGCCCTCCACACTGCATGTAGCCCAACGCCCCCCCAGCCCTCCACACTGCACGTAGCCCAACGCCCCCCAGCCCTCCACATTGCATGTAGCCCAACGCCCCCCCAGCCCTCCACATTGCATGTAGCCCAACGCCCCCAGCCCTCCACACTGCATGTAGCCCAGCACCCCCCAGCCCTCCACACTGCATGTAGCCCAGCACCCCCCCAGCCCTCCACACTGCATGTAGCCCAGCACCCCCCAGCCCTCCACACTGCATGTAGCCCAACACCCCCCCAACCCTCCACACTGCATGTAACCCAGCGCCCCCCCCAGCCCTCCACACTGCATGTAGCCCAGTGCCCCCCAGCCCTCCACACTGCATGTAGCCCAGCGCCCCCTCAGCCCTCCACACTGCATGTAGCCCAGCGCCCCCCAGCCCTCCACACTGCATGTAGCCCAGCGCCCCCCCCGCCCTCCACACTGCATGTAGCCCAGCGCCCCCCCAGCCCTCCACACTGCATGTAGCCCAACGCCCCCCCAGCCCTCCACACTGCATGTAGCCCAGCGCCCCCCCAGCCCTCCACACTGCATGTAGCCCAACGCCCCCCCAGCCCTCCACACTGCATGTAGCCCACCGCCCCCCCAACCCTCCACAGTGCATGTAGCCCAGCGCCCCCCCAGCCCTCCACACTGCATGTAGCCCAGCGCCCCCCCAGCCCTCCACAGTGCATGTAGCCCAGCACCCCCAGCCCTCCACAGTGCATGTAGCCCAACACCCCCCCAGCCCTCCACACTGCATGTAGCCCAGCACCCCCCAGCCCTCCACACTGCATGTAGCCCAACGCCCCCCCAGCCCTCCACACTGCATGTAGCCCAGCGCCCCCCCAGCCCTCCACACTGCATGTAGCCCAGCGCCCCCCCAGCCCTCCACACTGCATGTAGCCCAGCACCCCCCAGCCCTCCACACTGCATGTAGCCCAACGCCCCCCCAGCCCTCCACACTGCATGTAGCCCAGCGCCCCCCCAGCCCTCCACATTGCATGTAACCCAGCGCCCCCCAGCCCTCCACACTGCATGTAGCCCAACGCCCCCAGCCCTCCACACTGCATGTAGCCCAGCACCCCCCAGCCCTCCACACTGCATGTAGCCCAGCGCCCCCCCAGCCCTCCACACTGCATGTAGCCCAGCACCCCCCAGCCCTCCACACTGCATGTAGCCCAGCGCCCCCCCAGCCCTCCACACTGCATGTAGCCCAGCACCCCCCAGCCCTCCACACTGCATGTAGCCCAGCGCCCCCCCAGCCCTCCACACTGCATGTAACCCAGTGCCCCTCAGCCCTCCACACTGCATGTAGCCCAGTGCCCCCCAGCCCTCCACACTGCATGTAGCCCAGCGCCCCCTCAGCCCTCCACACTGCATGTAGCCCAGCGCCCCCCCAGCCCTCCACATTGCATGTAGCCCAACGCCCCCAGCCCTCCACACTGCACGTAGCCCAACGCCCCCCAGCCCTCCACATTGCATGTAGCCCAACGCCCCCCCAGCCCTCCACATTGCATGTAGCCCAACGCCCCCAGCCCTCCACACTGCATGTAGCCCAGCACCCCCCAGCCCTCCACACTGCATGTAGCCCAGCGCCCCCCCAGCCCTCCACACTGCATGTAGCCCAGCACCCCCCAGCCCTCCACACTGCATGTGGCCCAGTGCCCCCCAGCCCTCCACACTGCATGTAGCCCAGCGCCCCCCCAGCCCTCCACACTGCATGTAGCCCAACGCCCCCCCAGCCCTCCACACTGCATGTAGCCCAGTGCCCCTCAGCCCTCCACACTGCATGTAGCCCAACGCCCCCCCAACCCTCCACAGTGCATGTAGCCCAGCGCCCCCCCAGCCCTCCACACTGCATGTAGCCCAGCGCCCCCCAGCCCTCCACACTGCATGTAGCCCAGCACCCCCCCAGCCCTCCACACTGCATGTAGCCCAGCACCCCCCAGCTCTCCACACCACATGGAGCCCAGCACCCCCCCAGACCTCAACACCGCACGGAGTCCAGTGTCCCCCCCACTCTCCACACCACACAGAGCCCAGAGTCCCCCCGCCCCTCTGGCTATGGCCGACTCGTCTGCTCGAGGCCCCCGCTCAGTCCCTGCCTTGGCAGCTTTAAGGGGAGGCTGGACCTTGAGAGCAGAACTGCTGACGTGGCGGGGGGAGGGGGCGCAAAGGGGCCACAGTCCAGGGGCCCAGGTGATTTAGTAGGGCCTGGCCACTACCCTGGTGCCTCTCCCGGCTTGGGGGCGAGTCTCTTGATTCAGACAGCGCTCAGGAGCCCATGGGGCATATCAAGAGTCCCTGAACCAAGAGACGCCGCGGTGGCTTTTCCCCGCAGGCAGGTCGGGTCCCGGGAAGGAGGGGAGGCGGAGGGCGGCTTGCCTGGGGCTCGTCTGAGTACGTGGGGGACAGGGCTGTGCCGTCCCAGGGCCTGGGAGGGTCAGACGGACGGTCAGGCCCAGCTTAAGGAGGGGGCGTGGAGCGGGAGGAAGGAAACGGGCAAGGCTGGAGAGTTCAGGTTGGCTTCCTCCGTCCTGCAGGATCCCCCGGGGGCAGATGCTGGTGGGCTCCGGTGGGGAGAGATTCCTCAGAGAAAGTGAGCCTCACCCAAATCCATCCCCCCTCCTGCAGGAAAGGTTGGTGCTGGGGGGTGACATGGGGCAAAGCCAGGTCATGGCACTGTAGTTGCAGCTTAAGACAGACTGACGGGGGGGAGGAGCCGTTACCGTCTATCAAACAGTTTCTTTAATGCTTCCAGCTCCATGTTGGATTAGTTTTGTTCTTCGAGTAATAAATACGATGCCTAATTTTCACTCACTCTAAGACTAAGGCCTGGTCCACACTAAACACTGAGATCAGCCCAGGTACGTAGCACAGGGGTGTGCAAAATCCACCCCCCAGCATGGCATCGGTAGCTGACCTAATCCACAGTGTAGACAGCCCTAGGTCAATGGAAGAATTCATCTGACCTCCTGTATAAAATAGGCCATAAAAACTTTCCCAGAGTAATTCCTAGGGCAGATCTTCTAGGACAGGGCTACGCAACACAAGGCCCGCAAGCCACTTGCGGCACAGCCCGTTTGTTTGTGCGGTTTCGGTTTACACAGGGCTCAACACACAGCCCGTAGGTGGGAGCCAACACAAAAAAGTCACCAAAATATTGGTCTTCTGTTGATATGCACTTTAGTAGTTAAATTCCTGGACTGTCATTGCTCATTAAAAGTGCTGTCCTATGAGTGGAAATCGGGTAAACATTGCATTTTATTAATATCAGCAGAACTGATTTCAGTGTGGCCCGTGTGTTGTGTAGTCTTGCCTTACTCTTTGTCCGTCAGTGTGAAAGAAGTTATTTGCATATATATTTGCATGTCTATGCAACCACACTCAAGTTGCAGCCCTCAGCATGGGCTGTGAGTATCATTGTGGCCCCCGGAGTTTCCAAAGTTGAGTAGCCCTGCTCTAGGAGAAACATCCTCATTTCCAGCATCTTGGGCCCAGCTCATCAAAGGTTTTTGGGCTCCTCGCTTCCAATGAAATCAGTGGGAGTAAGCTGCCTAAATATCCTCCAGAAGATGTGCTTTGGGTATTGACTGGGAGCGGCCAAAAGGCTAAGGGGTGAGATATCAGCCCCCACCCTGTCCCTGCATGCTAAGGTTCTACTGGCAACTGGAGCCATTTAGAGCAGCCTCTAGGCTGCTCTAACTCTGCTCCGCTAGGAAGCTGAAAATAACGGCAGTGCAGTTCCCATGTGGCTGGGAACATTTCTGGAGGGCTCTTACAAGTGCTACACTGGTCCTCTTCGTGGGGAGCTTCTCAAAGAGGCTGTTTGTGACCATGTTAGGGGGCTTCTACGCTGCACAGTGTAGCTGCCGTGGTGGCTTAAAATACCACCCTAGACACGGCCCAACTTTCAGCCCTATTTTATTCACCACCACTGAAATAGACTGAGAGGTATCTTCAAAGCACTGCGTGGTCTCGGTGGTTAGATACAACCCCAGAGACATTCAAAACTGGCCTGAGATTTGTGTCTGCTAGTTGACCTAGAAGAGATGCCTTGGACAGGTGGCCAGCGCGTGCTCTGAATGAAAACCCAGAGGGTGTTGCTGAAACAGCTAAGCTTTGGCTCTTTGATGCAGGTGGTGGAAGCTACCAACTCCCGCCAGGGAGCTGCTCCTGGAAGGCCTGCAGGCCGCAGAACCAAGGCTGGGCTGGATCCAGGTTTTTTCCATCTTGTGAAATATTTTGAGATTCCAAATAATTTGTGTGTCCTAAATTGGGGAGAAAAGTAAAAAATCTTTGAAATGTTAAGGAGTGAAGACCCCAATTTTTCTCTCTCTTCAGGCTGATCAAAATGTTTCATTTCAAACTTCTACTGTTTTGTAAATTTCAAAGCGAAAAAGTCTTTTTGAGCCAGGAAACCAAAATCTTTTAGAAAATGTCAAAACGAAGCATTTGGGGCATTTCAACAACATTTTTCAAAAACATTTTCAAGACGAGAATATCATCGAAATTGACTCTTTCCCATGAAAACTTTCAAGGGATTGGCATTTGGACAAAATATAAAAGTCTAATTTAAAAATTCCAGAGAAATCTGAATTCTATTTGGGGTAACTGAAGCAGTTGCTTGTGAGGATTTCACAATATTGCCTATCCATTTTGACCATTTTGATTTTTTTGTTAAATTTTAATTCTAATTATCTTACATTCTGAAACCAAAAGTCATTTAGAGCCAGCAAAAATGGAATTTTCAACATGTGTCGCACCTGCCCTGTCCCGGGAATCCCATCCCTTGTCTCTCTTCTCAGACTCCCTCCACCCAACACACTTTAACCACAGTTGCCCACTTCTTGCCAACTTTCTGTCCCCCTCAGCTAACTGGCTCCATTCTACCTCGAGCGGCAGTCTGGACTGCTGGATAGGATGCTGAACTAGGACTCAGTAAATGTACGGTCTATTCCCAGCTCTTCCACTGGCTTACTAGGCGACATGGGCAAATCGCTTGACCTTGCTGTGCCTCAATTTCCCCTCCCACTATAAACCTTTGGGGGCAGGTGCTGCCGCATGTGTGTACAACACCCTCACCAAGGAGCCATGGTTTGGTCAGCATCTCTAAATGTTACCGTAATAGCCTCATGAGCCTCCGTTTCCCATCTTGGCAGTCACCCTGCAACGTCGGGGTGTCCTGGCATTGCTGTCCCCTTCACAAGTTTGCCAGATGCAGCCCACTTTCCTGTGGCGTTCTGGAATTGGGGGGTATCCCTTTAAATATGGAGCGTGCCCTCCCATGGTGCTCACTGTGCTCTGTATTTTAGATGCTACAGGAAATCAGCCAGGGCAAGCTAGGGTTGGCCAAAGCTAGGCCCTGTGTGAACACAGTGGGTTATTTGGTTACACCCATGTGGTTCCTTCCGAGCCTGTTCTATGTAAAGAGCAGAAAACACAACAGCTGGCCTGGGAGCTTATCCTGCAAGCTGCAGCCGATGTGTGAGCTGAGCTCTGCTGAGAACCTGGCTATCTAGGATTGGGCCAGAAGAAATCTGATGATGTTCAAGAAGGACAAGTGCAGAGTCCCAAGTGATGGAAGCATCCCAAGCATTGTTACAGGCTGGGGACCAAATGGCTAAGTAGCAGTTCTGCAGAAAAGGACCTGGGGATGACAGTAGATCAGAAGCTGGATATGAGTCAACAGGATGGTGCCCTTGTAGCCAAGAAGGCTAATGGCATATTAAGTTGCATTAGGAGGAGCATTGCCAGCAGATCTAGAGAAGTGATTCTTCCCCTTCATTCGGCTCTGGTGAGGCCACATCTGGAGTATTGTGTCCAGTTCTGGGCCCCCCGCTATAGAAAGGATGTGGACGCATTGGAGAGGGTCCAGCGGAGGGCAGCCAAAATGATGAGGGGGCTGGAGCACATGCCCTATGAGGAGAGGCTGAGGGATTTGGGCTTGTTTAGTCTGCAGAAGAGGAGAATGAGGGGGGATTTGGTAGCAGCCTTCAACTTCCAGAAGAGACTTTCCAAAGAGGATGGAGAGAGGCTGTTCTCAGTAGTGACAGATGGCAATTCAAGGAGCAAGGGTCTCACAGTCGGGGAAGTCTAGGTTGGATATTAGAAAAAACGATTACCCTAGGAAGGTGGTGAAACACTGGGATGGGTTTCCTAGGGAGGGGGTGGTAGCTCCATCCCTAGAGGTTTTTAAAGTCTCGGCTTGATAAAGCCTTGGCTGAGTTGATTTAGTTGGGATCGGTCCTGCCTTGGGCAGGGGGATGGACTTGATGACCTCTTGAGGTCTCTTCCAGCCCTGAGATTCTATGATCTATTCTGGGGCCTAAGCAGGCGCCCAGATCTTGGGAAATCTGGCTCCAGCCGGACTAGAATCTCTACACGGGTCACTGGTGGCTGGTCTGTGTTATGCAGAAGATCAAACTGGATGATCGAATGGTCCCTCCTCATCTGAAAAGCTATGGTGATGAATTTCATTCCCAGAACTGGAGGCCTGGCTAGAGAGGTTCCAGACTGCTACAGCCAACTGTGCCTCCAAATTAGGGCTGTCAAGCCATTAAAAAATTGAATGGCGATTAATCACGTGCATTACCCCTTTGAAACGCTGTGGCGGTGTTTCAAAGGGGCAGCACCGCAGGAGCCTGGAATCAGCTGGAGTCCGCAACTGACCCCAGGCTCAGTGCACCTGCCCTGGCATTTCCAAGAGACAGCACCATGGGAGCCCGGGGTCAGCTGGAGTCCCCAGCAGACCCTGGGCTCCATCTTGTGCTGCCCCTTTGAAGCGCCGGGCAGTCCAGCTGATCCCTGGCTCCTAATGCACTGCCCCTTTGAAATGCCAGAGCAGCGCTTCAAAGGGGCAACGCAGCATTAACACCTGCGATTAAGGCATTAAAAAAAATTAACGCGTTAATCCTTCCCTGCGTTAATTGCAGGCGTTAATACACATCAATTGGCAGCCCTCCTTCAAATACCTGCTTCTGCTTTGCATTCCTCCACTGAGGTGGAGGGTCACATGCAGGCTGTTGCAGTACAGGACCTATGACACATGGGTGGACAGATCTTACATTTCAGCCACAACCCTGCTGGCTTTTAAAGGGCTGCCATGAGACCAGGCTTCCAGGATTGTAATAGGTCTCCATCCAGCCTCCCCCAAGCCCAGGCTGGAAGCTGCCAGGGTCAGCTGATCTGCTGGTGGATTGTCATAGCTGCCCCCCGAATGGCCTTTACCTCAAAGACACAAAAACCTCCAGACATGATCCAGGCAAGACAGGTGCATAAAAGAGCCATTTGGCTGTTGCAGGCAAATGGTTCAGGGTCCAGGTTTGCATAACAAATCATGCTGGTGCCTGGCATTGTTTAAGGGTAGAAACAAGTCTTATGTTCAACGCACACAAGGAAACCAGGACAGCTCGGGGACATCGCATTTTGGGATCCTGTGTGGGGAGATAGAGTTCGTTCTCCTGACCCACCCTGGCAGCTGGAACAGGCGGGTCCTTTAATTACCAGTGCAGGTACAGGAGAGGGCTTTTTGAATGCCCTGCTGTCAGCGCTAAGACCCTGCATGGAGATGCAGGGCTGCTTCTGCTGATACACCGTGGTGCCAGGACCATGCTCAGAGAAGCCGAGTTACCTCTGCCAATTCCCCCTGATGCCAAGAGCTTACACAGAAAGACAGAGCTCCTTTTGCTGACTCACCCCAATGCCAGAGGACCCCAATGACTCACTACGGGCTGTTTCATCACTTTCACACCACCCTCACAGCAATTGCTCAGAAATGCAGCAGAATTGCTGCTGACTCACCCCAATGCCAGACTAGGTGGTTCCTAGGCCCTGGAGGAGGGGATGGGTTGCACCCTCAGCAAGTTCACGGGTGATACTAAGCTAGGGGGAGAAGTAGCTACGCTGGAGGGCAAGGATAGGGTCCAGAGTGGCCTAGACAAATTGGAGGGTTGGGCCAAAGGAAATCTGATGAGGTTCAACAAGGCCAAGTGCAGAGTCCGGCCCTTGGGATGGAAGAATCCCAAGCACTGGTACAGGGTGGGAACCAACTGTCTACGTAGCAGTTCTGCAGAAAAGAACCTGGGGATGACAGTGGATGAGAAGCTGGATATAAGTCAGCAATGGACCTTTGTAGCCAAGAAAGCTAACGGCATATTGGGATGCATTAGGAGGAGCATTGCCAGCAGATCTAGAGAAGTGATTATTCCCCTTTATTCGGCTCTGGTGAGGCCACATCTGGAGTATTGCATTCAAATCTGGGCCCCCTAGTACAGAAAGGATGTGGATGCATTGGAGAGAGTCCAGCAGAGGGTAACAAAAATTATTAGGGGGCTGAGGCACATAACCTACGAGGAGAGGCTGAGGGATTTGGAGCTACGTCTACACTACGGGTTTTGCTGGAAGAGGCAATGCAAATGAAGTGCGGATTAGCATTTTCTTGTGCTTCATTTCCATAATCTCTTCCGATCCGTTTTTGTTCAGAAACAAGCAGCGTGGATGTTTCCTTTTTGTGCAAAACCCCCTTTTTGCGCAAGATCCTTATGCCTCCAGAGGTCCTTAGTGGGGCATAAAGATATTATTTAGTCAGCAGAAGAGAAGAGTGAGGGGGGATTTGACAGCAGCCTTCCACTCCCTTAAGGGGGGTTCCAAAGAGGATGGAGAGAGGCTGTTCTCAGGGGTGGCAGATGGCAGAACAAGGAGCGATGGGCTCAAGTTGCAGCGGGGGAGGTCTAGGTTGGATAAGGTTACCAGATGGCTTTCAAAAAAATACCGGACACACATGACCACAGAAGGGAGGTGGGGGGAGGGACTGGCGGGCGGGAAGCAGGGCTGGCCAGGAGGGAGTTGGGGAAAACGGGGCTGGCTGGAGGAGATCAGCGGGGGAGGGAAACCAGTAGTCAGGGAGCAGGGCTGGCTGGGGGAGATTGGGGGAAGGACCCAGCTGGCGGGAAGCAGGGCTGGCTAGGAGGGGGTCAGGAGGAGTGAGGCTGGCTGGGGGTGGGGGCGGGGGAACCATCTGGCAGGGAGCAGGGCTGGCCCTGGTGCATGCAGATCCCGGGATGCCACCCATCCCCTGCACAGTCCCAGTGGGGCGCACAGGCAAGTCAGGCCCTGGGGATCCCATCCCGCCCTAGCCTCCCTCCTGTCTGCTGCGTAGCTGAGTACTGCCTGGCTGGTAGACACACTCACGCAGTACACAACTACGTACTGATACTCACGAGAACAGTACAACTTACTTCATTAGGAAATACCGGACATTTATATGTCTGATATTTTCTCAATTTGTTTCCCGGACAGAAAACGCCAATACCAGACTGTCCATCCGCTTCAAAACCAGACACCTGGCAACCCTAGAGTTGGACATTAGGAAAACCTATTTCCCTAGGAGGCTGCTGAAGCGCTTGGATGGGTTTCCTATGGAGGGGGTGGAATCTCCCTTCCTGGGCTGTGTACAGACTCAGGGGTTTTTTCGGGAAAAGTAGCCTTTTTCCGAAAAAACTTCACCTGCATCTAGACTGCAGCCGCATTCTTTCGAAATTAAATCGAAAGAACGCGGCTTTTCTTTCGACGGCGGTAAACCTCATTTCACGAGGAAGAACGCCTTCTTTCGAAAGTGCTTCTTTCGAAAGAATGCGTTCTTGAATGTAAATAGGGCTTCTTCGAAAGAGAGCATCCAGACTCACTGGGTGCTTTCATTCGAAAAAGCGGCTTGCTCTTTCGAAAGTTCCGCGTGCAGTCTAGACGCTCTCTTTCGAAAGAGGCTCTTTCGAAAGTATCTTTCGAAAGAGCCTCTTTCGAAAGCAGCTTGCAGTCTAGACATAGCCCTAGAGGATTTTATTTCATGGCTTGACAAAGTCCTGGCTGGGATGATTGAGTCGGGGTTGGTCCAGCTTTGAGCAGGGGGCTGGACTCAACGACCTCGCTTCCAGCTCTGGGATTCTATGATTTGAACCTGGGAGTATGAAACAGCAAGTGCATCCCAGAGAGAATGAAGGTTAGGAACAGAGGCAGTGTTATAAAAAAGAAACACTCAAGCTTAAGGGAAAGCTTAGGTTGAAGCCGATGTTTTAGTGTTGTTCAGATGAGGAAAGGGCCCAGCACCGTGGTCCCATGCTGGTCCTGAAGAGGCTAGAGGCCAGAAATACTTTATGTAGCCCCACTATGGACCAAGCAGAGCTGGTCATGTTTAGCTTCTAAAATCCTGGCAGATCTCTCCTTATTACAGAGCCCGGTCTGTCCTTGGTCCACAGAGGATATGAGTATTACAGCAGGAGCCACCAAATGGTGGCTCTCGTATTAACTTGGTGTGAGACAAATGCTGGTTGGGAACTTTTCAGGAGAACATTTTTTTTCATTGACAAAACATGTCTTAGTCAATACTGGAACTTTTCACGGGAAAGGGCTGGTTTTTGCCATCATTTCTGCTGAGAAGACACAGGCGAAACCAAGTTTTCAGCTGAAAAAAGTTCTGAAGTTGCCAAAAGTTTCCGTGCTGACGCAAAAGATTTCTCAAGGAAAAACTCTTGTTTCCTCTTTGAAAACGCAAGCAACTGTAAAAAGTGGCTTTTCAGTAAAATCAGGGGCAAAACCAAAAAGAAATATTTCAAAATGATTGAAGCAAATATTTTAATTGCCCTGATCTGGGGTGGGGGGATTCTTGGCTTATCAGCTTGTGAAGTTTTCTGAGACTGTAACCCAATTTGGGGGAGGAAACTTTTGCCGGGAGCCTCGTCCTAGCCCTCTGGGGCCTGACAGAGGCTGAGGGCTGAAAGGGGAAGAGCCATGATAGCTTGGGGAAGGATGCGCCTCCCAGCGCTGGGGAGTAGAGGTGGGGGGAAGGGAGTATGTTTGGCCTAGCCTGGTGTAAAGAATGATTTTAAACACCCTGGAATTTTGGGGGTGCTTACATTTGGGGGGGATCTGCAGTTTGAAGGGGTGGGACACTTGGGGCCCAGAAGGGAGCCCTGGCTCCTGCCCGTCTCCCACAGGGATCCCAGTCTGCAGCCCCCAAACTCCAGCGACCGGGGGCTGGGAGGGTGGGGTGGAATGGGGGGAGCAGAGACACTTCTGCTCTTTAAAATCACTTGTGTTCTCTCCTCCACCCCTGGATCGCTCCCTTCCTCTTCCTCAGCTCGAACCCTCCCCTCCCCCTACTTCCTTCTCCCCCTGCCTGCCTCCTCCCCTCGAAACTTCCTCCTCCCCCCCCCTTTTCTCCCCCCATTTTACTGTAACTGGAAGCTTCACACAGCCCCGTCATCATCATCAGCGAACTCACGCACAGCCCGGAGGCACTGGGCCAGCAAAGCCTGCTGAGGCCACAAGCTGAGCACACCAGCCGCAAACATGCCCCCGAGTCCTTGGTTTCGCTTTCGTCCTCTTGCAAAATTTCAAGGACACCGACTTCAACAGAAAAAGAGAGATCAGGGGAGGAGGGCCCCTTCCGACCTGGAACCCCGGAGCAGAATGCGCCCAGCTCTGGGGGAAACAGCTGGGGCCCTGGTTCTAGGACTGGCTGAAGAATATGGACTTGAACTCAGTAACTGGGTCCGACTCAACTCCTCCGCTAACTCCGGGGCCCAGGAAACCAGCTCTGCTGCTTGAGGAGCAGCCCAGGGCGGGGGTAATTAAGGGGCTTTAAGCACCCCCTTGTGTTTCCAGGATGCGGGGGCTGTGCAGAGCCCTGCCTGCCTCCTGGCACCAGTGAGAGCAACCTCAAGGCTACTCTAACTCATCCTCTGTCCCTTATGAGCCCTGGAGGGCAAGAGACTTACCACAGAGCAGTGCACTCCAGCCATACGAGGTCTGCAGGGGGCAGAGAATACCCACAGCTCAGTGCACCTCAGCCGAACTCCTATCCTGACCCTGGGGAGTAGAACAGGCTCAGCGCAGGACGCTGTCTCACCTTCTCCCTACACCAGGCGCTGGGCGGCCCCCTGCACTAAGGCATTCTCAAAGGGCAGAAGCAAGAATCGAGACCTCCAGGTCAAACTCGCCTATAGTTTGACTCCACCAAACTTGACAGAGGAGCCAAGGGAGTTTCAAGGGGAGAAGGAGAGAACTGTGCGGAGCGTGTCCTAGACAGAAAGGATAATCCAGGGGTAAAGGATTTGGGAGACCCAGAGTCAATTCCTAGCTCTGCCGCCTCCCCAGGTGATCGCGGGCAGGTCACATGATCCCTCCGTGCCTCAGTTTCCCCAGCCGTCTGGGAAGGGTAGGAGCACTGCCCCTTCTCCTGGCACATTGGTATAAGTACATTGGAGACTGTGGGGTGCTCAGATCCGACAGGGATGGGGGGCAGCTAAGTGTCCTGTAGAGGTGTCACCTGGGACCCCTCTTCTAGACCAGGAGTCCAGCGTGCTGGGCACTGGATAGTCACAGAACCGAGAGACAGTCCCTGCCCCCGAATACCTCACCATCTGCAGCTCAGGCCTAAAGGACTCAAACCCTCGAAGGCCAGGAAAGACCACCCCTCTCTGATCTGCAGATCTCGTGGGTTTTAAGCCAGTCTCGTGATATGGCTGGTGGGGCTGAGCTGGGTTGTTTGGAAGAGGTGGAGCTGGCGACGTGGCGTGGGACGTGGCGTGGGACGTGGCAAGGTCCCTGCCAGACCGGCAACGCTGCTCAGGCCTGGCAATGCAATACTGGGGTGGCGACATGGTGTGGGACGTGGCGTGGGGCATGGCGAGGTCCCTGCCAGGCCGGCAATGCTGCACAGGCCTGGCAGTGCCATTCTTGAGCTGGCAACGTGGTGTGGGACGTGGCAGGGTCCCTGCCAGGCCGGCAGCACTGCACAGGCCTGGCAAAGCCATGCTGGGCCTGGTGACGTGGCGTGGAACGTGGCAAGGTCCCTGCCAGGCTGGCAGCGCTGCACAGGCCTGGCAAGGCCATGCTGGGGCAGTGACGTGGCATGGGACGGGGCAGACACAGACAGTCTGCATGAACATGGGTGAGGCTGCACACAGGCTGGCAGGTGCCTGGTTGGGCAGGGCAGGATCCCCCGAGGGGCCACGTTCCCTTCCGCCAGCCGCATCTCTCTGCAACTGGGGAGGGCTGGGCCGGAAACAGGAAGCCCTGCGGCGCCATCAGAATGGCTCCTTCCTCCCCCGACCCCCGCTGGGGAAATTGGCTTCCACAGAGAGCAACTAATGAGTGCAAGGGGCGGGCACTTTCCTCCGTCTGCCTCTGCACCACAGGGCCTGGGGATGTCCTGTATCACACCTACCCAATGGGTGCTGCGCTGCCTGGGCCACATGCCCGGCAGCCAGTGAAACCAGACAGTCGTCAGTGTCCGTAATGTTATGGTGTGACGTAGTGGGGGTACCTTGCTGGTTGCTATGCTGGGCAGTGGGCTGTGGGTGACCTCCGCTGGCTGCTGGCTGCAGCATGGCCCAGCAGGGCAGGGGATGAGTCATTATGCAAGGGGGCTTCGAACCTGTCCGACCAGTTATCTCCCAGGGAGTGGAACAATGGGAAGAAGGCGGAGTGGAGCCCTGGCTGGGAGGCAGGGCTGGAAGAGAGTGGTAGTTTCGGTCTGGGAAACAGGGGAGAAGGAGCTAGGGAGGGGGGCTGGGATTGTAGGGCCCAGCCACCCCCCATCTCAAGGGGGGGGGGGCACTGAGGCCTTCTATCCTCAGTTCCTGTAACCAGATGACATCTGTGCTGTGCTGTATCCTGGAGAAGCAATAAACTCCCTCTGTTCTACTGGCTGGCGGAGTTTGTTTGTGCCATTATTGGAGTGCAAGAGGCGGGGGACCCCAATGCACATACGGGTGCCGGTTACGCTGGCTTAGACCCCACCCTTCACGCTTGAGTCTCAGTTACCCCATTCCCCTGCCGTGGGCAGGAACTGGGGGAGTGCTATAAATCACCTTTCTGCTCCCCATCTTGTGGGCTCTGCCCAGCTTCAGGTAGGGATATTGAATTTAGATTAATTGGCCAATCGAATCGCCGGTGCAATTTGCATCGACAATTCGATTAGTTCATAAGGGCACCTCCACCTTTGAAGTGTAGCTACAGTCCCCCGCTGGCGCCGTGCGCCCCGCGGCGTTTCAAAGCGGCAGCGCCGCATGGAGGCCAGGGTCCCCAGCTGACCCTGAGCTCCACGCAGTGCTGTCGCTTTGAAGCACCCCTGCCTCTCCCGCCCCTTGCTGCCTCTTTCTGACAGACGCAACAAGGGGGAGGGGGAGCGGCTAGCTGACTAGTCATTCACACCCCTAGCTTCAGGACCAAGTTAGAGCAGCCACAAGGTGGGAACTCAGCGTGCCCCTTACACCAGACCAACTACCTGGGGAGCCCCCCCATGGATGTGGGGGGATGCTCAGGGGACTGCATGCTAATGGAGCAGCCTAAAGCCCTTAGCATCACCAAGAAGCAAGCCCATGGGGCCAGCAGGCTAAGAGCTGCCCTGGTGTAAGATGCTAATGCAGCAGGGCCAATCTGAACCGTGGGGTAAGTCGCACCAGCGCCTCGGTGCCGCCTCCCTGGCTCTCCACGCGTCAGGGGCTGGTGCACATGGTCCTGTTCCTCGCGAGCTCTGACCGTCGCCGGGCTGCAGAGCCCCCGCCCTTGTCTCTGCGGCTCCCAGGCCACCCCCGGCTGCTGTGGAGACAGGCTTCTCTGTGGCTTGGGGCCGTGCACTAGCTGGAAACCACCTGCTCTGCCAGTAGCTGCTCTTTCAAAGACCCCGGCACACTGAGGTCTCCACCCCCGCAGGGCTCGGAGCAGGCTCCGGGGAGGGAATCAAAGTGCGAGGCGAGTTCCCAGCTGAGGGGCCGGTCTTCACTGCAGAGTTAGGCTTTGCAGCACGGCTCCCAGGCCCGCTTCTGTCCACATGCGACCCCCCTGGCCGGGCAGGCTAGAGTCCGGGGCCGCTTTGCAGTGTGGTTGCAGGTTCAGCCCATTCTAATCCTCCAACGCCTTCCCACCATTCCCCTCACATGCCGGGAAGGGCAGAGAAGTTCTCCCACGAGCCACCAGATGAGTGGAATCTAGGGGTCAGAGTGGATCACAAGCTAAACATGAGTCCACAGTTTGTCACTGCTGCACAAAAAGCCAACCTGATTCTGGGCTGCATGAACAGGAGCGTTGTGAGCAAGACACAAGAAGTCATTCTTCCGCTCTACTCTGTGCTTACATCTCAGTTGGAGTATTGTGTCCAGTTCTGGGCCCCACATTTCAAGAAGGATGTGGAGAAACTGGAGAGGGTCCAGAGAAGAGCAACACAAATGATGATAGGTCTGGACCAGTGTTTCTCAAGCAGTGGTACGAGTACCCTCAGGGGTACTCAAGAGACGTCTGGGGGGTACGTCAACACGATTGAAATTTGGAGAAAACTGAATTTTTGTTTTAAGTTTTACAGCGTTTTATTATTTGTGTACGTTTTACACCCAAACATTTCATCGCCCGCCTGCCTACAATTAAGTTGTTTAAACAAATGTGTTGCAATGGTAGAAAAAAATGTTACGTGTCTGAAAACTGTAGGTCCTGGGGGTACTTATAATTTTTTTTAAAAGGGGTACTTGGTAAAAAACGGTTGAGAAACACTGCTCTAGAGGCCATGAGTGATGAGGGAAGACTTTAAGAATTGGGTTTCTTTAGTATGGAAAAGAGAAGACTCAGAGGGGACAAGATAGCAGTTTTCAAGTACCTAAAAGGGTGTTACAAGGAGGAAGGAGAAAAATCATTCTCCTTAACCTCCGAGGATAGGACAAGAAGCAATGGGCTTAAGCTGCAGCCCATTGGACATTAGGAAAATCTTCTCAACTGTCTGGAATAAATAAACACTGGATTAAAGTGCCTAGGAAGGGCGTAAAATCTCCATCTCTGGAGATAGTTAAGAGCAGGTTGGACAGACACCTGTCAGGGATGATCTAGACAGCGCTTGGTCCTGCCGGGAGGGCAGGGGACTGGATGACCTCTCAAGATCCCTTCCCGTTCTAGAGTTCTATGATTCGATGAGTCCTCAGCATCCCCCGTTCCAGCAGCATTTGGACAAACGCAGCAGCAGCAGCAAGGAGGGGACCGGTAGTGGGGAGGGGATGCTCCCACAGAGTCAGGCGCCCATTAGCTGGGCTGTCTTTGCAGTGAAACCCTATCCTTAGTGGTTGGCGAGAAAAGGAGGAGTCGACGTGAGACGGGCCTTCATGTGGCTTGCTGGCGAAGGGGGGGGGGACAACCTGGAGCACTGTACTAATCTACTCTCTTCTATGGGGGGGTTCTTCTCTTGCGCCCCTCACCGTGGCGTCTGGGCACCTCCCAGTCGCTCATTAAGGGAAGTGACTTTCTTGTGCCCCACACGGTTTGTTCTCTCTCGCCCCAGGAGGAGAGCTCTGTGCGTGCCATGCGGCGCTGTGTTTCGATAAGATCTGCTCAGATGCCAGCACTGTGTTTGTACCGGAGAAAGCCGGCTGGAGAAGCGCATCTGGTGCTCAGAAAGGGAGGAGGGGGCCGGGGCAGCTTGGGAACGGTCCCTGGTTCTTGTGGCAGGGAGTTCCACTGGCTTGGAACTGGCCTCCACGGAGTCTCTCTGCCTCCTGCCCAGACCGGCTTTCCCCTGACGGTGGATGCTTCCTTGGGGCCTAAGCGGCAGAAATGTTCATCACAAGCCCCGTTGCGGAGCTTTAGGCTGGGCCTAGGCCAGCTACAGCCTGGAAGAGACTCCTGGGGGGGACCTCAGACAGAAGGGGCGGGGCCAGCCTCCCCCAGCCTTCAGCGCCGCCTGGACCACGCCACGTGGGGCTCCCAGGGCAGGTTAAAGGGCCCGAGGCTCGAGCCACTGCTGCTGCCATGGTAACAGCAATGGTAGCCCGGAGCCCTGGGCCAAATACACACAGATGTTGACTGGGACCAAAGGCAGAATGGATTGTGAGGGACTTGGCCAGGGAGGGGTCCGGTGGACGAGGGGCAGTTCCCCACCCGGTGCATCCCTCCAGGATGACTTGCAAATATTCCAGTCCATTCCCTGGACCCGTGTCACGGCACAACGAGCCCAGAGCTGTGGCCCCTGCACCATGGGATGGGATGCTGGGGTAGATGGGCCTTTGGTCAGCTCCAGGAGTGAAAATAACTGGAACACAGCCTGAGGCAGCCGGGACTCTGGGCAATACTGTGCCAAGCGCTGCCCAGAGATCAGGACCCCGTCATGCTGGGCCCTGCACGGACCCCGGCCGAGATCAGGGCCCCGTCATGCTGGGCCCTGCACAGACCCCGGCCGAGATCTGGGCCCCGCCGTGTTGGGCCCTGCACGGACCCCGGCCGAGATCAGGGCCCCGTCATGCTGGGCCCTGCACAGACCCCGGCTGAGATCTGGGCCCCGCCGTGTTGGGCCCTGCACGGACCCCGGCCGAGATCAGGGCCCTGTCGTGCTGGGTCTGATGTTTTTCACCCTGCCCTATTTCGGTGCCAAAGTCCCACTGACTTTCAGACATGTAAGGCTCTCGGGGCCCCAACTCCCATCTGAAAATGGGCCTGCAGGCGCCTAAGTCATTACATTACATAAATTAATAGAGATGACCTATCTCCTAGAACTGGAAGGGACCCTTAAAAGGTCATTGAGTCCACTCCCCTGCCTTCATAGCAGGACTAAGTACCATCCCTGACAAATTTTTGCCCCAAATGATCTCTGCAAAGATTGAACTCACCACCCTGGGTTTAGCAGGCCCATGCCCAAACCACTGAGCTATCCCTTCCCCCATTGAGTACTCCGTGATGATTGGCAGTGAAGTCACTTGGGAACAGGGCTGGCCCACAACATTTTGGCACCTGAGGTGGGGCGCTCAAATGACACCTCCGTGCCCCCTCGCTTGGGCCAAAACTTTGAAAGGTCTCAATTCTGCCTCTTCCTGTTCTACTCCTCTCATGGTTCTGCTCTGTTACCTACATATGCACCAGCAGCAGTCACAATTTTCTACCCTCTGGGTCCTAGTGACGCCCCCCCACCCCCCGTCTGGCATCTGAGGCGGCTGCCTCAGTTCGCCTCAGAGCCCTCCTGTAAGCGGAACTGAGGAAGGAACTCGAGCGCGAGGCCAACAGAATGAAAGGTTTCAACGAAACAAACAGCTTTGCTTGCTTGGTATCATCACGCACACGTGCAGGGAGGCTGGTTCGTTTCCTGCCTCCTGGGGAAGCTCTGATTGGTTCCCCTCACACCCCGGTCTTCCCCTGCAGGCCAGAGACTCAGCCAAGCCTGCGTTCACTCACCAGCAGAGCGGCCTAGAGGTTGGAGCCAAACACTCTTGCAGACTGCACTGAAGCATAGGTCCACCTCTACTATACACAGAACCTCGTCCATCCTGCGAGACCGCAGCGCGCTTTACAAGCTAGAGAAGGACCGATTTGCGGTCCTTAAAATGCAGCTGCCTCTGAGGTGGGACGGGGCAGCAGATCAATGGCACGCAGCAAGGGATCACTCACACAGCACAAGAATGCAGCCACCTCTGGGGTGGGATTCTACCACTGCGTAACAGCCGCAAGATGCAGCAGCCTCAGCCAGAACGCCAAGGAGAATGACGATTGCAAGGGGGGCGATTTAGAGATGCCGCATGGCCCAACCAAGATTAGAAATTGGGTAGCGCACCAAGGTTTGCACCCTGGCGCAAATCGCCTCTTTAGTGACCGTGATCCCCCAGCAATGGGCGCCTCTGAAATCCAGAAGTGGCAAGCAGCTTGTAACAGGACTAAGAGAACCACAGGGCTGGTCTGTGTCCAGCAGCCTCCATAGACAATCTCCTTTAGAGTTATCACAGCTCAGTCCTGGTTTGTTCTGACCCCCAGGGACTGTCTGAATGGTCCCCAAAAGCATAGCACCCCTGTGATAGTACACCCGGTCCATCTTGGAGTCAGAGGCAACATCACTCTGGGTTTCCCATCTGGACAGACAAGGCCTGACCATGCTTAGCACACAGACATCACAGTATCACTCGACAGTGAGTACACATTACAGCTCTGCTCAGAGCCCTCATCCCCAGAGAAGAAGAGCTTGCTCCAGCCCCTGAGCACAGGGCTCCCTGACCCACCGCTGAAATGCAGCCACCTCTGGAGTGGAACGCAGCAGCCACTAACACGGGCAGAGCCACAGTGTACAACAGGCAAGGACAGGAAGAGAGGGAGAATTAAAGTGGCAAGCGGGGGCTGGGGAGAAGGGGATTGAGAGAGCCAGCGAGGGATGCCTGGCTCTGCAGCTCATGCCCGTTGTGTTAGGTCTGTGTTGTCCAGTCCAATCACGTGTGTGACAATGAAGATAATGCACTCGCCAGTTCCGTTAAGGCACCTCTCCTTGGGAGAGCCTGGGGCATCCTGGCTCCATTGTTCAGGCTGTGGTTAGCCTAGGAACAGTCCCCTCCCATGGCAACCTCCCTTGGAATTTGACTATCTAAACAGCAGCTGTTCATAGCGTGTTCCCCGGATCAATGGGGATGTTGTTTTCGCACATTGTGACGTGTTTCGAGATGGATGGGGGAGAGCTCCTAGGGGCAGTGATGGATAGAGCACTAGCCTGGGACTCAACAGCCCTGCAGCTGGAGGACCCCAGGCAGCTCTGTGCCTCAGTTTCTCCACCTGTAAAATAGCAATATTGCTGCTTAGCTGATTTGGGTACGTCTATGGAATGAGGAGTAACGGTAGCTCGAATTAGGATCTTTAATTCAAACTACCTACTCTGTGTAGCCGCGGGCACGGAGTTCGGACTAAGGGGGATTTAGAAATGGCAGCGCCCAGGAACATGCAAATGAAGCCTGGAATATTTAAATCCCGGGCTTCATTTGCAACTCCGCTTGCCCTCATTACCCTACCTAACTCGAACTAACAAGCTAGCGTAGACGTACCCTGAGAGACCATCATTCCCTTGAGCCCAGTGTCAGCATCCTCATGGACTTTAAAGCCAGATGGGACCATTAGATCACGTAGTCTGACCTCTAGTAGCATAGACCAGGAGAAACGGAGGCCCCTGTGATGCAGAGAAGGTGAGACATACCTAGACGGTCCACCAGCAAGGCGCAAAATGGCCAACATCTGTGCCAATAAGAGCGTTACGGGGAAGAAGCAGCGGGCTCCTCCCCAGGGAAAGGAAACTGAGGCATGGGGAGCAGTGACTTAAGCACAATTCCCAGGCAGGTGTCCTGTCCAGTAGAGCCAGGGAAGGGGTGGTTCTCGCTGACCCTGGTCGGAGGTCACCCCTGAAACCTGGCGATGGCATGAGCAGGCTGCGCTTTCCCAAGGCACTTTGGCATCCCTAGCTGCCAGATCTGCAAATGGGGAACTGGAGGGCCAGGCGGGGGAAGCAGTTTCACAAAAGGAAGCAGAGACGGAGTCCAAAATGGAACACAGAAGTTCCAGGCTTCCCATCCCTTGTGCTGCTAACCCGCACTTCCCTCCCCGAGCTGGGAACAGAGCCCAGGAGATCCCTCTGCACACCGGTTCCCCCCACTAGACCTTACTTCCCTCAAAGGAGCCAGGTGTTCTGATGCCAGGCCTCACATAGACCTCATTCCCTCCCAGGAAGGGGAAGAGAACCCAGGAACCTTGAGTCCCAATACCACATAGAACCCAGTTGGCAAACATGACCCCACCCTACTCACACCAGGTCTGGCCCCTGCTGGGACTAGTTTCTGGCAGCTTCTCGCACTCAGCGCACACCACTTGAGCACTCCCAATGCATCTAAACGGAGATTCCCCTACTCCTCTGCACCCCACAAGGCCTTACTTGCCAGGCAAGGTTCCCCATATGCATCTCGCCATCAACATGGGGCACAGTGGAGGAAAAGCTCAGTTAACAGCACTGAGGACTCCCCCAACACAAACGCCCCCATTTCCTTGAGGTCTGGAGCAAGAGCCTTGACAGGCCGGATTTACACAGTGGGAAGTCCGATTCTAGCCGCCCTGTGTCCACAAGGCTCCTAGGAATTAGTGGCCGAGAGCGTGTTGCTTCTCGTCTCCCCGCCCAATTGCACGGGAATGACCGGGACACCGAAGGACTCATTTCCAGACAGTCACTGCCGTACCAGCGACAGAAATGGGGCCCGTTCTGCGCTGCCGACACCAAGCAGTGCCCCTCTCCACCCCCAGCGCCTGAGCATGTGTCGGGGTGGAAACCGAGCCTGTCCCTAGAGCCTAGGTCAGCATTAATGGAGGCTTAATTCACCTCTTGGCCTTGCCTTTTGGATCTCATCCACTGGGGCCTGGCTACTTAAAAGTAACACCGGTTTAACTGCGTCACACGGGGTTCCCTGTAAGCTGTGGCTTGTGCGGCTGCTCAGGGAACATTCACATGCCGCCCAGCTGATTAGCAGAGGACCCACAGCTAGGTTATGTGTTTCTACAGGTGGTGCACATCAATGGTCCCTTTATGTGCAGGATCAATGTTGTTACGTGCGCCAAGGCATGTGCAGATGTGCACCACCAATAGAAACACATGCTGCTGGCTGTGATCAGCTGTGGGTGCTCTGCCAATGAGCTGGGCAGCACCTGAATCTCTCTGGGGCGGCCGCACAAGCGCCCAGCTTACAGGGAACATTGGTCCCATCCGCACATGCCTGGGGGCACCTAAAGATTATTCGGCACATGGATGAAAAAGTTTAGAGCCATGGTGTCACCACTATAGTGAAGGAACCACACTCCACTGGCCAAATAGCTGCCTGTGGCTAGTGGCTTGTGTGTCGGACACCCCGGGATTAGAAGGAACATTGGGGATAAGTCTACACTGCAGAGGTTTTTTTCAGAAAAATAGAAACCTACCCCACCACCTTGCCATCAAGGGTGCCCCTTATCTCTCCTGCCCTAGGGCCACCTGGCTTTTTGCTGACCTGACCCAACCCAGGACTTGAACCCACAACCTTGATGTCTGCAGGTAAGTGCTGTAGCCTAGGCCACTTGGGAACTTGCCTTACTACCTGATTGTCATGGCACCTTCACTTACGTCCACACTGCAATCACGTTCTTTCGGGAAAAAAATGGAAAGAACAGAGGGGTTTTTCCAACACTGGAAATCTCTTTCTATGAGGAAGAAGCCTTTTTTCGAAAGAGCTCTTTTGGAAAAAGGTGTGTGTGGACAGGGAAGAGGGAGTTCTTTCGCAAGAAGAGCAAAGAGGAAAAAGCACAGGTGCCCTGGTGGCCGCTCTGTCCATAGTAATCTCAGCTGAAATGCCAGAGAGCATCCATTCAGTGTGGACACTCTTGAAAAAGCACATCACTTTTTCAATGCGCTTTTGCAGCGTGGACGTGCTCTTTCGGAAGACGTTTTTTCGGAAGATCTCTTCCGGAAAAAGCTTCTTCCAAAAGAAGCTGCAGTCTAGTTGTTGGGGGAGGGGTTACTGTGGGGGAGGGGTTACTGCCCTGGCTATGCCGGTGTACACGCTAGTTTACGGGGAGTAGAGGGCCGGGGAGCTGACGTGAGCTGTACCAGCAAACCTGTCCTGCAGCTGGCTTTGCAGCGGCCTAGAAATGCTCCTGCTCATAGCGCTGAGGCTGTTTCAGGGATCTGGTCTAAGCGATCTGGACGGACGCACTCCTTGGCCATGAGCTGTGTCTGCCCTAGGAGGGAGTGTGAATCTAGCATGGACCAGGCCTTATTGGTGCATGTTTGTCCACACTAGGAGGACGTGCAGGGGCGACCCTAAACTAGCTGCCAGTAACTGGCGCCCTAGGCGAACCAGGCAATTGGCGCCCCCACCTCCAAATCCCTCAATGATATTACGCCACCATTTGGCGCCCCATTTAGCTTGGCGCCTTAGGTGACTGCCTAGTTCGCCGATATGGACGGGCCGCTCCTGAGGACGTGGCTATGTTGGGAGACTGGTAAATACTGGCCTGGCTTGCAGGTCCAGCTGCATGGCGTCTTTCACAGCCGGACAACTGCTGCAGGCTGTGTTGTTGTGGAAGCTGGTCCAATATTACCTCACCCACCTGGTCTCTCTAATAGCAGGACCACGAGAGAGGGGGAAGGGAACCCAAGAATCTTGACTTCCAGCCTCCTCTGCTCTAACTACTAGATCCCACTCCCCTCCCAGACCTGGGAAGAGACCCCAGGACTCCTGATGCTCATTCTCCCCTGCTCTAAGCCACTGGGCCTCCCACCGCTCCCCATCCTGGGAATAGCACCCCGGAGTCGGGGGCTCCCCGGTCCTGTCATAAACTCCCCTCCCCCCACAAGCACGTGCTCAAGGGAACCGTGGCTAACGCAGCTCCACAGCTGAAAGTTACTCTGAGAAAAGGTCTTGTGAAAACACAGGCCTGAGCGCCCTGCCTCCAGGCCCCCCAAACTCAGGGCTTAGCCCTTGCCCCAGATCAGGGCCCACGGAGCTGAGCTCCCGTGGCTTGGCATCCCTCCCTCCGACCCCTCCTCTGGCTGCAGGTGCTCTACAGAGCAGGGACCCACTAGGGCCTCCCTGCCAGGGGCTACGTGGCTGGGACTCGGGGTCTCTGAACCTCCCGCTCAGCAGCTCCCCCTCCCATCCTTCACACTCCTGTCTGCCCAACGCCCATGGGAGCTGTGTACACCAAGGCCCATATCAGACCCAGACTCCCCCCCAACCCCTAGCCCTGCTATTAACCCCTTAGCTGCTGAAGGGTCCATTGCCAGTGCTCACAAGTCCCGCCACCCCCTCCCCACATCCCATTTCCTCCCCACCCCACAGGCAAAAGCACCTGCAAGCACCCTTCTCCCCCACCACCCACCTTCCTGTTAACCCCGGAGCTGCTGGTGAAGAAGCGTGTAAGACTCCCCAGTTCAGTGTTAACCTCTTAGCTGTCAGCTGGGGCCCATAACCACCCAGCACTTCTGCTGATCACCATTTCCCTGCCGGCTGCCCCATCAACACCCAACCCCCACTATTAACCCCTTGCTTGCCGGCTGAGCCCTTGGCCCAGTCTCTCTCTCTCTCTCTCTCTCTCTCTCTCTCTCTCTCTCACACACACACACACACACACACACACACACACACACACACACACACACACACTTAACCCCTTAGCTGCCAGCTGGAATCCATGATCTCACTCACCTCCTGAATGTTAACCCTTTAATTGCCAACTGGGTCTCAATACACATGCACAGAGAGCAAGGGGCTATTAACCCCTCAGCTGCCAACAAGCCCTCCCAGCAGTTAACCCCAGCTTTATGCTATGAACTCCCCCTCCCCGTGGGCGGTAACCTGCCAGCTGGATCCCATAAGCCTCCCGCTGGGCTCCCAGATTAACCCCTTAGCTGCCAGATGGCTGGCGGATGCCTGGCCCCATTCCTCTACCCCCCTCCCCAGGTCTCCCTGCCCACCTGGGACATCTGGGGCCGCAGGTTGATCTCTCGCAGGTTGACGGCGTGGGGCATGAGGTTGTTGAGCAGCTGGCAGAGCAGGACACCGTCCCGCAGGGCCTGGGCCAGGTCGCACACCTGGGCGCTGGGCCAGGTCACCCGGTGGTTGGGGGGCAGCACCCGGCACTGGATCAGCCAGTGGGCGCATTGCTTCCACAGCTCCATCACCCTGACAGAGCCTCCTCGGAGGCTGGCTGCTGCTGCTGCCTCCTCCTCGTGTCTGCGAACCCGAGGCATGAGCGCGACTGCTTCCTCTTTTGCAACTGAAACCAAACCGCAGAGTGAGGGAGCCTGGGGTGGGGGTTGGGGTGGAGCAGGCCTGGGAGCTTCCCCCTCCCTCTGGCCAGGGAGGAGCCGCAGGGGAAGGGTGGCCCTCCCGGGGCCTCAGGGGGAGCTGCACCCCGGAGCAGGAGGCGTGCCGGCACAAGAGACAGGCCCCTTTTAAAAGCACCTGCTGGGACCGGGCTGTGCGCTCTCACATGCCCACCCTATGGCAGCCCGGCCCGTCGCATCCCTGTTTCACAGAGGGGGAAACAGAGGCACTCAACAAAGATGTGATTTGAGAAGTGGGGAGGGCATAAGAGAAGCGAGTCCCTGGGGGGGGGGGACATTCTCCGCAGCACGCTTCCCCCTCTCAAGCCAAGTCAGTTCTCAGTGACTCCCGCTGGTCCCAAACCCATCCGGGGGGGGGGGGGGGGGGAAGCAGAGACGCAGCCTGAGAGCAGTGGGAGCCGCAGGCAGGTTGGCGCTTATAGGGAGCTGGTGTCTAGAGTGAGCTGCCCTGGGCATGTCAGCTTCTGTACTGAGCCTAGAGCAGTCTCCATCCGCTAATCCCCTCTCCCTGACAATGCCTAGCCCCCCACCTCGCAGTCTCCCTTTAAATCTCTGCTTGCTCGGAGTGTCCACTAGGGGTCTCTCGTCTCCATATTCCCCAGCAGAAGGGGCAGACAGCTGCCTGTGTGAACTGTAGGGGGGATTTACCATGCAGTGTGGGCATCCCCTTACGGATCTCCGGCCATTCGCACCCGCACCTACAGGATGCGCACCTATACCCAGGCTGGCAGGAAAGTGGGGGCAGCGTTGCAGTTCAGTGAAAGCAAGAGAACACAGATTGCATTCCTGCGGGGGTGGAACGAGAGAGACAATATTATTTATTTATCCCCGTGCACATTTGAGCCCACTCTTCTTTCTCAACCAGGGGTTCACGTACCCCCAGGGGTCCTCCAGGGAGTCCATCAACTCCTCTTGATGTTTGCCGGATTGGACAACAGGAGGCAGAAAAAGCCCTAGCGACGTCAGCACCAACTAATATCCCATGTGATAACTTGCTTCTACTGCTCTCTTTCCTATCCAGTCCATGTATTGGATGATTATATGGCAAAAAGGATAACGGTAGCCGTTTTTCGGTTGTTTTCCCCAATACGCATTCCTATTTTTGGGTCTGCTTCCATAAGCAAGTTGTTTTGAAGCGAGGGAGATTTGGGGGACACAAGACAAATCAGACTCCTGAAAGGGGGCACAGTTGTCTGGAAAGGTTGAGAGCCATGAGCTATAGCAGTGGTTTTCCATCAGGGTCCACAGACTCTCAGAGGTTGCTGTGTTTCACTATTTTTTGTAAAAGCTCATTTTTCTCAAAAATCATGGAAACCCTTGGAAAATTTCCATTTTTTACTATCCTCCCAAACAAACAAAAATGCTCGGGGGAGGGGGGTGTTAGTGGTGGGGGCACGGCTCAGTTTTCACTGGGTGTCTGTGCAGCACAGAGCACCAGGGGGCCGTAATCTCAATCAGGGTCTGTGCAGTGCCTGGCACAACAGGCCTCTGATCCCTGTTGGGGTCAGTGCAGCATCTGTGTTAGACTAAAGCAGGGGTGGGGAGCCTGTGGCCCCCTGGCCCTGAGACTCGGGGCTCCCCCCAGCATTGGGGAGCCTGAGCTGGCACTCCAGCCCCACCACTATCCCATCATGGGGCTGGAGCACACAAAATCGACTAGCCTGAGGGTCAGCAGCCCCCAACCCAAAAAGGTTCCCTACCTGTGGACTAAAGTGTCCACTGGATACCTCTAGAAAGATATCCAGTCTGGCCCGGATGCTGTCAAGGGATGGATAAGCCGTCTCTTCCCTTGGGAGCCCAATCCAATGGCTAGTCACTCTCCCGGTGAGAAACACATGCCTATCATCTCCCTGGCATGTGTCCAGCCGCACCGTCCAGCTGCCAAGTCCTGCGCTGCCTGGGCGGTTATTTCTCAGCATGATCACCACATCTGTGGTTGTGGGGTTGGAGCTGATGTTAAAGAAATCTCAATGCCACCTCATTTCCTGCCCTCTCGCCCAGCTCAGAATTCCCCACCAAAGCACCTGCAAGGTAGCCTAGGTTCTGAGTCACTTCTTGAGAATGTCCCAGCCTGGATGGGGTCAGCTTCTGGAGAGTCCCGCGCAGGGGTTGGTTCTTTCTCCCTGCTCCTCCAACAAACACGCCCCTGCTTTCTCCTGCCCGATCCCTAGCTTGAAAGTTTATCCCACCCCCATCCCCCCATCAGCACAACGTCTGGGTACGTCTCACGTAAAACCCGTTGCAGCAGCAAAGACCTTCAGGGCCAAAGGTCCCGCTCAAACCTTGTGAAAATCCTCATGACCCTCCTCCAAGCTAGGTATACTGCAGCCACAGCTCCTGGACCGGGGCCAAGGATCGGACCCAGGACTGCGCCAAGGATTGGGTTCGTCCAATTAGCCACATTAAAGCATCTTCGCTGCCCCTGCTCTTTCGCATTTGCCTCACCCACATACTCATCCCACCTCCTTACCATAAACCTCACTCTGCACAAGGCAGGAAAGGGCTTTTATCCCAACTGGGGAAACCGAGGCACGTACATACTCCCATTCGCTAGAGAAAAGGGAAGGAGGAAGCAAATTTGTCAAGGCTGCAGACACAATGCGTGTGATGGCAGGGAACTGAAGTCCAGCTAGTGCTCCACCCACTAGGCCACTCTTCCCCTTTCTTTTCTGTTTAGCTCAGCAGCCCTTCAGAGCAGACCTGATGTTGCCTAGCTTTGTGCAGCGCCCAGCACGCCTGGGGCCCGGGCTGGCTGGGCTGTAGGTGCTGCTGGTCAATCTTTCACAAATAACAGCTGCATTCTCAGGACTCTGTCATGTGAGAGGCAGAGGGGGCTAGTGGTTAGGGCACGGTCTGAGGCCTGAAAACACTGTCCTGCTGGGCAGCGGCGAGCAAGTCATTCCCCTCTTTGTGCCTCAGTTTCCCTTCCCTTTGCCTGTTTGGCAGAGAGGCTCTTTGGGGGAGAGGGAGACTCCCTGGAGTCCAGCTGATTTGCACCAGCTTGGCAGTTGGATCCCCAGGGGATCTAACAGTGATGGCATCAGTCTTCCCGCCCTAGACTCACCCACGGCCCCGGAGATGGGAGTAAGCGTGGACCCAGCCTGCTGCTCTGAGCCTCAGCAGTGTCCCGAGTGGGCACAGTCACGGTACCAGCAGGGAAACCTGTCAGCCAGCACCTGCCACCTGGCCCACTCCTCCCCTCCCCCACTGCCACCTGCCCTCGGGCACATGGCTCCTGCTTCCATCCCCACTGGGCTCCAGCTTCCAGGTTCCGTGTAAAGGAAAAGCCCCTTTTAAGTGCGTGATCTCACCCCCACCCCTCAAGCAAAGTTTGGGCTGGGTCAGATCTTGGAGAGGGAACCGCATCAATCAGGGACTGGAGGTGGGGGAGCGAGCAAAGTCTCCCCCCCCCCACCCTTCCAGGTGCGTGGCACCTAGAGGAAACCACCAGCTGTTTGGATCAGCTGGCGGTTCCCTCTGGTGGGAAGAGATTTCTGATGGGAAGAGATTTCACGTGCGCCTCCTCCGGCCCTCAGATTTCTTGCCCTCCCCTGGGCTGGGCGGTTTGGAGCAAGTCCTGGCCCTGGAGGGAGGTACCAGGGAACCCCGTCTGGCGGTGCACTCATGTGCCACAGACCATGTGGGGCAGAGCCAGGAGGAGCTGTGCACAAGGCCCTGGTGACAGGCGGTGTTTCGTACACCCGCACGCACACCCACACTCCTGCTGACACTGACTCCTGATTACAGTCACCTCACGGTCCCAGAGGAGCGGTCACACCTGCTGTACAGACAACTGTGGCTGTGTTCACCCCCATCACACACTCACTTCCACACAAACATGTTAGCTGCCCCCCCGCAATCAGACTCACAACACCTCAGCATCCCACAAGCTCCCAAACACACCTGAGGCTGCACAGACACACTAACGCCACCCTCCCACACTCCAGCACAGAGGTGCACAAAGACAACCCAGCTGACACTGGCAGAGAACACCAACTGTCCGCTATACCAATTTACACCCAGAACTCAGATTCACAAACATGCCAGCTCACACGCATACACTTCAAACTCACACCCAGCCAGACTATACAACCTGACTCAGCAACTCACAATAATGCAGATGCATTCAAGCTGACACCCCCAACACACCCAGAAGACACAACCCAGCTCAGCAGCACAATCACAGACACTCCAACTCACACCGAACACACACAATCTGACTTACCAACTCACAATCACACAGATGCATTCAAACTCACACCTGCTAACACACCAGGGGCTCAGAGGGCTCTCGGATGGAGATGCCATGGGGCCGGGGGGGGTGCAGAGAGTACAGCTGGAAGTTCTGGGGGGGGTCAGAGGCTTCAGTTGGAGGTGCTGTGGGGCTGGGCATTTGGAGAATGTGGCGAGGGGTGTCATGGATTTGAGGGTTCCGAGGGTACAGCAAGAGGTTCCATGGGGTTGGGGGTTTGGAGCAATTGGCTGGAGTTTGCATGGGGTCTCAGGGTGGGTGGGTTTCATAGTCCTGGCTCAGGCAGGGGCCCTCTGAGTCCCATCTGGCCAGGCCCTGCATGATGGGTATCTCCCCTGCCAACGCCCTTCCCTTCCTGTCGCATAGGAATGCTCCCAGCAAGCCAACAACGGGCGCTTCACCCTGCGCAACCTCCTGATGACACCCATGCAACGGGTGCTGAAATACCATCTGCTCCTGGAGGTACGGATCTGTGGCTGGCAGCTGGGGGGGGGCACAAAGGGCCGTGATGAAGGGGGGGGTCATCTATGCAGGTGGCTGGTGGACTGGGAATCAGGACTCCTGGGTCCTATTTCTAGCTCAGGGAGGGAAGTAGGGCTTGGGAGGCTAAAGCTGGAGGTGGGCTGGGGGTCAGGATGCCTGGGTCCCATTCCTGGCTGTGCCATTGGCCTGCTGGGTGACTGTGGGCAAGTCCTTTCCCTGCTCTGTGCCTCAGTTTCCCTCTATAGAATAGAAAGAACTATGACCACCCTCGGGAGGGAAAACCCCTATAAGTGCTTGGCTTGTCAGTCCCCGCTGGGCCACGGCAGCTCCTCCATTAGAGCCTCAAGTCAGATTCAGTCTTCTCCTTGGGGCAGGGCCGTCTTTGTGGTCCCTTCAGTTTGTCCTGACTCTTGTATGGGGCTCCAAGGTACTACCATAATATACCTAAAATAATGTACTGTGCTAAGCATATCCTGACCCCTGTCTGAGGCTCCAAGGTACTATCGTCATATACCTAATAATCATATACAGAACCTAACATTATGGGGTCCTGTCTCTGTCCCATGAAGCTACACTTTGGAGAGGTGAGGAACTCTGGCATTCCCTGTTGGAGGAGCCAGAAATGCCTTTGAATCAGAAAAATCCATCCTGGCTTATTTCCTCTTCAGGTGCTGGTAAAGCACACCCTAGAGCCAACAGAGAAGGAGAACTTGTGGCTGGCGCTGGATGCCATGCCTCAGCATCTCCTGGGCCCCACCAAATTTTGGGATGGTCT
This sequence comes from Pelodiscus sinensis, assembly GCF_049634645.1. Classification (NCBI taxonomy): domain Eukaryota; kingdom Metazoa; phylum Chordata; order Testudines; family Trionychidae; genus Pelodiscus; species Pelodiscus sinensis. The sequence goes on along the minus strand of NC_134729.1, from coordinate 11,720,549 downwards.
TGAGGGAGCCTTAGTGTTTTGGTTGCCAGACGTGGCGTGGCACAAACAGCTCCAGGGCCTGGTACATGGTTGTGCACATGGGGGGGGGGGGGGGGGGAAGCAAGCAGTGTGCTCTCTAATTTTTTTCCATCCATATGCAGAATAAATTTTGTTATGTGCACCAAGGCATGTGCAGATGTGCACCATGCTGCTGCAGCTGTGGGTGCTCTCCTAATCAGCTGGGCAGCATTTGAATCTCCCCTTGGTGGCTGCTCAAACGCTCAGCTTACTGGGAACACTGGAGGTGAGGGTATGAAGGTTCCTGTTTAGGGCTGGGTGGCCGAGGAATTTTCCTCCCGTGGGAAATTCTGATGTTGTGAGGGTGGGGAAGGGGGCCAGGGACCATTGTCCAGAGGATGACATTTGCCTCAGAGTGGAAATTCTGAAGAAAAAAAAAGATTTGGAAACATCCCAACAACTTGAGTGGTTGGGGAGACGTGGAAATGGACCAAGGTAGCTATTTCGGAATCATTACTCAGCACTCCTGACTCAGCCAGGTGTGATGGAGACCTCTACTGGTGATAGCAGGCACTGCAGCCTGGAGGGAGCCTGGGACCCATGTCTCAGTGACAAATCTCCCTGTAAGTTCTGCTAGGGCTGCTGTACTCTGGGGGGCTGGAATACTATAGCCCCATCCCTCCAGAGCTTTGGTGCATCATGGGAGATGTAGTCCGGTTGAGTAGCCTGGCCCAGAGAGGAGAATGTGGTAACTGAGCTACCATTCCCACTGGCTGGACACTGGACTGGGTGGGTCCCTGGTCTTTACTGGGATCCTGACTTCCATCTTTGGGACACCTGTAGGAAAGCCCCACTGGCTCATGGGAGCTTTGGGTTGACAACCGTTCTGAGGACCATAACCCCTTAAGCTACCACCCTGCATGTGGAATCTGTCCAAAGGGGCCCTCCATCCCCCATCCCATAGAGCACAGGGAGGATTCGCTGCCCCAGCATGGAGAAGACATGCCAGTCCACGTGTGTCCATGTAGCAGGTGGGAGGAGCACTGGGCACAGATGCAGCCACGTGGCAGACATTGGCTGCAGGGAGGTCCACGGGAGTTTCCCTGTGACCAGCTCCTCAGCAATGTCTTTCTTTCCTTAGGGTTGCCCAAGATGAGGTCTGCCAGGAGTATTATGGGCTGCCCTCGCCACCCATGGCATTTGGCCCGTCGCTGTGACTCAGCATGGGGGACATTGTGGAGCTGACCAAAGCCAACGTGGAGCAGTGCTGGTGGGAGGAAGGGATCTACCCGCCACTCCATGTGCCCTGACAGAGACACACTGACTAGACCAGTGGTTCCTGCATGCTCACTCCCTCTGATTCCCACCACCCCATAACTACATCACTAGACCCACTGCTGGAGGGTGAACCAAATACAGCGTCTTCCACAGGGTGTGACCTTGTGCAGGGCACCATTTTGCAGAGCAGGTTCTGGTCACGTTTAGATTCGGTTTGTCTATGCCTTGGGACTCCTGATCCCGTCCGCTGATGGTGCAACTCCACTTGGGTAGGGTGACGATATTTCCCTCTGCCAAACACAGGCTACCTGGTAAAACAGCTCTGATTTCAGTGAGTTCAACAGCCACCAATCAGAGCTCTGTAGCACAGACGTTCTAAATGAGAGGAGGAGCCCCCATGCAAAGACACACGGCATTAGTATCTGTCTCTCTGTTTTAGAAACATGCATCTGTTTCTCTGTCCGTCCGCCAGTCCATTTGTTCACACACTCCCCCTACACCAGGGCTGGGCCATCAAACGGCAGCGGTTCTCCAGGGTTAGCCCCGATGAGCTGCTGCTGCTATATTTACCTGAACCACCACAAGTGCAGGTGCTTGCAGCTCCCACTGGCTGGGAATGGCGAACTGCAGACAACAGGAGCAGTGATCCCCCGTACCTGTGGAGACGGAGGTAAATACGGTGAGGTGGGGGCCTGCCATGGGCAGACTGGACCTGGCCCGTGGGCTGCTATTAGCCCACCCCGTCCTAAACGGTAACAGCGACCAGCCCTGTCAGCCACTGACTCCAGAGCTCTGGCCATCTTGGGTCTCCTCCCCCGGGGCTGGACAGTGCAACCCCATCTCCCAAGTATAGTACAGATCAGGGGGCACTGTGTTCCCCAATGGGCTGTTGGGATGCAGGCGTGCTGGCCATTTGGGGAGCCAGATAGCCACACCCTGCCAATAGCCACCAGCCAGGAGGATTGGGGAGGCTGGCTGGCCAGAGACAGACAGCCCCCTTCTAAGAACTCCTGGGTGTGGGGGCCTGGAAAGTGCAGCAACAACCCACTGGGATGAGCTCTCCCCACTTCATTCACAGGGGTGCCACAGTGGGAGCAGCCCCAGCCTTGCTACAACGGGCTGCCCTGGGAACCAGACCCTCACCTCCCATCCCTCTTCCCTGAGCCCCTCAACCCCGATTCCTGCACATCCCCCACCCTGATTCCTGCACACTCCCTGGCCCCAGCCCCCACCCTGATTCCCACCCCAAGGCCTTGTAGTTTTACACTTTCATGGCAAAGGAAACCAAACCCATTGGAAGACAGTCAGCGGCTGTTGGCAGCAGTTACAAACAACGTGAGCACCGCAACCAAAACCAAAGGTCTCTTCCCCTAGTTTGATGGGCAGTTTTCACCACAGGTTTTCCCCAGCACATTTAGCACCACCAGTATTTGTATTGGCACTTTCTGCGCACGGCCCAACATAGGAATCCGCACGGCATAACAGATCTTTCATGTGGTAGAGAAGAAAACTCAATAACATCTGTTTACCCCATCCAGGAAGCAGCCGGGGACTGATTGCATATGTAACCACCAGTGGGCAGATTTGAACCTGAGACTTGAGTTTAGTGTAGAAGCCTCTACAACTTAAACTATAAAGTCAATGGGCTCTCAACTTAGGCTGTAGAGCTCCCTTGTTCTTATCTCTGGCTCTACGAGGTCTAAGTGCCACTGCACGGGACAGTGACCCACACTAGGTATGTGGGTTACACATGTGGGCAAGGGGTAGCTCAGAGGGTGGGGAGGAGGGAGTTAGGGGGACGTGCAGCTGGGGGGGGCTAGCGGCTGTGTGCCAGGAGGGATTGGTGGTCCCCACGTTCCCTTAGGGCTCTGCCAGCCATGGGTCTAGTTCTCCCAGCCCTGCAGCTCTTACTGGCTGTGTGAGCAAAGGGGGCTGAGAGCTGAGGGGCTGCTTCAAACCCCTGCACAGGAGCAGCAAAGGGAGAGAAGGGAAGAGCCCCACTGCCGGTGCCATGGCCCCAGCGGGAGAAGCAGCTGCCCCAACTCGCCTGGCTCTGGCTTCCTGCCTCCACACTGTGCCCTGCACTTCCACTGAAGTTTGGGGGGCAACAGCCCCAGTGCCCCATAGCTCTGCCCAGGGGCTTGGGGGCTTCTGTTGCACAGGGAGCACTGGGAATCCGGGATTCAGCCGTGCTGCTCTCGGCTTCAGTTTTTTGGGGGTGGGGATCGGGACTCCAGCCCCTTGGCTCCTGTTTTCAGCCTGCAGGCACTGCCAGAGCATGTGGCTGCAGCCCTAGGAGGAGAGGAGTGGGAGGAATCACAGCCTCACTTGGGGGGGAGGGACACACCGAGGATTGGGGTTTCAGGCTGGGTGGTACTGGGAATTCAGGGGTGCACCGTGGATCAAGCCTTCAGCCTTGGGGTTCTGGGAATTTAATGGGGAAGGTGACATTGGGGATCAAAATTTCAAGTTCCACTGCAGGTGCCGGGGATCGTGGCTTCAGTGCTGCAACCTGAAAGGTCTGTCAGAGAAGTCCCCTTCCCCCCCGAAACCCTGCTTTAGGGTGCACATGGGGAGATGTGACACTCCCCTCACTCATTCACATCCCCCTCCCCCTCTATCACACACAAGCTGCTTCTTGTCCCACTGCAGGAGTGGGCAAATACCGGCCCGTGGACTGGTTCTTTGTTGAGAGGTGTCCCTGGGGATGCTCCACATCAGGTGTTGAGCGTCCCAGCAAACTGACCGCCAATCTGACATCGAGCCGTTGATCGCTACCCGCTGGGCCCGAGCTTCTAGACAGCTTTCTATCCATCTTACCGTCCATGTATCCAATCCATATTCCCTTAACTTGCTGGCAAGAATATTGTGGGAGACCGTATCAAAAGCTTTGCTAAAGTCAAGGTATTTTACATCTACTGACTTTCCCATCTCCACAGAGCTAGGTACCTCATCATAGAAGCTAATCAGATTGGTCAGGTATGACTTGCCCTTCATGAATCCATGCTGATTATTCCTGATCACTTTCCCCTCTTTCAACTGCCTCAAAATGGATTCCTTGAGGATCCCCTCCATGGTTTTTCTGAGGACTGAGGTAAGACTAATCGATCTATAGTTCCCTGGATCGTCCTTCTTCCCTTTTTAAAGATGGGCGCTACATTTGCTTTTTTCCAGTCATCCAGGATCTCTTCTGATCTCCACAACTTTTCAAAGATAATGGCCAAAGGCTTCTTAATGACATTTCCCAACTCCCTCAGTACCCTTGGATGCATTAAATCTGGACCCATGGATTTATGTACGTTTAGCTTTTTTAAATAGTTCCTAACCTGTTCTTTCCTCACCAAGAGTGTCCATCTTTCTCCCATATTGTGTCAGTGCATTAGTCTGGGAGCTGACCTTGTCCATAAAGATAGAGGCAAAGAAAACATTGAGTGCTTCAGCTTTCCCCACATCATCTGTCACTAGGTTACCCCCCTCATCCAGTAGGAGCCCCACACCTTCTCTGATCACCTTATTCTTGCTAACATGCCTGTGGAAACCTTTCTTGTTCCCCTTCACATCCCGTGCTAGTTGCAATTCCAGTTGCGCTTTCACCTTCCTGATAACTCCCCTGCATTGTCAAGCTATACATTTATACCCCTCCCTAGTCATCGATCCAAGTTTCCACTTTGTGTAAGCTTCCTTTTTGTGCTTAAGTTCACCAAGGATTTCCCCTGTAAGCCAATCTGATCTCCTACCATATTTGCTTCTCTTGCTATGCATCGGGATGGTTTCTTTCTGTGCCTTCAATAAGGTTTCTTTAAAATACTGCCAGCTCTCCTGGACTCCTTTCTCCTTTTAAACTAGATTTAGTTTGTTTGTTTTTTTTAAAAGAAGAAGATGCCTGCAGTCTTGAACTGTGATCTCCAACTAATGGGTTCACCCGGGTTCAAACACTGGGGGCTCTGCAAGAACTCAATGCCGGTCTCTGACGGCCTCGATAAATGCACAAAGTGCCTGGGGCAGTCACATTCTTAGCAAGACTGCCAGCACTGCGCGAAGCTGAAAACGCGCAAGGACAGAGAGCTGCTCCTCAGAATGCCCTTCACGGACAAGGGCAAACACAGCTCGGAGCCAGGCTCGGGTCAGAGCGATACACCAAAAAGGCAAACGACCCCTAAGCCATCAAAGGCCGGGGCAACCCAGCCCAGAAAGCGGCACGCTGCGGGGGAAAAGTCAGACCGCTCAGGCAATAACCGCTTGAGCACGTTTGACAGCCCAGCTACTTCGGGGGAGCACAGAAAGGGCACTAAAACTGTAAAAACGTCTGCCCACAGGGAGGCAACAGGCCTTCCCGAGCCTGCCTCACACTCCGAGCTGTCTGACATGTCAGCGCCTGCCCCCCCACCGGCCATAGGAGCGCTTCCCGCTCCCATCAGAGCACCCAGGAATCTCCTCACAGATCAGCCTCTGGGTGCCCCCCCCCCCTCGTTACCGGGGCAACACCTCAGGCAGCCCTGCCTCAGCAGCCAGGCAGAGCTGCCCACACCCCACACTCCCCTCAGGAGCTACAGGGACCACAAAGACCCGGCGATTTCTCCCACTTTATATTCCCTGTTCTGAGAACAAGCATCCTCACTCTCCATTCTCTGACTGCTCTGACTCCTTCCCCCTCTCAGGGGACGAGGAAGAGTGTTTGCTGCTTTTTCACCTCAGCCATGTACAGAAGGCTCTACACTGTCTGCTGATCAGCAACAACCGGAATTTCTTAGGCTCCCTGGGCTCCTTATTTTTGGATGCCACCTCCTATGCTTTGCCCCCCACAGTGGCAAATATTCAATCAACCTCAACAATATAAAAAAAGACCATATAAGATCAAGAATATGACAAAGCCCTGCTCTCCCTTAACCCTGTTACCCTATAGCTCTACGAGGGGAACTGACAGTGAAAGCCATTGCTCTCCAGTGTTGGCTTCTGTATCCCTATTACATTCAAATGCAGCCTCGGGCACGGAGCAGGCAATGTTGCCACCTACCACTCGTGACCCCTCCTCTTTCCAAGATTTATTTAAAAGAGTTGCTAATGATTTGAATATATCTATGGAGGAAGTTCAGGTTTCTCAACATGAACTTACTAACATCCTCCAGCCCAGCATAGCAGCAAAAATCTCAGCCATCTTGGAGCCTGCTAAAATCCTATGGCACACACCTGCATCCATCCCACCAACATGCAGGAAAGCTGATTGAAAATACTATGGTTCTCCCCAAAGGTTCCCAATTTCTCTTTTCACACCCTCCACCCAACTCTCTCATAGGAGATGCTGCGCAGCAGAGAAACAAACAACAAAATCTTTCCAACCCCTTATGTAACCCCCAAGGAGATTGCTTGGATTCCCGGGGCTTTGTCTGCTGGCAGCTCAGGGAGAGGCTCTGAGTTTGCCTTGGCTCCCCCTCCCTACCAGGGCCAGAGTCTGCCCCGCAACCCATGGGGAGCGAGATGCCCCTCCCAGGGGGAAGGAGAGACCATTGTTGAGGGGAGTCTGGAGCCAGCCAGGAAAAGGGGAGGACTGAGTGTGTGGGAGCTAGTAAGCCCCAGGCCTGCATGCAGGTTCCCCCTGAGAACTGGCCTCTAGGGACCTGAAGGCAGGATCCCTCAGCTGGGTTTATGTCTCCCCTGTTGATTCCCAGTTGTGGAGTTTGCTGGGAGGCTTCCCCAGCCAGGCTGAGTGGGCTCTCCAGCTCCCTGAGTGAGAGAGTCACTGCATGGTCAGCTGGGCTCTACCAGCAAGTTCAGGGCTGCTGCCTGCTGGGTGGGTCTGGAGGCTGGGCTGGGAGGCTGTAGTTTTGAATTTTGGTGCAGTTGTGTGGTCTGCATCTTGAGCCCTGCACCCCTTCGCGGTGAGGGGAAATTCTGGGACCGAAGCAGCCTGGTTCCTGCTTAAAGAGGACCCCTGTGAGAAGAGAGCAGCCCTTTGCAGAGACTGAGTCATCTCTCAACCTGAGGCTCATTCATGGAGTGTGTGAGTGCACCAATTTTTAGTTAGTCAGGCAGGGAATTTGTTTGGGGATTTTATTACCTGCAGCATATTAAACCTGTGGAGGGATTTACTGCCTTCTCCCATTTGTGAGTCCTTTGGGCTGTACTGGACCTAGTCAGCTCCACTGCTAAACCACTGCAGAGAAGGATTGTGTGGTCAACAGTCATCAAGGGCCCCAACAAAGTACGCGTACCAACGGGACACTAACCTCACAGTTGCTGGGCACCGGTGACCCTAAAAATAATGTTTTACCCTGTTCTGTTATAATTGTCTCTTGTTTCATATAATTGTGTTTATTATAGTGTATGTGTTTGTGTTATTTTCTGGGAGTCTCCAACTATCTGGCAAATACGTGGGGATTACCCTGGGCTAGAATTTTCCTCCCAAGCTGCCCTGGTGACCCTGCTAGGAAGGAGTGAGGGGGGTGGAGGCACCGCCAAGTACATCAATCAGAAAGAATAAAATTGAGTAGGTGGCGGGATCCAGAAGAACCCAGACCTATCCATCCAAACCTGAAAGGAGATTGGCTTTAAAAGAAGGTAACCAGGTGGAGAGGGGGCGCTACACTTAGAAAAGGACAATAAATGTTTGGATACCTTTGGAAAGAAGGTTTATGCCTCGGCCACTCTTTAGATGAGGGTGGCGAACTACACTGCTTTGCTGAGTAAATACGACTTCAATAATTATACAAAATTCAATACTTTTATTGAAGATATCCCTGATAGCAAAAAGGCACAGTTTTGGGCTCTCATCTCAGAAGGCCAGGTAATATCACAAATAGCACTGCAAGCTGCACTTGATGCAGCAGACACAGCTACAAAGACTACAGCAACAGCTGTCACTATGAGACGAGCCTCTTGGTTCAAATCTTCTGCCTTTCGCCTCCAAATACAACCATGGGTAGAAGATCTTCCGTTCGATGGAGAAAAGCTGTTTTCTACAAAGACCAATGAGTTGCTTCAATCGATGAAGGCTGCTAGAGCCATATTGTGGTCACTTGGTATCCAAACCCCTATGATGAGATCAAGACAATATAGGTACCAACCATATCAGAGACCCAGGTACCCACAGTCCACTTACCACCAGAGGGAAGACCTTGCCCTATACCGCCAGAGGGGGTGCAACAGGAAACACAGACATCGCCCTCAGACTAATAACCCCAACCACTCATCCCAACTCAGCAAGAAAATTTGAAGCAACAGTCAAGAGATGTAAAACTACACTATATGCACCAGAGCTTGAGATTGGTTCCAAACCTTTCCAATTTTGATTACCATTCCTATCAAATTGGATATCTATTACCACTGATAAGTGGGTAACTCAAACTATCTCCCTAGGTTACACCATCCCCTTTCTCTCCCCTACCTTCTTCCCAACCACCCACCCCATCCCTCTTTAGGGACCCCTCTCACGAAATCATACTACAACAAGAGGTAGACCACCTGCTTGAACTAGGAGCCATAGAACCAGTGCCCAAGGAGTTCCACAGAACCAGTTTCTACTCACATTATTTTCTTGTAGAAAAGAAAACAGGTGGCTGTAAACCGATCCTTGATCTTCAGTTACTAAATAAATACATAAGGAAACAAAAATTGAAAATGTTAACAGTAAATACCATTATCCCAGTTCTGGAGTCTGGTGACTGGTTTTCTTCTCTCCACTGACAGGATGCATATTTTCATGTATCCATTCACCCATCTCATAGGTGTTTTCGCCGTTTCACTTTAGGTCTCCAACACTACCAGTACATGGTACTTCCCTTTGGTCTCTGCTCTGCACCAACGGTATTCACGAAGATGCTAGCGGTTGTTGCCACTCACATCAGAAAAAAAGGAATCAAGATCTATCCGTACTTAGATGACTGCTTTATGAAAGCGAGGACCAGTCAAGACTGTTATCAAGATACCATCACTGTGATATCCTGCCATCACTCATTAGGCTTCCGAATAAACTATGGCCAACCCAAACAATTCAATTCATCGGAGCTCAGCTCAATTCGATCACAGCCAGAGCCTCTTTGCCTGCAGAAAGATTCATTTGCATCAGTCAACTTGCAAAATCTCTTCAAGAGATGCCAATAGTAAGGGCTTACAACTGCCTTCAACTGCCTGTCACATGGCATCATGCAATCCTGTGGTCCCAAATGCGCATCTTTTTATGAGATGCCTCTAACGTTGCCTCCGACTCAAATACAAACCACACATCTATCATTTGACCAAAATGCTCACAATGCCACACCCAGTGAAAGCATCACTATACTGGTGGACAAAATCAGCCAACCTGTGCATAGGCATCCCCTTTCGAACTCTAGATAATGTAGTTATTGTTACAGATGCATCCCTTACGGGTTGGGGTGCCCATACATAAGGCCAGACAGTGCACAGCCTATGGTGTTTGGCAGACACATCCACAAATGAGCTCAGCTGGTTCGCATGCAAAAGAGTCAAACCATATGTGTTTGTGAATAGCACCCCCTTTCACATTTGCTTGAATAGTTAGTAAACCCTGGATGGTTTTTTAGGGTCTCTGAATTCCATAGACTTCTTTGGGTGGGATGTATCTGCTTTGAGGAGAAAGGGAAGATGTTTGGCATACTAAGCAGCAGAAGAATTTATGGACTTTGTAGCTCTGCCACAGGCTGCCTGTGTGTGACCTTGAGCAAGTCGCTTTATCTCCTTGCCCCACAGCTCCTCATTTTAAAATCGGTTATAATAATTCAATCTTTGTTTACATGCTGTCTGGGGCAGGAACTGCCTTTCACTGTGTGTCTGTGCAGATCCTAGGGCACTGGGGCTTTGATCTCCTTCAGAGTCTATAGAGTCCCAGGCAGAATGAGTCTCTGACCTTAGTTGGGCTCTGAGCAGTACCTGATGCAATAGGGCCCTATTCTTTTTATAAAAATATTTTTAATGAATTATATGTGATGTGACACTGGGAAGAAAATAAAACTCCAGAATCACAAAGCATGGACAGCGAGACTCATTTCAGGGAGATCTCCTGAGCCGGACTTAACTCTTTCTTCTTTGCTTTATTCCCTGCAAGAAAATAAAACTTCTTTCTTTCCCTCCCCAGAACCTGTCCCTGGATTTTTCTGTGTATCGCTGGTAAGTAAAATGGTAGAACTGAACCATTTCTGCAGCTACGTAATTTATTCTGTTTAATCTGAAGTCCTGCCTTGTGTTCATGCTGCTCTATGCAATCACGGACGGTCTTGAAGTAAAGGAAAAGAGCTACAGATACAAACTGGGATTATGTCACAAGAGGGCGCTGTTGCTGCTCAGGTGATCAACCCGGGCAAACAGCGCTCCTGACTGTATAATATGACCCACCCACAGAACAAGAGATCCACAGACTGTACCCTTGACAAATTTATTGCAAGCAATTCAGGAGCACATCTTAAAAGCGCTATATGTATATGTATATTTAGCACTAAAACTATTAAAACAGTTAAAAGGCATTGCAAGCATAAAAAGGCATTAAAGCAATAATTAAATGGAATACTTAATAATCTAAATCTAATTCTTAACCCAATTTAGCAGTCTTAAACCAATTTAACACACTCACACTCTCACACACACTCACCCTCTGGGGCTGGCCAAACCCCAGGTAATATTGGTTAATCTGGTTGAGGCAGAAGTCCAACGTGCACATCACCCCAATATGCCGAATTGATGGACTCCAACTCGTGGGGGAAAATGATGTCATATATATCCCCTTGGCAGAGGCGAGTCTGGTGAGATGCCATCCACTGGTTGCACGCAGTCGCGGTGAGGTGATGTCTGTTAGTGACCCTCCCTTTTTCTTAATGGTGTGTTCATGGCCGATCCAGAAATATCCGATTTTTGCATCCCCTTGCCTCACCACGAGTGAGAAACAATGGTCTATGCTTGGTTAGATTCTTCCCTTGTTAATTTTTCTTATCTGGCAATGCTGAGAACACTGCTTCAGCATGCATACACAGTTCTTTTATTTCACAGTCCTTTTTCTTAAAGTTGTAAACAAGTCCATAATCCTCAGGGGCTCTTCCCTGGACCTCAGCATACTCTCTTCAGCTCATTTACTGTAGATTCACTCATGCTAACCATTCACATTACCCATGATTCGTGACAATGGTGGCTTTTCAATCCCAAGTTTGACCCCTGTTCTAGTTTTTTTGTCAAATGTGCTTAGTTCAGTGTTGGAGGGATACCCGAAAATTGAAGCTTTCAACAATATTTGGGCAAATCCAGGAAAACTATTGTGAGGCCAAACTTGTCCTTTTACAGCTGGACTCATTCATCCAGGCCAGACATGCCTGTAAAGGGCTGGGGCAGCACTGGCTGTTAAGGGCAGAGCCAGGCTGTAGGAGCCTTTTAAAACCCAGCATCCCAGTGTGACCTCTGCTCTGTGCTGGATCTGGCAAAGGCTCCACTGGAAAGAAAGTGAGGGTGGAGGGATATTCTGGGCTGCATCTTTGGTGCCGATGGGAGATACCGCAGCATGGGGAAGCATGCAGCTGTGGCCTCCAGCTGTGGTTCCCTCCACCCTGGTCCCAGCTGGTGTGTGGATTCCACCCTGGTAGCCACGGGCAGTTAACCCTTTGTGTCCCAAGCCCATGAAAACCCAGGTGGGAAGAGCCAAATCCTTTACCTTGCAGTCACTGCCTCCCACCATGTGGGAGATGACAGGGAATTCCAGGGGCCACTCACCTTCCGGAATCCCACCAGAGGGGGATTTAATTGGAGGCTGTCTAGTCCCGGCCCAGCTGTCTTTAGGGTGGGTCTTTCCCCTCGCAGCAGGAGGGCTGAAGTACTTTGGGTCGGCGAAGGCGCGCTACGATTTCTGCGCACGGGACCGGACAGAGCTGACGCTCAAGGAAGGCGACATCATGAAGATCCTGAGCAAGAAGGGGCAGCAGGGCTGGTGGAAAGGGGAGATCTGTGGTCTGGCGAGTGTACCGCTGAGTGGGAGTTGGGACCAGGGGTTTGACAGCCTCCGTATACACCAGAGCCTGCTGATGGCCTGTACAAAAGGGGACATTGTTACATCCATACACACACATATAACCCGCACGTACATTCAGAACGGGGTTGGTGTTCTCCATACCTATACACACCAGAATGTACTCCCACCACACACACACTTCACTCTTTACACACACACAGGCTATGTCTACACTGGCCCCTTTTCCGGAAGGGGCATGTAAATTTCATGAGTCGTCGTAGGGAAATCCGCGGGGGATTTAAATATCCCCCGCGGCATTGAAATAAAAATGTCCGCCGCTTTTTTCCGGCTTTTAAAAAAGCCGGAAAAGAGCGTCTACACTGGCCCCGATCCTCCGGAAAAAGCGCCCTTTTCCGGAGGCTCTTATTCCTACTTCAAAGGAAATTTTTATTTCAATGCCGCGGGGGATATTTAAATCCCCCGCGGATTTCCCTACGACGACTCATGAAATTTACATGCCCCTTCCGGAAAAGGGGCCAGTGTAGACGTAGCCCTACTGAGACACAGCTCTGAATGCAAAAGGCTCCCAGACTAGCCAAGAATGAAAGGGGGGAAATAAGATACAGCGAGGGGCAGGGACTCAGCTGAAGTCAGTGCAGAACAGCAGAGAATCTTGGTCTACAGCATTTAACCCATTAGCCAATGGATCTCCCAGCCTGTGAATCAAAGCAGTTGGCTATTTGAAAGGCGGGGCTGCCACTGGACCCTGCAGGGGCTGGCCAGGCACCGCCCCCCCCTCCTCCCAGTTGTGCCTTTTGGGCTTTGCATAACAAAAGTACCACAACCCAGCCAAGCCCAGCTTGGTGCGTATTCACTGACAAGTGATGCCTGGCTTCTCACCATCTGCTGCTCTGACAGTATCCAAAGTAGAGCCCAGTGAGCAGCAAGCGAGGACTCCCTGTGATTTAAAGGTAATAGAGATGTAGCCGTGTTAGTCTGATCTTGCTGAAACAAAATACAGGACTATGTAGCACTTTAAAGACTAACAAGATGGTTGATTAGGTGATGAGCTTTCCTGGGCCAGACCCACTTCCTCAGGTCAAATTCTGGAAGAGAATTGGCATGACCAGGGCTTGACAATTAATGTAATCTACTTGCCCGTGGCAAGTTCCGCTTGGCGAGCCCTGGGCACGACCATATATACCAAAGGAATACAATGAAAAAAAAGTGAACACATTATAAAACTGACAAATCAGATTTAGAACAGAAGGAGGGTGAGGAGGAGGGATAGTATCTTGAAGTCAATGAATGGCTATCCGGGGTGATAATTGGGGAAGCTATCTTTGTAATGGGTAAGGTAATTAGCATCTTTGTTAAGGCCCATTCGTTAAGTGTCAAATTTAAGCATGAATGACAGTTCTGAAGTTTCTCTTTGTAGTCTGGTGCTAAAGTCTCTTTGAAGTAAGATACATGTAGTAAGGTCATTAAGACTATGCCCAGGTTGGCTGAAATGAAAATAAACTGTTTTTAGCTTGTGAAGATGTCTGATGTCTGATTTGTGGGCATTAATTCTTTGGAGAAGTGTCTGAGACGTTTGTCCAATCTACACAGCAGAAGAACACTGTTAACACATGGTGGCATAGATTATATATCTGGATGAACAGGAATATGTGTCCTTGATCTTATAACTGACATGGTTAGGTCCAGTGATGGTGTCACCAGAGTAACTATGTGGACAAAGTTGGCAACAGGGTTTTTTGCAAGGGAAAGTTCCAGGGTTGGTATAAGTGTGGTATGTCCTGTGGTTGTTGGTAAGAATCATCCGGAGGTTAAATGGCTGTCTATAGGACACTATGGCTACATCTAGACTGGCATGATTTTCCGCAAATGTTTTTAACGGAAAAGTTTTCCGTTAAAAGCATTTGCGGAAAAGAGCGTCTAGATTGGCACGGACGCTTTTCCACAAAAGTACTTTTTGCGGAAAAGCGTCCGTGCCAATCTAGACGCACTTTTGCGCAAAAAAGCCCCGATCGCCATTTTCACGATCGGGGCTTTTTTGTGCAAAACAAATCTGAGCTGTCTACACTGGGCCTTTTGCGCAAAAGCTTTGCACAAAAGGACTTTTGCCCGAACAGGAGCAGCATAGTATTTCCACAAGAAGCACTGATTTCTTACATGAGATCATCAGTGCTCTTGCGGAAATTCAAGTGGCCAGTGTAGACAGCTGGCAAGTATTTCCGCAAAAGTTGGGGGCTATAGGTGATGACAAGTGGTGTTCTATTGTTGGTTTTCTTGGGCTTGTCTTGAAGTAGATGGTTTCTGGGTATTCATCTGGCTCTTTCAAGTTGTTTTTTTATTTCCCCCAGTGGGTAATTGAGATTTACAAATGCTTGGTAGAGATCTTGAAGTTTATGGTCTCTGTCAGTGGGATTAGAGCAGATGCGGTTGTACCTAAGGGCTTGACTACAGACAATGGATCAGTGTGTCCTGCATGGGAGCTGGAGGCATGTAAGTAACTGTAGGAGTCAGTGGGTTTTCTGTAGAATGGTGTCTAATTTTCCATTAGTGATTTGTACTGTGGTGTCCAGGAAATGGATCTCTCGTGTTGAATGGTCCAGGCTGAGACTGATGGTGGGGTGTAGGTTGTTAAAGTCTCTGTGGAATGCATCCAGTATTTCTTGGCCATGGGTCCAGATCATAAAGATGTCATCGATGTAGCATAAGTAAAGGAGGGGTAAAAGGGGACGGGATCTGAGGAAATGTTGTTCTAAGTCAGCCATAAAAATGTTAGTGTACTGTGGGTACCCATGGCTGTGCCGTTGATCTGGAGGTATAAGTTGTCCCCAAATTGGAAATAATTGTGAGTGAGAACAAAGTTATATAGGTCTGCTACCAGATTGGCTGTGGTATCCTCTGGGATAGCATTTCTAATCGCTTGTAGTCCATCTTCATGTGGAATATTGGTGTAGAAAGTTTCTACATCCATGGTGGCAAGGATGGTGTTATCAGGGAGGTTATCAATGTATTGTAGTTTTCTCAGGAAATCAGTAGCATCTCGGAGATAGCTGGGAGTGTTGGTTACACAGGGGTTGAGAAGAGAATCTACATAGCTGGATAAGCCAGTGGTGAGTGTGCCAATACCTGAAACAATGGGACGTCCAGGGTGTCCAGGTTTATGGATTTTGGGAAGCAAATAGAACAATCCTGGTCGAGGTTCAGAAGGTATTTCTGTGTGGATTTGGTCCCGAGGAGAGGCAGGGAGTTCTTTAAGGAAATAGTGTAATTCCTTTTGGTATTCCGAGGTGGGATCAGAGGAGGGAAGTCTGTAAACTGTGGTGTTGGAGAGTAGTCTAGTTACCTCCTGGTCATAGTCTGACTTATTCATAATGACCACAAGCCCCCTTTGTCAGCTGGTTTGATTATAATGTCAGGGTTGTTTTGAGACTCTGGATAGCATAGTGTTCAGCGCGGCTGAGATTGTAAGTCGCTTGTTGTTGTTTGTGAATAAAGTCAGTCTGTGCATTGCTGTGGAAGCATTGTATATTGAAATCCAGATTGTAATTACGACCGTCAGGGGGAGTCCACATAGAATTATTTTTCTTTTGGTGTTGATAGGGGGCTGTGCCTGGATACTGCCGACCACCCACCCCCACCCCCACCCCAGAGCCCTCTGCCCTGGGTGGAACATCCTAAGCCAACGTCTCTGCTGACGCTTCGCTTTGAGTTTTCCCTCCCCAGCCTGAAACAAAATACTTAAAAATGTCCCCCCAGGCCAGAAAGGTTGCTTGCTTTCTCAGAGCTTCCTGCTCCCAGGCAGCACCTCTTGGAGGCTGGTATCCTGTGCCAGGCACAGGGCAGCTCTTCCCTGTACATCACTGTGCCCCATTTCCCTTAGCTCTGGCTGCATCCACAGAGCTGTCTCTTTGCTCAGGCAAGACAGCACTTCTACCATGCTGTGTGGCTGTTACATTGGTGCTTCATAACAAAAGACATCAGAACGCTTTTCTCAGGTATCATTGCCTGAGTAAATAACAGTTATTTACTTGTTCCCATAATATAAGAACTATGGGCCACCAAATGAAATTAATGGGCAGCAGGTTTAAACAGATAAAAGGAAGTTCTTCTTCACACAGCGCACAGTCAACCTGTGGAACTCCTTGCCTGAGGAGGTTATGAAGGCTGGGACTGTAAGAGGGTTTAAAAGAGAACTAGATACATTCATGGAGGTTAAGTCCATCAATGGCTATTAGCCAGGATGGGTAAGGAATGGTGTCTCTAGCCTCTGGTTGTCAGAGGGTGGAGATGGATGGCAGGAGGGAGATTGCTTGATGATTACCTGTTTGGTTCACTCCCTCTGGGACACCTGGCATTGGCCACTATTGGCAGAGAGGATACTAGGATGGATGGACCTTTGGTCTGAACCAGTCTGGCCATTCTTATGTTCTTATGTCCCATTTCACAGTAGGGGAAACTGAGGCATGCTCCGATAACTAGAGTATATTCTCCAAGCAGGATTTCAGGGCTTCTTTCCCTGATTCTCTACCATCTGCTCTCACCACTAGGTAATACTCTCCTCCTAAAACTGGGAAGAAATCCCAGGCAGGGCCAGCATGAGGCGTGTGCAGTTGGTTCCCCCGCACATGGCCCTCCTGCCTGGGCAGCATGTCCTACCTGAAACGCATTCTGAAGCTGCAGGCTCCTCTCAATAGGGACCCCAGCTGCTGTAGGAGCGGGTAGAAGTGGAGGAGGCTGCTGTAGGAGCGGGTAGTGAAGGAACTCCATGCAACCCTGCCTCACGCTCTGCCAGCCTGGGAGCTCTGCACTGCTGGGGAAGCAGCCGCCTCAGCCCTTCTGCAAGTGCAGAATCGGAGCTCCAGGCCCGCTGAGCAGTCACTGGCAGTCTAGACCACAGTGCCCTGTTCAAACATCTTGTTAGTCTTTAAAGTGCTACATTGTCCTGCATTCTGTTCAAACAAAGCCCCACAAATAATCATACCAGCCTGATCCCAGCCTCCCCCACTGATCTGGGGCTAAAACCCAAGGAAGAACTGAACTGGACAGCTCCCTCACAATAGAAGCATTTGGATTCTGCTAAACTTTTGTCTTGGGCTAAAAAAGAAGAGAGTTCCGACAGGGTCTCATTTTTAACATGGTCAGAGCCAAACGGGTCAAGTTTTCCTCCAAATGGACTTTCCTTCCAACATTGGTGTTTGTGTGGCAGGGTGTGGTGTCATGCAAGATCACACTTTCAAAGAAAAAAACAGGAAGCAAATGGTCTGGTAGCACTTTATAGACTAACAAAACATGTAGATGTATCACGAGCTTTCATGGGCACAGCCCACTTCTTCCAGTCATCAGCTACCAGACCATTTGCTTGCTGTTTTTTTCTGTAACAGACTAATTCGGCTATCCCCTGAAGCTTCTGCTAGATGAAAACAGGATAAAGCCAGTGCAGTTTCCTTGCCTGGCAGGAGAAGGCAGCAGCCACAATGAGGGTGCAGTTTATCACCCCCTTTGTAGGTAAGTGTGCAAGGAATTGGGTTATTTTCCTCCAGTGGGGGGTTGGAAAAAACCCACCTTAGCTTAAAGACTTTTTGTGCTGACTGTTCAATGGGCGGGTGTGTGTATAGCCGCCGTGATTACGGATTTAAAGGACACGGGTGTAGGGTGGTGACGTTCGGGCTGGCGACCCCGATGATGATAGGTCTGTAAGCCTGAGGGGGAGCCTGCACCGTGACACTTACCCATTACAAAGATAGCTTCCCCAATTATCACCTGTAATATCATTAGCGCACAGACATTTACCTCCCCCCATCCCCATTCTGTTCTGAAATTTGATTTGTCCTTTTCATATGTGTTCATTTTTTTAATTGTATCCTTTGGTATCTATGGTTGTGACAATTTTCTTCCACTATTTGATCTGAGGAAGTGGGTCTGGCCCAGGAAAGCTCATCACCTAATAAACCATCCTGTTAGTCTTTAAAGTGCTGCATAGTCCTGCATTTTGTTTCAGCTACACCAGACTAACACAGATACATTTCTATCAATAAAATATAACATACTTAAAACTTAGGCTTCCAACATAAAATTAGTAACAAAAAACTAACTATACCTAAGAGAAAAAACAACAACCCCTGGGGCTTTTCTAGATCCCAATAGTTGTCAATCTCTGTCCAAGGGTCCCAGATGCTAGAATTCATTAAAAAAAATGGGAGGTTTACCACCCATTTCCCTGATATATATAGACTCATAGACCTTAAGGTCAGAAGGGACCATTATGATCATCTAGTCTGACCCCCTGCACAATGCAGGCCACAGAATCTCAACCACCCCTCTTAGAATAATCCTCTCACCTATATCAAAGATATTGAAGCATTCCAATACTTTGAAGGCCCCAACATGCAGAGAGTCCTTCAGCTGTGATCTGTGCCCAATGCTACAGAGGAAGGCGAAAAACCTCCAGGGCCTCTGCCAATCTACCCTGGAGGAAAATTCCTTCCCGACCCCAAATATGGCGATCAGCTAAACCCTGAGCATGTGGGCAAGACTCACCAGCCAGACACCCAGAAAGTTCCCTATAGCAACTCCTATCATCCCTCCATTGACCTATTTCCAACTGATAATGAATGGTCAATTAGTTACCAAGATCATGTTATTTCATCCAACCATCCCCTTATCATAGAATCATAGAACTGGAAGAGACCCCAGAAGGTTGTCAAGTCCAGCCCCCCGCTCTAGGCAGGACCAATCCCATCTAAATCAACCCGGCCAGGGCTTTGTCAAGCCGAGACTTAAATACCTCTAGGGATGGAGACTCAACTACTTCCCTAGGTAACCCATTCCAGTGCTTCACTACCCTCCTAGTGAAATAGTTTTTCCTAATATCCAATCTGGACCTCTCCCACCACAACTTGAGACCATTGTTCCTTGTTCTGCCATCTGTCACTACTGAGAACAGCCTCTCTCCATCCTCTTTGGAACCTCTCTTCAGGAAGTTGAAGGCTGCTATCAAATCCCCCCTCACTCTTCGCTTCTGCAGACTAAACAGACCCAAGTCCCTCAGCCTCTCCTCGTAGGTCATATGCTCCAGCCCCCTAATCATTTTGGTTGCCCTCCGCTGGACCCTCTCCAATGCTTCCGTATCCTTTTTGTAGTGGGGGGCCCAGAACTGGACACAATACTCCAGATGTGGCCTCACCAAAGCCGAATAAAGGGGAATAATGACATCTCTGGATCTGCTGGCAATGCTCCTCTTAATGCATCCTAATATGCCATTAGCCTTCTTGGCTACAAGGGCACACTGTTGACTCATATCTAGCTTCTCATCCACTGTAACCCCCAGGTCCTTTTCTGCAGAACTACTACTTAACTGGTTGGTCCCCAGCCTGTAACTATGCTTGGGATTCTTCCGTCCCAAGTGCAGGACTCTACACTTGTCTTTGTTGAATCTCATGAGATTTCTAGTGGCCCAATCCTCCAATTTGTCTAAGTCACTCTGGATCCTATCTCTGCCCTTAAGCGTATCTACCTCTCCCCCCAGGTTAGTGTCATCTGCAAACTTGCTGAGGGTGCAATCTATCCCTCATCCAGGTCATTAATAAAGATATTGAACAAAACCGGTCCTAGAACCGAACCTTGGGGCACTCTGCTAGAAACCGACCGCCATCCTGACATCGAACCGTTGATCACTACCCGCTGGGCCCGGCCTTCTAGCCATCTTTCTATCCATCTTATTGTCCATTTATCCAATCCACATTCCCTTAACTTGCTGGCAAGAATATTGTGGGAGATCGTATCAAAAGCCTTGCTAAAGTCAAGGTATATCACATCCACTGACTTTCCCATGTCCACCGAGCCAGTTACCTCATCATAGAAGCTAATCAGATTGGTCAGGCACGACTTGCCTTTTGTGAATCCATGCTGACTATTCCTGATCACTTTCCTCTCATCCAAGTGTCTCAAAATGGATTCCTTTAGAATCCCTTCCATGATTTTTCCGGGAACCGAGGTAAGACTGACCGGCCTATAGTTCCCTGGATCGTCCTTCTTCCCTTTTTTGAAGATGGGCACTACATTTGCCTTTTTCCAATCATCCGGGATTTCTCCCGATCTCCACGACTTTTCAAAGATAATGGCCAAAGGCTCCTCAATGACATTTGCCAACTCCCTCAGTACCCTTGGGTGCATTAAGTCCGGACCCATGGATTTGTGTACGTTTAGCTTTTCTAAATAGTTCCTAACCTGTTCTTTACCCACCACGGGCTGTCCATCTTCTTCCCATCTTGCGTCACTTAGCACAGAAGTCCAGGAGCCGACCTTGTCCGTGAATACAGAGGCAAAGAAAGCATTGAGTACTTCAGCTTTCCCCACATCATCTGTCACTAGGTTACCTCCTTCATCCATTAGGGACTGCACACCCTCTCTGATCACCTTCTTCTTGTTGACATGCCTGTAGAAACCTTTCTTGTTATCCTTCACATCCTTAGCCAGTCGCAACTCCATTTGCGCTTTCGCCTTCCTGATAACCCCCCGGCATTCTCAAACTATACATTTAAACTCCTCCCTAGTCATTTGTCCAAGTTTCCACTGTCTGTAAGCTTCCTTTTTGTGCTTAAGTTCACCAAGGATTTCCCCTGTAAGCCAATCCGGTCTCCTACCAGGTTTGCCTCTCTTGCTACGCGTCAGGATGGTTTCTGTCTGTGCCTTCAATAAGGCTTCTTTAAAATACTGCCAGCTGTCCTGGACTCCTTTCCCCTTCATGTTAACATCCCAGGGGATTCTTTCCATCAGATCTCTGAGGGAGTCAAAATCTGCTTTTTTGAAGTCCAAGGTGTGTATTCTACTACTCTCTTTCCTTCCTTTGGTCAGGATCCTGAAATCTACCATCTCATGATCACTGCTTCCCAGGTTGTCACCCACCTCTACGTCCCCTATTAGTTCCTCCCTGTTTGTGAGGAGAAGGTCAAGCTGTGCACGGCCCCTGGTCGGATCCTTCAGCACTTGTACCAAGAAGTTATCCCCAACATTCTCCAAAAACTTCCTGGATTGCCTGTGTACTGCCGTATTGGTTTCCCAACAGATGTCAGGGTGATTAAAGTCCCCCATGAGAACCAATAACAAACTCCTATAATTCCCAGAATCGTGAAAACGACAAATCCTTTTTCCCCTCATGATCATAAGTTATATCGTGGAGACTCTGTCTCTGTAGAATGTGCAGTAGCTGAGAACGGATGTAGATCAGCCAGAGGAGGTACCTTTTTGCAGTGCAATACGTGTACCCAGCTCTGGAGTCCTTCACATTTTACAGCCGTGTAAGTGGTTAACAAGACTTAGTAAGGCTCTTTCCAGTGAGGTTGGAGGGTGTTTTTCCGCTGGTGTTCCTTGATGTAGACCCAATCTCCAGGCTCTAAAGGATGACACGGTTCTAATGCAGGTTCGGGAAGGGCTTCCTTGACCTGGGTGTTAATAGACTCTATACATTTCTTTAAGGCTTTACAGTAACTTAACATAACATCATCTATTATATGTAGATCATATTGATGTGGTGCTCTAGGCAGGCTGTGTAGTAATCTCATGGGTCTACCGGTTAAAATTTCATTGGGAGATAGTCCATGTTTCCTATTCCCTGTACCCCTAATATACATTAAAGCCAAAGGTAATGCATCTGGCCAATTAAGGTCAGAGTCCTCACAGGTTTTAGCTAATTTGGTCTTTAAATCAGAGTGTTTTCTTTCTACTACTCCACTGGACTGTGGATGGTATGCACAGTGTAAATGCTGTTGGATTCCTAGAGCAGCACATACCTTTTGAACTACCTGTCCTGTGAAATGAGTTCCTCGGTCACTGTCTAAAGAAAGAGGCACTCCAAACTGGGGGATTAATTCTCTGAGAAGTTTCTTGGCAACTGTAGTAGAATCAGCATGTTTACAAGGATAAGCTTCTACCCATCCCAAAAACATATAAATGATTACAAGAATGTACTCATAGCCACAAGATTTCTGCATTTGTACAGAATCCATTTGCAAATTTACAAAGGGTCCCCACAGTGGGGGTGTGTGCTGCAATTTTAGTTTTTACCGTCTGTCCAATGTTATGGGCTAAACAGATAGAGCAAGTACTGCAGTACTGTGCCGCCACAACAGGAAAATGTGGGGCGAACTGTCACGTTGCTGGATCTTGAGGGGAGCAGCCAGATCACTGATGCACCCATAGGTGGGGGTGTTCGCCCCAAAAATGGTATAGGAGGGGGCAATGTGAGGTATTGAATAGAAGCGTATTATCTGATAATCCTATGTATGCTGTTCTTATGTTTGTATAATGTCTGTGTGTGCAATTATGAGCATGTACTTGTATGGACACTGAAGATTTCCCTGCATGTGGTTAAGCATTGGGCAGGGCCGAGCCTGTGGACATGCTAATTACCGAGGCCCTGTGGAACAATGGCTCTCAATGGGCTATGGACGCACCTAAAGAATGGGGGCTGTCAGCTGAGAGCAGCCAGCAGGGAACACAGAGATTGGCCTCTGACCAGGTGACCTGCTGCATACAAGAAGAGGCCAGGAAGGAGGTATAAAGAGGCCATGTGGTCGATGCCATTTTGTTCTCAGCTCAGCACTTCATCCCAGAGGCAGCATTGCAGGGATCGAAGAGCCCGGAAGACCTGTGAACCCATCCTGATGATAGGATGTGCAACAAGAACTTTTAAACCAGCAGCTGTACATCTCTGCTAGAGCCTGCATCGAGGACTGGGAGATTCGGTGCATGTAACGTACTAATCTTTAATAACCTTACTCTCATGCTTTTCTTTCTTGTGTTAATAAACCTTTAGTTGTTAGATGCTAAAGGATTGGCCCAGCGTGATTTGTGGTAAGGTCCAGAGGGTAAATTGACCAGGGATCTGTGGCTGGTTTCTTGGAACCAGACAGAACTTGTTCGGGGTAGGTGGGATTGGGTGCTAGGACCCCCCACCTGTGTATGAGGCCCGGGGCCATCTGGGGCACGGATATTGCTGGAGTGTCGGAGGGGTTTTGCTCGTGAGGCTTCAGGCAGGCTGCTGAAGCGCTCTGTGGGACTGGTTTGTGGCCTGTTTGGAGAGGTCACCAGTCTGGGGGCTGTAAGGAGCCCCGGATTTGAGCAATTCGCCCTGAGCGGACGCCCTCAGTTGTGCCCAGACACGGCCCGGTCCGTCACACGAACTAATCCTGCTGCACCGCTGCAATCATCCCCCCTTTGCTCGTGTGGGCTACCGAGTGGGTCACATGAGTAAGGTAGGGCAGGAGGGCTTGAGGCGCAACCAGGCAGCCAGAGCAAGTCGGGGTGCAACAAGCAGCCCCACCGCAGCCAGTCTGCTTTTCAGTCTCAGGTGCCTCGCCTTATAGCCCAGCCAGTTCTGTGAGGGACGCCAGTGTTGGCTGGGCTACAGAAGGGCAGGCAAGAACATGAGCCTAAGGGCCAGAAAGGGCCATGTTCTTTGCTGATTGATCAGCAAAGGCATTTTTACAGGTAACTTCATCAGAAGGGGCCAAGTGTGCTTGACACTTGACAATAGACAAGGAGGAGGGTAAAGGAAAGCACAAAGAAGTGCATTTACATAACAGCTATTGCTGATGGGGAAACCAGCAAAGGTAAGGAAGCCACATTACTTCCACAACTGTCTACAATTATAGACAACACCAAAAGCATATTGGGAGCCAGTATAAATATTGGCAAACAAATCTTTAACTAAAATACAGGCGAGAGTTAGTGCAGTCAAGAGAACAAGGGAATCTTATTTACAATTTTAAGATTAGGAAAGGCGAGCAAAAAATCATTTAATTTCATGATTTTTTTCCCCCCTCAAGTCTTTTAAGGTGTCAGGGACCAATGAATAGCAGAGCAAGTGGCCATTATTGTGATGGTGGGGTTACTAGTTTCCTCATTGTATTTAAATATTTTGATGTCCCACTTGCCCGTGTTGTGTTACTTACAGATTCTTTGTCAACTTTGGCTAAACCACTTTCATAATTAGTTGCAAGTTGCAAAAGTGAAATATTTCTTTAGTACGGCAATTTAAGCGAAGCGAACCCAGTGGAAGGGGATTGGCGCAAGGGTCAGTCCTGGGACCAATCCTTTTCAACTTATTCATCAGCTTTTCAACTGATTCCTGTTGCTGTTCCTGTGGGGCTCGGTACCCCCCGCTCAGCTGTTGGAACAGCTGTTGTTGGTGCTCCAGTTGTTGGGCGGTCCATTTCTGCAGCATTTCACTCATCTGTCGTAGTTGCTCTCGCTGTCTGTCGGCCATCGCCTCCAGCAAGATTGCGGGTTCCATCCCGCTGTTTTTGAATCCTTATTTACCCTAATTATTCCCTTCCTGTCCCCTCGGTTCAGGGGTGATCAAACTGCCCACATTCTCCACCAAGTTGTCAGGGGGTATGCCCCTGACGGGGGTTGCAGCTCCCTTCTACTGGCCCGTGTCTTGGTCCAGGCCCTTCTCTCAGGGCATATATGGTACCCAAAATCCCAAAGTCTTGGCTCCTCTCTCAGGGCATATACAGTACCCAAGGCCTAGTTCTGGGGAAAAAGCCTCTCCTGGCCCGAGTGATTCTCCAGGTGCGGCAAGGGGTGGTAGGGAGACCCTTGGCCCTCCCTCTCCACCGGGTCCCAGCCCAGGGCCCTGTGGGCAGGGATTCTACGTCCTGCTGGCTTGGTGGGGAATCAAACTGGATTAGGAAACCTCCGCCCTGGGCCGCTTCCTACCACCCTGGCACCCTTCCCCCCGAGTTTGTCTGTCTGTGCGGCGGTCCTTACCGGGACTGGGTTGGCAGGGTAGGTTTCCCTGTTACTCTGCAGGGTTGGGGTCGGCTTCACTCCCGGGGTCCAACGCCCGCCTTCAGTGGGATCCGAGATGTCGCAGGAACACTGGGTTTGCAGCCTGGCTCCTCCTCACCTCTAGTTGCTCTCCCTTCTGCTGGGTCACTGCCTGCTTTATATACTGGCCCTGCTGGGAGCATGCCAAGCAGGGCTGTAAGGGCGGGGCTCTTTCAGCCAGCTGGGCCTGGGCTACTCCCAGCCCTTCAGTGTGGAGCTTGTTCGCCCCATCACAGGATGTAAGAGGCTCTGGACAGGGGGTTCCAGTGTATGATAGGCTCAGATTTGGGGTCAGGTGGTGCAGGAGTGTTATGATGCTGCAGTGAAATGGGGGTTTGGCCTCAATTGGGGGCTTGTTGGCCAGGCTTCATTTTTAAATAAAATATTATGTCAAACTCAAAAGGTTTTAGCATTGTCTTTATATATGAGAGGGGTGAGGAACCTGTTTTGAGTCAAAGGTCACTGACCCACAGAAAAGTCAGTTGGGGCCACACAAGTGAGATGCAAAAAACAACAACAAAAAAGCCCTCCAAAACTCCCCAAGTCTCACTAATGTAGTCCCAAATGTGCTGGTGGGGGTAGGGGACAGAGTGGTAGTGGGTGCTGGGGCTGGGGTGAGGGTGCTGCTGGATGGAAGGATGCTGGCTCAGGTGGCAGGGTGATGGGGTCAGGGACATGGTCCTGCTGGGCACTAGAGTGACTGGCAGGGTGCTGGGACAAGGAACAGGGCGCTGCTGGGTGCTAGCGTGGGTGGCAGGGTACTGGGGCCAGGGCCAGGGCCAGGGCCAAGGTGGTGCTGAGTCCTGGGGTGTGAGGCAAGGTGCTGGGGCCAGGGCGGTTCTAGGGTGGATGGCAGGGCTGCCAAGGAGCGGGATAGGGATGGGGTGCAGGATCTGGGAAGGAGGTGGGGGGCAAAAGAGGGCAAGGTGTGGGTGGTAGGTAGGGTGCAGAAGCAGGCTGGATGTAGGGTGTCTGGCCAGGGGGAGGGAGCAGGAGCAGATTGGGGGTAGGGTGTCTGGCTACGAGGGAGGGTGCGAGGAGGGGACTTGGGTAGGAGTTGAACCTCCCTGATGGCACCCTCTGGACCTGACTGGTCCCAGATGAGGAATTTTTGGACCAGGGGAGGTCATTTCAGGGCTCCTGGTTCCCCCTCCCTTCCCCACTAGGCTTCTTTGCACTTCTATCCCCTGCAATCCAACTGAGCTGCCCACCATTGCTGGTTCCCTGCACCTCCCCCCAAACCATCCCCCACAATCCAGGGGGTGCAGCACCAGTTCCCTGCAGCCCCTCACAGCCCAGCTGAGCTGCCCATCTGTTCTGTATGCCCTCCCCCACCCCACAGCCCAGCCCAGCCCAGCTCCCCCGGACCTCCCCACTCTGCAACTCAGCTGAGCTCAATTTCCCTGCACCTTCCCCCAAACCATGCAGACCTGCTGAGCCAGTGCTGATTCCCTGCCCCTGGCTTCCTCCCTCCCCTTGGCTGTATCTACACTGGCACGATCTTGCACCAAAACGGCCGCTCTTGCACAAAAATTTGCTGCCTGTCTACACTGGCCGTGTGTTCTTGCGCAAGTACCCTGATGCTCCCGCTCAGGAATAAGCCCTTTTGTGCAACTGTTCTTGCGCAAGAGGCCAGTGTGGACAGGCAACATGAATTTCTTGCGCAAGAAAGCCCTATGGCTAAAATGGCCATCAGAGCTTTCTTGGGCAAGAGAGCGTCCACGCTGCCATAGATGCTCTTGTGCAAAAGCACATCTCCCACATGGAAGAGTGGATGTGTTCTTGCACAAGAAACAGCCAGTGTAGACATAGCCTAAGAGTTTCCTCCCATGATCAGAATGAATTTTGTGTTGTGCACCACTACTGAGTTCATGTGGCTTGTTTGGATGTGCCACTGTGACACCCAAGTTATTAATAAATATTTTTAAACCTTTCCCTTTTCTCTCTGCTGCCACGTCTCCTCCCCTTGCTCCATCAGCTCCCCTGGTGCCTGCTGCCCCCAACCCCTCACCCTCCTCTGCTGTCCTGACTCCTGCCCTTCTCGCTGTCTTCAGCCCTCCTGCAACCTGCCCCCCTCCACCAGCCCTTCTCTCCCCCCCATGCCCACTCCTCCAGTAGCCCCACTCTGATCATGTGAGCTACCCCTCCTCATCCCCTCTTCTAACACCTCTCTCTACACACCTGCCCTGCCTCTCTCCTCTGATGCTGGTCCCCCCCTGCAGGTGTCTGCCCTTCTGCTTCACCCCCAGAATCCCTTGGCACCTGCACCTTCCCTTAGCCCTGCACCCTCCTGGTGCCTCCCCCTTTCCCTGCCCCCTTTGCCCCCTTTTTCCCTGATGCCCACCTGTGACGGGGCACTCCCGCCCCGCACTCAGAGCACGCCGGGGGACGCCGGGCGGACACACCGGGGGGTGGTGAGCACGGCCAAGCCCGCCGCGTCGGGCTGCAGGAACGCGCCGGCAGTCGGCGCGGGGAGCGTCAGGAGGTAGAAGGCGCCGACCGGCAGGGCCCAAGAGGGAGGGGCCGGTGAGGCGCAGAGGGATGACGTCACGGGGGAAGGGGGGCTGGGAGGCGTCGCAGGGGAAGTGACAGAGAGGGGGAGCGGAGCCAGCGGGGAATTTAAACCCGGGGTTGGCACGGTGCAGGGGAGCGCGGTGAACGGAGCAGGAGGAAAGGAGAAGGAGGGAGAGGTGAGGCAGGATATGATAAGGGGGACGGGCCAGGAGGCCTGGTGGAGTAGGAAGCGGCCCAGGGCGGGGTCGTGGAGCCCGTGAGCGGGTGTGTTTTGGGGCATTCCCCCATCCGCTAGGGAGGAACCGTGGGTCCCTGCCTTTAGGGCCCTGGGCCGGGGTTTGGAGAGGGGGCGGGCCCGAACCCCCCTACTCCGCTGACCGACAGGTCCGGCTCGGGTGGAAGCACGAACGTGCGCAATAAAAGGGCCACCGGCCATGGTGGTGGCTGCTTATGCTTGACTCTCTGTGTTAGACTAGTTTATAGGTGACTCTGAGGGACGAACTCGTTCACACCACCCCCTCACCATCCTCTGCCCCCGTTCCCTCATGCCCCTGTGCCCTCACACATGCCTTGCTCCATCCTGGCCTTCCTCATGCTCACCCCTTCTTTCAAGCCTTCTCCCAGCACCTCCCCTTCTCCCCTCTAGCCCCCAATACCCGTACCCTCTCCCCTCCCAGCATCACCCTGTCCCCCTCCCACTGACACCTCCCCTCCTGCCTTTTTCCTCATTGTCTGCACTTGGCCCCCTGCCATTTGTCTCTCCTCCACCCCTGTCCCTTTGGTGCCTTCCCCTTTCCCTCTGCACAAGCCCCTTCCCTCTCCCTCCTCCTCCCCCTCCCGTACCTTCTGCCTTCCACTTTGCGGGACTGGAGTCTGTGCTCTGTCCCCGGACTCCAAACCCGCAACTCAGCCATGCAGTGCATCACAGCGCCCAGCAGGTTTAAAATCCCGGGCCGTGGGCATCTCCCCACCCACTGGTTTGAGCGTGCTGCGCAGGGCAGCAGCCAGCAAGCGGGAGCTCAGAGAAGGTTACGCGTGGCAGGGACGGGACTGGGACCGGGGAGAGACGCTCTGGGGCCAGAGTGGGAGGACGCACTGTGGGGGGGGGGGGGTCAGGACCTGCTCCAGCTCCAAATATTGCCAGAGCATGGGCACCAGGAGCCCACACACAAGCACCTCTCCTGGCTAGCCAGCTCTCTCTCTCTTTTTCAGTGGGGGTGGGGGAGTGCCGGTTCCTCGCGAAACCCCTAGTTTTGCTCCGTGGAAGCCCAGGGTTTCGTGGAGCACCAATTAGGAAACACTGGTCTAGACTACATGAATCCTCTCCACCCCCCATGCCAGGAGATGCTCCCCCAGGGGCTTGCAGCCCTCATGTTCCTGGCTCTGCTGCTGCTGCTCCTTGGCCTGGAGCTGACACATGGGCCCCTTGCTCAGCAAGAGCGACTGAGGTCTCTGAACCCAGCTGGGTGGACACAGAGTCTGCTCTGGAGAGCGTCTAATCAGAATGGAGAAGCTGGCCCCAGGTGACATGGGCTGGGGGGCTGTAACTTGGCTGAGCTCCACCAGCAGAGCCAGGAATAAACCCCACATCTCCCAAGGCCTCGCCCACCCAATGCCATAGGAACATCCTTGCTTGTTTCTCCTCTTTTAGCCTTTTATTGGCTCATCTTCCTCAAGGAGACTCATTTCTCCAGTGCCGGTAAGTTGATGCCTGGAAACCTGGGCAAAATCTCCAGATTCAAACCCCTGGGTGTCAGCCAGTTGGAAGGGGCTTTGAACGGGCAAAGAGCTTTGCATCCCATTTCCTCCTCCCCTTTCCCTGCATTTTCCTCTTTCTGATTTTCTGTTTCCTTCTCATCCTTTACGCTGCATCTGACTCCCTCTTCCCTACCCACCAGAAAACCACGTGCTCCGCAGGGGACTAAATAGAGGTCCTTTTAATTCCATGATCATTGCCAGTTCCCTCTGAGTTTCCCACTGAACAGGACGACAATCCATTGCTAGGCCCTGGTCATGCAAACCTGTAGGGGTTTCCCAGGCCCTGTCATATCCCCCCAACATTCCTCTATGCCTGCATGGAGGGAGAGCGTGTCCCACAGTTTGGGGGTGATTGTGCTGAAGGTTGAGAGTCAAGCACTCCGAAGTTCAGCATTGGGTGGGAGGCGCTGGAGGGGGTACAGAGCACATATCAGGTGATTTGTGGCTCTCCGAAAGTGCTGGGAAGGAATAAGATGTGTGGGGCTCCTGTGCCCCAGTGCGTGAAAGGCATGTGGGGGAGGGGTAAGACAGGGGCTCTGCAAGTCACAGATGGAGCCCCAGAGGGCTGCATTTAGCCCAGAGGCAGCAAGTTGCCCACCACTGGAGAAAGGAGGAGCACCTCCTGCCCACGGGCCCATAGGGGACCTGTAAGACCCACCCACTGGGGGCAACACAAGAACCTTCCTGGGCCACTGAGTGACTCCGGTTCTGTTTGCTCCTGTCCAGAGATCAACGAATGTTCCCAAGTCCCCCCGACCTGCGGCCGGAATGCCTTATGCCTTGACACTGCCAGAGGTTTTTACTGCATGTGTGAACCTGGCTACAGAACTTCCAAAGGAGACTCCTGGCTGCCCGGCAGCGTCGCCCCTCTGGACTGCTCAGGTGAGAGCCAGTGGGAAGCCGAAGGCCTTCTCCCGGCAGGGTCTCTCCTGCCCCCAGACAGTCATGGGGGACTCCCGGCGCACACCAGCCCCTCGGCCCAGCTCTGTGTCCGGTGCCCTCTTGGGCCTGGTGAGAGCCAGCACCCTGGGACCACGGCCATCTCCGCGCAGCCTTTGCTGTCTTGGATGCCCATGGCCGGGCACCACAGCCCTTTGCTGCTCATTGCCCCGTGCTCAACACACGCCGGGGAGGCTCGTGCGGGGCCGGATCCTCATCCAGAGTTAAAGGCGCAGAGTCACTGGGGCCAGGACCCCGGTGCTGCTGCTCCATTGACTCTCCTGAAACAACAGTGATTTGCTGTCAGCCGGCCAAGGACCGGGGCTTTGCCCTGCTCTGACACATCGGGCTGGGGCTGGCAAAGTGTTGGCGGGGCGGGCGAGGGAGAGTAAGGAATGAACTAAAGCTTTTGACAGACACGGGTGATCCGGGCGACAGGGTGCACTAGATGCACCAATAGGGACATGTGGATGGAGACCCAGGGCAGAGTCGTGCTGAGTGACAGCTGAGAAGCCTCTGCTCCCATCGGTTACAAGGGAGGGGCAGGTGCCCTGCCTGTGAGCAAGTGGCACTGCAAAAATGGGCAAGGAGATCTGGGGAGAGAAAATTGTCTCCAGGTCACAGTGGGGGAAACTGAGGCATCAGGTGGGGAAAATTCCTCAACAAGGTCACACAGGGAGCCTGTGCAAAAGCTTGGAGTGCAACCCAGCAGCCCCGACTCCCCCCTTCTGCTATATCTACTAGGCCTCACTCCCCTCCTGAAGGGCAGGATAGAACCCAAGAATCCCGCCTGTGTACCATCCTACTACAACCAGTCCACCACCTTCCTAGCCCACCACCAGCAATAGAATCCAGGTGTCTGGACTCACCTGTGTGACTTCCCCGGCTCCTCCCTGCTCCAGCTCCCAACCCTCACTCTCCTCACAGAGCTGAGAAGGGAACCCAGGTGCCCTGGCTCCCACCTCCCAGGCCACTAGCACGGCTGCCTCTGGGGGATGGGCAGCATATTGCAAAAGTGCTGGGAGCCATATTCCTGGCATGGTGACCCTTTGATGCCAGCTGCTGGCCCTGCTCACCACCCCCACTCTCCTTCTCCCTCCAAGCAAAGGCTCTGTTGTGAGGAGCTGGGCCCATCTACATTCAGGGGTGTGCCCTGAGGACACCACCTGCACCAATAACCCAGGGATCCACTGCTGCACCAGCAAGCCTGGCTTAGCAGCCATTTCTGGGGAGCAGCGCATCACTGACCCAGCAGCGCATCACTGACCCAGCAGCGCAGTGCAATAGTGAGGGCTGGTTCAGGCACGGGGCAGAGTGACCAATGTAAAAGGCCACTCGAGCTGATGGAAAGATTCCCACTGGATCCAATGGGGTTTGGGTCAGTGTTTTGGGGCTGGGGCAGTAGAATACTGGTGTGCTAGGTTCACAAATGGACAACCATATGGTTTCTCCCTACTAGACATTGATGAATGTTCACAAGGGCTATCTCCTTGTGGCCACAACTCCATCTGCAACAACACACCGGGCAGTTACAAGTGTAAATGCCAGGCAGGCTACATCCCTCCCAACCAGCCTAGCACCCCCTTCAACTGCACAGGTGAGTGTCTGATTCAGGGTGTGTGTGTAGCGGTCCGGGTGTGAGAGGCTAATGCCTCTAGAGAGATTAGAGGATTGAGCCAAAAGAAATGGGATGAGGTTCAACAAGGACAAGTGTAGAGTCCTGACCTTGGGATGAAAGAATCTCAAGAACTGCCGTAGGCTGGGAACCGACTGGCTAAGTAGCAGTTCTGCAGAAAAGGACCTGGGGTATGTCTACACTACCACCCTAGTTCGAACTAGGGTGGTAATGTAGGCATACCGCACTTGCAAATGAAGCCCGGGATTTGAATTTCCCGGGCTTCATTTGCATAAGCCGGCCGGCGCCATTTTTAAATGCCGGCTTGTTCGAACCCCGTGCCGCGCGGCTACACGCGGCACGGGCTAGATAGTTCGAACTAGCAAGCCATTCCGAACTATCTGTACACCCCGGGGGTGTACAGATAGTTCGGAATGGCTTGCTAGTTCGAACTATCTAGCCCGTGCCGCGTGTAGCCGCGCGGCACGGGATTCGAACAAGCCGGCATTTAAAAATGGCGCCGGCCGGCTTATGCAAATGAAGCCCGGGAAATTCAAATCCCGGGCTTCATTTGCAAGTGCGGTATGCCTACATTACCCCGCTAGTTCGAACTAGAGGGGTAGTGTAGACATACCCCTGGGGATTACAGTGGATGAGAAGCTGAATATGAGTCAACAGTGTGCCCTTGTAGCCAAGAAGCTAATGGCACATTGGGGTGCATTAGGAGGAGTAATTATTCCCCTTTATTTCATTCTGGTGAGGCCACATCTGGAGTACTGTGTCCAGTTCTGGGCCCCCCACTATAGAAAGGATGTGGGCGCATTGGAGATGGTTCAGCGGAGGTCGACCAAAATGATCAGGGGGCTGGAGTGCATGACCTACGAGCAGAGGCAGAGGGATTTGGGCTTATTTAGGCTGTAGAAGAGAAGAGTGAGGGGAGATTTGGTAGCAGCCTTCAACTTCCTTAAGGGAGGTTCCAAAGAGGATGGAGAAAGGCTGTTCTCAGTAGTGACACATGGCAGATCAAGGAGCAAAGGTCTCAAGTTGCAGTGGGGGAGGTCTAGGTTGGATATTAGGAAAAACTATTTCCCTAGGAGGGCGGGGAAGCACTGGGATGGGTTCCCTAGGAAGGAGGTGGTATCTCTATCCCTAGAGATTTTTAGGTCTCAGCTTGACAAAGCCCAGGCTGGGTTGATTTAGTTGGGATTGATCCTGCCTTGGACAGGAGCTGGACTCGATGAGTCCTGAGGTCTCTTCCAGCTCTATGATTCCATGGTCACCCGCAGTCGAGAGCTAGATTCTGAGCAGCTCTGCCGGCCCACCCAGGATTCTGACCCTCCAAAGCTCTGACAGCTGCAGAGATTTCATGGAGATGGTACAGGGGGCTCCTATCTACCCCTCAGGAACAGCTACAGGATCAGCTGCCACGCGGCTCGTTTCCTGTTGCTTTCTCCTCGCAAAACCCCACAGCCCTCTTGGCCAGGGAGATGGAAATCCTCTGGTGGAGCCTCATTCCCTGCCTTACAGTAAGAGCAGGCACTGACTGTTGTCGTTAGACTCTGAACTCCTTGGTCAGTGGTCCGCAAAGCCTTCCTGTGTTTGTATGTAACACCCTGTGGTCAGGAGTAGAACTCTGGGCCTTTGGACCTGGAATTGCGGCAGTTGTAACATTGTTTAAATGAAACATTTGGGCTTTTCGCTTCACAATGAGGTTTTGTTGGGAATTTTAGCTAAAAACAAACCACGAGTTGCAAATTAGCTAAAAGCGAGAACAAATGGGAAATGGAAACCTCAGGTTGGATGGGAGGGTCGATCCCAGATGAACTGTGCGGTGTGTTTGTTTCAGTGAGAGGAGTCCCCAAAATTCCACCTTGGGTTACCCAGTAAGAATTTCCTCCTGGTTATTTCTCTTCTGGTTTGGTCCCTGCACTGAAAACATCCAGGATTTGCCCTGCTCTTCTCTGCCCCCTGAAGTGTTGATGAGCCAAGACTCCAAACCCTCTGGCACTGTCCCTGCTGCCTGGTCTAACGGGCCCAGTCTGTTCCTGGAAGGTGCCACGAGACCAAAAACCCCTGTATATGGTCCACGTCCCTGGGTCCAGCCCTAGGAAGGCGCATGGGTCTGTTACTGTGTGGATGTGACATGGGGACATCTGAAGGGCACCTGGGAAGTGCGAGCCCCTCCCAGCTGAATTATTCTCCCCCCCCCAGCCCGCCCGCAGCAGGGTGGAGCATTCACCCGGACAAGGCTGGTCCCTGATCCCAGATGTGCGATGGGAAGAGCCTGAGCCACACGGCGGCTGGGCTGCTTTGTAGCCCAGAGAGAGCCAGGGAGCATGTGTCTACCCAGGCTGGGAATCGCTGCTGTAGCTGCAGTGCTAACAGGGCTCCAGAATGGGATATTTCAATGCTGCAGACCCCTGTGCTGCTGTGTGAATGGAGACCAGCACCTGAGGGATGCTGAACGGCCTCCACTCCCATTGGTTGCAGGAGGAGCTGGTGAGGCTCCGCCCTTCCAGGTGTGGCCCTGGCAAATCTGAATTGTCTCCCTGCACATCTGGGGAAACTGAGGCTTCTAGAAGGGAAAGGGTTTGGCAAAGATCACATGAGGAGTCTAGTGATAGAGATGCAGCCGTGTTAGTCTGGTGTAGCTGAAACAAAAGACAGGACTATGCAGCACTTTACAGACTAACAAGATGGTTTATTAGGTGATGAGCTTTCATGGGCCAGACCCACTTCCTCAGATCAATATGTGGAAGAAAATCGGCACAACCATACATACCAAAGTGATACAATCAAAAAATGCACATGTGAAATTGACAAATCAAATTTTAGAACAGAGTAGGGTTGAAGGGGGACGGTTAGTGTCTGTGAGGTAATGACATTAGGGGTGATAACTGGAGAAGCTATCTTTGTAATGGGTAAGATAATTAGAGTCTTTGTTTAGACCCATACATAAAGGGTCAAATTTAAGCACAAATGACAATTCTGAAGCTTCTGGTTGAAGTCTGGAGTTAAAGTCTCTTTGAAGCAATATGCATGTTTTAAGGTCATTGAGGGAATGGTCAGTCTGGCTGAAATGGCAAGCAACAGCTTTCTCTCTGGGAGAGATTCTTATGTCTGTTTTGTGTGCATTGATTCTTTGGTGAAGTGTCTGAGAAGTTTGACCAATGTACACAGCAGACGGACACTTTAGTCTGTGACAGAACTGGGGACAGAACCCAAGATTCCTGTCTACTTAGCCTCCTGCTTTCACTGCTAGGCCTCATTCCCCTCTTCAGATTAGGGATAGAAGCCCAGAGTTCTACCTGTGCACCAGCTAGAACCAGTGCATCACCTTCCTGTCCCACGGCCACCAATCTAACTCAGGTCTCCTGGAATCCACTTCTCAGGCCACTAGTAGCTGCTGGCTCTTGGCGATGAGCAGCATCCTCCTGGGAGCCATATTCCTGGCACAGTGCCCACTCTAATGCCATTCCCTGGGACCCCTCCCAACTGCCATCCTTCCACCAAGACAAGGCTCTGTTGTACAGAACTGGACCCATCTGCATTTTGTCATGTGCCCTGAGGATACCACCTGCACCAACACCCCATGGATCCACTGCTGCCCCTGCAAGCCTGGCTTTGCATCCAGTTCTCGGGAGCAGCGTGTCACTGATCCAGCAGCACAGTGCAATGGTGGGAGCTGGTTCAGGCACAGGGCACAGTAATGGATGCAAAAGCCCCCTGGGGATGATGGAAAGATTCCCACTGGATCCAGTGGGGTTTGGGTCATTGTGAGGGATCCAGGGCAGGAGGACACGATTGTCCTAGGGTCACACATGGCCAACCTGGATTCTGTCACCTAGATATTGATGAATGTTCCCACAACTCATCTCCCTGCGGCCCCAACTCCATCTGCAGCAACACACCGGACAGTTACACCTGCATGTGCCAGGCAGGCTACGTCCCTCCCAGCAAGTCCGGCATCCCCTTCAGCTGTACAGGTAAGCATCTTATATGGGGGATGTGTGTGGGGCTCTGGGTATGAAAGGCTAATGCCTGCTGACCAGGTCACCCCACAATGAAGAGCTAGGCACGGAGTGGCTCTGCCGGCCCACCCGGGATTCAGACTCTCCAAAGCCCCGACAGCTGCAGAGATTTCATGGGGATGGTACCTGAGGCTCCTTCCCACCCCGCAGGAAGAGCTACAGGATCAGCTGCCACGTAGCTCTCTTGCTCCGGCCCTCTGCTCGCTAAATCCCACAGTCCCTTTGGCCCGGGTAAGTTCTATCCTCTGGTGGAGCCTCATTCTTTGTCTTAGAGTCAGAGCATGGACTGGACTGGAGTCATTAGATTGAACTCCGTGGCCAGCGGTCGGCACAGCGGCCCTGTTCTTACATGTAACACGCTGTGGGTGGGAGTCGAAGCCGGGAACTTCGGGCCCGGCCTCATGACCGTCGTGACGTGGTTTACATGAACCATTTTGGCTTTTTGTTTCAAAATGAAGTTTTGTTGGGAAATTGAGCCAAGTTTGTATTTAATGGAAAAAGGCCCCAATGCAAACCAGCCACGACCGAGAAGAAACGGGAAACGGTTGGGTGGGAGGTTCGATCCCCGATGAACCGTTTGGTGTGTTTGTTTCAGTGAGAAAAGTCCCTAAACATCCACCTTGGGTTGCTCAGGGACAATTGCCTCCTGGCTATTTTTATCCTGGTTTGTTCCCTGCGCTGAAAACATCCAGGATTTGCTCAGCTTTTCCCTGCCCGCTGGAGTGTTGATGAGCCAAGACGCCAAACCCTGTGTCCCACTGTCCCTGCTGCCTGAGCTAACGGGCGAGTGTGTTCCTGGGAGGGGCCATCAGACCAAAAACCTCTGTGCCAGGCCCAGCCCTAGGAAGGCTCATGGGTGTGTTACTGTGTGGCTGTGACATGGGGACATCTGCAGTGCAGCAGGGAGGGGTCCCAGCTCAATCAGACACCCCCCCCCCCCACACAGCAGGGCAGAACACACCCAGGGGGCAGGCAGCAGATGGGCCAGTGCCCTAGAGCTGCCCTGTCCCTGATCCCAGCGGGGCAGAGCCTGAGCTGTACGGTAGCTGCACGGCTTTGTAGCCCAGGCAGAGCCAGCGAGCGCGTGTCTGCCCAGGCGGGAAATCGCAGGTTAGCTGCAGGGCGGACAGGGCTCCAGGCTGGGGCAAGGCAGGGCTGCAGCCCCCTGCGGTGCTGTGTGAATGGAGAGCAGAGCCTGGCATGTGCTGAGTAGGCTCCTCTCCCATTGGTTGCAGGGGGAGCTGGCGGGGCCCCGCCCCTCAGGGTGTGGCCCTACAATAATAGGAAATCAGATCCGGAAAACGGGATTGTCTCCCTGCGTATCTGGGGAAACTGAGGCTTCTGGAAGGGAAAGGACTTGGCCAAGGCCACATGGGGAATTTGTGGCAGAGCTGGGGACAGAAGCTGAGAGTCCTGACTTGGCAGTCCCCTGCTTTCAGCGCTAGCTCCCAGGTGTCCTAGCACCCCGCTTCCTAGGCCACTAGCACGGCTGCCCCTTGGGGATGGACAGCATATTGCAAACCTGCTGGGAGCCATATCCCTGGCACAGTGCCGCCCCTCCCCCTGATACCAGCTGCTTGTGCTACCTTCTCCCCATCCTCCCATTAAGAGAAGGCCCCGTGGTGCAGAGCTGGGCCCACCAGCGTTCTGCTGAATGTTCTGAGGACACCACCAGCAGCCACATCCCAGGGGGCCACTGCTGCCCCAGCAAGCCTGGCTTTGCATCCAGTTCTGGGGAGCAGCGCGTCACTGACCCTGCAGCGCAGTGCAATGGTGAGAGCCGGTTCAGGCACAGGGCAGAGTGACCGATGGAAAAGGCCTCTGGGGCTGATGGAAATATTCCCACTGGCTGCAATGGGGTTTGGGTCAGCGTGAGGAGCCCGGGGCAGTAGAACACTGGTGTCCTAGCATCACACATGGCCAACCTGGATTCTTCCCCCTCCAGATATTGACAAATGTTCCCAAGACCCGTTGCCCTGCGGCCCCGACTCCATCTGCACCAACACACCGGGCAGTTACACCTGCAGGTGCCGGGCAGGTTACCTCCCACCCAGCCAGCCTGGCGCCCCCTTCCCTCTGCTCGATGAACCGCATGGCCCCGGGGCAGTAGAACACTGGTGTCCTAGCGTCACACATGGCCCATCTGGTTACTTCCCCCTTCAGATATTGATGAGTGTTCCCGAGACCCATCGCCCTGCGGCCCCGACTCCATCTGCACCAACACACCGGGCAGTTACACCTGCAGCTGCCGGTCGGGCTACCTCCCACCCAGCCAGCCTGGCACCCCCTTCAGCTGCACAGGTAAGTGTCTGCGTGGGGTGCAGGGAAGCTCTGGGTGTAAGAGGCTAATGCTGGATCTCCACTGGCTCCCATGCAAAAGGAGCTCTGCCTGCCCCTCCCCCCACCTCTTTCTCCTTTGTCCTGAGCCCCATGCGCTATGGCTGCAGCGATTTCATGAGGGTCCTTCACACCCAGCCTGACAAATTAGAGGATCCGCTGCCACGCAGCTCACTTCCTCCAGGCCTCTGCTCACTGAACCACACGGCCCCTGTGTCCACGCACACCCCCACCTTGCCATGGACTTGGGGAGAGACAACTAGATTGTCTCCCTGCTCATGTGGGGAAACTGAACCTTCTCGAAGGGAAAGGATTTGGCAAAGGTCACGTGGGGAATCTGTGGCAGAGCTGGGGACAGAACTCGGAAGTCTTGGCTCCCCAGTCTCCCTGCCAGCCCGTATTCCTTCTCCCTTTCCCGCCCCCCTGTCCCGTGAGCCATGGTTCCTTCTCTCTTGCCCTCTCCCCTGCCAACCCGAGCTCTTTCTCTCCCCCCAACCTCTCCTTCACCCCCATTTCCAAGCAACAGTACACACCAGACCTGGGTCTAACACGGGTGCATGGGTGCCTGCCCGCTCCGTGTGGGGCACAGTGAGGCGCAGGTATTGCCGTGTGCACGTGGCATTTCAGGTACTGCAGCCTCCTGTAGTGGGGAAAGCAGCAGCTTGGAATTGAGGGGCCGTCCCGATCTCTCTCTGGTGTGGTCCCGCCTGCGCTGCTCCCCTCTCCAGCCCTGCCTGTAGAGCCCAGGGCTGCCCATCTTGGCTTGGTTTGAAATAGCAATTCCTGGCGTGAAGGGGAAGCAGCGAGGTTGAGCTGGAGTGGGGAGAGGGGAGAGGGAAGAGGGGGAGAGAGGGAGAAGGCCGGCGGGACCCAGAGGGATGGGATGACGTCAATCTGTCATCCCGCAGGAAAACCTTTCTTTAACATAGAGAGAGAGAAACGTTCTGCTAAGCGGTATGGAAGCTAGAAGAGATTTTCCTTTTTCAGTTCTTAGATGGAGTCACCAGGCCCCAGAGAGCTGTGGGAGCCGGCAGGAAGGGTGGGCAGAGGGGTAGGAAGAAGGGAGTGGGTGGCACTATGACCCTAAGAAGAAATACCTTCCCTTGCCCCTTACACCTGCTGCCCATGAACCCAGCAGTCCAGCTTGTGCACCATCCTGCTAGGACCAGGGCACCATCTTCCCACCCCTCTGCCAGCAATCGAACCGAGGAGTCCAGACTCCCCCTCCCCCGTCTCCCTGCTCCAGCTCCCAAGCCTCCCTCTCCCCTCACAAAGCTGAGAAGGGAACCCAGGCATCTGGGGTGTCACTTCCCAGGCCGCTAGCACTGCTGCCTCTGGGCGGAAACTTGCAGGGAGCCATATTGCTGGCACAGTGCTCCCTCCCATGCCAGCTGCCGGGCCTGTCTGTCCCCCCCCCCATCCTCCCGCAGAGAGAGGGCTCTGTTGTGCAGAGCTGGGCCCATCTGAACTCAGTGATGTGCCTTGAGGATGCCACCTGCACCCACATCCCAGGGGGCCACTGCTGCCCCTGCAAGCCTGGCTTTGCATCCAGTTCTGGGGAGCAGCGCAATGGTGAGAACTGGATCCAG
Source organism: Pelodiscus sinensis (assembly GCF_049634645.1). Classification (NCBI taxonomy): domain Eukaryota; kingdom Metazoa; phylum Chordata; order Testudines; family Trionychidae; genus Pelodiscus; species Pelodiscus sinensis. The sequence continues at coordinate 11,680,706 of NC_134729.1, read as the reverse complement.
TGGGATTTGGGTCAGCATGAGGAGTCTGGGGCAGTAGGACACTGGTGTGCTCGGGTCACACATGGCCAACCTGCATTCTGTCACCTAGATATTGATGAATGTTCCCGCAACCCATCACCCTGCGGCCCCAACTCCATCTGCAGCAACACACCGGGCAGTTACAGGGAGAGAGGCCTGGAAAACTTTTTAACCCTTACAGCAGTTTTCTTTTAGAAAGTTATGATTTCTGCACAGTCCCCCCCTTAGACACAATTGGAGTTATTTGATTTTCCCCACAATTCCCCCCTTTAATACTCCTATTGGAGTATTACTCAAAGTTTATTCTGGACATTCTTAGGTATTCTTCCTTTGCTAGGATGAAGTCTCATCTTAGAGGGAGGTACATTGGACAAACATCTCAGACACTTCGCCAAAGGATTACTGCCCACAAAACAGATATCAGACAAGATCACAAAGAGAAAACAGTTTCTTGTCATTTCAACCAGAAAGGACACAGTCTTAATGACCTGCTAACCTGCATCCTACTTCAGAAGACATTCAAATCTGCACTTGAAAGGGAATCCTCTGAACTGGCATTCATGCTAAAATTCGACACCCTCCACACCGGACTTAATAAAGACCCCAACTATCTTACACATTACAAAGATAGCTTCCCCAATTATCACCTCTAATACTATTAACTCACAGACATTTCCCCTTCCCCACCTCTAATATCATTAACTCACTGGCATTCACCTTCCTTCCTCCCCCCCATCCCCCTTCTGTTCTGTAATGTGATTTGTCCTTTTCATGTGTGTTCATTTTTTTTAAATTGTATCCTTTGGTATATATGGTTGTGACTGTTTTCTTCCATTATTTGATCTGAGGAAGTGGGTCTGGCCCACGAAAGCTCATCATCTAATAAACCATCTTGTTAGTCTTTAAAGTGCTACATTGTCCTGCATTTTGCTTCAGCTACCCCAGACTAACACGGCTACATCTCTACCACTATTCTACATATCCAACAGTCACTTGCATTGGTGAGGGACACAATCTTCTGCAGGGCTTCCCAATAAGGGTGGGGAAAGTTATATACTAAGGCTACTCTGACCACTAAAAGAGGGAAAACAATCCTCATCCTATTATAGTATCTTAAGTCTCTAAAGTAGAAGGATAATAATAATATAGTAATTAGCTAGCAACTAGCAAGGCAGTCTTTTAACTAAACTTAATCAGTTAGTATTGTTTGGCTTGCCTCTGCAGGCACTCTGCGAGATTTCGTAGTCTCCTAGTTCACTCAATACTGGAATGGATTCCCCTTCGTGAGAGCTACGGGGTGCCAGGCTCACCTGTAGGTCTTTGCTGGTACAGTCCTACCTCTCAGGTTGTATCTTGAAGCTCCTGGTGGAGGCCGGTTTGGTAACAGTCTGGTTTGAGAGTCTGCCACCTCGGTCCGCTGAACCTCGTCCTCAGGTGATTCCTCCAGGGAGGGGTCCTGGGTGACGGGGTCAATCAGCTGTGTTGGATCTGCAGTTCGGCGTACATGACTTGCGTGGATCCACGAGGGACGCTCCTTCACCTTTACTGCTGTGTGGGTGATGAGCAGCACTTGGAACGGTCCTTTCCACCAGGCTGTCAGGGAATTTTTTCTGCGATGTTCCTTCACGAACACGTAGTCGCCTGGTTGGCTGGTGTGGCATGGTACATTAGTAGGTACTGGGAGGGCTTCCTTTACCCGCAGGTGCAAGCTCTCCTAACCGTCATTTTATGTCTAGGTATCTTCTTTCTGTGTGGCTGCTAGCCTGTGGGCCTCCTGCAACATTAAACTGCTTACAAATCACACATGAATTAGATATGAATTAGATATTCTTGACAGCTTCTAGGTGCATGCCTGGGGCGTACCATTGTTTTGGGATTTGTGAGGGCACCCCCCTTTTGCTCATGTGTGTCATCTGATGAGACACCTGAGCAAGCTGCCGTGTGAGAGATCTTGGGGCAACTGGGCGGCCATCAGGTGCAACCATTATCCCAGCTGGGGATAAGAAGCAGCCTGCTTTCTCCCAAAGGTTTTTCTCTGCAGGTTGAGCAGCCTGCTGTAGTTCTATCAGGTCCTGCAAAGAAACAGGGAGGGAAAGAGAGACCAGAATCTGAAAGGGAGCCGGAGGTCCATGTGCTGCTGAATGTCTGGCCGCTGCATCAGCACTCCATTACCCAGAGAAACAGGATCAGTGGCACCTGTGTGGGCCGGGCAATGGGTAATAGAGAGGGATGTGGGTAGCTGAATAGCATCAAGGAGTTGGGAGATAAGGGGACCATGACAGATAGCAGAGCCAGAAGAGGTAAGGAAACCTCGTTGTTTCCAAATTTGTCCTGTGGCATGACAGAGAAAGCATACTTTGAGTCAGTATAAATGGCAGCAGACTGTCCGGATGCTAAAAGGCAAGCTCGAATTAAAGCGATGAGCTCAGCAGCCTGAGCTGATTTGATTCCTGGAAGAGAAAAGAAAAACCTCTAAAACATCATCTGAGACCACTGCATATCCAGCCTTTAGCTTACCAACTGAATTTCTTTTACATGAGCCATCAGTGTACAATACAAGATTTGCATTTTCCAGCGGTTGATCAGACAAATTTTTGGGGAGGTTTTACACAGTGCTCAAGCAATTCTTTACAATTATGGGTGTGTGGTTCACCATCAGAGGGTAAAGGAAAAAGAGTAGCTGGGTTAAGTACATTACATCTTTGAATTATCACATTTGGGGAAGAGAGGATAACATTTTCATACCGGGTTTGTCTCTGAACAGACAGGTGCTGAGTGCGGTGTCGCTGTAAGAGAGCAGAGACAGCATGAGGGACCTGTAAGTTAATGCTGTGGCCTAATGTGACAGGTTGGGCTTTTTTCAAATAATTCAGCAGCAGCTGCAACTGCCCTCAGACAAAGTGGGAACCCACGGGCTACTGAGTCCAGTGTTGCAGAAAAATAAGCTACTGGACGAGGTGTGGGTCCAAGGGGTTGACAGAGAGCTCCAGCTGCAATTCCATCCTGTTCATGATAAAACAGAGTAAAAGGCTTGCTATAATTAGGTAAGCCCAGAGCAGGTGGCTGTGAGAGAAGAGTTTTAAGGGAAAGGAAAGCAGATTCACATTCTGGGGACCAGGTCACTGGGTCAGGAGCTAAGTCTAAGAGTAGAATAGTAAGGGGTCTGGTGAGTCCAGAAAAATTAGGAATCTATTGTCTGCAATATCCTGCAGTACCCAGAAATTTGTGTACTTGACTTTGGTGAAAGGGTGAGGAATGGAAAGAACTTGAGCGAATCCTAAAAGTAAATGTTCCAAGTACTGAACTCTTTGTTTTACAAACTGCAATTTGGCTTTGGAAGCCTTGTGACCCTTATTAGCAAGACACTTTAACACATACAAGGTTATCAGTTTTACATCCTCCCTCAGTTTTACTAGCAATTAGCACATCATCAACATACTGAATCAACACAGAACTGCAGGGAAGAGAGATAGAGTTAAGGTCAGCTTTTTTAAAAACTGAGAAAACAGAGTAGGGCTTTTATAATAACTTTACAAAAACATGTCCAGGTTAATTGATGACCCTGAAAGGAAAAGGCAAAGAGAAATTGGGAATTCTTATGCACTGGAATAGAAAAGAAGGCAGAACATAAATCTATTACAGAAAACCAGGTTAGGTACTACTGGAAATCTAGGGATTACAAACTTATTAAGGGCTCTTAGGTCTTCTACAAATCTATAGATTTGCTTTTTCACAGGTAGTATAGGTGTATCACACGGTGAAGTTGTATAAACAAGTATCCCTTGTTCAAGGAGGGAAGAGATTACAGGCTTAATGCCCTCTTGTGCCTCCCTAGCCAATGGATACTGGGGTACCCTTGGGAAAGGCTTGTTGTGTTTGTATGTTATTTGCACTGGTGTTGCAGAGGCTAGCAACCCCACTTCATTCACAATGGGCTGCCCACTATGTCTCTGGGACATCTGAGAGGTCCAGGAGGGGTGTATGTCCGGAGGTCTCTGAGAGTAGTAATGCCATCAAATTTGGAGCCTGAAGGGGGGGGGGGAAAGGTCAACAAATATCCCTTCCTCTCTACAGAGAAGGTTTGCACCCAATTTACACAATAAGTCACGTCCCATAAGGTTTACAGGAGAACAGGGAGATAACAGGAAAGAATGTTCAGCTGACAAGGGTCCAAAGAGGAGTGGGGGTGCAGATGGCACATCTGGGGAATCAAGCTGTTTCTTTAGAGTAGCCAATTTTTGCTGCAGCATTTCAATAGAATTCCTTTGGCTAGCCATAATGCTCTGATTCTTTTTTTTTTTACTGCCACATCCTTCCAGAGGCACCAATATTCCATCTGGTTAGGATGTTTTTCCTCGAGGAAAACTCTAAGATAAGCAAGCTTAGTTAAATCAAAACTACCCTCCAGTGGCCATGTATTCTGGGAATTCCCCTGAGTATAGCCATTCCAAATGCTCAATGTCTTAAGTCTCCTTAGTTTCAAACCTGCAGGCAATACCTAGCTGACTGATCATCTGAGACAAGGGAGTCCCAGGCTGTGAGAAACCTTTCCCCTCAGTCGGAGACAGACTTGAGGGAGCAATCTTATCCATGTTAGCACTGTCTTGTCCAAGGACAGCACAGGAGCCCAACAGTACTACCCTCTCCAAGGATAGTGTGGGAGTCCACACAAACTGTCAGCTTCACTCACACTCCTTATGTGCCAGGGGAAACCGCCCTTGCTTTCAGCAGCTGTGCAGTGACACTGACAGCGCTGGTGCGGCTGCAGTCCCCCTCCGGACTTCACTCACTCAAAACCATGCGCTTGGACTCGCCACCAATCAGTCAGCAACAACAACAACAACAACAAAATCCAACCCCTATTTGGCTATACCCAGTGTTTTCGTTTTAAATTTCCCTCAAGCCTCTTAACAAAAAATTTTAAGTAAAAGATGACTTTTACCGCCAGCCGGTCCAGCTGGTGACGAGAACAGGGAGGCGGACTGGGGGATTTTAAATGGATCCCTTACCCTCCAGATGCGCGCTGTAGTCCGTTCCCATTCCCCATCATCAGCCTTTCCAACTGGAGTTCCAAGCCATCCCACTTCTGACACCAAATTGAGGGGGAAATCTCGCTCCCCTGGGGTACAGAGCCCCCAGAAGGGTCCGAGGCCGGAGGTCAAATCAGTGAGGCAGGAGAGAAATCTAGAAGGAAAAACTTTATGATGCATGCATGCAGGCTGTCACACCAAGAGTGCAAGCAGCCCTGACAGACAGATACAGGGATTCTTTATACAGTATGTTCAGACAGCTCAGTTGTGGATTGTTATTCTTTAACATATCAAAGTCTCAGCAGAAGTACTCTGAGACTTCTGTTCACCCCAGGAGTGCTAGAAGTAAGTTTTACAGAACAAAGCCATATGAGAATGTGGAGTGGAGAAGTCTACAAAGCAAACTGTGACAAAGATAAGGGTTTACATGACAAATTGTGACAGACTAGGAGTATCCATGAACTTGAGATAGGCATTGTAAGGGTCTTGATTAGAGCTAATTTGATTTCTCTCTGTTACAGGGAGAGAGGCCTGGAAAACCTTTTAACCCTTACAGCAGTTTTCTTTTAGAAAGTTATGATTTCTGCACAGTCCCCCCCTTAGACACAATTGGAGTTATTTGATTTTCCTCACACATGCCAGGGAGGCTACCTTCTGCCCAGCCAGCCTGACGTCTGCTTCAGCTGTACAGGTAAGTGACTGATTCAGAGGATGTGTGATTCGATGTCAGTTGTGACATTGTTTAAATGAAACATTTGGGCTTTTTGCTTTACAATGAGGTTTTGGTGGAAAATTCATCTAAAAACGAACCACCCGAATGCAAACCAGCCAGAACCGAAAAGAAATGGGAAATGGAAACCTCGTGTTGGGTGGAAAGGTCAATTCCAGATGAACTGTGTGGTGTGTTTGTTTCAGTGAGAGCAGTCCCCAAAATTCTACCTTGGGTTACCCAAGAAGCATTTTCCCCTGGTTATTTCTCTCCTGCACTGAAAACATCCAGGATTTGCCCTGCTCTTCTCTGCCCCCTGAAGTGTTGATGAGCCAAGACTCCAAACCCTCTGGCACTGTCCCTGTTGCCTGAGTTAAAGGGCCGAGTCTGTTCCTGAGAGGTGCCATCAGACCAAAAACCTCTATGCCAGGCCCAGGCCCCTGGGTCCAGCCCTAGGAAGGCATGTGGGTGTGTGACTGTGTGGATGTGACAGGGGGGATGTCGCAGTGCAGCAGGGAGGTTCTCATCCCAGCTGAAACAGACACACCCTCCAGCAGGGTGGAGCATTCACAGGGAGCAGGCAGCGGATGGGCCAATGTCCTAGAGCAGCACTGTCCCAGATCCCAGGTGTGCGCTGGGCAGAGCCTGAGCTACATGGTGCCCACGCTGCTTTGTAGCCCAGACCGAGCTGGTGGAGGGGGATGGCAGGCTGAGGTATCCCAGCGCTGCAGACTGCTGTGATGCTGTGTGAATGGAGACCAGCACCTGAGAGATGCTGAGCAGCCTCTGCTCCCATTGGTTGCCGGGGGAGCTGATGGGGCTCCGCTCCTCTGGGTGTGGCTCTACAATAATAGGAAAGCAAATCTGTATTTTCTCCCTGCACATCTGGGGAAACTGAGGCTTCTAGAAGGGAAAGGGTTTGGCAAAGGGCACATGGTGAATCTGTGACAGAGCTGGGGATAGAACCCAAGTTTTCTGATTCCTCAGGCTCCTGCTTTCACTGCTAGGCCTCAAGCCCTTCCTCAGGATAGGGGTAGATGCCCAGAGTCCCATCCAGCTAAACCCGTGCATCACCTTCCTGTCCCACTGCCGCCAATTCAACCCAGGCCAGCTGGCACCCACTTCTCAGGCCACTAGTAGCCTCTGGCTCTTGGGGATGGATAGCAGATTGCAAACTTTGCAAACCTGCTGGGAGTCATATTCCTGGCATGGTGCCCCCTCTGATGCCAGCATCTGAGACCTACTCCCAAGCTCCATCCTTCCACCAATAGAAGGCTCTGTTGTGCAGAGCTGGGCCCATCTGCATTTGGCAGAGTGCCGTGAGGACAACACCTGCACCAACACCACTGCTGCCCGTGTAAATCCGGTTTTGCATCCAGTTCTGGGGAGCAGCACGTCACTGACCCAGCAGCGCAGTGCAATGATGAGAGCCGGTTCAGTTCCGGGCAGAGTGACAGATGCAAAAGGCCCCTGGGGCTGATGGAAGGATTCACATTGCATTCAATGGGGTTTGGGTCATTGTGTGGGGGCTAGGGCAGTAGGACACTGGTGTCCTAGGGTCACACATGGACAATCATATGTATTCTCTCTACTAGACATTACTGAATGTTCCAAAGACCCATCACCCTGTGGCCCCAACTCCATCTGCAACAACACACTGGGCAGTTACACCTGCTCATGCCGAGCAGGCTACATCGCGCCCAGCCAGCCTGATATCAGCTTCATCTGCATAGGTAAGTGTCTGATTCGGGCGATGTGTGTGGCGCTCTGGGTGTGAGAGGCTAATGCCTCAAGAGAGATGAGAAGATTGGGCCAAAAGAAATGTGATGAGGTTCAACAAGGACAAGGGTAGAGTCCTGTCCTTGGGACGGAAGAATCCCAAGCCCGGCTTTGCATCCAGTTCTGGGGAGCAGCGCGTCACTGACCCAGCAGCGCAGCTCAACGGCGAGAGCCGGTTCAGGCAGGGGGCAGAGTGACGGATGCAAAAGGCCAGTGGGGCTGATGGGAAGATTTCTACTGAATCCAGTGGGGTTTGGATTAGTGTGAGAGGCCCAGGGCAGCAGAACACTGGTGTCCTAGCATCACACTTGACCTACGTGTATTCTTCCCCCTTAGATATCGATGAATGTTCCCGAGACCCATCGCTCTGTGGCCCCAACTCCATCTGCACACCGGGCAGTTACACCTGCACCTGCTGAGCAGGCTACTTCCCGCCCAGCCAGCCTGGCACCCCCTTCAGCTGCACAGGTAAGTGACTGATGCGGGGGATGCAGGTGGGTGCTGGTGTGAGCGGCTAACGCCTGGTGATCCGGTCACACCACAGTTGAGAGTGAGGTTGTGAGCGGCTCTGCCTGGATTCTGACTCTCCAAAGCCCCGACAGCTGCACAGATTTTATGGGGATGGTTTGGGGGATTCTTCCCACCCTGCTGGAATAGCTACGGGATCAGCTGCTGCTCAGCTTCCTTCCTCCAGCCCTCTGCTCCTCAAAGCGCACAACTCTCTTGGCCATGGGGGCATGAATCCTCTGGTGGAGCTGCATTCCCTGCCATAGAGTCAGAGCAGGCACTAGACTGGTGTCATTAGACTCTGAACTCCTTGGTAGGGGCCAGCATGGACTCCCCGTGCCCCTATGTTACACCCTGTGGGCTGGAATCAATCCTGTTTCCTTCGGGCCTGGCGCAGCAATGGTTGTGACATGGTTTAAATGTAACGTTGGGCTTTTTGCTTCACAATGAAGTTTCACTGGGAAATTTAGCTAAAGACCAACCACCCGAATGGAAACCAGCCAGAACCGAAAATCAACGTGAAATCGAAGCCTGATGTTGGGGCGAAGGCTCAATCCCAGATGCTCTTTTATGGGTGTTTGTATCAGTGAGAAAAGACTCAAAACATCCACCTTGGGTTGTCCAAGGACAATTTCCTCCTGGCTATTATCCTGATTTGGTCCCTGCACTGAAAATGTCCTGTATTTGCACAGCTCTTCTCTGGCCACTGAAGATGATCCAAGATGCCAAACCCTGTGTCCCACTGTCCCTGCTACCTGAGCTGACACAAACAGATAGCATCATGAGCTTTGGTGGGTAAAGCTCACATCAACAGATGAGCAGGAAAGCTCACGATCCTACCTACTTTTGTTAGTGTCTAAAGTGTCACAGAAGTATTCCATTATTAGAGGGTGTTTTTTTTGGGGGGTAAGGGGTGGCACCGTACTCTTTCCAGCTGTCCTTGACAAAGAGTTAACTGACTCCTGGAGAAGGTGCCTGGCTGTGAATCCCAAGAGGAAATTGGCTCCTCACTCCCACCCACATCGGGTATCAGCAAACAGTTGGGTTTGCTTGGGTAGTAACCTCTAGAAACTACGGACCAGTCAGTTTAGCTTCTGTGCCAGGGAAGCTAATCACCTGCCCCCTCACTGCTTCCTGCCTACTCAGCCCTCGGTCCAGCCTTCTGGGGCCAGTAGTGCTCACAACTCACAGCTGTCGCTCTCCAGACTAGCCAGGCCATACGCAGCTGGGCACAGAATGCAGCGATCTGTGGAGTCTGCTCTTAGCAACGTGTCCTCAGAGAGAAGCCCAATGATGGTGGAAATTATCCCTGAGGAACCACAGGCTTCCGAGCTACAACACCATTCAGCCGCCCCTCCCCTGGAATCGACACCTTGCGTGCAGGGCTTTGCCGCACGAGGTCCTCCCTTGTACATTGCTGTCCCCCATTTCCCTTAGCTCTCTTGCATCCACAGATCCTTCTCTTTGCTCAGGCAAGACAACACCCCTACCACGCTGCGTGGCTGTTACATTGGTGCTTTGCAGCCAAAGACATCAGGACACTTTTCTCAGGTATTATTGCCCCATTTCACAGTGGGGGAAACTGAGGCACAGAGTAGTGGCAACTTGCCTCACACAGCAAGCTAGTGGCTGAGATGGGACTAACAAGTAAACCACTTGAGTCCCAATCTAGTAATCAGATCTCTAAATCATGCTGTCAGCATTAGGGACACACCCAAGGGACGTGCTCGGAAAACTAGAGTATATTGCCACAGCAGTGCTTCCGGGCTCCTTTGCCTGAGTGCCAACCATGTGCTCTCACCACTAGGTACTACTGTCCTCCTAAAACTAGGACGAGATGCCAGGCAGGGCCAGTGTGAGGTGTGTGCAACTGGTGCCCTTGCACGTGGCCCCGAACTTTATTATTGGTCCTGCTGCCTGGGCAGCATGTCCTACCCGAGGCATCTCCCGAAGCTGCAGACAGTACATTGTGGCTGCAGTCCCTGCACTGAACAGGGCCCCCAGCCTGCAGGAGAAAAGGAGGAGTCTAGCACGAGTGCTGGTAGTGAGGGCACCCTGAGGGGCCCAGCCCCGTGGTCTGCTAACCCAGAAGCTCTTCGTGCCACTGGGGGAGCAGCTGCAGCCATACATGGGCAGAGTTGAAGCCCCAGGCCCACTGACAGGCACCGGCAGCCGGGTCCACAACATCCCATTCAGACAAGGCCCCACAACGAATCACACTGGCCTGTTCCCAGACTCCTTCTCTGACGTGGGGCTAGAACCCAAGGGAGAAGTGAATGGGACGGCTCCTTCGGAGCAGAAGCGTTTGGATTCTGCTGAACTTTTGTCCTGGGCTAAAAAAGAAGAGAGTTCCGGCAGAGTCTCTCAATGGCTTAAATAACTGCTTCTTGGAGCAGCTGGTGCAGGAACCCACAAGGGGAGAGGCAATTCTCGACTTAGTCCTGAGTGGAGCGCAGGATCAGGTCCAGGAGATAATCGTTACAGGACCACTTGGGAATAGTGACAATAACATTCAACATTCCTGTGGTGGGAAGAACACCCCAGCAGTCCAGCACCCTGGCATTTAATTTCAAAAAGGGGAATTACACAAAAACGAGGTGTACAGATAGTTCAGAATAGGAAGCCTATTCCGAACTATCTAGTTCGTGCCGCATGTAGCGGACATTTAAAAATGGCGGTGCCCGGCAACATGCAAATGAAGCCCAGAAAATTCAAATCCCGGGCTTCATTTGCAAGTTCGTATGACTACATTAACAACCCTAGTTCGAACTAGGGTGGTAGTGTAGACATACCCCCCGAGTTCTTTGAAGGGGTTAACAAACATGCAGACAAGGGGGATCCAGTAGATATAGCATACTTAGATTTACATAAAGACTTTGACAAGGTCCCTCATCAAAGGCTCTTGTGTAAATTACATTGTCATGGGATAAGAGGGAAGGTTCTTTCTTGGATTGAGAACTGGTTAAAAGACAGGAAACAAAGGGTTGGAATAAATGGTAAATTTTCAGAATGGAGAGGGGTAACTAGTGACAGAATGGAGAGGGCCCCCAAGGGTCAGTCCTGGGACCAATCCTTTCAACTTATTCATAAATGATCTGGAGAAAGGGGTAAGCAGTGAGGTGGTAAAGTTTGCGGATGATACCAAACTGTTTAGGATAGTCAACAGACTGTGAGGGACTCCAAGAAGATCTCACCAAACTGAGTGATTGGGCAACAAAATGGCAAATGAAAGTTAATGTGGATAAGTGTAAAGTAATGCACACCGGGAAAAATAACCCCAACTATACGTACAGTATGATGGGGGCTAATTTGGCTATGAAAAATCAGAAAAGAGATCTTGGAGTTATCATGGACAGTTCTCTGAAAACTTCCCCACAGTGTGCAGTGGTGGTCAAAAAGGCAAATAGGATGCTAGGAATTATTAAGAAAGGGATAGAAAATAAGACCCAGAATATCTTACTGCCCCTGTATAAAACTATGGTACGTCCACATCTTGAATACTGTGTACAGATGTGGTCTCCTCACCTCAAAAAAGATATTTTGGCCTTGGAAAGGGTTCAGAAAAGGGCAACTAAAATGATTAGGGGTTTGGAACGGGTCCCATATGAGGAGAGGTTAAAGCGATTGGGACTTTTCAGTTTAGAAAAGAGGAGACTGAGGGGGGATATGATAGAGGTCTAGAAAATCATGAGTGGTGTAGTGAGGGCAGATAAAGAAAAGTTATTTACAGGCAGTCCCCGACTTACGCGGATCCGACTTACGTCGGATCCGCACTTACGAACGGAGCTTTCTCGCCCCGGAAGTCGGGGCGAGAAAGCCCCGTTCGTAAGCTGCTCCGGTGCCCCTGGTCTGCTGGAGACCGTCTCCAGCAGACCAGGGGCACCGGGCGGGTTCCCGCGCTTCTGAGGCTTTGCCAGAGCAAAGCCTCGGAAGCCCGGGAACCGCTGCTGCTGCCACTTGGGACCCAAGCGGCAGCAGCGGGCGGGTTCCTGCGCTTCTGAGGCTTTGCCAGAGCAAAGCCTCAGAAGCGCGGGAACCCCCGCTGCTGCCGCATGAGACCCGGTGCCTGTGGTCTGCTGGGGACGATCCCCAGCAGACCACAGGCACCCTGACTGAAGCCGCAGCCGCGGGGGGGTCCCGCGCCTCTGAGGCTTTGCCAGAGCAAAGCCTCAGAGGCGCGGCACCCCGCTGCCGCTGCGGCTCTGCTCCCCGTGTCCCTGGTCTGCTGGGGGGGGGCGCAGCTAGTGTGCTCCCCCCCCCCAGCAGACCAGGCTTTTGTTTTGGACTCTGGGGCAGAGCAGCTGGGGCGCTGCCGATTGGTCCTGCAGCGCCTGTGGGCACTACTGGACCAACCCGGCAGCACCCCAGCTGCTCTGCCCCAGGTCCTGATTCAGCCACTGCTGGTCAGTTTCAGCAGCGGCTGAATCAGGACGTCTGGGGCAGAGCAGATGGGGTGCTGCTGGGTTGGTCCAGTAGCACCCCAGCTGCTCTGCCCCAGGCGTCCCCAAGTCAGCTTCTGCTGAAACTGACCAGCGCTGACTACAGGAAGCCCCAGGCAGAGTTGCTCTGCCCCAGGCTTCCTGGAATCAGCTGCTGATCAGTTTCAGCAGCAGCTGACTTGGGGACGCCTGGGGTTCTTAAGTTGATTCTGTATGTAAGTCAGAACTGGCGGTCAGTTTCAGCAGTGTCTGAATCTGGACGCCAGTTCCGACTTACATACAGATTCAACTTAAGAACAAACCTACAGTCCCTATCTTGTACGTAACCCGGGGACTGCCTGTATTAGTTCCCATAATAGAAGAACTAGAGGACACCAAATGAAGTTAATGGGTAGCTGGTTTAAAACTAATGAAAGAAAGTTCTTCTTCACACAGCGTGTAGTCAACCTGTGGAACTCCTTGCCAGAGGAGGCTGTGAAGGCTAGGACTATAACAGAGTTTAAAGAGAAGCTAGATAATTTCATGGAGGTTAGGTCCATAAAAGACTATTAGCCAGGGGATAAGATTGGTGTCCCTGGTCTCTGTTTGTCAGAGGCTGGAGAGGGATGGCAGGAGACAAATTGCTTGATCGTTGTCTTTGGTCCACCCTCTCTGGGGCACCTGGTGCTGGCCACTATTGGCAGACAGGATACTGGGCTGGATGGACCTTTGGTCTGACCCAGTACGGCCGTTCTTATGTTCTATATTCTTATGTTCTTTTGTTCAGAGTCTCGTTTTTAACGTGGTCGGAGCCAAACGGTTCAAGTTTTCCTTTACAAACTGACTTTCTATTAGATACTGGTGTTTTGTGTGACGGGGCGGTGTCATGCAAGATCACATTTTCAAGGCAGCAAGCATGAGGGAAAACAAAAAGCATTTTTCTTTTCCCTCTGATTTTTTTTTTTTTTTTGCATAGAATTTTGAAAGTTTTGTGTTTCATTCCTTAGTGGGATAAAAACAAATTGTGAAGTGATGCCGTCCTCCATGAAATGGAGTTTCCTTCTTTACATTGAGTTTTGATGCCTAATAACTAACCACTAGGTAATGCTGCCCTGGAAGAGAGCCCAGGTGTTCCAATTCCCATTTCCTGCTCTATACATTAGATCAGGGTGGGCAATAATTTCTGCAGGGGGGGCACTTCACAAATGTTGACAGTGGTCACGAGCTGCCCCCGAAAGGGGCAGAGTCTCAGGTGAAAGGGGCAAGACCTCTGGCTGGAAGCTGTTGTTCTCTCCAGGCATGCCTGGCCCCTGGTGGGGGCTCAGAGGGAGGAGACTTCACACACTCCCCATGAAACCCAGGAGTCCTGTTTCCTAGGCCCATACAACATAACACCCCCCTGCAGCCCACTTTCAATTTCTAAATTGATAAGACTGCAACTTCCCCTATTTTTCTTGTTAATTGCAGGGATGTTATTTAAGGGACACTAATAATAAACATGAGTTAGATGCCCAGAGATTGTCCTAGGCAGAAGGAACTGGCCTGTTGCAAGAGGAACAGCGCTGAGCTGAAACATTGTGATAAAGCAGCAGCAGAAAAAACAGTGTCTGCACCTGATTGGCCTGAGAGCAGCAAAGTGCACAAAGTCTCTCAACCCCTCTATTCCCACCCTGCCAGGGACTCCTGGTGCCTGCAGGGAACCATCAGCTGTTTTGAACAGCTGGGGATTCCTTCTGGTGCCATGTGCACCTGACAGGGGAAGGAGACTTCACAGGCTCCTCACTTCCCTGGTTTAAATCGGCTTTGGGGAGAGTTAGCAGCTGGGCGGCTGCAGGCTGGATCCAGTCCACAGACTCGGTCTTATCCACCCCTGCATTAGATCACCAGCATCACCTGCCCCCTCTCAAGCGAGGATGAGACCCAGGAGTCCTGTCTCCTAGGCCCATACAAGATAACACCCCCCTGCAGCCCACTTTCAATTTCTAACTAGATAAGACTGCAACTTCCCCTATATTTCCTGTCAATTGCAGGGGTGTTATTTGGGGGACACTAATAATAAACATGTTAGATGCCCAGAGATTGTCCTAGGCAGAAGGAACTGACCTGTTGCAAGAGGAACAGCTCTGAGCTGAAACATCGTGATAAAGTAGCAGCAGAAAAAACAGTGTCACTCAGCAAACTTCCTCTGCTAGATAAGAACAAGATAAAGTCGGTGCAGTTTCCTTGCCTGGCAGAAGGCAGCGGCTACAATGAGGGTGCAGTTTATCACCCCCCTCGTAGGTAAGTGTGCAAGGAATTGGGTTATTTTCCTCCAATGGGGGCTTGAGAAAAACCCACCTTAACTTAAGGCCAGTGAGGACAGGGACTGTCTTTTTGTGCTGACTGTTCAGTGGGCCCCACCTGTGCCAAGGCAGGAGGGAACCTGCCCAGACACTAGCAGCATGGAGGCAGGGGATGCCCCGGGCATATTATTCTGACTGGGGGTGTGTGTTAGGCGGGGAAAGTCGAGCTGTGCAGGGAGGGGCAACAAGAAACAGAGGGAAGCTCAGAGGAATGGATGATCAGTGTTAGACCCCTGACACTCAGTGGGGTTTGGGCTGGTTCGCCCCCGTACCAAAAGGAGGGTCCATAAGAGATCAGAACCCTGAGACTGCCAGTCCCAGGAGCAATGGGGAGAGGAAATCGCTTCTGTTCAGCCTGTTTGGCAGGCCGGGCAGGCTAATGAGGGGGTCAGGGCATCAGGGGTCTTGTCCACTGGGTGAGCTGGATTTGCCTGGGCCAGGCAGAGTGGGGCTAAGCTCAGGAGAGAGCAGGGGCCTGAGCAGGGGTGGGGGAGCAGAGCCAGGTCAGCCAAAGAAGCAGCCCGGGGAGCAGATCAGTGTTGGGCAGAGCTGCAGAGCCAGCGCTGAGAGCAGATCCATGCTGGGAGCAGGGCTGCAGCCACCGAGCCAGAGGGGCCGGAGAAGTATCCCCGGGGACTGGAGGAAGCGCAGCAGAGAGTGGAGCTGGGGGCTGGAGCATCCTGGAGCTGAGCAGAATGGGGGGCTCTGGGTAGAGGACCCAGCCCAGGGAGGTGCCGTCACCCAAGTTGCCTCATAGGCCAGACTTGGAAAATAATCCTGATTGGGGGGGGGGGGTCCTGCCGCCCCCCCCCTCCCGCCCCGCCCCTGAAGGCTTGTGGCCACTGCCAGAACAAGCGACCAAACTGGAGGATTGGGCCAAAAGAAATCTCATGAGGTTAAAAAAGGACAAGTGCAGGGTCCTGCCCTTGGGACAGAGGAATCCCAAGCATGGCTACAGGCTGGGCTCCCACTGGCTACGCAGCTGTTTGGCAGAAAAGGCCCTGGGGGCTACAGTGGATGAGAAACTGGATTTGAGTCAACAGTGGGCCCATGTAGCCAAGAAACCAGGAATGTTCCCCTCAGTGGCAGAACCATCCCCTGCGTGCAGGAAGAAAGCCAAAGAGGAGCCTTTAAGAAGGTCACAGGGCTGCGGCGGCTGCTCCCTCAGCAGTGCGAAGAGCTGCAGGGCAAGGAGATGGGCCACCTGGGATGCCCTCACTGCTAGACCCGTGGCAGCCTCCTCCTCTTCTCCCGTGGTCTGGGGGCCCCACTGGGTGGGAGGGCTACAGCTGCCTTGTTTAGGTGGGGCCACTGAACTGTTTGAATGACCCTGGAAGATGTTGCCAAAATGCTTTTGGGTCTGGTGCTGGTGAAAGGGGCTTGGGACTGAACACAAAGAAGCTCTCCCTGGGTTTTGGTCCCTCCTGCATTTGGAGAGGCAGGATTGTAACTAAACCCGATCGGATCAAAGGAAACACCAGATCCCATCACCCATTTCTGCTCCCAATTAGCACAAGCCCAGGACTCAGAGCTTTGAGTAGCAACTCAAGCCGAAAAGGGGCAACCACAATTGTAACCGTTGGGCTCTTTGAGGGGTCGTGAATTGAATTCAGCCCAAATCGGTGACTTTCACATAAGTGCTGATTTGATGAGTGATCTGGAGGCACCCAGAGTCATTAGCGAGACAGTTTGCAGAAGCCTTGCAGGTTCGGGAAGAGGTCATAAGGGACAGTACTGGGCATGGAGACAGAGAGATCTGGATCCCACAGGAGGGAAACAACCAATATACATTTCAGTGGGACTAAACCTCTAGATGTACGTCTAGGAACACTGGTGTTGACTGTGCTCACCGCATGGGGGGGGAACGGCATCCCTAGAAGCAAAGATTTGGGGGTCATGATGGCCTACCCATAGAACATGAGCTTCCAGTGTGACCTTGTGACGAAAGGGATAAATGCCATCTGGGTAGCATGGGCAGGGGAATATCGAGTAGTAGCAGGGAGGTGATTTTACCTTGTCATTGGTGCGACCCCTGCTGGAATCCTGTGTCCAGTGGTGGGGCCCACAATTCAGGAAGGGTGTTGAAAAAATTGGAGAGGCGTCAGAAGTAGTTATGAGAATGAGTAACGGAGTGGAATGGAAAGGCTAGGGAAATATTCCAGGAGCTCCATCTATTTAACTCAACATCAGAACGGCCATACTGGGCCAGACCAATGGTTCATCTAGCTCAGTATCCTGTCTGCCAACAGTGGCTAATGACAGGTGCCTCAGAGGAAGTGAACATAACGGAATCACCAAGTGATCCAACCCCTGTCAACCCATTCTCATCCTCTGACAGACCTCAGAGGCTACAGACACCATTCCTACCCATCCTGGCTAATAGTTATTGATGAACCTGTCCTCCATGAATTTATCCATCTCTTTTTGAAATACTGTTAAAATCCTGGCCTTTACAATATCTTGTGGCAAGGAGTTCCACAGGCTGATTGTGCGTTGTGTGAAGAAATACTTCCTTTTGTTTGTTTAAACCAGCTACGGTACCTATTAATTTCATTTGGTGACCCCTAGTTCTTGAGTTATGGGAAGGAGTAAATAACTTCTTTATTCACGTTTTTCACACCAGTCATGATTTTATAGACCTCTATCATATCCCCACTTAGGGTGCATCTACATTGCAGGGCTTAACACGAAATAAGCTATACAAATTGAGCTTGGTCAATTGCGTATCTTATTTCAAAATAGAGAGTGTCTATACAGCACTTATGAAATAGAGCACTCTTCCTCTGACTAGGAATACCTCTGACAGTATTTTGACGCTATTTCGAAATAACTGCCGGCTGTGTAGACGCAGACTAAGTTATTTAGGAATAGTGCTAGTTGTTCATGGCACGAGGTGTACAGATAGTTCAGAATAGGAAGCCTAATCCGAACTACCTACTCCATGCCACGTGTAGCTGCGTGCACGGAGTCCGAACTAGCGGGGATTTAAAAATGGCGGCGCCCGGCAAGATGCAAATGAAGCCCGGGAAATTCGAATCCCGGGCTTCATTTGAAACTTCGGTTGCCTACATTACCACCCTAGTGCGAACTAGGGTGGTAGTGTAGACATACCCTAAGGGACTAGTCAACTAGTTCAGTGTTTCTCAACCAGTGGTACGAGTACCCTTGGGGTACTCGAGAGAAGTCAGGGGGAGTACATCAACACAACTGACATTTGGAGAAAACTGAATTTTGTTTTACGTTTTACAGCGCTTTATTTTTCTACATTTTACACCCAAAAATTTCATCGCCCGCCTGACTACGATTAAGTTGTTTAAACAAATGTGTTGCAATGGTAGAAAAAAAATTGTGTCTGAAATCTGTAGGTACTGGGGGTATTTATAATTTTTTTTAAAGAGATACTTTATAAAAAAATGTTGAGAAACACTGGACTAGTTGACTACCTGATTAGCAAATGCTTATCAAGTAATTAAGTAGAAACTCGTATATTTCAAATGAAGATGTACAGAGGGGAACCTGTGCCATCGGGGACTGCTTCAGCCTCTGCTGGCATGGGTTCCTGCTGCCTCTCTCCCAAGCACTGTAGGCGGCTCTTGTACATTTAAAAGAGAGAGGAACAGCGGGATAACAGGTGCCCTCCCCTTATTGACTAATCTAGTAGTTGATGGAAATTCCAATGACTACTCAATTAACTGATTAATTGAAATTTAACATCCCTACTCCAGAGCCTCCTTCCTTTGCTGGTTGAAAGTATTTATCTATTTATTTATTTAAAATATTTTTACCTGCCTCTCTATTTAAAAAATTTGAGGTGGCTTACAAAATTTTTAAAACACAACACAAATATATATAAAAATTTAAAATATGAGACCCCGGAGGGACATAAAAACTTGCTAAAAACATCTAGAGAGGAGGAAACACACACACACACAGAAACATATTTTGCTATTTTCTAGCGTCTGGCTCCCTTGGTTCCCAAATGGAAACCGCTTCATGGGCTGGGCTGTGAATGTGAACTTCCCCTTCCATCCCACCTCAAATGGCCCCTTTTGTTGGAACTCAGACGGCACTGTTAGCCGCTGTAGCTGTGAGTGGGGCGGAGAGAGGCTCCCCGCAGCCCTGTTTGCAGAGGCCCTGCCAGCAGGAGTCGTCTGAGCTTTCCACCTGCCTTCCCAGCTCCAGAGGGGTTTGGCCTGAGCTGCTGGGCTCCTGGCACCTCAACCAGGGAGTGTTTTTGAACCCCCTGGGCCTCTGCTGGGCCTGGAGTTGGCAGGGGCGGTTAGTAAGCCCGGCGTTTGGAGATCACTTGCTATCTGCATGGCTGGGAACAGAATGAGCTAAATTCCCATGGTCCTTTCGTGGTGTTTTCTCCTGCTAAACTCCTGCATCGGCCACTGTCAGGAGGCAGGTCCCATGGTGCCATGGCCAGTGCTCAGGGCTCTGACTCCTGCATCTGAGTTCAGCTCTCGGTGGGACCTGGGCTGGTTTGCTGCAAAGCCCTCACACTCGACGTGACTTGGCTTCCGTGTCCTTACGTTCACCAGAGAGACTTTTGATGTTGTACAGGCCGGGACTTGGACAGGGCTCAACACAGAGCCAGATACACTCATGGAGGACGAGTCCATTGATGGCTGTTAGCCAGGCTGGGCAGGGAGGGCGTCCCTAACCTCTCTGTCAGAAACTGGGAATGGGTGACAGGGGAGGGGTCACTGGATGATTCCCTGTCTGTTCCCTCTCTCTGGGGCACCAGGTACTGGCCACTGTCAGGAGACGGGATTTTGGGCTTGCTGGACCTTTGGTCTGACTCAGTCTGGCTGTTCTTATATTGGGCTTGCTGGACCCTGTAGTCAAAAGTGCCACACTGATCGACACTGCCTACGGTCTGGTTCCCGAGGTAAATGCCTTGGGATTTGGCCCAGGGAAGACTCGTTATTCTGATTATCGAGAGTTAACGCCTGGAGGGGGGAGGGGCACACAGGGTCATGTGCCCCTCAGATTTATCCTCCACCGTTTAGCACAAAGATTTGCAAATGGTTTGCACAGTTTGAAAACTGTTGCCCCCTGCCAGGAGCCGGGGGATTGGAGGCTGCTAAGGGCCACCCAAATTGTTTGGTTCCCTGGCTCCTTGGGAGCTGGGGCTCTGGCTGGCTGCCTGGTGGCCCTGCTCCCCAAGCCCAATGCGCTCTTGCCTCTCCCCTGAAGGAGCCTAGTGCTGACCAACGACGCCCCCCCAGAGCTGCCTCTCCCCATGGAGCCTAGGTGCCAGGAGATACTCCCCCAGGGGCCTGTTGCCCTGAGGTTCCTGGCTCTGCTGCTGCTGAGGTCTCTGAACCCAGCTGGGTGGACTCAGTGTGTGCTCTGGAGAGTGTCTAAATAGGACTAGAGAAGCCAGCCCCAGGGGATACAGGCTGGGGGCTGTGACTTGGCTGAACTTAGCTAACAGTACCAGGAATAAACTCCCCATCTCCAAGGCCTCGCCCAGCCAGCGCCATAAGAACATGTTTGCTTGTTTCTCCTCTTCCAGGTCTTTGCTGGCTCATCTGCCTCAAGGAGACCCATTTCTCCAACGCGGGTAAGTTGATGCCTGGAAACCTGGGCAAAATCTCCAGATCCGAACCCCTGTGTGTCCTGCCACTGGAGGGAGCTTTGAACGGGCAAAGAACTTTGCATCCCATTTCCTCCTCCATTTTCCCCTGCATTTTTCTTTTTCTGAATTTCCGTTCCCTTCTGGTCCCTTATGTTCCTTCTGCCTCCCCCTTCCTCACTTGCCAGAAAGCCACGTGCTCAGCGGGGTGCTAAACAGAGCTGTCTTTTTATTCACTGACCAGCGCCAATTCCTTCTGCATTTCCCATTGAACAGATGTGACGAACCATGGCTAGGCCCTGGTCACACAAGGTGCACCCATTGGGGGCTGTCCCAGGCCTTGTCATACCCCATGTCATGTGATTCGGATATTAAATACGAAAGTAGCCAGCAAACATGAAGGATAAACTCTATCCCTAACTTTATTATGCACCGAATCGTAAAGTAAAGCAACGCAAAGTTACACAGATCTTATTTCAATGAATGGGAGATGTAGCACAGACAATAATATAACACCTACTATTACCACAAATCACAAGATACTCCATTTTAAGTACATGTATATCCATATCCTTATTTCTATAAGTCACACACAGTTCCACTGCTAAGACCTTACGAATTGTCAGATGGGAGGTCATGGCCTCTTTGATTCCCCATGTGCATCGGTCCCTAGGAATAGGTTGCAGCAAGTAAGGTAGTAAAGTAGCGTGGATACCTTACCCAATCCCTCCCACTGATTATCTTTTCTACACCTATATTTATACTCAACCTGATCATTCTAGAAATATCTACCAATTAATTGGGACATTGTTAAGGGCCCAAAAGCAAGCTATTCCGCTGTGTCGGAAAGATAGAAATTATGGCAAAAGACTGCCTTGGCTTAACCATGAGATCTTGCAGGATCTAAAAATAAAAAAGGAGTGATATAAAAAATCAAAAGTAGGACAAATTACAAAGGAAGAATATAGGCAAACACAGGAATTCAGGGACAAGATTAGAAAGGCAAAGGCACAGAATGAGCTCAAACTAGCTACGGGAATAAAGGGAAACAAGAAGACTTTTTATAAATACATTAGAAACAAGAGGAAGACCAAGGACAGGGTAAGGCCCACTGGTCAGTGAGGAGGGAGAAACAGTAACAGGAAACTTGGAAATGGCAGAGATGCTTAATGACTTCTTTGTTTTGGTATTCACTGAGAAGTCTGAAGGAATGCCTAACATAGTGAATGCTAGTGGGAAGGGGGTAGGTTTAGAAGATAAAATAAAAAAAGAACAAGTTAAAAATCACCCAGAAAAGTTAGATGCCTACAAGTCACCAGGGCCTCACGAAATGCATCCTAGAATACTCAAGGAGCTGATAGAGGAGGTATCTGAGCCTCTAGCTATCATCTTTGGAAAATCATGGGAGACAGGAGAGATTCCAGAAGACTGGAAAAGGGCAAATATAGTGCCCATCTATGAAAAGGGAAACAAGAACAACCCAGGAAACTACAGACCAGTTAGTTTAACTTCTGTGCCAGGGAAGATAATGGAGCAAGTAATTAAGGAAATCATCTGTAAATACTTGGAAGGTGGCAAGGTGGTAGGGAACAATCAGCATGGATTTGTAAAGAACAAATCATGTCAAACCAATCTGATAGCTTTCTTTAATAGGATAACGAGTCTTGGGGTTAAGGGAGAAATGGTGAATGTGGTATACCTAGACTTTAGTAAGGCATTTGATACGGTCTCGCATGATATTCTTATTGATAAACTAGGCAAATATAACTTAGATGGGGCTACTATAAGGTGGGTGCATAACTGGCTGGATAACCATTCTCAGAGAGTAGTTATTAATGGTTCACAATCCTGCTGGAAAGGCATAACAAGTGGGGTTCCGCAGGGGTCTGTTTTGAGTCCGTCTCTGTTCAATATCTTCATCAACAATTTAGATATTGGCATAGAAAGTACGCTTATTAAGTTTGCAGATGATACCAAGCTGGGAGGGGTTGCAACTGCTCTGGAGGATAGGGTCATAATTCAAAATGATCTGGACAAATTGGAGAAATGGTCTGAGGTAAACAGGATGAAGTTTAATAAAGACAAATGCAAAGTTCTCCACTTAGGAAGGAACAATCAGTTTCATATATATAAAATGGGAAGCGACCCTCTAGGAAGGAGTATGGCAGAAAGGGACCTAGGGGTTATAGTGGACCACAAGCTGAATATGAGTCAGCAGTGTGATGCTGTTGCAAAAAAAGCAAACATGATTCTGGGATTCATTAACAGGTGTGTTGTACGCAAGACACGAGAAGTCATTCTTCCACTCTACTCTGCGCTAGTTAGGCCTCAGTTGGAGTACAGGCAGTCCCCGAGTTACGC
This sequence comes from Pelodiscus sinensis, assembly GCF_049634645.1. Classification (NCBI taxonomy): domain Eukaryota; kingdom Metazoa; phylum Chordata; order Testudines; family Trionychidae; genus Pelodiscus; species Pelodiscus sinensis. The sequence continues at coordinate 11,657,958 of NC_134729.1, read as the reverse complement.
GGATCCGACTTACGTCGGATCCGCAGTTACGAACGGGGCCGTTCCTCTCCCTGGTCTCCAGCAGACCAGGGAGAGGAAGCAAAGCGGCGGAACACGTGGGCAGCAGACAGGGCTGTCCGCTGCCCACGCGCTCCGCGGCTTGGCTCTGCTTTGCTCTGCTTTGCCCCCCCCCCACCCCCTGGTCTACAGACCAGGGGGCCGGGGGGGGGGGGCAAAACAGAGCCAAGCCGCGGAGCACCCGGCCAGCTGACAGCCCAGACGCGTCTGGGCTGTCAGCTGGCCGGGCGCTCCACGGCTTGGCTCTGCTTTGCCCCCCCCATCCTCCTGGTCTGCAGACCAGGGGGACGGGGGGCAAAGCAGAGCAAAGCCGCGGAGCACGCGGGCAGCGGACAGCCCAGACGTGTCTGGGCTGTCCGCTGCCCGCGTGTTCCGCCGCTTTGCTCCCCATCCCCATGGTCTGCAGACCAGGAGGACGGGGAGCAAAGCAGAGCAAAGCCACGGAGCCCGAGGGCAGCAGGACAGCCACGGCGCGTCTGGGCTGTCCCGCTGCCCGCGTGCTCCGTGGCTTTGCTCCGGACACCTGTGGTACAGCAGCTGGGGTGCTGCCAGTTGGTCCCGTAGCACCGCTCTGGGCGCTACTGGACCAACCGGGCAGCACCCCAGCTGTTCTGCCCCAGGCATCCTGATTCAGCCACTGCTGGTCAGATTCAGCAGCGGCTGAATCAGGACGCCTGGGGCAGAGCAGCTTGGGTGCTGCTGGGTTGGTCCAGTAGCGCCCAGGAGCAGCGGCGCTACTGGACCAACCCAGCAGCACCCCAGCTGCTCTGCCCCAGGTGTCCCCAAGTCAGCCGCTGCTGAAACTGACCAGTGGCTGACTACAGGAAGCCCCTGCCCCGGGCTTCCTGGAATCAGCCGCTGATCAGTTTCAGCAGCAGCTGACTTGGGGATGCCTGGGGTTCTTAAGTTGAATCTGTATGTAAGTCAGAACTGGCGTCCAGATTCAGCTGCTGTTGAAACTGATCAGTTTCAGCAGTGGCTGAATCTGGACGCCAGTTCTAACTTACATACAGATTCAACTTAAGAACAAACCTACAGTCCCTATCTTGTACGTAACCCGGGGACTGCCTGTATTATGTCCAGTTCTGGGCACCGCATTTCAAGAAGGATGTGGAGAAATTGGAGAGGGTCCAGAGAAGAGCAACAAGAATGATTAAAGGTCTAGAGAACATGACCTGTGAAGGAAGGCTGAAATAATTGGGTTTGTTTAGTTTAGAAAAGAGAAGACTGAGGGGGGACATGATAGCCGTTTTTAGGTATCTAAAAGGGTGTCATAAGGAGGAGGGAGAAAACTTGTTCATCTTGGCCTCTGAGGATAGGACAAGCAGCAATGGGCTTAAACTGCAGCAAGGGAGGTTTAGGTTGGACATTAGGAAAAAGTTCCTAACTGTCAGGGTGGTCAAACACTGGAATAAATTGCCCAGGAAGGTTGTAGAATCTCCATCTCTGGAGATATTTAAGAGCAGGTTAGATAAATGTCTATCAGGGATGGTCTAGACAGTACTTGGTCCTGCCATGGGGGCAGGGGATTGGACTCGATGACCTCTCGAGGTCCCTTCCAGTCCTAGTATTCTATGATTACATATTGCATAAAATACCTATTATGCCGATATTTGAGATACGTCCTGCTATTCAGACCATACTATACTTGATTGACAGTTCTATGGCTGTATCTGTGATTTTTGCTTATCAGAAATACTATGTACTATTACCAGGTTTCTCCTAATGTTCTTGGCTTGTTTTCACTACACCATACTCCCTAGGCACGATTGTTGAAAGGACTCCTGACTCTCAGAGCTCCCTGCCTCAGTCTGGCTTGTGTAACCTTGAGTGGGCTAAACTTCACTGCCCTTCTCCAGTGTCTAAAGAAACCCCCACTTCCACTGCAGTACTGGAGACCCAGAGTTCAGTCTGTTAGGAATTTCAGCAAGCGTTGCCCAGTGTTAGCCTCCCTACATTCAAGTTCCAAAAGAAACTAAAATAATGAATTTAAATTAAATAACTGCATACCATTTTATGAAGAAACAAATATTCTAATTCTTACAATAGAACACAACTATTTACAATGCACAAATAATGTCTATAATTACACTAAACATAAGTATAGAGAAAACTAAAAGTGAAATGTGGACAGTTCAGTTCACACAAACATAGTAGGAAAAGAGATAGAAATGTAGCCGTGTTAGTCTGGTGTAGATGGAACAAAAATCAGAACTAACAAGATGGTTTATTAGGTGATGAGCTTTCGTGGGCCAGACCCACTTGCTCAGATCAAATACTGGAAGAAAATTGTCACAACAATATACAGGCAGTCCCCCGGGTTACGTACAAGATAGGGACTGTAGGTTTGTTCTTAAGTTGAATTTGTATGTAAGTCGGAACTGGTACATATTGTAGGGGAAACTCTAGCCAAACATTTCTCCAGAGCTCAGTTTTATTCTCCCACACCTCACTTCCCTCAGACCTTTATTCTCAAGCTGAGGTGTCTGCTGAGAAAAGCCGCTCCGCGTCTCCCTGGTCTGCTGGGGGGGGGGGGGGTGCGCTAGCTTCCCGTCTCCCTGGTCTGCTGGGGGGGAGGGGGCAGCAGACCAGGAAGACGCGGAGTGGCTTTTCTCGCCGCGGAGGCCACGGGAGTCTCAACGATCTGCTGGGGGGGGGGCACAGCTAGTGCGGGGTTGCCTCACCCCATTTGTAAGTAGAGATCCGGTATAAGTCGGATCCATGTAAACCGGGGACTGCCTGAATATCAAAGGATACAATTAAAAAAAAATGAACACATATGAAAAGGACAAATCACATTTCAGAACAGAAGGGGAATGTGGAGAGAGGTAAACGTCTGTGAGCTAATGATATTAGAGGTGATAACTGGGGAAGCTATATAACCTCTAATATCATTAGCTCACAGACGTTTACCTCTCTCCACATTCCCCTTCTGTTCTAAAATGTGAATTGTCCTTTTCATATGTGTTCATTTTTTTAACTTGTATCCTTTGGCATATATGGTTGTGACAATGTAACAGCCAGTGTCTTGGCTGATGCAGAAACGGGGGATCTCTACAGTGGAAAGCAGCGATGGGCAACCCAGGACAGTGAGTGGGCTGCATGAGTGACCCTCCTTCATCTCAGAGGGCCGAAGCAGCCTGCGGCCCCTTAGGGTTCCTCCTGCGTCCTGGTTCCTCCTGTGACCCCCACGTGCCCTTCCCCCGTGCACCTTCCCTGCACTGGAGCCCCTCAGTTACCTACTCCTCCCCCTCCCTCTCACAGCTGGAATGCCCCAAACAGCTTATGCCCGTGATCCAGTCCAGGGAGGCAGGAGTAGGAGGAGGTACGGAGGGCACATCAAGTGATTCGCGGTGCTCCTAAAAGTGCTGGGAGGGAGGGAAGGAGTAGGACGTGTGGGGCTCCAGTGCCCCAGCGCGTGAGGCGCGTGTGGGAGGACGTTAGATGGGGGGGTCCGCAGGCAGCACGTTGCCCACCACTGGGGAAGGCAGGAGCGCTCTGTGTCCTCCTGCCCACGGGCCCACTGGGGGCCCTGTAAGACCCACCCACTGGGGGCAACACAAGCACCTTCCTGGGCCACTGAGTGACTCCGGTTCTGTTTGCTCCTGTCCAGAGATCAACGAATGTTCCCAAGTCCCCCCGACCTGCGGCCCGAATGCCGTATGCCTTGACACTGCGGGAGGTTTTTCCTGCATGTGTGAACCTGGCTACAGATCTTCCAAAGGAGACTCCTGGCTGCCCGGCAGCGTCGCCCCTCTGGACTGCTCAGGTGAGAGCCAGTGGGAAGCCAAAGGCGTTCTCCCGGCAGGGTCTCTCCTGCCCCCAGACAGTCATGGGGGACTCCCGGCGCACACCAGCCCCTCGGCCCGGCTCTGTGTCCGGTGCCCTCCTGGGTCTGGTGAGAGCCAGCACCCCTGGGACCACGGCCGTCTCCGCGCAGCCTTTGCTCTCAGGGATGCCCATGGCCAGGCCCCAAAGCCCTTTGCTGCTCATTGCCCCGTGCTCAACACACTAGGGTGGCTCATGCAGAGCCGGATCCTCCCCCAGGGTGAAGGGCGCAGAGTCACTGGGGCCAGGCCCCCGGGACTGCTGCTCCATCAACTCCCCTGAAATAACAGCGATTTGCCGTCAGCCAGGCTGGGACTGGGGCTTTGCCCTGCTCTGACACACCGGGCTGGGGCTGGTGTGTGTGTGTGTGTGTGTGAGAGAGAGAGAGAGAGAGAGAGAGGGAATGAACTAAAGCTTGTTACTGAGACGGGAAATCCAGGCGACAGGGAGACAGGGAGCACCGGGCGCACCAATGGGGCCGTGTGGAGAGAGACCCATGGCGGAGACGTGCTGAGGGACAGCTGAGCAGCCTCCACTCCCATCGGTGCCCTGCCTCTGAGCACGTGGCCCTGCAGTAATGGGCAAGGAGATGTGGGGAGAGAAAATTTTCTCCATGTCACCATCTGCATTTTGTGCAGAGGCCTGGCGAGTCCTTTGCCCCATTGACCCCCATGTCTGGCACAATGGGCCTCTGATCCCGGTTTGGGCCTGTAAGTGTCACTGTGATTAATGATCGATTCCCTGTGCTTCTGTTTAGATATTGATGAATGTTCTCAGGTCCCTTCGGTCTGTGGCCTTCGCAGCTTCTGCATCAACACCCGTGGGGGTTACAGCTGCCGGTGCCACCTTGGCTATTCTTCCCCCGGGGGGAACTCCTGGAAACCTGGCGACAGCCACAGCTTGAACTGCACAGGTACCGGACGCGACACGCTGCCCTCCCTGGCAAAGCCACGGAATAGACATCAGGCCCTGACGGTCTCAAAGGCTGGGATGCGGGTGGTGCTCACTGTGCTCCGATGTGTGCGTAGCTAGGCCCTGGCATGTTTGTGATCATTATATAGTATTAGTGTCTGTGCCAGCAAGGGGGTGAAGGTGCAAAGGGGAATTAATTGTTTGATGTTCATTAAATCCTTCCTCCTTGGTTCCCCAGAGAACCCCTGCGCAAATTCATCCATCTGTCCTAATTATGCAACCTGTGAAGTCATCCCCGGGGGCCACCGCTGCACTTGCCAACCGGGGTCCGAGTCTAGCACTGGGGAGCGGTATTTCACGGATACAAGTGTGACGTGCCAGGGTGAGTGTGAGCTCCTGAGCCCAGCTGGGGGAGGGGAGCCGTGGAACGGGGCGACTGTTCTGTCGCTGGCATTAGTGACCCGGGGAGGGTCTTCCACTTGGTCTGTATCGAGGACGCCGCTGACTGGAAAGGGGGATGCAGGGATGAGGAGAGAGCGAGGAAGGGAGAGATGTGGCCAAGCAGATTTAGTGACTCGGCTTCCCCCACCGGCCAATCTGTTCCTCTCCGACCAGGGGACACCCAATAAAGTGGAAAGACCACAGTGCAGTCTGCACGCAGGCCTGGGGCTGGGCAGGGTGGCCTGGGGATGGGGGCTGAATTCCTCCCTAAGCGGCTCCTATTCTGTTCTTCAGAGCACGCTGTGTTCTTCCCTCCTCCAAGTGGCCAGGCAGCGCTGTTAGAAAAGGCAGAGGGGAGGAGCATACTGTGACTCTGCCTCTGTCCCACCAATTTTTGGGACACGATGATCCACCAAGAAGAATAGGAGAAAAGTGTGACCCTCCAAAGGAGAGGGGAGAGAAGTTCCTTATGGGTTCCCTCTTCCTCTGCACCCATGTCAGGGCCAGCCACAATTCAGCCCCTAAAATGGGGAAGAGGATTTTTTTAAACCGGAGGCAGCATTAACCTGTGGAACTCCTGTCCACAGGATGTTACTCAGGGTGCAAATTGTTCAGATGTCAAAGAAGGATAAGACTTTGATATAAATAGCAAGAACATCTGACACCATCTTCTGAAGCGTCTAGTGCCAGCCACTGATGAAAGCAGATTTAGGGCTAGAGGGTCACTGGTCTGACCCAGTCTGGCCATCCCTGTGTTCCTCAAAGACAGATGTTTTGAGACCTGCATGGTAAATGTCTCATTCATGATGTTTATACACTAACCCATGACCCATGGGGTTTATTAGCTGGCTCCAAATGTAACAGCCAGTGTCTTGGCTGATGCAGAAACGGGGGATCTCTACAGTGGAAAGCAGCGATGGGCAACCCAGGACAGTGAGTGGGCTGCATGAGTGACCCTCCTTCATCTCAGAGGGCCGAAGCAGCCTGCGGCCCCTTAGGGTTCCTCCTGCGTCCTGGTTCCCCCTGTGACCCCCACGTGCCCTTCCCCCGTGCACCTTCCCTGCACTGGAGCCCCTCAGTTACCTACTCCTCCCCCTCCCTCTCACAGCTGGAATGCCCCAAACAGCTTATGCCCGTGATCCAGTCCAGGGAGGCAGGAGTAGGAGGGGGTGTCATGGCTCCTTCCCCACTCTGGCATGATAAATGCAGAAGTGGGGGCCAGCAAGTGTACCCCAAAGCCTTATCTACCAGGCTTTGGTATAAAACTTCCCCCAAAATCTTAAAACCCTAGATCTTGGGAATGAAACTTCCGCTGCCACCACCCAAATGTTGCTAAAGAAACCAGGGGAAAGATCATTTGGGAAATCTCAGCCCTAAAATAAAATCAGGCCACACCATTAACCAATGCCAGGTTAATAAAAAGAAAAGAAAGAACTTTTATTATTACAACAATATTCGTGTTGCAAACATAATGACTAGATAGCAGGGTAACAAAATATACTCATGGAGAAACTCCATGGGCCTAGAACTTAGTTATAAAGAAAAGCCAAAACATCTTTTAAGCAGTGCCAGATCTCAGATCCCATACCCAGTCCTTAAAACAATAAAACTAAGCGGAGCGCTTAGTTTGAACTAGGAAAACCTCATCTTATGAGGATTAAGGCTAGTTCGAACTAGCTAGTTCAAATTAAGGGGTGTGTAGCCCCTTAATTCGAACTAGTGGGAGGCTAGCCCTCCCCAGGTTTCCCTGGTGGCCACTCTGGCCAACACCAGGGAAACTCGTCTGCCCCCCTCCCGGCCCCGGACCGCTTAAAGGGGCACGGGCTGGCTACGGTGCCCGTGCCAGGTGCAAGCCTGCCAGCTCCCAGCCAGCAGACCCTGCACCTGGCACGGATCGAGCCAGCCACCCGATGCCCCCCAGCCCTCCCCCTCTTTCCCGGACCAGGCTGGCGGCTCCCGGGAGCTTGCCCGGGACCGCAAGAGGCGGGCACCCGCCTGGGCTAGTGCAGACATCGTGGACCTTGTCCACGATCTCCGTACTAGGCACAGGAACGTGGCCGGCTAGGGCAGGAGAGCTGCCAGCCTGGCCACCCAGGAGCAGGTGTGCAAGAGAATCAAGGGGGCCCACTGAGACCCCCGACCCTGAGCTCTGAGCTTACAATGGCCGTCCTGGGTCAGACCAAAGGTCCATCTAGCCCAGTAGCCTGTCTGCCGACTGCGGCCAACCCTAGGGACCCTGGAGGGGATGGACCGAAGACAGTGACCAAGCCATTTGTCTCGTGCCATCCCTCTCCAGCCTTCCACAAACTTCGGGCAGGGACACCACTCCTACCCTCTGGCTAATAGCACTCCATGGACCCAACCTCCATGACTTGATCTCACTTCTCTTTAAACTCTGTTCTAGTTCTAGCCTTCACAGCCTCCTGCAGCAAGGAGTTCCACAGGTTGACTCCTTGCTTTGTGAAGACCAACTTTCTGTTACTAGTTTGAAGCCTGCTACCCATTCCTTTCCTTTGGTGTCCTCTAGTCCTTCTATTATGGGAACTCTTGAAGAACTTTTCTTGATGCGCCCTCTCCACCCCACTCATGCTTTTATAGACCGCTATCATATCCCCCCTCAGTCTCCTCTTTTCTAAACTGAAAAGTCCCAGTCTCTTTAGCCTCTCCTCATATGGGACCTGTTCCAAAGCCCTGATCATTTTAGTTGCCCTCCCCTCTCCCACCCTCTCTCTTCCCCTCTCCCACCTCCTTTTCCCAGTCTCCCCCAGTTTTGTTCAATAAAGAGAGATTCTATTTTTGACCACACGTTTTCTTTATTTTGTACATCAGGAAGGGGGGCTAGGGAGGGGTAAGTGGAAGGAGGTGAGGGAGGAATGGGGTACGAGCCCCTGATGGGGAGGACTGGGCTGGCTCTGAGGGCTTCTGGGGGTGGAAGCTCTCCTGCAGCCCCCCAATTGCTCCCTCTCCTCAGATGGCAGCCTGCGGCAAGTGCAGCCGGGCTGATGGCCGAGTGGTGTGATGTGCCCAGTGTGGGTAGTCCGGGCAATCCAAGCCAGGACTGCTTTGCAAGCGGGGCACCCCTGAGAACTGTCTGTCCGGGGTGGGGGTCGGGACCCTTTAAGCGCAGCCCTCGGCTAGCCTGAGACAGCATCTCCATGCTCTAAGTCCTCCTCTGATGCCCTGCCGGCACTGCTTCCGGCCAGCCTTAACCCCGGTTCAGGGTCAACTTAATGTGGACATGCTAGTTCGAATTAGCAAAACGCTAATTCGAACTAGTTTTTTAGTCTGGATCCATTAGTTCGAATTAGCTTAGTTCGAATTAACTAATTCGAACTAAGTTAGTTCGAATTAACTAATTCGAACTAAGTTAGTTCGAATTAACGTTGTAGTGTAGACATACCCTCAGAGAGACCAAAAAAAAGGAGAAAGGAAAAACCCAAATTCCTTTGTCCCAGGTTGAAACTCCCACATACATTCCTACTGGTCACTCCACCTGGCTAGGGGTAGTTAACCCCTTAATCTCCAGGCTGCTGGCTAACCCTCATAATCATGACAGGGGGTATGGAGGGCACATCAAGTGATTCGCGGTGCTCCTAAAAGTGCTGGGAGGGAGGGAAGGAGTAGGACGTGTGGGGCTCCAGTGCCCCAGCGCGTGAGGTGCGTGTGGGAGGAAGTTAGACAGGGGGGTCTGCAGGCAGCACGTTCCCCACCACTGGGGAAGGCAGGAGCGCTCTGTGTCCTCCTGCCCACGGGCCCACTGGGGGCCCTGTAAGACCCACCCACTGGGGGCAACACAAGCACCTTCCTGGGCCACTGAGTGACTCCGGTTCTGTTTGCTCCTGTCCAGAGATCAACGAATGTTCCCAAGTCCCCCCGACCTGCGGCCCGAATGCCTTATGCCTTGACACTGCCAGAGGTTTTTCCTGCATGTGTGAACCTGGCTACAGATCTTCCAAAGGAGACTCCTGGCTGCCCGGCAGCGTCGCCCCTCTGGACTGCTCAGGTGAGAGCCAGTGGGAAGCCGAAGGCGTTCTCCCGGCAGGGTCTCTCCTGCCCCCAGACAGTCATGGAGGGACTCCCGGCGCACACCAGCCCCTCGGCCCGGCTCTGTGTCCGGTGCCCTCTTGGGCCTGGTGAGAGCCAGCACCCTGGGACCACGGCCATCTCCGCGCAGCCTTTGCTCTCAGGGATGCCCATGGCCGGGCCCCAAAGCCCTTTGCTGCTCATTGCCCCGTGCTCAACACACTGGGGTGGCTCATGCAGAGCCGGATCCTCCCCCAGGGTGAAGGGCGCAGAGTCACTGGGGCCAGGCCCCCGGGACTGCTGCTTTATCGACTCCCCTGAAATAACAGCGATTTGCCGTCAGCCAGGCTGGGACTGGGGCTTTGCCCTGCTCTGACACACGGGGCTGGGGCTGGTGTGTGTGTGTGTGTGTGTGTGAGAGAGAGAGAGAGAGAGAGGGAATGAACTAAAGCTTGTTACTGAGACGGGAAATCCAGGCGACAGGGAGACAGGGAGCACCGGGCGCACCAATGGGGCCGTGTGGAGAGAGGCCCATGGCGGAGACGTGCTGAGGGACAGCTGAGCAGCCTCCACTCCCATCGGTGCCCTGCCTCTGAGCACGTGGCCCTGCAGTAGTGGGCAAGAAGATGTGGGGAGAGAAAATTGTCTCCATGTCACCATCTGCATTTTGTGCAGAGGCCTGGCGAGTCCTTTACCCCATTGACCCCCATGTCTGGCACAATGGGCCTCTGATCCCGGTTTGGGCCTGTGAGTGTCACTGTGATTAATGATCGATTCCCTGTGCTTCTGTTTAGATATTGATGAATGTTCTCAGGTCCCTTCGGTCTGTGGCCTTCGCAGCTCCTGCGTCAACACCCCTGGGAGTTACAGCTGCCAGTGCCAACCAGGCCACTCTTCCCCCGGGGGGAACTCCTGGAAACCTGGCGACAGCCACAGCTTGAACTGCACAGGTACCAGTCGCGACACGTTGCCCTCCCTTGCAAAGCCGGACTGGGACAGGGGCTTTGCCCCCAACCCTCACTCTCCTCACAGAGCTGAGAAGGGAACCCAGGCACACTGGCTCCCACTTCTCAGGCCACTAGTACTGCTGCCTCTTAGGGTTGGGCAGCAGATTTCAGATCTGCTGGGAGTCATATTCCTGTCACAGTGCTTCCTGTGATTCCAGCTGCTGGCCCTGCCTTCTCTCCCAGCGCCCCATCCTTCCTCCCTGCGAGAGAAGGCTCTGTTGTGCAGAGCTGGGCCCATCTGCATTCCAAGGTGTGCCTTTAGGGTGCCGCCTGCACCCACACCTCAGGGGGCCACTGATGCCCCCGCAAGCCCGACTTTGCATCCAGCGCTGGGGAGCAGCACGTCATTGACCCAGCAGCGCAGCGCAATGGTGAGAGCCGGTTCAGGCATGGAGCAGAGTGACCGATGCAAAAGGCCCCTGGGGCTAATGGAGAGATCCCCACTGGATCCAATGGGGTTTGGGTCAGCGTGAGGAGCCCTGGCAGTAGAACACTGGTGTGCTAGGGTCATACATGGCCCACCATATGGATTCTCCCTACTAGATATTGACGAATGTTCCCAAGACCAATCTCCTTGTGGTCCCAACTCCAACTGCATGAACAGACCAGGCAGTTACACCTGCATTTGCCGGGCAGGCTACCTCCCGCCCAGTCAGCTGGGTGCTCCCTTTAACTGCACTGGTAAGCATCTGACGTGGGAGATGAGGGTGGGTGCTGGGTATGAGAAGCTAATGCCGCGTGATCCAGTCACCCCGCAATCAAGAGCCAGGTTCTGAGTGGCTCTGCCGGCCCACCTGGGATTCGGACTCTCCAAAGCTCTGACAGCTGCATAGATTTCTTGGGGATGGTACCTGAGGCTCCTTCCTATCCCGCTGGGGCAGCAGCCTGACCTGCACGGTGGCTGTGCTGCTTTGTAGCCCAGACAGAGCTGGTGAGCGTGTGTCTTGCCAGGTCGGGAATCGCAGCTGTAGCTGCAGTGCTGACAGGGCCGCTGGCTGGGGTAATGTAGGTCACATGCAGCACTGCAGGAGCCCGGCAACCTGCCAGGACAAAACACTCATGTGAGAGACCCAGGTGCCTGTCTCCTGCTTGCAATGAGTTCCCCCTCCTCCCCCCAGAGCTGGAGAGAGACCATTCATGCAGCCTAGTGGTTAGTGCTCTCTCCTGAGAGTTTGGGAGACCCACAGTCCTACATCAGGCAGAGGAGGGATTTGAGTCTTTACGTCCCTATCTAAGGTGAGTGCTAACTCCTGAGCTATTGGTTACAAGAGCTCTCACAGGGGTAGAAATTTTAGACTGTAACTTTAAAAACCAGTTTTCCTGCGACAATTTAGAGACTAACAAAAGTAGATAGTATCATGAGCTTTGTTGGGTAAAACACACTTCATCAGATGAGCTGGAAAGCTCATGATCCTATCTACTTTTGTTAATGTCTAAATTGTCACTGAACTACTCTGTTATTTGGGGGTGTTTTGTGGGGGGATGGTGGCACCATACTGTCTGCGGCTGTCCTGGACAAAAGGTGTACTGACACCTGGAGAAGGCACGTGGTTGTAAATCCAAAGAGAAAATAGCCACCGCACTCACACCCACATCAGGGATCAGCAAACAGTCAGGTTTGCTTGGGTAGTAACCCCTAGAAACTACAGGCCAGTCAGTTTAACTTCTATGCTAGGGAAGACAATGGAACAAGTAATTAAGGATATCATCTGCAAACACCTGGAAGATAATAAGGTGATAGGGAACAGCCAGCATGGATTTGTAAAGATGATTCTGGGATGCATTAACAGGTGTATTGAGAGCAAGACACAAGAAGTCATTCTTCCGCTCTACTCTGCACTGACTATCTTCAATTGCAGTATTGTGTCCAGTTCTGGGCACCACATTTCAAGAAAGATGTGGAAAAATTAGAGAAGGTCCAGAGAAGAGCAACATTGGTCTAGAGAATATGACCTATGAAGGAAGACTGATAGAACTGGTCTTGTTTAGTTTGGAAAGGAGAAGACTCAGAGGGGACATGATAGTGGTTTTCAGGTATCTAAAAGGGTGTCACAAGGAGGAGAGAAAAAAATTGTTCTCCCTGGCCTCTGAGGGAAGGGCAAGAAGCAATGGACTTAAACTGCAGCAAGGGACATTTTGGTTGGACATTAGGAAAAAGTTCCTAACTATTAAACAGTGGAATAAGTTGCCTAGGGATGGGGCGGTACATCCATATAGGTGAACTAGGCAGTCGCCTAGGGCACCAAGTTAAATGGGGTGCAATGGGGAGCCAAATGGTCGTGAAATATCATTGAGGGGTTTGGAGGTGGGGGCGCCGATTGCAGGGTTCGCCTAGGGCGCCAGTTACTGGCAGCTAGTCTAGGGCTGCTCCTGCCTAGGGAGGTTCTGAAATCTCCATCTCTGGAGATATTTAAGAGCAAGTTAGCTAGACATCTATCAGGGATGGTCTAGATAAGTGTGATGGGGCGCTTCCGCCCCGCACTTGGGAGGACCGGGGCGAGGGGCTCATGGGACCTTGGGGGGGGAGCAGGCCCATCACAGGGACCCAGGATCTGGCAACGGACCCCCGGGCTGTCCCAGAGGGACGAAGGGAGCACGGAACGTCGGCAGGGAATGCCCCAGGAGCCAGGGCTAAAGTGGTGCGGGCGGATGACATCAACGGGGGGGGGGGGTGACCCGGGTTGCAGGTGTGATGACGCCGGGAGCCCCGCTGGCGCAGAGTTTAAAAAGAAGGCTTGCCAGCCAGGAGGGAGAGGAGACCGAGAGGTGCTCGAACGGCCAAACGGTGAGCAGGGGAAGCCAGGGTGCACCTGCCCCTAGGGAGGCGGAGTAGGAAGTGGCCCAGGGCAGGGTCGTGGGGCCTGTGAACAGGTGGGTTTAGGGGCAATACCCCATCCGCTGAGCAAGGATAGGTAATCCCTGCCTTAGGGCCCTGGGCCGGGGTTTGGAGAGAGGGAGGGCCCAAACCCCCCTACTCCATCCGCTGGAGCACAGCAAGTTGCACAGCTGGGTAGGCGAGATGGACAATCCAGGTCTCCTGAGAAAGCATAGTGGGGCTGGGATCTTTGTGTCAAGGCACGAGACTATGTTGGGGCTTATAGACACAAGGAGTGGTATAATAAAGGGTATGTCTACACTACCCCGCTAGTTCGAACTAGGAGGGTAATGTAGGCATACCGCACTTGCAAATAAAGCCCGGGATTTGAATTTCCCGGGCTTCATTTGCATAAGCCGGCCGGCGCCATTTTTAAATGCCGGCTTGTTCGAACCCCGTGCCGCGCGGCTACACGCGGCACGGGCTAGATAGTTCGAACTAGCAAGCCATTCCGCACTATCTGTACACCCCGTGGAAATTCAAATCCCGGGCTTCATTTGCAAGTGCGGTATGCCTATATTATCACCCTAGTTCGAACTAGGATGGTAGCGTAGACATACCCAAATAGGGTGATGGTAGCAAATAAACTCTATAGGTAGCGTGGTCCTTTTACAACAAGTGTTTCTCAACCAGTGGTACGAGTACCCTTAGGGGTACTTGAGACAAGTCTGGGGAATACATCAACACAACTGAAATTTGGAGAAAATGGAATTTTAGTTTTAATTTTAGATTTTATTAGTTTTGTACTTTTTGCACCCAAAAATGTCATCGCCTGCCAAGTGACGATTAAGTTGTTTAAACAAATGTGTTGCAATGGTAGAAAAAAATGTGTGACTGAAAACTGTAGGTCCTGGGGGTACTTATAATTTTTTTTTAAAGGAGTGCTTTATAAAAAAAAGTTGAGAAACAATGGTCTAGACAGTGCTTGGTCCTGCCATGAGGGCAGGGGACTGGACTCAATGACCTCTCAAGGCCCTTCCATTTCCAGTGTTCTATGATTCTAGGTCTGAAAGTCACTTGTTTTACGAGCAGCTTTTTAACCCCTTTGCATCCCTGGATGGGAAAGCCCAGGGAGATGTTAATTTCCCAGGCCACCGTATTTACCAGTCTGCACATTTGATTGAGGATTTTTTTGTTCATTTCATTTCCTCCTAGAGGTCACTTCAAAGTGCCGGGCCCATTTCTTGGAAGAGAACGATCTGGTGAGGAAATCCCAGAACCAGAGTCTGGACACAGCTCACGGTTCATCCCCAGAGGATGTAGGTATCCTGGCAGGCCCCGCCGTTTTTGGGATATTCACGACAAAGGCAGCGCAGAGAACCCTGGCGAACATGACTCAGTGATTTTGGGGTGCCAGGGAGGGGCACTTGCCTCTTCCTGGGCAAGTAACTTCTTTAAGGGACCTTGTGTTAGGGCCGCCAAAACTGAGTTACTTTGGAGAATCTGAGCCCGGGTCAGAGTTGCCTGTCGCCCCGTCCCCAACAGCGAAGCCAGGCGCAGGTAGCATTTTTGGCAGAGGGGATTTTCATCCCTGGGGCGACAGGCTGCCCTTCCTGCCAGCAAACCAGCAGCAACGTGCAGGTTGCAGGAGAGTGGCAAGAACTGTCAGATCTTGAGCGGGTGGAAAATCCCAGCATAGGAAGCCATAGCTCCAGTGGTGTAGCGAGGGGAGGGGCAGTTGCCCCCGGGTGCCACTGTAGGAGGGCGTCTATTTAGCTGCTGGGCCACTTGTTCCCTGCAGACAAGGCACTGAGGCTGGGCCAGGTGGTGGGAGCAGGCACTTCAAAGGCCTGTCTGGGAGCCCAGTACCCCTCTGGCTTGGGAGCCGCTAATGCTCCTGCTGTGCAGTTCAGCACAGTTTTGCCTTTCCCCCCTCCCCCCCCGTGCGCATAACACCCTCCCTACACCCCTGCATAGCTCCTCCCTGCCCCTGAGCCCCACGGTGCCACCAGTGGAACCTCTGGCCTCCATCCTCCTTGTTCTTTCTGGACACCCACAATCCTTTGCAGTAGTATTCTGGCTTCAAGCAGGCTCTGCAGAGATACCTCCCCCCAAGATCAGGGTCCCCGTTGTGTCAGGTGCTGCATAGCCACACAGCAAGGGTGTGTCTAAACTACACAGCTCTGTCGATGGAGCCATGTAGATTAGGCTGATCAGCAGAGGGAAATGAAGCTGCAATTTAAATAATTGCGGCTTCATTTAAATTTAAATGGCTGCTGCGCTCTGCGGACCAGTTGATTATCAGCTGTTTGTCAGCAGATTGGGGCAGTCTGGATGCTCCGCGGTCGACAAGGAAGCCTTTGTAGACCGGCGCAGGTGAACCTGGTTTCACTTCCTTGTCGACCACGGCATGTCCAGACTGCCCCGATCTCCCGACAAACAGCTGATCATCAGCTGGTCGGCAGAGCACGGCAGCCATTTAAATTTAAATGAAGACGCGTTTATTTAAATTGCAGCTTCATTTCCCTCTGCCGATCAGCCTAATCTACATGGCTCCATCAACAGAGCCGTGTAGTTTGGACACACCCCAAGAGTCCATCCATGTGCCCCAGACTTACACTCTGAGGGTATGTCTACACTACCCTCCTAGTTCGAACTAGGAGAGTAATGCAGGCATACCGCACTTGCAAATGAAGCCCGGGAAATTCAAATCCCGGGCTACATTTGCAAGTGCGGTATGCCTACATTACCCTCCTAGTTCGAACTAGCAGGGTAGTGTAGACATACCCTGAGTGAAGAAGATGGGATTAGTCGCCCCACTGTACAGATGGGGAACAGAAGCCTTGCAAAATAAAGCAGCTTAGTGACTATACTACAGTTTGAACCCCCTGCTGCTGGGTCCCAGCCCAAGGCCTTAACCACAGGCCCAACCTTCCAGCCATGACATTGAATTTGTGTTGTGCTGTGTGCTTCTCCCTTCTGCTCCGGCTCCCTCCTGCCACCCTGCACAGGCCGCCTACTGCACTTTACTGAAATCCACCTTCAGGGCCCTGGGAGAGCCCTGCAAAGAGAAGAACTCAACTGTGTGTCTGGAGGTAAGAGACTCCTGGGTGTTGTATCGCAGTGTTCAGGTGTAAGAAGGTATGAACAGCCATACTGGGTCAAACCAAGGGTGACGGAGCTCACTGGAAGCCGGCTTTTAAGCTGATACAGAGGCAGCAGCGTGGGGTGGCAGCTGGCTCCCCAGGAGCAGGGCAGGAAGTTGCGTGTTAATGTGAACATTAATGATAAACCCAGGCTCATCGATTAACCATTTACTTGATAATATGATCACATCCCTATTTTGTATGCAGCCTCCCTCCCAGACACCACACTCCCTCCATAGACAAGTGCGGCCCTTGACCATTTACCAAACTGCTGGAGTAGCCTCCCCATCCAAAATCATTGTCCACCCCAGCTGTAGTGAAAGCTGCTTGGTGCTATATAGGCAGGGCCGGACCAGGGAGGGACACCCAGCTTTTGCAGAATGAGCTGGTAGTGCCTGAGCCAAGGCTCAGCAAAGTCATTCAGAGCTGCCTGTTGGCCTTAGAGGAAACCCCGGGTCCTGTTGCTGGCTGAGACCTTGATAGACCAGCCATGAGACGGGGGACATTGCCAGGGAGCACAAACCAATGGTGGATCCTCAGCTTGGGCAGGACAAAGGGCAGGACCCATCAGCAGCTCATAGGAGATTGGCTGACAGTTGCTGGGGTAACGCAGCATAGCCAGTAAGAGCGCTCTCTTGCTTGGCCTCCCGTAGAAAGCCGCTGGGGGATTTGCCTCCATCCTGGAGCAGACGTCCTCCTGGTCGAACCTGAGCACAGAGCAGCTCTCTGTCTCGGCCACCATCGTCCTGCACAGCGTGGAGAGGATTGTGATGGACATCCTCACCAACCCCACCGAGAACGGGAACTTGACCTTCTGGACGGAGCAGCTGGGTAGGAAGCCAGGCCTGGACGGGGACAAGACAAGGCACCAGGGTTGGGACAGGTGACAGCTGCAAATCAGAAGCAGCATGACTCTGACCAAGTAGGGGTGGAGCCTGTCTGGGGACCAATCAACAGGTGCCATATCCAGTGAGCATATTTCACTGTGGCCTCCTTATTATGACCATTACGGTAGCACCTAGAATCCTCTGCTGAGACACAGACACAGAGGGAGAGATGGTCTTTGCTGTAAAAAGAGCTTAGAATTGGTCTACACTGCACAGCTATTTGAAATAAGCTATTCCAGACAGTTATTCCAAAATAGCTTATTTCAAAATAGTGCATCTACACTGCAGGGAACCCTGAAAATGAGTCTGAGGCAGGCTCCCCTAAGGTAGACATGCTATCTCCATTTAGAGCCCCAAAAGGCATGGGGAGGAATAACTTAGAATGGGCTGGGGAGGGGCAATTTTGAAATAGCAGCAGTGGAGTGTCTACACATGCCTTATTTCAAAATAGCTATTTTGGAATAGAAGTTATTCATCGTAGAATGAGGTTTACAGATTTCGGAATAAGCCGTTTGTTATTTTGAAATTATTTCAAAATAAGGGAATGGCTGTATAGACACTTACACTATTATTTCAAAATAATGCTCGTTATCTTGAAATAATCGTGCAGCGTAGACACACCCTTAGGCTACATCTACATTGCAGGCTTCCTGTGCAAGAACTGCATTGCACAAGAGTTCTTGCGCAAAATGTCTTGCGCAAGAGTGCGTGCACACTGCCATGTGCTTTTGCGCAACAGCGTCCATGGCACTGTGGACACTCACTTGCGCAAGAAAGCTCTGATGGCCATTTTAGCCATAAAGGTTTCTTGTGCAAGAAACCCCTGTTGCCTGTCCACACTGCCTTCTTGTGCAAGAGGGCTTATTCCTCATGGGGAGAGGAATAACTTGCGCAAGAAGCCTTCTGTTCCGACGCTTTACTGTAAATTTACTTGTGCAAGAATGCGCGTGCAGTGTAGATGCTCTGCAAGTTTTTGCGCATGAATGGCCATTCTTGCGCAAAAAGCCTGCAGTGTAGACACAGCCTTACAGTGTAAACCAACAAAAGAGAAATGGTCTGAGGTAAACAGGATGTTGTTTAATAAGGATTAATGCAAAGTGCTCCACATAGGAAGGAACAATCCATTTCACACGTACAGAATGGGAAGTGACTGTCTAGGAAGGAGTACTGCAGAATCCGATTTAGGGATCATAGTGGACAACAAGTTAAAAATGAGTCAACAATAAGAGTGACACCATTGCAAAACAGGCAAACATGATTCTGGGATTTATTAAAAGCAGTGTTGTGAGAAAGACACAAAGTCATTCTTCTGCTCTACTCTGCGCTGATTAGCCCTCAGTTGGAGTATTGTGTCCAGTTCTTCACACCACATTTCAAGAAAGATATGGAGAAATTGGACAGCAACAGAAATGATTAAAGGTCAAAAAACATGACCTTTGAGGGAGGACTGAAAGAATTGGGCTTGCTTAGTTTGGAAAAGAGAAGACTGAGAGGGGACATCATAGCAGTTTTCAAGTATCTAAAAGAGTGTTACAAGGAGATGGGAGAAAATTTGTTTTCCTTGGCCTCTGAGGATAGGACAAGAAGCAATGGGCTTAAAATTGCAGCGAGGGAGGTTTAGGTTGGCCATCAGGAAAACCTTCCTCACTGTCAAGGTGGTTAAACACCGGAATAAATTGCCTAGAGAGATTGTGGACCTGTCAGGGATGATCTAGGTGGTGGTTGGTCCTGCCGTGAGGGCAGGGGACTGGACTTGATAACATCTTGAGGTCCCTTCCAGTTCTAGTATTCTATGGAAAGAAGGCTTGTTATTCCTATCCAATAGAGGAGGAAACTGAGGCAGGGAGCTGCAGTGACTGCTCAAGGTCAAACAGGGCGTCAGCTCAGCTGGGATTTCCTGCATCCCAGGTGATTGCCTGAACCACAAGGCCATTCACCTGACCCCCAGCTCTCGGGGCTCCAGCCAGCATGTGCAGATGGCTGCAGTTCTTATTCTCAAGCCAGGCCCCATCCCTTGCCCCCATCTACTGCTCCCCCATCCCCCTTGTTTCTAATGCCCTGGAGGGGGAGGGGACACGTGGTCCGGGGCCCCCATGAAACTTTCTCCATGTCTCTTTCCTGTGGGCACAAAACCTCTTCCCCTCTTAGCTGGATGGTTCCTTCTATCTCTGCTGCCCCCTGCTGCTCTGCTCTGCTGTTGGCCAAAGTCTAAAGAGCAAGTGCTTGTCAGACTGGTTGAAGAACTAAATGCGTGGTTGCGCAGGTGGTGTCACAGAGAGGGCTTTGGTTTCTTTGACCATGGGACACAAGGATTGTTAGGAAGAGATGGGATCCACCTAACCAAGAGAGGAAGGAGCATCTTTGTGGGCAGGCTTGAAAACCGAGTGAGGAGGGCTTTAAACTAGCTTCATTGGGGGGCGATGACCAAAACCCTGAGTGGAGTGGGGAAGTTGGATACTGGGAAGAAATGCAAAGAGGAACGAGAAACAAAGGAAGACCCCTAATTTGAATGTAGAGGGTACGGTGACCAACTGGTTATCTGAGGGAATGTCTACACTAGCCATGCTAGTTCGAACTAGGGTGGCTAATGTAGTCATTGGAAATTTCAGATGAACCCCGGGATTAAAATATCCCAGGCTTTATTTGCATGTTCCTGGGCACCGCCATTTTTAAATGCCCAGTAGTTCAAACTCCCTGCCCACGGCTACATGCAGCACGGGCTAGGTAGTTCCAACTAAAGCCCCTAATTCAGACTACCGTTACTCCTCATTGCAGCCTCCTCTGGGGCTGGTTTTGTTCAACATCTTTATTAATGATCTGGATGAGGGGATAGATTGCACCCTCTGCAAGTTTGCGGATGACACTAAGCTAGGGGGAGAGGTAGATACACTGGAGGGCAAGGATAGAGTCCAGAGTGACTTAGACAAATTGGAGGATTGGGCCACAAGAAATCTGATGAGGTTCAACAAGGACAAGTGTAGAGTCCTGCACTTGGGACGGAAGAATCCCAAGTACTGGTACAGGCTGGGGACCGACTGGCTAAGGAGCAGTTCTGCAGAAAAGGACCTGGGGGTTACAGTGGATGAGAAGCTGGATATGAGTCAACAGTGTGCCCTTGTAGCCAAGAAGGCTAATGGCATATTAGGTTGCATTAAGAGGAGCATTGCCAGTTGATCCAGAGATGTGATTATTCCTCTTTACTCGGCTCTGGTGAGGCCACATCTGGGGTATTGTGTCTAGTTCTGGGCCCCCTAATTACAGGAAAGATGTGGATGCGTTGGAGAGGGTCCAGCGGAGGGCAACCAAAATAATTAGGGGGCTGGAGAATATGACCTATGAGGAGAGGCTAAGGGAATTGGGTCTATTTAGTCTGCAGAAGAGAAGACTAAGGGGGGATTTGAGATCAGCCTTCAACTTCCTGAAGAGGATGGAGAGAGGCTGTTCTCAGTATTAACAGATGGCAGAACAAGGAACAACAGTCTCAAGTTGCAGTTGGAGAGGTCCAGGTTGGATATTAGGAAAAACTATTTCACTAGGAGGGTGGTGAAGCATTGGAATGGGTTACCTAGGGAAGTAGTGGAGTCTCCATCCCTAGAGGTGTTTAAGTCTCGGCTTGACAAAGCCCTGGCTGGGTTGATTTAATTGGGATTAGTCCTGCCTTGGGCAGGGGACTGGACTTGATGGCCTTCTAAGGTCTCTTCCAGCTCTATGATTCTATGATTTTATGACTGTGCTCTTCCCTCCTCTCCTTAGATGTCCGGACCATAGTCATTGGAGACGGCTGCAGCAGGGAGGACTCTGTCATCAGCCTGGGAGCCAAAGGGGAGACCATGGAGATTAGATGTAAAACAGTTCAGGGATCAATGGCAGAAGGTACCTCATCACCACCAATGGGCATGGAGTGGTGTGTGATGGACACTTCTCAGCTGCCCGATATGGTGTGTGAGTGGGGTAGGATCCCACCGAGGGGTAGTTTTGCACAGTTAAGATACAGGAGGCTTGAAATCCCCTGAAGTAGGAGATTCCAGCTTAAATGGAAAACTGCTCTGTGCCGATATAGACACCCAACTAGATGGACTATTGATCTGATTTGAGATGGCAGAGTATGGAACACGGGGCTCACGGACAAGGTCTCTGTCCTATATTGACAATTCCTGGTTCTTAAGCCAGAGACAAATATAAATTCCTTCTGTCCTAGTCAAGCCTGCTAGAATAAAGGGAACTAGAAGAATAAAAAACAAGGGCTGGCAGGGACTGTTCCATCTCCACGGCTCTTCAGTGGAAAACTGGGTGTTAAGAAAGCACAGTGCTTCAGGATGTGGCTGATTTCTGCACAACACTGTTCGGAAAAACTGGCTGCTCAAAATGCCCTCAGCCCAGACAATCATTTTGCTTTTGTCTGAAGAGCTAAAATATTTGGTCTGCTGCCTCATTATCCTATTCCCCACTATGGGACAGACTCTCCAGCCAGACTTTATCTCCCATGCGGCACTGTGGTTAGATGTTTCCCATGGTGCATTATGGGAGATGCAGTCCAACCAGGGAGCCAGGCTCATAGAGGAGAACACCTGAACCACAACTCCCACGAGACATTGCGGTGGCATTTTCAAACCAAACATTTGGTTTCATCTGTTTTGTACCAAACTCAAGATTTTCATCAGCCAGCTCTGTTAATATCAGATGTTCAAGTATCTAAAAGGAGGGAGAAAAAGTATCTACAAAGAGAAGGGAGAAAAATTATTCTCCTTAACCTCTGATGATAGAACAAGAAGCAATGGGCTTAAATTGCAGCAAAAGGGGTTAGGTTGGACATTAGGAAAACCTTGCTGTCAGGTGGTTAAACGCTGGCACAAGTTGCCTAAGGAGGTTGTGGAATCCTCATCCTTGCAGATATTTAAGAGCAGGTTAGATGAACACCTGTGAGGGATGCTCTAGATGATGCTTGGTCCTGCCATGAGGGCAAGGTGCTGGACTTGATGTCTTCTCAAGGTCCCTTTCAGTTCTAGTATTCTGTGACTCTATGTTTTGAGAAGACAGTTCTCGGGGACTCTCCAAAAACTGCCTCACTGTATGGGGGGAATTTAAGAGCCACCCACCTCTTATAACACTCCAACACTAAAACAAAAACACAAAATTAAGGAGTTCACTGCATGTTGTGTATTTAGAGGCCCCTCCCCCGTCTTGTCTCCAGTGCTGTCTGTGCTGCAGCGACAAGTAAACATGTGGTTATCCAGATACCTGGGTTCTCTTCCTAGCCCTGTTGAAGCAGAACATTACCACAGCACTGGAGCAGGACTGGGGAGTTGCACAGACATTGGCGAGTCCCACGGTGGACATGGGGAAAGAAGCTGACAACCCACCTGGTTTCTCCTTGGGGACACTTGCAGGCGCGGCTGGAGTGGCGTTTGTCTCCTACGTGGGCATGGAAACCATCATGAACAGCAGCTTCTTCCACAATCAGAAGGCTGCCTCTGGCCGCACCGTCCGGATGATTTCCAGGGTGGTGAGTGCCTGGCTGACCAGCCAGACCAAGACCAACTTCACAGATCCAGTGAACTACACCTTCGAGCACATCATGGTAAGTCCCTCCACGAGCAGCTGTTGGGGTTGAGCCTGGCTTTTCAGGAGCAGCCTGGATCCTCCGGGGGGAGGGGAGTAACATTGAATTAGCTCCAGATGGGGAGGGATTCCTGTGTTCTCCCCCAAGCACGATGCTGCCCTGGGACAATGTGAACACAGGATCTCTAGAGCTGGAAGTCCAACTCGGCTTCAGTCATTAACAGGGCACCTCCGTTAACCAAGGCTCAGGAGCAGACTTGTAAATGTCTGATCCCTGGATTTGGGAAATACGGGAGACAGTGTGTCCTAGTGGATAGAGCACAAGTGAGGGGCTTGGCTTCTACTACTGATTCTGCTGATTGACCGTTGTCTCCACCCAACCTCACTCCTTGCCTCAGTTTCCCCACTTGTAAAATGAGGCTAATTATAGTGACCTTTTTAAAGAACTTTGCTTGACGGATGGAGAGCACTGAAGGGGTTAATATGAGGAGTAGGGAAAGGTCTCTTCAGCTGCACTGAGGCAGATTCAAAGGGCTGGGAGCCCTTCCAACCCACTGAATAGGTGTGTGACGGACCGGGCCGTGTCTGGGCACAGCTGAGGGCATCCGCTCAGGGGCTATGTCTAGACTGCAGGCTTCTTTCAAAAGAGGCTCTTTCGAAAGCATCTTTCGAAAGAGCAATCCGCTTTTTCGAAAGAGAGCACCCAGCGAGTCTGGATGCTCTCTTTCGAGGAAGCCCTATTTACATTGAAGAACGCCTTCTTTCGAAAGAGGAACTTTCGAAAGAAGGCGTTCTTCCTCGTGAAACGAGGTTTACCGCCATCGAAAGAAAAGCCGCGTTCTTTCGAAATAATTTCGAAAGAACGCGGCTTGAGTCTGGACGCAGGGGAAGTTTTTTCGGGAAAAGGCTACTTTTCCCGAAAAAAACCCTGAGTCTGGACACAGCCAGGGCGAATTGCTCAAATCCGGGGCTCCGTACAGCCCCCCTGACTGGTGACCTCTCCAAACAGGCCACAAACCAGTCTCACAGAGCGCTTCAGCAACCTGCCTGAAGCCTCACGAGCAAAACTCCTCCGACACCCCAGCAATATCTGTGCCCCAGATGGCCCCGGGCCTCATACACAGGTGGGGGGTTCTAGCACCCAATCCCACCTACCCCGAACAAGTTCTGTCCGGTTCCAAGAAACCAGCCACAGATCCCTGGTCAATTTACCCTCTGGACCTTACCCACAAATCACGCTGGGCCAATCCTTTAGAATATATATCTAAAGGTTTATTATTACAAGAAAGAAAAGCCTGAGAGTAAGGTTATTAAAGTACAGTACGTTACATGCACCGAATCTCCCAGTTCTCGATGCAGGCTCTAGCAGAGATGTTGCAGCTGCTGGTTTAAAAGTTCTTATTGCACATCCTAAGATCAGGATGGGTTCACAGGTCTTCTGGGCTCTTCGATCCCTGCAATGCTGCCTCTGGGATAAAGTGCTGAGCTGAGAACAAAATGGCACCGACCACATGGCCTCTTTATACCCCCTTCCTGGCCTCTTCTGGTCTCAGCCGGTCACCTGGTCCTCAGCCTCTCTCTGCTGGCAGCTCTTAGGTCTCCGCCCTCATGCTTTAGGTGTGTCTTTGGCCCATCAAGTGCCATTGTTCTACAGGGCTTCACTACTCAGCCTGTCCATAGCCATGCTTAACCACATTCAGAGAAATATTCAGCTTCCACACAGATTACAGGTTCCTATTTACACACACAGACATTATATACTCACATAAACAGTGTACACAGGATCAGAAAACAACAAGCTCCCATTCAATACCCCTCATGGCTCCCTTTTATACCAATTTCTGGGGCCAACACCCCCACCTAGGGGTGCAGCAGCGATCTGGCTGCTTCCCTCCAATTCGGTAATGTGACAAGGCGTCCTCTGGCCCACTGTCTGTGGGGTGTCTGTGATAATGCGCTTGCTGAAAACTGCCTTCCTATCATGGATTGGTGCTAATACGTTTGCTGAGAGAAGTGCCCCGATATGGCAGGCTTAGCCCGTTCCATAAGACGGCCCTTGTCACCAAGGGTATGTCTACACTACAAAGTTAATTCGAACTAACAGACGTTAGTTCGAATTAACTTTGATAGGCGCTACACATACAAACTGCTAGTTCGAACTTAATTCGAACTAGTGGAGCGCTTAATTCGAACTAGGTAAACCTCATTCTATGATGACTAACGCCTAGTTCGAATTAAATAGTTCAAATTAGCGGCTGTGTAGCCACTTAATTTGAACCAGTGGGAGGCTAGCCCTCCCCAGCTTGCCCTGGTGGCCACTCTGGGCACCACCAGGGAAACTCTTCTGCCCCTCTCCCGGCCCCGGAGCCCTTAAAGGGGCACGGTCTGGCTATGGCGCCCGTGCCAGGTGCAAGCCTGCCAGCACCCAGCCAGCAGACCCTGCACATGGCACGGCATGAGCCAGCCACCCGCTGCCACCCAGCCCTCCGCCTCTTCCCGGGACCAGGCTGGCGGCTCCCAGGAGCCTGCCCAGGTCCATAAGAGGCGGGCGCCCACCTGGTCTAGTGCGGAAATCGTGGACCTCATCCACGACCTCCGCACTAGGCACAGGAAAGTGGCCGTCTAGGGCAGGAGAGCTGCCAGCCTGGCCACCCAGGAGCAAGTCTGCATGAAAATCAGGGTGGTCCACTGAGACCCCCGACCCTGAGCCCTGAGCTTAGAATGGCCGTACTGGGTCAGACCAAAGGTCCATCTATCCCAGTAGCCTGTCTGCCAACACCAGCCAACACTAGGTACCCTGGAGGGGATGACCAAGCCATTTGTCTTGTGCCATCCATCTCCAGCCTTCCACAAACAGAGGCCAGGGACACCATTGCTACCCCCTGGTTAATAGCACTTCATGGACCCAACCTCCATGACTTGATCTCACTTCTCTTTAAACTCTGTTCTAGTTCTAGCCTTCACAACCTCGTGCAGCAAGGAGTTCCACAGGTTGACTCTTTGCTTTGTGAAGAACAACTTTCTGTTATTAGTCTGAAGCCTGCTACCCATTCATTTCCTTTGGTGTCCTCTAATCCTTCTATTATGGGAACTAATGAAGAGCTTTTCTTTATGCACCCTCTCCACACCATTCATGTTTTTATAGACCTCTATCCTGTCCCCCCTCAGTCTCCTCTTGTCTAAGCTGAAAAGTCCAAGTCTCTTTAGCCTCTCTTCATATGGGACCTGTTCCAAAGCCCTGATCATTTTAGTTGCCCTCTCCTCTCCCACCCTCTCTCTTCCCCTCTCCCACCTCCTTTTCCCAGTCTCCCCCAGTTTTGTTCAATAAAGAGAGTTTCTATTTGTGAACACACGTGTCCTTTATTTTGTACATCAGGAAGGGAGGCTAGGGAAGGATAAGTGGAAGGAGGTGAGGGAGGAATGGGGAGGACTGGGGTGGCTCTGTGGGATCCTCGGTGTGGAAGCTCTCCTGCAGCCCCCCGATTGACACCCCCTTCCCAGATGGCAGCCTGCGGCAAGTGCAGCCGGGCTGATGGCCGAGTGCTGTGATGTGCCCAGTGTGGGCACTCAGGGCACTCCAAGCCAGGACTGCTTTGCAAGCGGGGGACCTCTGAGAACCATCTGTCCATGGTGGGGGTTGGGTCCCTTTAAGCACAGCCCTCGGCTAGCCTGAGATAGCAGCTCCACGCTCTAAGTCCTAATCTGATGCCCTGCCGGCACTGCTTCTGGCCAGCCTTAACCTCGGTTCCGGGTCCACTCAATGTGGACATGCTAGTTCGAATTAGCAAAACGCTAATTCGAACTAGTTTTTAGGTCTAGATGCACTAGTTCGAATTAGCTTAGTTCGAATTAACTAATTCAAATTAAGTTAGTTCGAATTAGTGCTGTAGTGTAGACATACCCCAAGAGCTTAGGCAATGCCTAGACTAGGGAGAAGATCAAGGCTGTGGTGGTTGATCTTCTGGCATTCGATTGAGTGGTCCTAGTAAAAACCTGCTAAATTGAATGCTGACAGTGGCCCCGTTGGCACTGGAATTCGTACACCTCATGAGGAGTAAGGGAAGTGGAAGGCTGTAGTGTAGACCTGGCCTTTGTCTAGAGAAAGGGGAAACTGAGGCACGGAGCACATGAATGATTCAGTCAGAGCCAGTGGCAGAGCCAGGACTAAAACCCAGGTACTGTGAGTCCCAATCCAATGCACCTGAACTTCTTAAATCTGGCAACCTTGGGAAACAGGGCATGCCAGATTAAAGATTTTGTCAGGCCAGAGAGGGTGCTGTGGGGTCTGGGTGTGACAGGGATGGGGATTGGGTGCTTACCTGAAAGGCCACTACCAGGGACACATGTGGCTCCGCGCCACACAGCATCCCCAGGAACTGACCCTGCTGCTGTGGGAGTGGTGGGGAAAGCCCCAGGAGAAGCCTGTCGCTGCTGCTCTTCCCCAGCTGCGGGAGGGGAGCAACAGCACACACGGAGCCACTTCCTTCTCCACAGCATGGGTGGTCTCGAAATGTGGACTCCCAGAGTAGGAGGTGCATGTGTACCTCGTCCCTGGCTTCTGCCCATCTGCCTCTCACAGCATGGGAGCCCCTGACCCATGCTCCTGGCACTGTGTTTTTTCATCCTGTGTTATTCCTTCTGCCTTTGACTTGTATTTTTTCAGCCAAGCAACCCCTCTGAGAAGCCCACCTGTGTCTCGTGGGAGTGCACAGCCCAGAGTTGCAGCTGGTCTACGGCAGGATGCAGGGTCCTGCACTCCAACGCCACCCACACCACGTGCAGCTGCGACCACGTCACCAGCCTGGCCGTCCTCATGGCATGGGGGGAGATAACGGTAACGGGACAGTGCTTGCCCCAGGGCTTGCAGCACAAGGCTGCGGGTTTTGCTAGGGGAGCCAGGCACCCTCTCGGTAAAGTCTGAAGGAAGCCAAGGCGGTAGCAGGGCAAGGTTCCCTCTAAGCTGTGTGGCAGCACGACCCTGCAGCTGCTTAATGAGCCCTGCCCAGCCAGGGACTCAGGACTCCCTGCACGCAGCTGGCTGGCTGGGGGAGGGGCATTTCTCCCTACCGACTCACTGCTCTGTCCCCAGTAGGGAGCTGTTGGTGGGAGAAAAGGCCGTACCCCAGCCAGGCAGCTACTTATGCAGAGCCATGAGTCCCTGGCTGGGCGGAGCTCAGTAAGCAGCTATGAGGCTGTGCTGTGGGGTGGGGCCATCCGGGAACAGGGCTGCGCCCCATGGCGGGGGTGCCTGGCGAAACAGCTTCAGCCCAATGATGGGGCTGCCTGGGAATAGGACATCAGCCTAGCAATCTTCTCATTCTGGCATTTTCTAGAAACTTCTCAAGTCTTCCAGTGTATTCTCAAGTGTTCTCTGTGACAGACGGTGAGACTGATATCTCCCCTTTTATAACAGTTTAGATTGTACATGCCTCTTAGTTTCAAACATTGTTGACTTTGGAAGAAACTCAGCTAGAGGATGTAAAATCCATTACTGAGCTGTGAACGAACATGTTCTAGTTTGATCAGATTTGCACCATTGCTTGAAGACAAATGTGAGGAAGTATCAGTGGCAAACTTGCTTTAAATCAGTGATTTTTTTTTTTGGCGATTTAAGGCAGTGATTTAAATCTACCCACCATGGTGGTAGCTCTGGGGACGTTCATGAGGAGCCCCTCTGGACATGGCGGCAGCATCAGAGAAAGCAAAAAGGGACTGGTGGCAATGGAGATGGACATTCTGGGCTGCTCACAGGTGGCTCCTTATGGCATGGTACCGAGGGCCGTCCTTACCCATACACAGAACACACAGCAGCATAGGGCATCTGAAAATTTGAGGCACCACTGGGTCTTATTTCGCCCCCCCCCCCCACTCTTCCTATCTCTGGTCTGTGGCTCTGCCCCCTCCAGAGAGGATCCCCTTAACTTAAAAGTGAACAAGCCTGCCAGAGCTATTAGTAGAACATTGATCCTGTGAGAGCCATTCGGGTGCTAATGAAGCCATTGAACAGGCATTTGCCAGCCCCAGGATCATCCTGTCAGTTTCTGATTTCACTGTGTTAGTGGAGGGGACTTTAGTTTAAAATTTGCTTTAAACCTGTTTCATTCGTGTTGCTGAAGGTTATAAAATCACATCTGTAAAAAATCATCCCCCGGCTGTTGTCGGGGTTTAGGGCACCAGTTTGATAGTCCTGCCAGGGCCCATAAATCCTAAGGAAGGTCCTGATGGAATCCTCTCGGCTCCCAGAGCCCCATGGTTAAAACAAAGGCCCCTGTAGAGTTATACACACCTCAGCCTGCGCTCCCCAGTAAGGGCAGTGACAGTCCATCCTGGGCAGGAATCAGGGGGATTATCTGCAGCACCTCATCTGCATTAACTGTGCTGCATGGGATGACTCGTGACCTAACTAGCCATCGGCCCTGCTTCCCCAACAGGCAGATTTCCTGTTATCCCTCATCTCCCACGTTGGGCTGGCCCTCTCCCTGCTGTGCCTCCTCCTCGCCATCCTCACCTTCCTCCTGTGCCGCTCCATCCGCAACGTCAACACCTCCATCCACCTGCAGCTCTGCCTCTGCCTCTTTGTGGCCGACCTCCTCTTCCTCAGAGCAGTGAACAGCACCAGCCATCAGGTAAAGTGCTTCCTACCCCAGCATAGCGCCTCAGATGGCAGGCAGTGTGGCCTGGTGGATAGAGCACTGTATGGAGACCTGGGCTCTAGTCCTTGCTTTCCTATTTGTGACATTGGGCAAGTCACCTCCCTGCCTGGTGCCTCAGTTTTTCCATCTGTAAAATGTGGTAATGGGGTAATGCTCTTGACCTTCTTTGAAGAATGAGAGATTCTTGGGCATGTGGCTATCCTTTAAGGCAAAGAAGAGACCCTGGGGCAAACCCCTTCTCACAAGGGTAGTTCCTGATGTGGGGGTGGGGGGTATGTTGGCAATCGGTATCAAGTGGAGAGCCCCAAGGATCGGTTCTGGGCTGCTTTTGTTCAACATTTTTATTAATGACCTGAAGGAGGAGATGACTTGCACGCTCCACAAGTTTGCAGATGACACTAAGCTAGGGGGAGGGGTAGCTACGCTGGGGGGCAGGGATAGGGTCCAGAGTGACCTAGACAAATTGGAGGATTTGGCCAAAAAAAATCTGACGAGGTTCAATAAGTACAAGTGCAGAATCCTGCACTTAGGATGGAAGAATCCCAAGCACGGCTACAGGCTGGGCACCGATTGACTAATCAGCAGTTCAACAGAAAAGGACCTGGGGGAGGTCTAGGTTGGATAACAGGAAAACCTAGTTCCCTAGGAGGGTGGTGAAGCACTGGGATAGATTCTCTAGGGAGAGAGTGGAGTCTCCGTCCCAAGAGGTTTTAAGTTTCGGCTTGACAAAGCCCTGGCCAGGATGATTTAGCTGGGCTTGGTCCTGCCTTGGGCTCAGTGACCTCCTGAGGTCTCTTCCATCCCTGTGATTCTATGATGCTGGTGGGTCCAGCCCCAGGATGCTTAGTAGAGACTGTGAAATGAAAGATGTGTCACTGCCGTTCTCCCCAGGTGGGCTGTGCTGTCATTGCAGGCTTGCTGCACTACCTCTTCCTGGCCTGTTTCGCCTGGATGTTCCTGGAGGCCGTGGTGCTCCTCCTCACCGTGCGCAGCCTTGGGATTGTCAACTATTTCAGCACCCACAGCCCCAAGATGCGGTTACTGAGTCTCTTCGGCTACGGATTCCCCGCCCTGGTGGTGGCCGTCTCGGCCGTCATCATGCCAAAGGGCTATGGCGGACAAGAGAAGTGAGTGCCGGAGCTGCTGGAACATGGGTAGCAGGCCAAGCACTAGGGCAAGGCGAGCAAGGCAAATGCCTTGGGCTGGGGGCCTGCCCTGCTGAGTAGTCACCATCCACCAGCCAGGTCCAGGGCCCTGCTCCCTGCCTCTTTCCTTGGGCCCCACAAACCCTTTGGCCAGGCCTGATGGGCAGGATGGTGTAGTGGTTAGGGAAGACCCAGGTTTGAGTCCCATCCTTGACGCTGAGCAAGCCATTTATCTGCTCTATGCCTCAGTTTCCCCATATAACAAGTTGCCTCAATCTTGAATCTATTTTGCCTCAAATGTTCTGGAGCCGTGTGATAGAAACTTGACTGAAGATTGTTAGATGCTGCAGTAAAGGGGCCTTATAAGTCCAGTGAAGAGAAGGCGGTTAGCCAGCAGGAGCCCTGCTGATTTATTTTGACCCTGAGTGCAAAAAGGGGAATGAAGAGAATCGGTCCAATTTTATGCCAGTGCTGTGTGCACGTGTGTGTGCCCCGGCGTTCCCCAGTGAAAAGTGCTCTGGACCAGCAGGTGTCTCTCTTGACAGCTGTGCTGCTGACTCTCCTTTATGAGTGAGTGAATCAATTTCTAGCCTCTATTCGACTGGGGCGCACAGGACACCTGATTCTGTTTCTTGCTCTGCCTCTAATCTCTGCGGATGATCATGACTAAAGTTTATCAATTCTGTGGCTAGAAGGGAACAACCACGTGTCTGACTTCCTGTAAGACAGAAATCAGAGAACAGTTCCAAAACCTTTCACCTTTTGTGCTTGCAGCTGCTGGCTCAGCATGGAGAGGGGGTTCATCTGGAGTTTCCTGGGGCCGGTGTGCGCCATTGTGGCAGTAGGTATCCATTGCACCTTGATGCTGCTGCCTGCCTCAGCATAGGGAAGTTTGGAGCTCCGCCCGGCTTCCCCTGTCTCTTGCTAAGCACTGTGGGTCCCTGTAATGGGGCAGAACTCACCCCTCATGAGTTCCCCCTTGGCCAAATACACCTGCCTGCACTCTCTCCTTTTAAAAGCCTTTTCACAACTCCGTCCTGCGGCCGATTCCCATCCCATATGAATCAAACCCCTCCCAGGATTCACATTTGACTGGGACCCGCATCTGTGCCCTCTGCTCACCTCCCTCTTAGTCTCTTTCCCCACTCCCAGGGTATGTCTACACTACAAAGTTAATTCGAACTAATGGATGTTAGTTCGAATTAACTTTGATAGGTGCTACACTAGCGCTCCGCTAGTTCGAACTTAATTCGAACTAGCGGAGCGCTTAGTTCAAACTAGGTAAACCTCATTTTACGAGGACTAAGCCTAGTTCGAACTTACTAGTTCAAATTAAGGGCTGTGTAGACCCTTAATTCAACCTAGTGGGAGGCTAGCCCTCCCCAGCTTTCCCTGGTGGCCACTCTGGCCAACACCAGGGAAACTCTATTGCCCCCATCCCGGCCCCGGACCCCTTAAAGGGGCACGGGCTGGCTACGGTGCCCGTGCCAGGTGCAAGCCTGCCAGCACCCAGCCAGCAGACCCTGCACCTGGCACGGCTCGAGCCAGCCACCCGATGCCCCCCAGCCCTCCCCCTCTTCCTGGGACCAGGCTGGTGGCTCCCAGGAGCTTGCCTGGGACTGCAAGAGGTGGGCACCCGCCTGGTCCAGTGCAGACATTGTGGACCTCATCCACGATCTCCGCACTAGGCACAGGAAAGTGGCCGGCTAGGGCAGGAGAGCTGCCAGCCTGGCCACCCAGGAGCAGGTGTGCATGAAAATCAGGGTGGTCTACTGAGACCCCCGACCCTGAGCCCTGAGCTTACAATGGCCGTACTGGATCAGACCAAAGGTCCATGTAGCCCAGTAGCCTGTCTGCCGACAGCGGCCAACACTAGATACCCTGGAGGGGATGGACCGAAGACAGTGACCAAGCCATTTGTCTCGTGCCATCCCTTTCCAGCCTTCCACAAACTTTGGGCAGGGACACCACTCCTAGCCCCTGGCTAATACCACTCCATGGACCCAACCTCCATGACTTTGTCTCACTACTCTTTAAACTCTGTTCTAGTTCTAGCCTTCACAGCCTCCTGCAGCAAGGAGTTCCACAGGTTGACTCTTTGCTTTGTGAAGAACAACTTTCTGTTACTAGTTTGAAGCCTGCTACCCATTCCTTTCCTTTGGTATCCTCTAGTGCTTCTATTATGGGAACTAATTAACTTTTCTGTATGCACCCTCTCCACCCCACTCATGCTTTTAGAGACCGCTATCCTATCCCCCCTCAGTCTCCTCTTTTCTAAACTGAAAAGTCCCAGTCTCTTTAGCCTCTCTTCATATGGGACCTGTTCCAAACCTCTGATCATTTAATTGCCCTCCCCTCTCCCAGCCTCTCTCTTCCCCTCTCCCACCTCCTTTTCCCAGTTTCCCCCAGTTTTGTTCAATAAAGAGAGATTCTATTTTTGACCACACGTTTTCTTTATTTTGTACATCAGGAAGGGGGGGTTAGGAAAAGGTAAGTGGAAGGAGGTGAGGGAGGAATGGGGTACGAGCCCCCGATGGGGAGGACTGGGCTGGCTCTGAGGGCTTCTGGGGGTGGAAGCTCTCCTGCAGCCCCCCAATTGTCCCCTCTCCCCAGATGGCAGCCTGCGGCAAGTGCAGCCGGGCTGATGGCCAAGTGCTGTGATGTGCCCAGTGTGGGTAGTCCGGGCAATCCAAGCCAGGACTGCTTTGCAAGTGGGGCACAACTTTGAACTGTCTGTCCGGGGTGGTGGTCGGGTCCCTTTAAGCACAGCCCTCGGCTAGCCTGAGACAGCAGCTCCACACTCTAAGTCCTCATTTGATGCCCTGCCGGGACTGCTTCCGGCCATCCTGAACCCCGGTTCAGGGTCCACTTAATGTGGACATGCTAGTTCGAATTAGCAAAACGCTAATTCGAACTAGTTTTTTAGTCTGGATGCGTTAGTTCGAATTAGCTTAGTTCGAATTAACTAATTTGAACGAAGTTAGTTCGAACTAGCGCTGTAGTGTAGACATACCCCCAGAGAGCAGCACTGCCAGGGCTTCCCCTCCTGGAGACAGGGTCCTCGCCCTACCTCAGGGCTTTACACATCTAACAGGGCCCATCATAATCCAATGTCAATAGCTCCCCTCACAGAGCTGTCCATGGTGCTGCTGCTCTCTCAGCCTGCCAATCCCAGCTGCACACCTGCAGGGCACCAGAGACCCTGACTGCTGTGCTGGTCTCCAGCTGCTGTTATGGGCCTTCCCCTGATTGACTGGTTTATCCTGCAGCCATTCTAGCCTGCTTGAAGGACTTCTCTGTGACTTCTCCTCTGTGGGGTATGGCAAGGACACAAGCTTCCAGCAGAGGGATTTAGGGCCAGGTCCATTCAGTCATAATCCCAGTCATCCCCTGATTTAGTGCTACGGACCTCAAAGGAGCCTATGCCAAGGAGAGGTTTGGCTCAGTGGGGAATGGAGCCATAAGAGCTCCCAGCTCAAGCCTGTGAAAACCATTTGTGTGACAACACTTAGCACATGTGCCGTTGGGACATCCAGTTATCAGACCAGATCCTCTGCTGGCATAAGTCAGTGTTGCTCCAGTGATTTTCAGGGGTGCAGTGCTGATTTGCACTAGCGGGGGAGCTGGGTGAATAATCATACGGAACAGCAACACTCTTGCTGATGGTGACAATTTCTGCCTGTGCTCATGTAGAGAACCTCCTTCTGCCCCTCACAACCTGTCTTCTGAACCTAAGACAAATTTGGGTGAGTGACCCCGCTCTGCTTTGATTCTAGATCAATTCCGTCCTTTTTGCTGTAACCCTCTGGATGCTGCAGAGAAAACTTTCCAGCCTCAACTCTGAAGTGTCCACCCTCAAAGACACCAGGTAATGTTTTAAAAGCACAGCTGAGGACAGTTCAATGGTAAGGGGCAGGGCAGAAGCCATGACTCTTGGGTTCTGTCTCCAGCTGTAGGTCTGGAGTGAAGTCAAGTGGTTGGAACTGAGAGTCAGAACTCCTGGGTTCTATTCCTAGCTCTGCTGCTGGCAGCATAACTTTGAGCAAGATGTGCCTCAGTTTCCCTCTTTGAAATAGTGTTGACATTCCCTGAAGTAGGATTTTTGAGCTTCTCTGAGTGCTGTGCCAGCTCTTGGGGCTCCTCAGTCTTACAGACCATTCCCCAAGAGCGATGCCAGACACCCCATTTTTTGTGTCCCTCAGCCAAGGAGTGGACAGGGTACTGGAACACACGCCATGCAGATCTGGATGCTCTCGTGAAGCCAAGATGGACAGACCCTCCGGTGATGCAATCTTCTGTCTCTCTATGGAATCTGTTGATTTAAACACCATACTGTGCTTATATGTATCCACAGCCAGCACTATTGAGAATATTACAGGGCCCCCTTTGCATGAGCCAAACAGGATCCGAATTTGTCCCACCCCCTTAGTGACGCTTCGCTCATTTGTTCACCTGGAGAAGCTTCTGCATTAACCTTTCGAAGTCTCTAGGGCAGCCGCTCTCACACCTGTACAGGTCAATGATGGAGCTTGGCTCTCTGGAGTACTCGTCACTTCAGCCTGGACCCTCCAGACTCAGCTGCTCCCAGAGGGCTGCCGTCATGGGATCTCTCTGTCTGCCTCTCTCCAGGCTCCTGACCTTTAAAGCCATCGCCCAGGTCTTCATTCTGGGCTGCACTTGGATTTTCGGTCTCTTCCAAACCGGCCCAGCCGCTGTGGTCATGGCGTATTTATTCACCATCCTCAACAGCCTGCAGGGGGTCTTCATCTTCCTGGTGCACTGTCTCCTCAATCGCCAGGTACCCCCAGGGCCCTTCGTCCCCTCCTGGACTTGGCAGAGCCCCTTCCACAGGAGAGCAGGGCGACCTAACAATGCTTCACTGAGCATGTTGGGCAAGATCCCCCCAGCCTTTTCCCCAGGGATCCCCAGTAGCAGAGCACTGAAGATGCCCCTTGTTGAGAGATGAAGAATAGCCCAGAGGCTGGTGCTCAAGCTTAGCACTTAGGAGACCTGGCACAATTCCCTGCGGTGCTGTCGGCTCCTTGGTCAAACCACTTAGCCTCTCGGTTCCCTGGAGAACTTCCCTGAAACAATCCGCCTGGCTCCCCTGCTGGGGAAAATGGCGTCCTGAGAATCCCCTTCCATGCACAGCTCCTATGAAGCTCTGCCTCAGCTGCAGCGGGAGGATTGGGTGCAAAGCACTATGGGTATTTTCTGCTGCCACAGTAAGCAGCGTGTTAGAGCAACCCCAGGGCTGCTCTAACTTGTCCCAGGGCACAGCATAAATAGTTGGAAGTCTCCCTGTGGGTGACTGCGAATGGTCCGCATAGGCTGGGTCAGGTCTCGGGTCCCTTTTATCAAGCAGGATTAAATGCAGCTCTTGTTGATTTGCGTAATGCCGAGATGCTGAGGTGATGGGCATGTTAAAATGGGGCTAAGGCGCTGAGAGAAGAGATCTCCCATGTGCTAGCGGCGTGACGCCACTGTCTGTCTCTGCGACTCCAGGTGCAGGAGGAATACAAGCGATGGTTTACCAGCAAATCCAAGTCCTACTCGGAGGTCTCCATGTCTACTTTAGCCACCAGCAGCAAAGTGGTAAGAGAGCCGATGGCCCTGAGATCTTCACTGATTCATCACCAGGTGCAACCAGAACACAGACTAGATCCTGGCAGGGTTACAGCACTGCACTGGGAGTCAGGCCTCTTGGATTCTAGTCTGGGCTCTGGATGTGGAGCAGTGTGACGGGGCGGCCCCGCCCCGCACTCAAGCCCAGGGAAACCACCTGGGTCCGGGGGCGGAGAGGGCCCCACCCACACAGCCCTACTGGGCATGCTCCAAAGGGAGCCAGGGTATAAAAGGCTGCTGGCCTGCTCAGGAGGGGCAGGTTGCGACCCGAGCAGGAGCTAGCGACCACTGGCCAGAGAGGGAGTCGCCAAGGGAGCTGAGCGTGCTGCTGCCGGGCTCGGCCCCAACGCCGGAGCCGCCGACCGCCCGAGCGCCGGACCGGACTCCGCCCACTCTGCGGCTGCCAGGGGGAGGACCACTACAGCCCGTCGACCGACGCCGCCAGGTGGGACCGCGACAGGCTGCGAGCAGGGGGTAGGAAGCGACCCAGGGCAGGGAGCTGTAGAAGCCCCTGAGGGCTCGGGGCGTTGCGGGGAGGAGCCCCTGCCGAGCCAGTGGTGGGAACCACCCGCCACTCCTAGGGCCCTGGGTCGGGGTCCGGTGGAGAGGGAGGGCCCGGACCCCCCTACCCCTGCTGCCCGAGACCCTGGCAAGTGGGGAGCAGGGTAACAAACCCTGAACTGAGGACTAGGCCTCTGGGCCGTATTTCCCCTAGCACAGGGGCATTGTACTTTGGAACTAGGCCAGTGGGCCGTATTTTCCCCTAAGAGAGGGGCAGTGTACTTTGAGGGCTAGACCCAGACGGGTCGAGTTAGGCCCCGGATGGGGGTGGCAACCCCGAGACAGGGGCGAGCCCCCCGACAAGCAGGATAAGGTCTAGTGGATAGAGCAAAGAGGGCTGTGGGTCAGGACTCCCCAGCACAGTGCAGATGTGAGACTTGAATCTAGTTAAGTCGGTATGAAAGGTATCTGCAAACAAGTAGCACAAGCCCCTGAAAGTCTGAGATGTCTGCTCTTTACTCATTTAGCTGTTCTGGGAAGTCCAAGCCCATGTCTATATTTGGGCTTAGCCTCGATTCAGCTCTGGGAGGCCAACAAGCATCGGGATAGCCAGAATGGGACACTAGGGTGACCAATGACAGGAGGGGTAGCAGCCATGGGGCTGCCTCTCCTCTTCCCTCTGCCAGTCTTGGCAGAGGGGGAGGGATAGATGCTCTTGCCAGGGACCCCATTAAATGGGAGCCCCATAAATATCTGTGCCCGGCACCCCATCAACTTCACTTCTCACTTCCCTGCTGGGAATGGGGGTTGTTCCGCAGCTTGCCCCTGTCCTGCTGGCTGCTCCAAAGGAGGGAGGATCGGGCACTTGCCCTGTTCGCCGACCAGCGCTCCTAGCAGGGGATTTGGGTTGGACATGGAGGCTTGCAAGCCCCCGACTCTGCTCCTTGTCAGGAGCGCTGGGTGGCGGAGCCCTGACCCTACTGCCTGGGCCCAGCTAGAGTCCTGGGCGGAGAGGGGCAAGCCCCTGCGCTGCTGTGGCCAGGTGGGCCTGGATGCTAAGTGGGTAGGCCCAGGCCCACTCCTAGCTATGCCCCTGCCAGCAAGTGGTGGGGAAAGGAGAGACGTTGACGGGCACCAGTGCAGCTGGCTGCAGGGTTTGCGGCTGGGGGAAGCTCCAGTGATGCCAATAGACATGGACATCTGCTACTCTGGGAGCTTCAAGTCCAGTTTCAATCCACATGCAGAGATGGCCTGATTCCACTTAGCTGAGATCTAAATTTTCCTGGGGGTTTGTGTTTTCCATCCCACCCCTCCAGAACCATGCCGGTGTCTCTCGTTCCTTGCAGGGCTGACCTTTGGGCCGGGAGGCAGGAGCTGCCATCGCACTTTGGGAGCAGAGGAGCTTTTTTCCGGACTTCAATCCGCCTTCATTAAAGCGCTTGCAGCAGCAGGATCAGAACTTCTAAACCAGCCTCCCATCTGTCTCAGCAGGGAGTGTGATTGTGGGTTAAATCTGCAGGCTGGGAAGAGGAGGGGGTGAGGATTAGAGCTGGGGGTCCCGGCCATCAGGATCCCCGGTTCTTCTATCACTGGCTTGTAGGATCTAGTGTTAAAACAGTTGCACTCCCGCCACATTGTCAGGTTTCCTCTTTGCCTCCATGAGGGTTAGAAATGTGAGACCTGGGCTGCTTCTAGGAACCGGAATCCTTGTCATGGGCCAGTAGCGTCTATCACTTAATCCAGCCTGGAACTGTTGCTGATTTTCTGAGTTGTCCTTTCTCTGTATTTATCATTAATTTCCAATCTTCCATTCCCCTGGAATCTGAGCAGGGTTTGTGTGTCTGAGGGTATGTCTACACTACCCTGCTAGTTCGAACTAGGAGGGTAATGTAGGCATACCGCACTTGCAAATGAAGCCCGGGAAATTCAAATCCCGGGCTTCATTTGCAAGTGCGGTATGCCTACATTACCCTCCTAGTTCGAACTGTATAATGAGTTTCACTGTTAATGCCTGATTTCACTTGTCTCCTGGAGTGGTTTTGTTTCTGCACCCTAAAGTTTACTGGCTCACTTGTTTGTCCCTCTAGTAGCTGGAAATGGGGAACAAGCAACCGTTCCCTGAATCCTCACAATGCTCTGTTTCAATGAAGTTCCTAGAGCTACCAGACACCAGGGGGCGCCGCCAGGCATAACCAGTAGTGCTGCCCCATGACTTCAGTGTAGCCAGCACTGCCTGTGCCATGACTGCTTAGTGCAAGCCAGGATTTGAAGAGACTCCTAGTGGTGACACAGGGAAGTGCAGTCTGGGAGCTGGAGTGCCAGAGGGATCTAGCCAGCGCTCTCAGTACTGGCCCTGCTTTTCTAGGCATCCCTGCAGAGTCCTGTCTGCTCTGCTACCAGGGCCCCCACTCCTGGAAGCAATGGGCCAGAGCTCGGTTCTTTCGCCCAAGCTCTTGTTGGGGCCAGTGGGCACCCCTCACCGGTGCCATTGACCCCGCTGGTTTGCACCCCCTGCTGGGAAATTACCGAGGGAGCCAGTCCCGGCTGTCTTGGCTAAAAGCTAAGAATGGCCCAGTTCCCCTTGAACTTAGCCAGTTCTAACCTGAACCAGATTTACTTCCCCAGGGAGGAGGTGGCTTATGGCACTTGCTGTGAGCGAGATATAAAATGGGCAGCCCAGGGCCCCAGGAGTGAAAGCATTGTATGTTTCTTTCAAGTACTGTCATATTGCACCCCCCAGGAGGGGCTCAGTACATGTAAGAAATGGTAATATGGGATAGTTTGTGTATGTGGGGGGCTAAGAGTAAGTGTTATAGGGGGTGCTCAGGGTAGTGGTTGGGGATATGGTGGTGCAGGAGTCAGGGTAGGAGCTTGGGGCAGAGCAGGGGGGCAGGGCTGGGGATTGGGAGTGTGGGGTGTGTGTGTGCAAGTCAGGGTTGGGGACTGTGGGGCTCAGAAGTCAGGGCAGGGTGCGGGGGTGTGTAGGGGTGAGGGGCACGGTGATGCAGCCACACATACTGGGTCACTGCTGCTCATTCCCCCCTACCCCTGACTATCAGGGAGTGAAGGGAAAGTGCACAGCCTGATGCATCCTCCTCTGCCCTCCCCTGGGCAGCCAGGAGCTAGAGGAAGGCACAAGCTGCGCACTTTGCTTTTGCTCTCTGATTGTCGGGGGAAGGGGAAAAGCTGCAGATTTCTGGGTACCCATGGCTGGAGCCCCCCATCCCTAAAGGGCACAGAGGAGAGGGGGCTAGAGGCTGGAGCAACACTGAGTGTGGACCCAGCCAACCCCTTTTACCTGACTGGCTTCCTGCTGCTTCCCAAGGCAGCCCGCAGGAGAGCCCCAGGAGCCCAGCTGGGAGAAGTTGCAGCTGAGCGCCCACCCTGCCAGCTTCTCCTTGCCAGAGCACCGGGCCCTCGCAGCCCCATGAGATCGATCTATTGACGAAAAATGCTGCATAAGGGGGAAACCTGAGCTCTCTCTAGGTCCTTTCCCTCTGGCTTAGGTACCCAGACATGATCCCCGCAGCCGCCTGGGGAGAAGGTGTGAGGTGGGGGCCGGCTTCGCACCCCCAGAAGGGGTGGGGCCTTGAGCAGTCAGTCCTTAGCACTGCCCAGAGTGCAGCATCATGCCTCCCCTCCCCCCCTCCAGCCCTCAAAACCACATGGAGCAGTGCTTGGCTGTTCCCACAGCGATTCAAAGGGGCCCAGGGCTCCAGCCACTGCCACAGTAGCAATAGGGGCTTCCAGGAGCTCTGGGACCCTTAGACACACCAGGCCATGGGGCAATTGTCCCCTTTGCGGCCCCTCTCCCCCAACAGCTCCTCTGGCCTTTGGGTAGGTGTAAGGGGCCTGGGTGCTGGCTAAAGCTCAGTGAGGGATGGGGAAGGGGATTGGTTGGTGAACTCCCCCCAGTACCGAAGGTAGGGGGAAGGGTCAATGGGAAATCAGGTTCCTGAGATTGACAGTCCCCAGGAGCGATGGGCAGAGGTTGATGTTCCAGGTCAGCCTGATTGACAGGGCGAGCAGGCTAGTGAGGGGGCAGGAGGCGAGGGGAGAGGGTCCCATGGGAGCTGGATTTGTCTGGTCAGACAGAGTGGGGCCAAGCTCAGGAGAGATCAGGGGCTGGAGCTGAGCAGGGGATCAGAGCCGGCCAGCCAGACACAGCATCGAAAGCAGATCCCTGCTGGAAGCAGGGCTGCAGCCACAGAGCTGGAGGGGCCAGAGAAGCAGCCAGGGGCTGGAGGCAGCTCAGCAGAGAGCGGAGCTGGGTGTGGAGCAGCCTGCAGCTAGGGAAAGTGATAGGGGCTCTGGACAGAGGACCCAGCCCAGGGAGACACCTCCAGCTGAGAGGCCTCACAGGCCTGACTTTGAGGGGGATGGTAACCCTGACTGAGGGGCTGCCTCCAAGGGTCCCATTAATGGGGTGTTAGGGGGCAGCAGACCACCAAGAGTTTGAACTCTTGGATTTCATACTTTGCTTAAAGCTGCCTGCCCTGACTCCAGAGGCCGTTCTCAAATGCAACAGAGTTTGAGCTGATTGCAGCTTTGCCTTTGGGGCAAGGAGTTTGTTGTAAAAAGAGGGAGACAGGGCAAGTAAAAACAACCAGAAGCTGGGCATTCCTGTAACTGAAGGGGTGTTAGATCATCATGAAAACATTGCTGGGTACTCCACCTAAAACAGGGGTGAGGAACATTTGTTGGGTCAGGGCCACTGATCCACAGAAAAATCAGTCAAGGGCTGCACAGAAATAAGAAACAAAAAAAACCCTCACCTGTGTGGGCTCCCCAATGCTGCAGGGAGCCCCAAGCCTCAGAGACTGGATCCAGGTAAGTTGGGGTCTGAATGTCTTAAAAGATAGCGGGGGAAAGAGTAGGAATCTGTGTTGTGCTGCTGGGATTTGCATTTGGATTAGTGCTGTTAAACTTATACATTGTGACAGACCACAGCCTGCAAACTGCTAAACTCATCTAGAACACAGCTGATTGGGAGGTGGGTTAATGCTTTCTTGTTTCCCAGTTAGCCTCACCTGAACACAGCCCAGCAGCCAGGGTAGGAGTCAGCTTGCAGGTGGGGTTAATTAAGCACCTGCTGCCAATTAAGGCCTCCCATTCCTATTAAAGGATTCCTCCCAGGCAGCATGGGGGAAGGGGGAGTTTTTGGAAGGTCTTGCCTCGGGGACTGGCCTGTGATGAGAATGACTTGGTAAGTGGGGACCCTTGCCTCTAGGGAAATCACAGGACATCAAATGGGGCTCTGAGAGTCTCTGAGGGTATGTCTACACTACCCCCCTAGTTCGAACTAGGGGGGTAATGTATGCATACTGAACTTGCTAATGAAGCCCGGGATTTGAATTTCCCGGGCTTCATTAGCATAAAGCCGGCGCCGCCATTTTTAAAAGCCGGCTTGTTCGAACCCCGTGCCGCGCGGCTACACGCGGCACGGGGTTCGAACAAGCCGTCTTTTAAAAATGGCGGTGCTGGCTTTATGCTAATGAAGCCTGGGAAATTCAAATCCCGGGCTTCATTAGCAAGTTCGGTATGCATACATTACCCCCCTAGTTCGAACTAGGGGGGTAGTGTAGACATACCCTGAGGCACTCAAGTAACTGCCACAAAGTGCAGAAATTCAGGGAGCTACCAAGGGACTTTGTCACACTGGTGTTAGCAGTGGGATGGTCTTTACTGCGTGGCTGCAAAAAAGAAGGAAAACACACACACACACACCAAAAATATAGCAAGCACTTGGGTGTGGATCTGGAGGTTTGTCTTCACTTCCCTCCACCCCCCCCTTGTTACCCAGGTAATTTCCTCTCACCACCACTAGTGGGGGTGTTTGGAACCAGGAGTGTCCCCCAAAGTGGAGGATGTAGTCAAGGCATTGGTGCAAGCTACAGCAGCCCAATAGGAAGCTGTGCGGGTGCAGCAAGAAACAAACAAACTCATAATGGAGCAGGCTGCTGCAGATTGCGCCCTCCTTGGGCAAGTGTTTGACCGGTTGCAGGG
This sequence comes from Pelodiscus sinensis, assembly GCF_049634645.1. Lineage (NCBI taxonomy): Eukaryota > Metazoa > Chordata > Testudines > Trionychidae > Pelodiscus > Pelodiscus sinensis. Next base: position 11,615,353 of record NC_134729.1, on the reverse strand, counting down.
GTGGGCAGGTGGAGCACCCGGCAGTGAGGGTGTGAGAGCCCTGAGGGCCTCAGCTTGCCTCCTCAAAATGTCACTGGGGGATGACATACAGGTTTACCTCCTTGTATTCGAGAGGACCGTGCAGTGGGAGGCCTGGCCTGAGAAACAATGGGCCAGCATCCTTGCCCTGTTCCTTTGTGGAGAAGCTCAACGAGCCTCTTGTGACTTACTGATGGAACGCGTGAGTGTTTCCCCCAACTCAAGAAATACTAACCCAACTGGGGGTAACCATTGCCACCTGAGCCCAAAAGTATCTCATGTAGAAATACTGAGAAAGTAGGCCCTCAAGAGCCCAGCTGTTCTAACGAAGCCACATCACTCGGAAATGGCTGTGCCACGATGTCCTCAATGCAGAGGATATCACGGAGACCCTGGTTATTGACAAGTTCATGCAGAAACTGCCACCGGACCTTCGGGCATGGGTGGGCCAGCCTGACCCCACCACCTACGACAAGATGGTTGCACTGGTGGAGCGACGGTTAGCGGTGAGATAGTTGGCTCTTTCTCCTACAGAGGAGAGGTCTGGTCCCAGAAGGAGGCGGCTAAACCCCAACCCACGGGGTCAAGCATCTAAGGGCCTGGGGAGCTGACGAAGGGAGGGAGAAATATTGTGGAGTATGTGACACAGATGAGGGACTGGACAGCCTGGGTTACCCCATAGTGAGGAGGCACACAGAAGAGGCACAAGAAGCCCAGCAGGCCTGTTATAATTGCCAGGCCAAGATACGGTGATTCCAGCCTGGGGACTGTGTCATGGGATTTGTGCCCACCATTGAAAGTAAACTGCTGGCCCGGTGGCAGGGCCCCTATGATGTCATTGAGCTGGTCGGGGAAGTAAACTATAGGATACGTTAACTGGGTCAAAAGCAAGAGCAGATCTACCACATCAACCTCTTGGAACCTTGGCAGGAGAGGGATGCCTGTGTGGTTACCCGGAGGGAGGAGCTTGATCCCCCGACTGAACCTCCAGTACCAGTGAAAGTGGAGCCTGAGTTAACGCCGGCTCAAAGGAAAGAGGTTTCTAACATGATTGCCTGGAAAAGGGACATGTTTTTGGAGAAGCCTTACCGAACTTTGGAGGCCACTGTAGCCAGACAGGAACCCCCCCATAACATCCATCTTGCTTGCCCCTCTCTGAGATGCCTGGAGCACACAGAGCAGTAAAATCAGCATTGTCTTTGAAGCCTTGACAAGAGGCCCGGATATGCTAGCTCACAGTGACCCTGGACAACTGTAAGCATAAATAAGAGGGTGTTTGGGCTAATTGCTGTCCTCGAGGGCTGCGAGAACTGCCTTGGCTGGCACCTATATTGATATGAACACACACACTTGTCCACGGGAGGGGGGGGGAGGGAGGAGAACTCTCCTGCCCAGTAAAGAATGTCCAGTACTCACAATTTAGTTCTCTCTCTTGCAAGTGTAAATTAAGTTGAAACTCCCTTGTAAGAACTGGCGTCACAAAGATGGACCAATACAATCTGGCATCTTAAATAAGGAAGAGAATATGGGCCCCTATGGGTATAAAGATGGGTCCAGCAGCACACTCGCTCTGAGCGTCAATCTA